>NC_053147.1:182412-807412 GCF_016808335.1 Panicum virgatum
ATCCAATGGATGAGGCGTGGTTTTGCATCTTATTTCTTAGCCATGAGGGATTTTATTTTTTTACTCTTTCATTTTATATGAACCAAATAGCTAGGCAACAAGAGTTTGACATATACATCAGCAACTATAAAATCTCCCATGTCACAACTATAGTATAGGCTAACAAATTATATATGTGCCTTTTTGCATGCTGCAACGGTACCCATGGATGCTTCTTGCATGATTAGGAACGCATATATTGTCCATTCAACATAGGGAGCCACACACCTTATATTTACACAATCCATTGATGTGGGTATTTGCTAGCTATCTCTTCTTAAAAATGAAATGGTATATGTCCATCCTCTTGCCAGCAAGGGTCTCTATCTCACTCCAAAGAAAAAACAAGCAGCGACGATGAGATGTTGGAGTGAACCAAATGTTGCCGTCTACATACATCAGAGGGGGCGTGCCTCCGCATGTGTTGTTGCTCTGTGGTGTGGGGGTTTGGTCCTGCGCTCGTGTCAGGAATGGCCCGCTGCTGCCCCGCCAGGGGCATGACGCACTCGGTCGGGGACGACGGTAGATGTGTTTGTGCCCTGCGGCTGGAGCACGGGGGTGCGGTGCAGGCGGGGGCATTCCGGTGACCCATCGCTCAACAGGTTCTCCCGGCGACAAGGTCCCGTTACAGAGCAGGTTTCTAGGCGGAGGGGGCACTGGCCTGCTGGATGGTACGTGACGTGAGGGTGGGGACGGCGGTCGGAATGGTTGGCGGCGCCGATGATGCCTCCTGCTGGAGCGCATCATCGGCTGCGGACGGATGAACGGCGGCAGCGAGTACCAGGACAGCAAGCACAAGTCATGAATGGACACACCAATGTTCGTGCTTGTTATGGTTTCAAAAATGTGCTGAAGATCAATGTTGTAAGCTTTTGAGTTGGACGTAGCCCAATCATATATTCAGGTAGGGGATTCTCTCAGCTCCCGTTGACTCTAAAAAAAGAGACACCAAGGTTGATGATACTTATTGCAAATTATAAATACCTGGCTTTCTGTCCTAATTCTCCTCTTCGTCGTCGATTGACGATACTGCTGGATGAGGCTCGCTTCAAGGCCATGATCTTGTCAGTGGATAGCATTTTTCTGGGCATAGGCTGAGCGAAATTGCTGGGAGTGCTTGGCTAGCTAGCCTCTCCTCTCGTCAGGGATAGTTGGCACGACAACCTCCTGATGAGCAGCTTCTTCTTCCCGGCGTCCTCCGCCGTGCGCATCTCGTTCCTGCTCTACTTTTGATGAGGTCACTCACGGCCATCGCGATCGAGCCCTAACCTCTCGAAACGATCCAGATGGTCCTAAAACCGTATTGGTTGTCTGTACGACACGACGAATAAGCTTTGTGTTGCAGTGCGGTCCGCCGTTGCCCGCCGGCCCAGTTGGAGTTTGGGCCCAACAAAAGGGACGCCACTGACTGCTGCACGCACTCTGAAACTCCAGCCAGTTCCAACCTTCTCTTTTTTTTTTTTTTGCTAGGTTCCCATTACAAAGTTTAACTTAAGAAGCTACGGTCGTGCAAGCTCGCCAATCATTCGATAATCTATGGATGATGCACATGGAAGCCAAGCAATCAAATAATTGTGTCGTATTTGATAATTGTCTCCTTGTAGGGCTTTTTTTTAACTCCGCTAGAGGTAGTAGGTGTCGATCAACTTATTTCTAAGCATATCCCCGTCAGATCCAACAGCTACACAGTCCTGCAGATGAGCGAGCCAAGCCATAGAGAAAAAAAAAGAGTAAATTTGCACGTTGAAGCCTGAAGATCTATCTATAGCGTCACTTTTGTCTATTGTTTATGGAGATACATCGCATCAGGCATCGATCATGGCAACTCGATCATCAAGAACGAAAGCACATAGTATGTTGAAAATCAGGAACCAAACAGTTAATTCCATAATTATGCACAGCTTGCGAGTGGTTTTCTGAAACTAATCGGATTGGATCGATGTTTGACCTGCTAGGAAAGTTGTTCTGGTGGTTGATTAGGAATGTGAAAAACGAGCTGTCAGATCTATCCTCAATCCCAGTTGATGGGGACAAATTCTTTTTCAGTGCAAGTGGACTGACTAGTGGAGTTTAAATATTACCTCAAGATTTACCTTATCAACATGTGATGTACATTTCTTTTTTTATACTAGAAAAGCCCGTGGTATGGCCAATGGATGACTGTTTGAGTTGTACATGTTTTTTTTTAATACAAGTATTCCTTTGTCTTTTTAGTCTGTTACTCAGTTTTCTTGTTTGGCTATTTACCTCTCCTCTTGGCAGGTGACATTTTGTAGGAACTCCCTTTAACTGAAGGCACGATTAATGTTGGGATTTAGGAACAATGACAAAAATAGATCCTCATCTAAATTATAGGAAAAATTGGGACTTAGGAAAATGTGTGGTGCCTACTCCATAGGAAATATTGGTAATTGGACTAATATGCACCCTCTAATTTGTACGATAAATTAGGGCATAGGCAAAATATACATCCTTGTATTTATATTTATGTATCTTCCTGTCCATAGAAAAAATTCGAACTAAATGCATGTTCATCGGTGAGTGAGAGAGAGGGAGGGTTTCCGGGGGAGGACGCCGCCAAGAGTTTAGATCCGGCGATGGAGCGTCGTTGCTCATCCTATCGGTGAATATTTTATATTGTAAATTGCATATGATAAATTTAATATATTGAAATTGTGTGTTTGTAGAAACTGATCAGTTGATATATATGCGCAGTGTTCTGTTGTGTAAAATATCTCCATGTTTGTACTTTCTAGTTTTGAAGTAAGTTGAGATTATATAGGTATTTCTTAAACTATCACATATTTTTATCCAAACATTTGAACACAGTAGTGGCGATGGATTGGCCATATGTACTTGGGGCACGGTATTTGAAGTAATTAGAATTTTAATGTAAGGTTCTAAGTTAGATAAATCGTTTAAGCTTGTTATACCTGTAAACTGCATATAGCATGTATAATAATAGTTCATTTGTTAGGGCGTAGTACTATATGATGATTCATTTGATATGGTGTATTTAGTCCAGGAGCATTGAAATTGATCCTCCAGGCTTTTTTCCAAATTGAATGATCACCAGGACTTATTATCTTTTTCATTACTACAATAATTACCAAATTATTGTCCGCCATGATACGATACCTTTTATATTTACATGTTACATTATAGATTGTGATATAATATTTCTTGCTACTGGATGATTAAACTTTTCCCCATAAAAGGTTACAAAGAGCCTCGATAGTATATGAGGTTCAGGGTTCGACTCTCTATAGGAGCGAATGTTTTAGGATTTAACGGCATCGTATATTTAGTGGTAGGCGATGTTCCCGTCGACTTTTTTTATTATTTTCAACGAGCCGCCTGTGGTGACTTCGAATCTCGAGGATAAAATTGCGCACGTGTGTTCATATGGATGTCATTGTGCATGCGTTATAAGTATATGAGTTGTACTAACCTAGAAAAAAAGTAAAATTTTTTCCTTATTTTTGGGTATGTATGGTGCCATTGTGACGCTAGGTTTGTAACTTTGTACGTATGTACAATTTTACACGTTTCTATACTAACTCTCACTTTAATTTGCTGTTACACGTGTTGAGTGGGGCCATGCACGTGGCATATACCTTCTTGCTGTGCCCATGTGCTTGGGGCAGTGCTCCCACCGAGCGAGTAGCAGAGGCAGCAGCTCAAATTAACCTCCGTGGCTCCCTGTCACGATGGTGTGCTTCTGCTCAACTCTCCTCTCTCTATCGATTTGCTCATGTTCCCTAAAGCTACAGTCCTCCAGCACCTTCTAGCGATTAGCCTTCCCTTCCTCTGACACAGTAGCAAAAAGGAATCCAGATACACATCCACGCCAACGCCATAGCAGTAGCTAGGTTCCCCCATTTCCTCTGCCGGACCCTCCCATCTGCACCTACAGCACGGCGTCGGCGTCGGTAGAGGGGCCGCGAGGCATGGTGGAGGCAGATAGGGACGGAGGGTGGCACAGCGGTGGGGAAGGTTGCAGCTGGCTGCGGCGGCGGCGAAACTCGAAGCCAAGCGTGGTGGCCCCGGTGGAAGAAGATGGCGGCGTCAACGAGGTCAGTGGCCTGATTCATGTGGGGAGGTCGCCGTTGCGATCTCGCTCCGGCCCTGGCGCGAGGTCGTCGCAACCGTGGCGCGGGAGAGCTCCAATCCCGGCTACCGCGGGCGCGACCGCAACGTTCCGGCGGCGGTGGCGCGGACACTGAGCACACTGGACCCCACAATACCGGCGGCTGTTGCATGTCACAGTAGCCCGCGAGTCTTCCGAATCCGGCTCGGCGGCGGCAGATCTGTGTCCAGCCTGGGCCTGAATCCGGCCCTCTGGAGGTCGGCGGAGGTGAGCCGTGCGACTGCAGTGCGACGACGACGAGCTGGTGGTGGGCGTGCACGCTCGGTACCTAGACTGCAGCATGGGCCCAGGTCCAGCTTAACAGGTAGGAGGACCGATCCATCCGCGTGTCCGCTTACCGGGCGGGAGGCCCAATCTACTGCCTAGGCCCGGGTTCGCGGGTGGAAAGCCCGATCCAACGACCGCTTCCACTGTCCGGGTCCAGGTTTGTGGGTGTAAGGTCTGATCTAACGGCCAGTATTAGGCTCTGTGCAGATCAGACGGTTTCCGGGTTATTGGGCGACGTGGACCCGCTCCCCGCCCAGAGAATGGTCCAAGAATCGTATGTAGAGATATGTTCTTCTGCGCGGAGTATATTTTACCCTGCTCCTTGTCACGATACCTTTTTCAGTTTCCAATGAAGGTGCTTCCTCGACTTCATTCTTTGTCTACTACTACCCATTTTCCAAGTTATTTTCGCAATTTTGCTACTTATGAAAATGCAGACTGACCGAATGATCAAGAGTTACTTGCTGATGCTACTACCCCCACTGCACCACCCTGAAAAATTAATAAGCTAGAAAGATCGTTTTAGACTTTTTTTTGAAAAGATAGCAGGAGCACTGCTCTGTCAGATCATTTTTTGTTTTTATTGAGTGCTGGAATGGACACAATCAAGTGATTCCATATGCAGGTGTTTTTTTTTAATCCACATATGCAGGTGTTGGGTGCGTATCTTTTGCAAATGTTGGCACAATATTTCACCAGAAGAAGGTATTAGAGCAAGTACACGAAAGCTCAAAATTTTTTCACGGATCAAAGGCATCGTATTTCACTATCAATAGGGACCACCATTACAGAAGAGAAACAATTTTCAGAATGAAACTCAAGAACTCAGCTTTTCCACAATTATTGTTCTATGGAATACAACCAAATGGTTCACGTCACCACCCCTCACTAGGTTCTCTTACGATAAAAAAAAAGAATGTAGCTTCTAAAAAAGAACACACATGACTCTGACCTGAAGAAAACAAAATTTCAGAACAAAAAATGAGGCATCCAAAGCTACTCCTGCATTTGCTGCTGATCATCTCCATGCCACGCCCAGACTATATCCTTCAGCGCTGGCCGGATGTCCTGTTCAAATAATTTCTGATACTCAAGTGAATCACCGCTTGTTTGTTTCATCTCAACGAGATGATGGAACGGTGTGATCTCAAAGATCTCTGTGTCAAACTGAAGGACACCATTCCTTCCCTCCTTCCTCCCTTGAATCTTGACAACACCATTATCCTTCTTCCTTACCCTGAGATTCAGCATCTTTGCAACATCTTCAATCTTCGAGATGATTGCTGAGGCTGGCTTATCTGAAGTAAATCGTGCGTCCTTTCTGTGTCCCTTTTCAATAAATAAGCCAGATAGATCAAACCCTGAGGAGAAAGAGATAATTTCGAAGGCATTTAAGTTTGTCACAGGCAGCGGCTTCACATCTTCATAAGCATTCTTTCCGCGCCTCACAGAAAGTGTTGGAGCAGCATTTGTGGTGGCATTCTCGCAGGGAATTTTCTCCTTAACTGTGCGGGTCCGCTCAGGGCCTTTTCGGAACCAGGTAGACTCTTTTATTTTCTGGATTGAAATTCTTGTGCTTGGGTTAGGGTCCAAGATCTTGTACAACAGCTTCTTGAGTTTGTGTGAAAACCAACTGGGGCACCTGAAATCACCATGCTGTATCTTCCGATACATCTCCATCAAGTTTGGGCCTTGGAAAGGGAGATAACCAGCAACAAGGACAAATAGAACAACACCACAAGACCAGATGTCTGATTTTGCACCATCATAGCCTATCTTGCTGATCACCTCTGGAGCTACATAAGCTGGTGTTCCACAGGTGGTATGGAGCAATCCATCTTGCCTTTTTGACTCCGAAAGTGCACTCAGTCCAAAATCAGAAACCTTCAGGTTCTCATCCTCATCCAGCAGCAGGTTCTCAGGCTTCAGGTCCCGGTGGTAGACACCTCGGCTGTGGCAGTAATCCACCGCACTAATGAGCTGCTGGAAGTACTTGTGTGCAGCAGACTCCGTGAGCTTGCCACTCTCCTCAATCTTGTCAAAGAGCTCGCCACCTTTCATATACTCCATGACAAAGTAGATCTTGCTTCGTGTTGCCATGACCTCATGGAGCTCAACAATGTTCTTATGTGCCGCTAACCTCATTGTTGCGATCTCACGCCTTATCTGCTCTGAAAGCCCAACCTTGAGAACTTTGTCCTTTTCTATCATCTTAATAGCAACACTCCTGTTGGACTCAAGGTTTCTTGCATAGTGCACCTTGCCAAATGTACCTTTCCCCAGCAATCTCCCCAACTCATACCGCTCCATCAGTATCATTCCTGTACCATCCATGTCTTCAAAAGTATAAACCACAGGGCTATCTTCTGACCGCCAAACAGATGGACTGCAATGATTTAGCCCTCCTCCCCCATGTCATGGTCCATGACGGTGAACAGAACTCTTATGCCCTGGTCGTGTCGGAGTCTGAATGGTGTAGAATTGATGCAGCTAAGGTGGTCGTTCACATCAAGAGTTGAGCAGGCTAGCAGCGCTTGCGGAGCAGCGAGCTCCTTGATGTCGCAGCAGAAATCTCTTCTATGAAAGCACATCTTTCAGCATTCCCTGAGGTTTTGACTTGTGGATTTTGGTATCTGCTCAAAAGAAAAAAAAAATGGGATTCAGCAATTTGGACTCCAGGATATTGACGAAAGCTAATAACATATGTTAAGTGCTCTAATAATTATCAACCAAATAAAGGCTTTACAGAGAATTGAAGAGGCTTACTGAAGTAACTAACCAAGTATTATGCATATTGTTAATTCAGTACACAAGGTTCCCAGTTAGGATTCACTTGGAAACTTGAAATAAGAAAACGAGAGGCACACTTTGCTGCAAGCACTTGCTGGATTTTTGACCCCTCGAAAATAATATTGGTTTTCTACAGATGGAATAATTAACCACTAGCCATATTGCACAGCAATTAACAGGTAAATATTTTTTTTTGAAGTAAACCAATTAACAGGTAAATAAGGATAAAGGACAGGCACATGGCAGCGTGGTGACATCCATGGCAACCATCATAAGCTGCTAATTAACTTTCTGTCTCAATGATTCCACATCTGACAAGAAGTATGTTCAGAGGAAGCTGAAGCAACTGCGGATGTGAAAAAAGAAAAGCAAAACCTAAGCTTTGTCTGGCCAAAGGAAAGAGGATAACCCAAGAAAAATAGCGCCTTTTCCAAACGACAGGAAGCACAATTCGGCGTTGAGAAGAAATAGAAGGCAACTCGAGACAAGGAACGCCGCTTAAATTTTTGCGAATCTACAGAGTTTAACAGGGGAGCGCAAGGTTCCTGGTACAACGGATGGCATGCGTCTACACAGGTGAGCAAAATCGAAGAACCGAAGCAGGTAAACAAGAAGAGAATCCGTAAACGCAATGGCTACTCGCATGAACAGAGACTGCAGGCTAGGTAGAGATTGAGACAGAGAGATGGATTGCATACCTTGCGATTCCACGAAGAGGAAGAGGGGGTTGAGGAAGCGACAAAAATCAAAACTTGTGCGGAAACAGGGCTAAACGCTGCCTTTGATTGAGTATGTTATTGTTGCCTGAGTTCCGCTGGGCAGGGAGAGGGGAGGAGGGGATGCGGCGACAAGGGGGAGGAGAGGAGGCTCTTCTTATACAGGGGGAGCAGCTGGAGGCGAGCAGGAGAGAAGAAGGGCTCAGATTAGTCGGCCTAACCATACGACATGACGATAATGACCCCCGTTGATGCCGCCTCCGCTGCGTTTCCTGCTCACCGCATCACACCTCCAGGTTCGGATGGATATTCTTGCGTCCGCGACAAATCAGGAGGCAACAGCTAAGCCCGTAATGTCGCCATCTGATTACAGCTCACCGGTCGCCGTCTCCAATTTCATTTTTTTTCGTTCATCTAGGAGTACATGATTACATTCAAGGCTGTAGTTAAAAAACTGTTTTTTTTCCAAAGAAAGATGTGACTTCAGTTATTAGAATTAGTAGCACACAAAACAATGGTGGATCCGATCTCATCCTTTGCTGAGTCAGGGCAGCCTGCCTGTGTCCACGTACCTGCTTGGACTTGGACCAGGCCACTCCCATGCTTGAGAATGTTCCATTCCATGTACAAACTAAACACCTCCACCTTAACTTGACCTACGTGTGCGGTGTGCTGCTGGATCTTGCGTAGTGATCATGATTCAGTATCCATGTTTGTTTCTAATTAAGCGTAATAAAAACTCCGGCCAAGTAAACATACGTGAGTACTAACTAGAGTACAACTATAGCAAATCTATTTTTCTGTTGTAGTGTTCTAATAATCACCATGTATTTTAAGGTGTGTCTGCTTTCAATAATAATTCCATGACGTTGTGTACACTACCGGAAACTGCATATATGTTGAGTGCCCTAACTTTGCCGACGGTCGGCACTCGGCAAAGTTTGGACATGCCGTGTGGCATGTCCAAACTTTGCCGAGTGCCGACCGTCGGCAAAGCTAGGGCACTCAGCATATTAAATCTTTGCCGAGTGCCACTAGGCCCGCACATGGCAAAGGCCGTGCACGTGCCCAGCACGCGCGCCAGCCGTGTGACGATCGTCAGCCTGTCTGACGGCCGTTAGCCTTTGCCGAGTGCTGAAATCATTGCACTCGGTAAAGTCCAAACTTCGCCGAGTGCCTACAGCTGGCACTCGGCAAACTCTCCGTTACCGTCGCCCCACGTGGCTATTTTGCTGAGTCTCGTTTGGCTCTCGGCACAAATTTTACCTAGTGTCCGAAAAAAAACACTCGACAAAGCCCACTTCACCATCACAAGGTTTGCCGAGTGTAACCCGGCCTTTGCAAGTGTATCTGGCACTCGGCAAAGTGCCGGATTCCGGTAGTGGTAACTCAATAATAGAGACAGGAGATAGATGCATGTGCACGATATACTAGCAGCGTCGTGTCGCCACATTCAGCAGCAATTGTCACCACTACTCCACTCCATCAGAACCACCAACCACTCTATCATATCAGATAAACGTGAAAACAAATGAGAAAAAGAGAAAGAAAAAAATAATACTTGTTACCATCTTACGAATGGTGTGTATATATATATATATATATATATATATATATATATATATATATATATATATATATATATATATATATATATATATATATATGACGCCAGAGAGCCAAACAACTTGTTCCTTGGTTACAAGTAACTTACAACATGACCTTTCCTTTCAACCATTCATTTATACAAGTACATATCCTAGGGAAAACAAAATAAGAGAGCAGGAAAATTTCCTCAAAATGCTCACTATTATATTGCTCAAACTTTGGGAATCTAACAATTTGCAACGGAATCTATGAGATGTTCTGTAAAAAAATCCTTTGTTCGTGAACTGGAGATAGTTAAGTTGGAACTAATATCTACTTTCCCTCCAATCATAGGTATATTTTGAAATGAAACAGGCTTGAAAGTATATTTTGATATCCAATCAGATTCTGTTGTCAATTGATATGAAACAAACATTATATTGACCATGTCAAAGTACTTTCTATTACATATGTATTGATGAACTTTTATACACTGACCATACAAAAAATTTACTAATTATTTTTTTCGAACAATTTAGGGGGGGGGGGGGAGATCCCCACGTACTTCATTTCATTGATCGAAAGTAACATAGCCCAATACAAAACATAATCCTGGCATTCCAGGATAAGATTACATGAGCTCTCTCACACAGGGAGAGAAAAGAGTGAGAAACAGAGGATAACATAGAGAGTGCATTCTACCGATCGTCAATGAGAGCCGCAACCGAACAACTTGCTTGCCAGATTCACAAAAGCCAAATTGTATCCACCCACCCCTCGCAGCTACACCGCCCTGTGAGCCACCCTCCTACGATTTGGGAGGGCTCGCCCAACAGAATGGGGGCTAAGGCTGGGGGAGACAACTTGACCAAAATGTCTCTGGAAATGACGACCTCCCTTCTAGCTGACAACAACACCAAGTAAGGAACATCCGGGTGCCGCCCACCGCCATCCAACGCCCTTTGAGGGGAGGAAGCCCCAAAGGAGGGAGGGCTGGCCTAGAGCGAACTTCACCACCCGGCAATTGGTTTGGAGTCTCCATCAACAAGGAGAGCATCGACAAAGTAGAGGCGCCAGCAGAGAGCACTTGCAAAACCCCGGTAGAATCCAACGCCCGGATGATGTGTTTTTTTTTTAAAAAAAAACAAATGCACAGCACCGTTTTCTCCTTGAAGTGGCTTCAACAATTTTGCTTGCAGGTTCCAGTGGTCCCAACTAATTTCTGTTTCCTTGTAGTGTGTTACATCATCTACTACAATGTGTACAATTGAGTCTGGTAAGTCTTTTTCTTTGTCGTTATGATTCAATTTGATTCCTCAACTTCACTTTAGTAGCGCAGCGAATCTTGTCTAGAAAGATGGCTAAATTCATTTGCAGGATGCACGTGGTATACTTCCGTCACATAAAAAGCCAGATCTAGCCCAAATTTATGGCTTCATTCATCTCTATTTGTGAGTATGTTCAAGTAAGTATTGAGACCCTCAAAGACCATCCAGATTCATTCATCCAAAACTGGAATGGTTCAAAGTTTTTGAAGATTTCTTAAAATTTGGAATTAATCAGCAGAAAAGTTTAAGAGGACGACTTTATGGTAGAATGAACTAACGACAGTGATGTAATTGCCGAAAGAAAGAAACTTGACAATTCTTTCAGTGAAGAAAAATTAAAGAAACTCGTCGCTCCTCCACTTGGATCAAGAGAGAGAAAAAAACAACAACCCGAAGTCCTGATAGTGCATGCCATACTGATAGTTGGGACGATGCGCGTTAAACTCTGATGGATGCATACTGATGTTTTTTTTTCCCTCCAGTAGCAGTAGCAGTAGCAGTAGGGAGGCAGATGGAGCCAAGAGTAATCTGTGGATTGGTTCCAGGCAACAACGACCTCGCTGCTTCCAATAATGATGCCACCACCTGCAGGAGCACCGAGTACATGTTTTTTTGTTTATTATTTTGTGGATGGAGACAAGTTGTCGTTTATATTATATAATAATATATATGAAAAAAATATAATGTTGAGGTCCTCGTCGGTGGGTCACTGCCACGTCTGCCAATTCCTATCGAGCAGAGGGAGAGTACCCTACCCGCATATATATATATATATATATATATATATATATATATATATATATATATATATATATATATATATATATATATATATATATATATATATATTCCGGGCGGTCGGTGCTGAGTCAGTTGAATTATATATGGTTCCATTTGGTTTGGAAGATGGCGCCGTGGTTCATCATTGATGACTCGGATTATCGGATATATGCAATCCAATCCTCATCGTCATTCACCTTGGATGGATCGGCTGGTCCTGGCATTCTTTTGACACTGGACACTCAAGGAGGTGCTTGCCTACTAAGAACTAGTCCCACTGTCTATTACTCGGGTGCTGAGGCAACTAATAAGAAAGAAGCTTGGGGAGGAATCCATTAGCTATCTTCACTAGACGGACACCGATGGCGCAGATTTAGGCAAGGATTTTTTTAGAATGATTAATTATTAGCCTTCTTAGAATATCCATCTATATTAATAAAGAGTTTGAGATTGACCACCCACAAGACAAGAGTTTGACCACGGGGTAAGGTTACCATTCCCAAAGAAGAGACCAGTTACGGACTTGGACTCTACAACATAAAAAGAGAGGACTGAATCGGTGATCCTTCGAATAGTTTACTCGACCTTCAAAGTCTTGTTCATGTTGCAATGCACTTGACTTGAGCTCTCATTTTATTATTTCAACACACAAATGAAAAACATTGACATGCATGTGTCATGTGTGCATATACACATGTATCCTCGCTTGTGTATGTTGTGATAAACGAGTGAGGGTGATTTTGTCCACAAATCATCATCTTCAAGAATGACCCACGCGGCTAGCTATCAGAAAAGGGTCTTTGAAGACGACGACATGCATGTCACGCACCTCGGTCCTGCTCCATCTACTTCCTTTACTGCAGTGGCGGACCTAAGATTTCTAAGTAGGGTATTCCTAAGAAAATGTGACCAGCTGCAATAACCTAAATGAAGTATTTTGGTTCAAGCATACTGAGTATACATACCAAATTATCTATACATATATAAATATATTTCACTTGTTTTTCCGCCAGCAGGGTATTCCTAGGAATACGGGGGCATCAATACTAGGTCCGCCCCTGCTTTACTGAGAATCGTCTAATCTTGCGTTCTCTATGCCCCGTTTGGTAGGGCTCCACCTGAGGGGCTCTGAGAATGGCTCCGGTTCCTCTACTTGTGTTACTAAAAACAGCTCATCATACAAAACATTTATTAGGGCTCCTCCGAAGAAGCTAGAGCCGGAGCCAAATAGAAGCCCTGCCAAATAGGGTTTTATTAGTTCAACTACTGATAGAAGAATCACATAAGTTCAACTACCACACTCCGTACTGTAGTAAGTATTTGTTTAGCACAAGGTAACTGATTAAGCAGGTGAAGTAAAACTCAACACATCAAGAAATAAAGCCAATGAGAATGTATCAACAATGTGCAGCAAGCAAGAGTACTGCGATGCTGTACATGCATCGTGACTCACTCAGCTTTCCAACGAATTAACCATCTTGATCTTCTTCTTCTCGTAAAAATGGAACAGGCAGGCCCGTTCGTTATGAACTTATGATGCAAGTGACCATGCATATGGTGGCCCAATAAGAACTCAAAATTGGCCCAATCCAGCCCACAATGATGTAGTACCAGTTTTAGTGCTTCTTATTACTACTTGAATAGTGGACATGTACGTGCCACAGTCACGTGCTTAAAGTCAAATGGTTCAAAAATAATTGAATTGCATCGAACTACTACTAAAAAATATCATTTGTTGCGTGATGGAATAACACAACAAAGAAAAACAGAGGAGTTTTATGACTTACAGCTTACCAAAGGCCCATCAACCTCCTCCATTTTCTCTTTGCCATATAGACGCTCCACCAAAGCGAGAACAAACTCAATTGCTGCTTCTGGACCCCGGCTGGTCACGGCATTCCGATTCACCAAGCATCACATCTGCAGTGATCTTCTCCACGAATGATGGATAACAGCTTGGGCACATATAATTACACATCTAATTTCACCAAAAGAAATTATACCCTGGGGATTGGTGCTAAAAAGCTTGCCGATATGTGCTCTAAGAATTCATCGCCTGACGCATGCAAGCAAATTAAAAAAATAAACATTGTTAAATAAAGTCCCTAGACAATCGATGTTGCTTGATGTCCTACACCATGGAGAAAATAAATACCTTGAAACAACATGCAACTTGGGGGTTAGGATCTGATGGTAAACACAGGCGGATCCTGACAGTACCCTGATTTAATAAAAATGCCCTAATTTAATGAAATAAAGAACAAAAATAGAGGTCAGTGATCTCGACGGCAGTTAACAAAAAAAAAAACAAACATCGCTAGACAAATACATGGACGCCATGGAGAAAACATGCACCATGGCCAAGGTGCAACGGGGTGAGGGGGTGGCATCCTCATCGCTGATTTAATGAATCCAAGATCAAAGATGAAGGTCGGCACTTGCCTGGGGCAGTCGGCCATCGCAATGACAGCATGTTGCAGTGGGCGCTCGCGAAAGCGGCCCGGCGATAGTGTGACGGCTGCCCGCGAGCCAATCTCGGTCGAGCGTGGGAGCGGCGCACCTGACGAAGCACAAAAGCTCTCGATCAACCAGCGCACAACACATATAAAAGGTTTGGCACTCAATTAACCAGCGCACAACACAAAAGGAAGATAAATAAAAGAGAGTTAATCAGCTCACAACAATAAAAAAATAAAAAAAGACATTTTTGGATGTCTTACCCAAAATTATGGTTGTCTCATCTCTATACAATGGAAAGTAACAAGTGGGTACAAAGGTGGGTAGGTAAAAGTGTTTGGTGTAAAAAGTATTAGGATTTTGGTGGAAACATTTTCCTCCTATTAATTTCGTGGGTCTACACCCTCTTTCGTCAAATCGTTGGGCTGACAACTAGGACCTACGTAACGGGTACGGTGGACCTAATTTTGGTGAGAAAGAATTTCAATTGTTTGAACTTTTATAGTATAGATGAGGATTCCAATTATTTATCTTCTTTGATATTGAAATCGGATCGGACATAGCACTAGTAGTGACTTGGATCGTTCCCTACTCCAAAACACATACTCGATCGGATTATGCTACGATGACCAGCAACATCTTATATATATCCGGCCTCGTTTGCATTGCAAATAAAAGAAATCAATCAGAGGGTCGTCTCTCGATCGATCCGCCGGCCGCCATGGAACAAGTAGGGGAGTGGCTGGCGATGGCCGTGTGGTATTCCGGCCTCGCCGCTCGGGCTCACCTACACTTCTCTGCTTGCCATGGCATTCTTACTAATCTCCGAGGTGCTGGCCGCCCTCAAACGGTGGCGTAGCAAGCTCGCCGGCGAGCGCCTGCTGGACAGCGTGCCCGACGTCCCCTACCACCCGCTGCCCGATAGTGATGCTGCTGCCGCCGGCGAGGGGTCGCCGCCGTCGTGCTGCGTGATCTGCATTGAGGAGTACGAGCGCGGCGAGAGGTGCTTCGTCATGCCAGGATGCGCTCACATGTTCCACAGAGAATGCATGCGCAAGTGGCTGCGTCAAGGCAACCCCACCTGCCCAATCTCTAGAGCAAAACTAGTCGCGCCAGCAGAAGAACGTGTTAGCACGGCAGAGGACATGGTGTAGCTCTCTTCTCAGAGCTTTCTTTTTTTTTTCTTTTTACCAAAGAAGAAAAATTAATGCTGACACCTTACTGTTACAGTAGTACGACAGCTCCATTCAGACTTATATTATATTGCATCATATATATGAACAGATAAAAGCGTGCCTCCATGAATAATGTTGTTGTAATTGTAATGCTTTGTGAGTGTCTGAGTTGTACTACTGTGTAATCAAACAAAAAAGTACATACAAGATATAAAAATAGGAAAAAATGGGTATCAAAGTTTTCTAAAAATATACTCCCTCCATACTCGAAAAAAATATCGTTTTGGACAAGATTTGGGTAAAATATTGGGAACATAAATCATGAATAACTTTTAAGTTGTTAAGTTTCAAAATACAAAAATCATATGAATAGATTTGTCTTGAAAAATACTTTCATAAAAATATAAATATATCATTTCGCGATAAATATTTTTATAAAAATAAAAAGTCAAAGTTAAGCTTTGGAGACCGTGTCGCTGTCCAAAACGACATTCTTTTTCAAGTATGGAGTGAGTATAACTTATCTATTGGCACTCTACATGTCAGTTATTTGTATCCAATTTTTTATGTTCATAGTATTTAGTTGCTTGTGGCTATACCTATTATTTTTAAACAAATAAGATTCGAGCAGAGAAATAATGGATAGATAACATATTTAGAAATTTGGTACTACAGTTTCATATTTTCCTATTATTATTTATTTTTTAGGGTAATCAATTTTTTTTTATTTTTTTTAGAAAAATACAAAATCACTTTGGAAACTATCCGAAGTTTCGAAATTATCCGGTTTTGGTAGTTTTATGATTTATAGTTAAAAGTTGGAAATCGAATTTTCACGATAGCTAGAGGGTGTAAACTCAATTTCTCCCTAAAAGAGATCCACCACATATTATTGTGAGCAGCGGTTTGGTCATTGCAGGCCTTGAACCAATCGGCAATGCAGTTAGTGTGGAATCGTGGCGGCAGATAGGCATGACGGTGCACAGCTCGCCGTCGTCCAAGCGAACAAACGCAGCCCAGCAGGTCTCGTCCATTAGTAACCATGCCTTAATTAGGTAGCTTGATGTGTGAACAAGAAGATCAATGGGAATCAGGGGCGGAGACGGGGGCGTAGGGGCCTGGCACTCCTATGGTTCCCAAATTTACATTGAACATTTAAATTTTGATTAAATTTTTATATAAATTTGTATGGTTGACTCTCCCTAATAATTGAAAAAAATAAATTTCTGGCTCCACCTCTGATGGGAATTGGTTAAGCTACCTTTTCGTGCTCTAATTCAAGCAGCCGATAGAGTTCGAAGAGAGGCCTAAAGGGATCAAGGATACAGTTGAGAGTCCCGATTGATCCCCCTAGCCAGCATATATATAATTAGCCTAACAAAACGCCTCCGTCGTAAAGCAGAGCACGACGAGCATCTAGCGCCATGGCCGCCGCCGCCGCGACCAACTCGAGTGTCAAGCTCGCCGCGATCGGTTCATCCATCTTGTCGTCCACGGGCGGCGCGGGCGTCGTGTTCAAGTGGCTCGGGTGGGGAGCTCTTTGTCTCGCCGCCGCGGCGTTGGGGCTCATAGCCTTGGCGCTCGTTGCCGAGGAGGCCGACCGCCGCCGCCGCCAGGCCGCGCTCGCGAGGCGGAAGCGGGAGCAGCGCCTCCGCCGGCGGCAGCGGCGCCGGATGATGAGTAGCCTACGTGACGCCCCGTACGAGCAGGTGGTGGCCGCCGGGCTAGTGCGGAACCTGTGCGTGATCTGCCGGGCGGAGTACGAGGGCGGCGAGACGTGCAGCTTTCTGCCGCGGTGCACCCACACGTTCCACAAGCACTGCATCGCCGCTTGGCTGCGACACCACACCACCTGCCCCATCTGCAGTGCCGCAGTGGCACGACCAGATATATATGACGACACACACGGTTCTGTAGGTGTAGCCCGGCCCGGCCGAGTTTAACTTTTTTTTTTGTCTTCTTCTTCTTCTTCCGATCGAGACGTACTAATTGGTTTCTCTGTACATACAGCAGTAATTGGTTTCTATGAATCAATTTATTATCTTATTTATTCATCATGAATGCAACTAATCAATTATATTTCCCGCGGCAAGCGTATGTCTATGTTAACTGTTTGGTCGAAAGGCTGCATCTTTCCCAGCCCTCGCTTCCCTACTCACCGTCCTCGCGGCGCTGCCCACGACCGTCCACGTCTCCCTCCTGCTCTCTCTCGATGGACAGAAATATCGGAGCAAGCAAACAGCAGCAGCATTAATTCCCGTACTCACTCTCTCTGTTCTTTACTACATCGGAGCAAGCACAAAGCACATCATTAACTCTCCTCCCTCATCCTCTCTCTCTGTAGGTGGACGAAAATATCAGAGCATCCCTTCCCTGCTCTTTCCCTTGGCCCCCTTCTCCAAATGGAGCAGAGCAAGCAAACCTGAGCAGCACCACCAGACTCTCTGCTCTCCACCGCAGCAAGCAGCATGCACAGATGCACGCACACCCTACATGCATGCACCCACGCTCACTCCACGCCAAGCACACATGGGTCTTGTTTGGTTGTGTTCTAGAGATTTTAGAACGAAGTTGGACTATTAATCACAGTGTCAAATAAAACCAGTTTATAAAACCAACTCTATAACTCCTGTGCTAGGAACTCTGAAGAATCTAATGAGACCTTTGACCGTGTGACTAGAGGATAGTTACTGTAGTATCACTGTAGCTAATCATCGATTAATTACTGTCATTAGATTCGTCGCGAAAAGTTATACTCATCCTTAGAAAAAGTTTTGCAAAATAGACTTCATTTAGCACTTCATACATGCGAGATTTTTTTTTTTGGAAGCTTGCGTTCTAGGAATTCTAGAATAGGGGGGTAAACCAAACAAGGACATGCATGCACGTATGCACTCTCACTCACTTCCTGCGCACTCACGCATCAGCAATCAGCAGGCACAGCGGCATCACTCGGCTCTCCTCTCTTCCATCCATCTCCCTCTGTTTTTCCTACTGCAAGAATAAACAACACACGACATCGACAAGCTGCAGACTACGTGAACAACACTGACCCGGAGCTGCTATACCTTGGAAGCCTACGACCTGCCCGACGAGACACCGCAGCCATGTCGACACCGCCGCAGCCGAGCGTCGTCGTACCGCAAGTCTCCGTCGCGCCGGCCTTGCTCACTGCCGCGACGTCAAGACGACGCCGCCGAGCTGAAGCCGCTGCCGGGAGCAACGACGACGTTGAGGACCGCGAGCACGAGGAAGCCGAGCCGGAGATCGACGCCGACGCCGCGAGCCGAAGAACAACGCCGAAGCCGAACAGCAAACACGCCGTCGCTGTGTCACCACACCACGGCCTCACCTTGCTCGTTTGCCTCGCCTTCACCTCCGACAAGCCCTATGGTGAACAATGAGTACCATGGTGACTCTCAGCCTGCTAATCAAGTAAAGTGGCCATTTTTCTTTACAAAAATAAAAGCTGAAATACACTCTAACCAAGAGCTCTTATTATATATGCAAAGCGGCTGTTTTTCTTTAGAAAAATAAAAGAGAGAATACGGTGAGACCTTACAGCAACACGTGTCTTGCATTTCTTACCGTTTTCCTTCACAAAAATAAAAAAGAAAATGCACGCACCTTTTAATCTGTTTTAAGTGTCAAACATGCGTACCTTGCTCAAATAAACTTCAAATTAAATATTTTTTTAGAAACTTCCCTAAAAATCATGCTCAATCATCTCATGACATTTATTTGGTTGTTCATTGCTGTTTATTTGGTTCTTTGCATGTTGACGGGGGAATAAACCAGGGGTTCCTAACGGGCCCAACTTATGTAACGCAAGGCCCAGCAGACTTATTGGGCCAAGGACGAGACGGCCCGATAAGCCGTGCGGGGAACTGCCTTCGCTGCTAAGCGAACGGGTCTGGGAGCCCGACCTCCCAGACACGTGGCGGCACCCCGACCTAGCGCCCCGGGTTAAGGCCAGGCTGGTGGCATGAGACGTGCGCTCCAAGGGCGCCGCGCCCCCTGACAGGCGTGCCGGCCAAGACAGCCTCCGTGCAAGACCCAAGGCGTCGGTTCTCTTTATCTTGCGCCAAGGGCCAAGCCAGCAGGCCTCCTTGATAAGGGGACAGCGCCGCTCGCGCGGGCCCTTGACACAACGGGAGGGGGCGTTCACAGACGCTGCCTCCCCTCGCCGTAATGATGGTCGCATCTGCGCACCACTCCATTACGCCAGCGATCGTGACCGGACGCCCCCGGCCAGGCCTCGGTAAGACACCCCTCACCAGGCGCGCCGTCTGGTGACAGAGCTACGTAAGATAACCCCCCAGGTAAGAAACCCAGCTACGTAAGATAACCCCCCAGGTAAGAAACCCAGGCTCCAGCGGACAAGACCGAAGAGGACCCCCGAGTGACCGACCGAGTGGTCGCGCCGCCCCGACTGAGCCAAGATGGGACAGCGCTAGGGAGACACACCGCTCAAGGAGATCGCCAGGACAATTCCTTGCACCAGAATATCGTCAGGATCAAGCTCGCCCACTCCCGACCGACTGAGTGGGCCCCGACGACTGACAAGGACGATTTGCGTCCCGACGGTGCAAAGACATAACGCTAGATAACTGTAAACGGGGCCCCCACCTTGGACTATAAAAGGGAAGGCCCCCCACGTAGGAAAGGGTGGTTGGACTCCCACGGGTTCGACACTATAGACCAGTTTGTAAGCTCCCCTCTGAACTTTGAGCACCCGGGCTCGAGAGCAACAGAGCAAGAACACCACCCCCCATACTGGACGTAGGGCATTTTCAGGCCCGAATCAGTCTAAATCCTCAAGTCTTTGCGTGCTAGACCATATCCGATCAAGCACACAACAATCAAGCAATCGAGTAGTTTTGTAGTCGCCCATTTCCCGCAGCGACAGTTTTGGCGCTGACTATGGGTGTGACATCCCGACCCAAGACTTAATAGGATTAATAGAATACTCATATTAATAGGACACACGTCAGTGGGAGCCCAGCCCCCAGCGCCCTCCCGTGCCCCGCACGCATGCCATGGCCGTGGCCATGGCCACGGGCGCACGGCGGTGGCGGCGTTCCGCCGGCGGCGGCCGGGCGACGGCGGCGCGGGATTTGAGCGGGGAAGAGGATTGGGAGCACCAGAGCGGCATGGGGATGCTCACCGAGGGCTTGGTTTGCGCGAAGGAGGGCCGGAAGTGGTTTGTCGACGGGAGGGCGGAGCTTTGGTGAAGAACGTCAATGGCGGCCGGCGGTTGCGGGCTCGATTCGGCCGGGGAAACGGCTCAATCGAGCTCGTGGATGGGTGGAGGAGGTGCGGGACAAATTTTTAAATTTCCCGATTCTGCCGGTCAAGATACCTGGCCGCCGTGCCGCCGGAGACGGAGGCGGCCGTGTTCCGGAACCTGGACCAGCGGGCGTTCGTGGCGCGCGGCGGGCACCCGAGGATGTGGTTCTACCGGGCGTTCGCGACGATGGCGAGGTCGGCGTGGGCGCTGCGCGTGGCCATGGCGCGGTGCTCAGAGCACGGACACGGTCTCAGAATGTTGTACGCGAGGAGAGGGAGCGAGTACGTGGAGGAGTTGATGGAGAGCGTGGCGGTGGCTACACCTGCATCCGGCGTCAGGGAAGGAGAAGGTGACATGGAGGAGAAGCTTAGCGTCGCCTTCACCGTGACGCCCGGAGTCAAGGTCGGCGACACGGTGGTGGCGTGCAGGGTGCTTCTCTGTCACTGTCGTCAACTCGTCATCAGGAGGGCTTCATCCAAGTCCAATGACGACTGCGGTCAGCGAGCTTATTCAAGTCATTCTACCCAACTAGCCAGGCACTTGACTTTTCTTTTTCTTTTTAAAAAAATACTGTAACTATGCAGAGCTCTGAGTCTCTGACTTGCATTGCATATTTGCATATAGATAGTAGTGCGAATTGAAATTTGAGACCTTGGCTGAACATGTCGGTCGGTTTTGGAAGGGAGACTTGCTTGGCTTGAACGTGTTTGGGTGTGGCCAGTACAGTTGGAGTGGAGGATAGAAAGCAGAGCAGAGTGCAGCCTGGGGGGGGTTCAGGTTCAGTTAGGCATGCAGGTCAAAACGCGGTGTTGGTTGGCGTGGCATTGCCAGCTGGGTCTTTTGCACACGGTGACGCGGCAACGACGACTTTTGAGTTCGGGGAGTTGGCTGGTACGCACGTCGTCGTCTTGAATTCCTTGCTTCCTTCCCTCTCACGACGAAATTCTTATTCTTCCTTCCTTCCCACGGAGTGCTACAAAGCCTCACGACATTCACTAGCTCGGTGGCTCCTTGGTTAGCTTCTTCCTCACAGCGACCGACCTCCCCACATAGTCCAAGACTCAGGGCGCTCGATGGGAAGCCGTCTCTACTTCCAGTTGCTTGGCCTCCTTGTGCTGCTCCTCACCGTCTTCACGCCGCGGCCTTCCACCTGCACTAGGCCTCTCAACAACAACAACAACAACAACAACAACAACAACATCATACTGCTGCCTGCTGCGTCAGCCGTATCCATGATGCCCAAAGAGAGAAGCAGCAGTGAGGATCAGCGTCAGCTGCCAGGCGCCGGCAGCGGCTACGAGTGGCTGCTCAACAGGAAGCCCCGGGGGAAGCCACCGCCATCCGCACCCAGCAAACGCACCAACTGATGAAGAAGCTGTGGCTTGCAGAGACAACCAAAATTCTCTCTTTTTTTTCCCAATAGAAGAATTATATTGATGTAAATATATATGAGTACAGCTACACACATAGTATGTTCCTAGTTCATGTACACGCTGGAACGTTTGTTGAGTCCAAGTTTTTCAGTCAAATCTCTTCTCCTAACATAATTAGTAGTACGTATCTTTCTTTTTCATATCGACCGCTCTCGATACCAAAGAAGTTATCACCCCCGCAAACTATAGAAGAAAAAAAGGATCGAGGAAAAAATGATGTCATTAGGACCCTGCTTGCTGGAGATCTCAAGACGGATGCATGTTCATGTTCTTGGATGAAGCGAGCCAGAGCCGGGCCGGGGGAGCAAAGGGGTCGGTCGATCTGCCATGCCGCCGGAAAGTTGTCCACGCCACCGGCGACACCGAGTCCACCGACCGGTGCAAGTCCTACGCGCTTTCGCTCCTTTTTTGTTTTTCTTGCTACACCCACGCGGTTCGGATTCAGGGCACAAGCAAGAGGCGTGTGAATGCCATGAATTCCAGAGTGTCTAGTCTAGCTAGTCCAGTTCATCATCCATTGCTCCACGCTCGCTGTAAATTTTGTTAATTGTAACAGTCTCGTCAAGATTGCAACACCCGCACATTTAAATAAATCTGCACCCGAGTACAAGGGACGCGGAAAATGAGTTTGTAAATCAAGGCATGTCAGACACCGGATACTTTTCTTTCTTGCAAGCTAAACAATTCTCACTCGATTATCACGAGTAAAGATGACAACCAGAAAAAATTATTTTTTACAACATGATTAAAAAAATTCACTTTACACCCTCAAACTATCACAGAATTCAATTTTCAACCTTCACCTACAAAACCGGATAACCAAGATCATCCAACTATCAAAACTGCACAAGTTTAGCCCTTATGGTAGTTTCAAAAGTAGTTTTGTATTTTTTAAAAAAATTTAAAAAATCTAATCAGTTATAAAAAATCAAATATAATTTATTTGAAATCATAAAAATATGAAATGGGTACAAAACTTTTCTAAAAATATAACCTATCTATTAGCACTCTACTCCTCTGTTATATGAATCCATTTTTTTCATATTTTTATTATTTATTTGCTTATAGTTATACTTATGCAAATTATTTTTGAATAAATAAGGTTCAAATAGATAAACAATAGATATGTTCTATTTTTAAAAAAATCGGTACTAGTTTCATATTTTCCTGATTTATAATGAGCTACTTATGATTGTTTTAGTTTAAATTTATAATTTTTATTTTCACAAAATAAAACACCACCTTTGAAACCATCTAAGGGCGAAGGTTGAAAATTAGATTTTTATAATAATTCAAGAGCGGGAATTGGATTTTTTTTCCAAAAAAAATACCGCAAAGAGAGAAATGCTCTATGAAAAGAAAGAGAATATCCTGAATGGTTATAACAAAAACACATTTTATTTTATAGCAGCATATAACATCAACGGAGCAACACTACAGGAGACAGGGGGTTTGCCGTGTGCCTTTTGCACACGGCGAAACCCGATAAACACACGGCAAACCCTTTGCCGTGTGTAACTCACGGCATACAAACGTCGGCAAAGAGCTCCTTTGCCGTGTGGCTTCTATCGGGCACACAGCAAAGGGTTTGCCATGTGTTTAAGTGGCACTCGGCAAACAATTTTGGAATAAATAAAAAAAACACCACATCCGCCGCCGCCACCACCAAGCGTCGCCGCCGCTCCGCACCGCCGGCCGAGCCCGCACACCACCACCGCACCGCCGCTGCGACCACCACCGGCCATCGCCGCTGCCCCGCACCGCCAGCCTAGCTCGCCCACCACCACCGCCGGCCGAGTCACCCCTCTAGACCTCTACCCTCGCCGGATCTGGAGGGGAGGACCCGGGAGGCTGCCGCGCCGCCGATGGCCTAGCAAGAGAGGAATAGAGGGGGGAGCTCAGGGACTCACCAGATCTGGTGCTCCGAGGACGCTCCATGGCCGCCGCGCCGCCGGATCTACTCACGCTCATGTCACCGCCGTGCCATGGTCGCCCTCCACCGCACCTAGCCCCCCGCTCGAGTCGCCGCCGCACCTCGCCCCGCGCGCCGCCGCTCCTCACAAGCAGAGGAGAGGCAGGCGAAGGGGGGAGGGCAGGGGCAACAGCAGGAGGGGTGGAGAGAGGGCGGGCGCCGCCTGTGCCGTGCCGGAGGGAGGGAGGAGCGCCGCATCAGCCGCGCCGGAGGGAGGGAGCAGCGCCGCTTTGGCTACGCTGGTGAAGCGTCCCCTCAAAAGAGAAGACTTAAATGTGATACAAAACATCAGTCCCAGGAGGCTGATGCCACATTTATTACATCAGATGGTTCAAAACCTTACAACCTTGGCGGACACTCGATACAGATGATAACAAGGATTAACCAAGCTACGACAATACACCAGAGTGCTACTAATACGGGATCTAAATCAGGCTCAGAGTACTGCGACAGCGGAGGCATCTCAACAGGGCCGGTACCACAGGCAAGGTTGGGTGTAGAACGATAACCCTACTCGGCGTCGTCTGGCACGAAGTCTGGGTCTTCTTCTGTAAAAAGTAAGAGTGGGGTGAGTACAAACGTACTCAGCAAGTCCAACCACACCCACGGAGGGGGTTATAACAGAATAATATGCATAGGTAAATCAAGGATAAGGTTACGGTTTAATTTGCAGAAAAACGACATTTTATGCAGGGGTTTATTTTACGAAAAACCTTTTAGAAATCAGTTTTTGCAGTAACACAGAGTTCAGGTTTTAAACTGCTACCGGACTCCCCGTCCGTCGTAGCACACGGCACAACTGCCGGAACCAATTCCAAAACAACTCACACCAGCCCATCCCAAAGAAACACTAGTTATGTGACCACACCATAACTCGCCCAATACCGTGGGCACGGACTATTCGAATAGATTCTTAACTCTGCAGAGATGTGCAACTTTACCCACAAGCAGGATACCACAACTCGAACACCGTCGTGTCGGTGTAGATCCCAACATAGCCATTACCCACCATAGCTAAGCCTGACTAGCCATCACGGGTTGTACCAAGGGGTCATTGACCGTTCACTCAGGTATAACCGGGCATAAGTCGCTCTGGGCTTATCCCTTATCCTTAGTCACCCGTTGCTCTCAGCTCTCCTGATGGCTATCACACCAACTAGTGGGATTTATGCTACGCCGTTGCCCATACAACGGTCGAGTGGTTTGCACGATAGTGGAGTTAGGTGAGATGACACACCAACTCGGTCCTTACATGCGACAAGATGGATATCTCCCTTCATTGCCCTGCCACACAGGCATAAGCACACCAATCGGCAATCCACACGGAAATGCCGTCCATCTCGCCCATACTCATCTTTCGAAACCACATTTTATCCCTTCCCACACGCACACATTTTCTTTATCAAATAAATCATATTATGAGTAAAGTCCTGAGCGTTCTAATATCGATTAACGTCCAAGCAAAATCAGACATTAATCTAGGTGGTCAAGGAATGGTCATCACAAGTCAAGGGGTGGCTATCCAACCGTGTTTTCATGCAAGTAAAACATATGCAATTTTATAAAACAGGCCATTGGGTTGTGTTTATAAAAACTAGGACAGAAACATGCATCAAAGGATGGGATTGAACTTGCCGTCTTCAAAGCCTTCGGGGAAGTCCTGTCCTTCGGGCTCGGGGTCGCGGATCGGGTCCTCGTTCACCTGCTCACAGTACTGCTCGTCAACGGGTTCTCCTTCGTTCACTCCGTGGTCTACAGCGCACACAGACAAACACACAATCAGAACAAGGATTTGTCGTCGAGCTCGAAACGGGAACACATGAAATATAGAGCATAGAGTATTATTTTTGAATGGTTTCTGAATGGTATGGCCAGAACTGAGTTAGGAGAGGCGGGGTAAAATTTTAGGTTAAGCCGAGGTCATTAGGCACATAAAATGATAGGTCAGGGAAGCGTTTAGGCCCTAAACAGGGGTCCAGGGACTTATTTGTAATTAAGATTAAGTAGGCAGGGGCTTGGTTTATATTTTAGAAGTTTCTTGGGTTAATTAAAAAGGGTCAGGGTTTTATTTGTAATTAAGTTTATAAGGTGTGGGGTTTGTTTTGGAAATATAACAAAGGGTGAGGGTTTAACTGAAAAAGGGCTAAAAGGGCGGGGTCCTCTTTACTGATTAAAGAAAAATGGAGGGGGTTATGGGCAAAATGCCCTTTCTTCCTCCTCCCCCCCGACGCAGAACAGGGGAGGGGTAGGGGCGCGCCGGCGGCGGCCGATTCGGCCGCCCTGGACCTCGACGGCGGCCCGGGGTAGAGGGAAAAGGAGGTGGGGTCCCTGCGGGGTTGATTCCCGGCCTCACCTTGGGCCGGGGCGGCGCTCAGGGGCGGGGCGACGCGGGCCGGCGGCGGCGGCGCTACTGAAGCGGGGCGGCGGCGCTAGCGCTGGGGAGGGGAGGTGGTAGTGGCCAGGGCGGTTCGAGTGCGAGGGTGCGGCGCCGGTGGGGAGGCTTTTATAGCCGTGGAGAGGCGGTGGCGTCTTGGCGGGATGCGGCGGAGGCCGGTGGCCGAAATAATGGCGGTGGGGGCCGGCGTCAACGGCGGTCGGAGCTCGGCGAGGCGACGTGACGCCTCAGGCAGGCGGCGACCGCTGCAGGCGTCACTGTGCCGAGGTCGCCGCCGCCTGTACGGCGTCAACGGCGGTCGGCGGCGTGGCGTGAGCGCGCAAGGCTGGCTCGGGCGGGCGCGTGAGTGTGCACGCAGCGGCAGTGCGAGCGGAGGGGGCAGCAGCGGTGCGCGCGAGAGCAGGGTCCCGGGGGCGCGCGTGCGCACGGGCGCTCGTGTGGGCACTGCCCGGGGGCGGTGTGCGCGGCGAGCTGGGTGCCGGGCTGAGCGGCGCGCGGTTGGGCCGAGCGGGGCGCGAGCGCGAGGGGGAACGGGGCAGGGCAGGCCGGGGTGCGCGCCTGGTGTGCGCGGCGAGCGGTGCGCGGGGCGTGCTCGGGAGCGGCCAGCGCAGAGGGGGGGGTGGTGGCGCGTCCGTGCCGTGCGGAGCAGGGGAAGGGGGCCGGGCCGGTGCTCTGCCGCGTTCGGGAAGAAGGGAGGAGAAGGGAGGAAGGAGAGAGAGGGAGAGGGAAAAGAAAAAGAAAAAGAAAAAGAAAAAAAAATGGGAAAAAGGAGAAAAAGAAAAGAAGGAAATGGGAAAAAGAAAAGAAAAAGAAAAAGGAGGGGAGAGAAAAGGGAAAAAAAAGGAGAGAGGGAGAGATTTGCGGTGATCCCGCCGGTGGCGACAGCGACGCCGGTCGGGCACGCGCGGCTGTCGCGGCCGCGGCCTGCTGTCAGGCGTGATGCACGGGTTGAGGGGAAAACAGTGTTCTGGATACGGGTGTCGAGACAAGTTTTTCGGGAATCGGGAGATCGGAACAGGGAGGTTCCCGGAAAGCTGGGGTTAGGGTTTTAAGGAAGGATCGAGCTCAACGACGAGAAACAAACTTAGCGAACGATTTAACTTGATGAGTTTTCGGGGCGTTACAAACCTACCCCACTTAAAATGAATCTCGTCCTCGAGATTCGACTGATCCTTAAATAGGTGGGGAAATTCCTTCTTCAGAGCATCTTCGCGTTCCCACGTAGCTTCTTTTACTCCGTGTCTGCTCCACTGAACTCTGCAAATTCGTACTTCGGAGTTTCTGGTCCTCCTGGTGACGGTGTCTAGGATCTTCACCGGTATTTCCTGATATCGCAGGTCTGGCTGCAGATCTATCGTTTCAACTGGCACATGCTCTACTTCGGGTATCCTTAAACACCTTCTCAACTGCGAGACATGGAATACTGGGTGGATATCCGACATTTCTTCTGGTAGCTCCAAACGGCATGCTACTGCTCCAACTTTCTTCAAAACTCGGTATGGTCCAATATACCGAGGGGCCAATTTTCCTTGTACTTGGAATCTTCGGGTTCCTCGAATAGGCGATACCTTGAGATACACGAAATCTCCTGGATTGAAACTTATTTCCCGTCTTTTCTTGTCCGCATAGCTCTTTTGTCGGGACTGAGCTGCTTTTAGCTTTGCTCGAATCTCGGCGACTCTTTCTTCGGCTTCTTTTATGAGTGCGGGGCCGACTAGGGCTCGTTCTCCAACCTCTGACCACATCAAAGGGGTTCTGCATTTTCTTCCGTAGAGAGCTTCAAACGGTGACATGCCCAAACTTGCTTGGTACCCGTTGTTGTATGAGAACTCGGCATAGGGTAAGCTTTGTTCCCAATCTTTGCCATAAGTGAGGACACATGCCCTCAACATATCTTCCAAAATCTGATTTACCCTTTCTGTCTGACCATCAGTCTGCGGGTGATAAGCGGAACTAAAGTCCAGCTTGGTGCCCATGGCTTTATGCAAACTTTTCCAAAATCTAGAGGTGAACTGGGTCCCTCTATCTGAGACGATTCGGCTGGGCACACCATGCAATTTCACTATGTTCTCTATATAGAGCTTAGCTAGCTTCTCCCCGCCATAGTTGGTCCGTACGGGTATGAAGTGAGCTGATTTAGTAAGGCGATCCACTATTACCCATATGGAGTCATGTCCTTTCTGGGTTCTGGGCAAGCCCACCACAAAGTCCATTCCTACTTCATCCCATTTCCACACCGGGATGGGTAGGGGTTGCAGTAATCCTGCCGGCTTCTGGTGTTCAGCTTTGATTCTCTGGCAAGTATCACAACGGGCGACAAATCGTGCAATATCTGCCTTCATCCCATTCCACCAATACTTCTGTTTTATGTCCATGTACATTTTGGTGGATCCTGGGTGAATTGAGTAGGCCGAGTTATGGGCTTCATCCATGATCATCTGCCTGAAATCTCCTTTCTGGGGTACACAAATCCTGTCTTTATACCACAACGTTCCCTTATTATCAACTCGAAAGTCTGGGGCCTTATTTTCTCCGGTTTGCCTCCGGATTTCCATCAGTCCTTTGTCCAATCTTTGGGCTTTCCTGATTCTTTCTTCCAGAGTGGACTGAACATTCAGCACTTGGCTGGAGCCTCGAGGGACAATGTGCACATTTAGTCGTGCCATTTCTTCTTGTAAATGGTCATTCTTAGGCCCGTAGGACTTCCGACTTAGAGCATCAGCTACTACATTTGCTTTCCCTGGGTGATAATGAATTTCCAAATTATAATCTTTGACTAATTCTAGCCATCTTCTTTGCCTCAAGTTCAAGTCCGGCTGGGTGAAGATATACTTCAGGCTTTTATGGTCGGTGAAGATTTCACACTTATTCCCGATCAAATAATGCCTCCAGATCTTAAGTGCGTGCACTACGGCTGCAAGTTCCAAGTCATGGGTCGGGTAGTTTTGCTCATGAGTCCTGAGCTGACGGGAGGCATATGCAACGACTTTCCCATCTTGCATCAGTACACAACCCAATCCTTGTCGGGACGCATCACAATAGATGACAAAATCTCGATGAATATCCGGCAGGGTTAGCACTGGGGCTGTCGTCAATCTTCGCTTCAACTCCTGGAAGCTCCTTTCGCACGACTCCGTCCAGGTGAACTTCTTTTCTTTCTTGAGCAGCTCTGTCATGGGCCGGGCTATTTTAGAAAACCCTTCAATGAATCTCCGATAATACCCAGCTAATCCAAGAAAGCTTCTGATCTCACTGACATTGGTCGGCGGCTGCCAGTTGGATACTGCTTCGACCTTCTCGGGGTCTACTGCCACTCCTTCTGCGGTCAAAATGTGACCAAGGAAGGCTACTTTCTCCAGCCAAAATTCACACTTGCTGAATTTGGCGTATAGCCTATGCACTCTCAGTTTTTCCAAAACTACCCTCAGGTGCTGCTCGTGCTCCTGAATGCTCTTCGAGTAAATAAGTATGTCGTCAATGAAGACTACGACAAACTTATCTAGCTCGTCCATAAAAACTTTATTCATGAGGTTCATGAAATACGCAGGTGCATTTGTTAGTCCAAAAGACATTACTGTGAACTCAAATTGTCCGTATCGGGTGACAAAAGCTGTCTTCGGGATGTCGCTCTCCCTGATTTTGAGCTGAAAATACCCGGACCTGAGATCAATCTTTGAGAAGTACTTGGCTCCTTTTAATTGATCGAAAAGGTCATCGATCCTAGGAAGGGGGTACTTGTTCTTGATGGTGACTTCGTTTAGTGCCCGGTAATCTACACACAACCTCATACTTCCGTCCTTCTTTTTGACAAATAGAACCGGGGCTCCCCAAGGAGACGAACTTGGCCTGATGAAGCCAATTCGTTGTAGTTCCTCTAATTGTTTCTTTAATTCTGCCAACTCAGAGGCTGCCATCCTATAGGGTCTTTTGGCTATGGGGGCGGTTCCAGGAACAAGATCAATGACAAATTCTATGTCCCTATCTGGTGGCATACCGGGAAGTTCTTCGGGAAAGACATCGGGGTACTCATTCACTACTGGGACTTCTTCCAAGGACTTGGCTTCCATGCTGAATACCATCGGGTTTGCTCCACTTTCCCGGGTATGACAGGTCACTCGGACTCCCTCTGGGTTTGTTAGATGGACTACTTTGTCCGTACAACCTATGAGGCCATTATGTTTGCTTAGCCAGTCCATTCCAAGGATCACATCTATCCCTTCTGACTTAAGTACTACTAGGTCTGCTAGAAACTCTACCCCACTTAAATTGATCCTTACCCGTAGACAACCCAGTTGACACCTGATGTCTCCTCCGGGCGTCCGGGTTATTAGGGGTGTTTTTAGTAGTACCGTAGGTATTTTATGTTTCTCCACAAAGCTCGAGGATATGAATGAGTGTGATGCTCCAGAATCAAACAGTACTGTTGCAAGAGTTGAGCTGACTAGGTACTCACCGAGTACTACGCCCTGGGCTCCTTGAGCTTCCTGTGCGTCGATGTGGTTGACACGGGCTCGTCCAAAAGACTGCTGGGATTGCCTCTGCTGGTTGTTGTTGTTGTTGCTGTTGCCTCGGAGGGGCACTCGGTTGGCACCGGTCAGAACTGGCTTGGGTCCGTTCACTGTGTTGGAGAAAGCCGAAGTAGCAGGCTTGTTCTTGGCATAGGGGCAGTCGGCGATGAAATGCCCTGTCTCTCGGCAGTTGAAACAGGCCCTCATATTGCTGTTGTTGTTGGTGACCTGGCTCGCATTATTCTGTGAGGCCCTCATGGTGTTCTGGCTTCTGGGCTGTGTGTTAGGGGCCCGTGGTCCTGTCACTTGAGACTGAGTTTTGTATTGCATTGGGGCTTGGGACCTTGGTGCGTTGTAGCTGAGACTTCTGGTCTTCTGAAAACGATCCTGCTGGCGAGACTTACTCTCCAGAAACTTGCGCTTGTTCTCTTTCCTTTCATCAATCTTAGCCTTCTCGGTGAGGATTGCCTTGTTCATCAAGGTGTTGAAATCAGGATAGATCTGAGGAGTGAGCAGGGTCCTGAGTTCTGGGTTTAGTCCCTTCTTGAACATGTCCTGCTTCTTCTCGTCGTCGTTCACTTCATCTGGCGCATATCGAGACAGCTCCATAAACTGGTGAGTATATTCTTCCACTGACATACTCCCCTGCTGAAGTGCGCGGAATTCATCCGCCTTGCGCTTCATAGTGGCCGAGGGGATGTGATATCGGCGGAACTCCCTCACGAATTCATTCCAGGTGATGGTGGAGGCATCTCTGGCAGCAGCGCAGTAATTCTCCCACCAGGCTAAGGCAGTCCCGGTGAGTTGATGTGCAGCCAGAAGAACTTTATCTCGATCCTGGCACCCAAATGGCTCGAGCTTCCTTTGGATCACGCGGAGCCAGTCATCTGCATCCAAGGGGTTGCTGGATCCGGCAAAAGTGGGTGGCTTGGCTCTCAGAAAAGCTGTCAGCTTGTCATTAAAGGTCTGCTCTCGTGGCTGCCTGTTCACTAGAGCATTGGCCAGTGTCTCCAGTATGAGAGTCTGGTTATGGATTACTTGTGCCAGGTCCACGAAAGGTGGTGGTGGTGGTGGCAGCTGTGCACCATGATTTTCTCCTCTGCCCTGACTCACTTCTTGTTCTTCCTGAGGATGGTTTTGCCCGTCAGGGTGTACTCCTGCATCAGCAGCCGCAGGGTCCCTGACTCGGGAGGCCCTTGTGATGCTTCGGGAAACCATCTGCAGAACGAGTGGATTGGGACCAAGATTAGGTGATGTTTAAGTTGGTTAAGTCGTAAGGCAGTATCTAATTACTGCCGCCAAGCACACAATCAACAAGCAATCATCACAAACAACAAGCACAAGCAACTTTATTACAGCAAGGGCGGTACAACAAGGGGGACACGACTAGAACACGTACTACACGTCCGGGTACACACTTCAAAAGAAAAGGGCACAGAACTTCTTCGGACCACACGGCTTCATCCCTTGATGGTCGCCAGCGCTTTAGGCTGACTCATCGGCTTGAGCGGGTTCCTCCCTCGGAAAGGAACTCACGATCTCCGGGGAAATGAGTGGTCCTGGCTCGCCGTCCTCTAGATCTCCATTTTCCCGGGGTTGTGTCGCGGCTTCTCTTGCGGCGGCGGCCGTAGACCTTCCAGGATTCTCGGGTGGGGCTAGTGGGTTTCCAACGAGTGGTCCCCATTCTATGACGGGTGTTCCGAGCAGTACATGGTCTTCTCCTATTGCCGGGACTGGGGTTCCACTACTAGCCCATTCTTGCATACGCCGGTCTCGGGCTTGCCTGAGGCTCTCCTGAGCAACTGCTTCACTGCTGACCGCTGCTGCGGCTCTCGCCTCAGCTTGGACTGCTCGGATCTGTTGCAGTCTTAGTGCGAGCTCTGCTTGCTCGGCTCGATGGGTCTGTTCCCTCAGCAAGTTGGCTTGCTCGTCAAAGAGCTGATCCAAGGAGGCTAGGTAGGTAGCTACTTGGTACAGGAGGACTTCTTCATGGCGGCGTCGTTCCAGGCTCCTCATTCGAGCTTCCCAAACTGGAGTCCTGATGGCTGGTGGGAAGAACCTCATTGGTGTGGGGGTGAGGTGTCCTTCGAAAATCCGGCACAGATAACGAAGTGCTTTCCTGACGGCTAGGGAATAGGTGTCCTGGTGCCTAAACCCTGTAGCAGTCACTCGCCATGACAGGATGTCGGGGTAGCGGTTACTTCTGGCGACGACTAGGATTACCCTGCAGCGGAGAGTACCATGATGCTCATACTCTCGGCTGTAGTACCTTGGGCGTTCCGTGACGCCAAGGCTCTCCAGGGCGTTGATCAAGAGGCTGGGGAAGCCAGGTGCATCTTGGCAGTCGCCCTGGGTCCATCCTTCCTCAGCCATCTGAAAACAAAGATATGGTGAAAAATTTGCACAATTATTTGAGGTACACAAAGGGGTAGGTGATTTTTATTCATGGCATCATGGTGGGGTACAACTTCATGGGTACATGATTATTATTAGAGCAAAGGTTCTAGTTTGGAGACAACTCCTATCATGGAGACTCTTCCTCGAACCTACGAGAGCGCTTCTTCAGTGGGAGATACTGATCCGTGGTGTCATCGGTCTGAGTACCCTTATCCCAATGGGTTTCCTCGGGCTCTTCTTCCTCTGTCTGAGTACCTACGTCCCAATGGGTTTCCATGGGTTCTTCTTCTTCAGGTTCTTCTCCTGCGTCTTCTTCTATCCATCCGCCTATTCCCCAGCGAGCCTCATACCTCCGCATGCGAGCTTGGAGAGCGGCTAGCGAGTCCTCGGCGCGTGTGGCTCTTGCCCGTTGTTCTTCCAGTTCTTCTTCCTTTTCATCCATTTGAACTTGGAGGGCGGCTAGGGAATACTCGGCATGGAAAGTCCTCGACCGTTGTTCCTCCATCTCCTGGGTTGCTTTTTCTGCTCTGTGGACCTGCTGTTTCAGTTGTGCTGCTTGCTCGCGATAGAGCTCATCCAGGCCGGTGAGATAGATGGATAGGTGAGAGACCGTGTCTTCCAGGTCTTCTTCTTCTCTTCCAAGTCCTCTCATCCTGGCAATCCATGTGCGTCCTCTTCCTTCAGTCGGCGGGAAAAATCCCATAGGAGTCCGCTGGAGGTGATGCCTGTAGATTACACGCAGACGTCGTAGGGCTTTGCGGGCGGCTTTCCGATAGGTATCCGGGAAACGGAATCCAGTGGTGGAGATGAACCAGGGGTCCACATCAGGGTAGCGGGTGCTCCTTGCTATGAAGATCATCAAGTCACACCGAAGAGTGCCCTTGGAGTCGTACTCCCGGTAAAGAAATTCTGGCGGATCCACAACTCCAATGCGTTCCAGGCTGAGTATCAACAACTTAGGAAGGCCGGGCTCTGCGAAACAGATTCCGCCGATCCATCCATTGTCAGCCATCTGGAACAGGGCAAGAACCAAGGGTAAGTATTTGTGTGAGGAAGGATTAAGGATCGAAAAGTCTCAAGGTGAAAGGTCCTGAAAACGGGTTTCGCTCCTAGGGTCACGTCCTACGGCCAACCTACGGCTCTGATACCACCTGAAGCGTCCCCTCAAAAGAGAAGACTTAAATGTGATACAAAACATCAGTCCCAGGAGGCTGATGCCACATTTATTACATCAGATGGTTCAAAACCTTACAACCTTGGCGGACACTCGATACAGATGATAACAAGGATTAACCAAGCTACGACAATACACCAGAGTGCTACTAATACGGGATCTAAATCAGGCTCAGAGTACTGCGACAGCGGAGGCATCTCAACAGGGCCGGTACCACAGGCAAGGTTGGGTGTAGAACGATAACCCTACTCGGCGTCGTCTGGCACGAAGTCTGGGTCTTCTTCTGTAAAAAGTAAGAGTGGGGTGAGTACAAACGTACTCAGCAAGTCCAACCACACCCACGGAGGGGGTTATAACAGAATAATATGCATAGGTAAATCAAGGATAAGGTTACGGTTTAATTTGCAGAAAAACGACATTTTATGCAGGGGTTTATTTTACGAAAAACCTTTTAGAAATCAGTTTTTGCAGTAACACAGAGTTCAGGTTTTAAACTGCTACCGGACTCCCCGTCCGTCGTAGCACACGGCACAACTGCCGGAACCAATTCCAAAACAACTCACACCAGCCCATCCCAAAGAAACACTAGTTATGTGACCACACCATAACTCGCCCAATACCGTGGGCACGGACTATTCGAATAGATTCTTAACTCTGCAGAGATGTGCAACTTTACCCACAAGCAGGATACCACAACTCGAACACCGTCGTGTCGGTGTAGATCCCAACATAGCCATTACCCACCATAGCTAAGCCTGACTAGCCATCACGGGTTGTACCAAGGGGTCATTGACCGTTCACTCAGGTATAACCGGGCATAAGTCGCTCTGGGCTTATCCCTTATCCTTAGTCACCCGTTGCTCTCAGCTCTCCTGATGGCTATCACACCAACTAGTGGGATTTATGCTACGCCGTTGCCCATACAACGGTCGAGTGGTTTGCACGATAGTGGAGTTAGGTGAGATGACACACCAACTCGGTCCTTACATGCGACAAGATGGATATCTCCCTTCATTGCCCTGCCACACAGGCATAAGCACACCAATCGGCAATCCACACGGAAATGCCGTCCATCTCGCCCATACTCATCTTTCGAAACCACATTTTATCCCTTCCCACACGCACACATTTTCTTTATCAAATAAATCATATTATGAGTAAAGTCCTGAGCGTTCTAATATCGATTAACGTCCAAGCAAAATCAGACATTAATCTAGGTGGTCAAGGAATGGTCATCACAAGTCAAGGGGTGGCTATCCAACCGTGTTTTCATGCAAGTAAAACATATGCAATTTTATAAAACAGGCCATTGGGTTGTGTTTATAAAAACTAGGACAGAAACATGCATCAAAGGATGGGATTGAACTTGCCGTCTTCAAAGCCTTCGGGGAAGTCCTGTCCTTCGGGCTCGGGGTCGCGGATCGGGTCCTCGTTCACCTGCTCACAGTACTGCTCGTCAACGGGTTCTCCTTCGTTCACTCCGTGGTCTACAGCGCACACAGACAAACACACAATCAGAACAAGGATTTGTCGTCGAGCTCGAAACGGGAACACATGAAATATAGAGCATAGAGTATTATTTTTGAATGGTTTCTGAATGGTATGGCCAGAACTGAGTTAGGAGAGGCGGGGTAAAATTTTAGGTTAAGCCGAGGTCATTAGGCACATAAAATGATAGGTCAGGGAAGCGTTTAGGCCCTAAATAGGGGTCCAGGGACTTATTTGTAATTAAGATTAAGTAGGCAGGGGCTTGGTTTATATTTTAGAAGTTTCTTGGGTTAATTAAAAAGGGTCAGGGTTTTATTTGTAATTAAGTTTATAAGGTGTGGGGTTTGTTTTGGAAATATAACAAAGGGTGAGGGTTTAACTGAAAAAGGGCTAAAAGGGCGGGGTCCTCTTTACTGATTAAAGAAAAATGGAGGGGGTTATGGGCAAAATGCCCTTTCTTCCTCCTCCCCCCCGACGCAGAACAGGGGAGGGGTAGGGGCGCGCCGGCGGCGGCCGATTCGGCCGCCCTGGACCTCGACGGCGGCTCGGGGTAGAGGGAAAAGGAGGTGGGGTCCCTGCGGGGTTGATTCCCGGCCTCACCTTGGGCCGGGGCGGCGCTCAGGGGCGGGGCGACGCGGGCCGGCGGCGGCGGCGCTACTGAAGCGGGGCGGCGGCGCTAGCGCTGGGGAGGGGAGGTGGTAGTGGCCAGGGCGGTTCGAGTGCGAGGGTGCGGCGCCGGTGGGGAGGCTTTTATAGCCGTGGAGAGGCGGTGGCGTCTTGGCGGGATGCGGCGGAGGCCGGTGGCCGAAATAATGGCGGTGGGGGCCGGCGTCAACGGCGGTCGGAGCTCGGCGAGGCGACGTGACGCCTCAGGCAGGCGGCGACCGCTGCAGGCGTCACTGTGCCGAGGTCGCCGCCGCCTGTACGGCGTCAACGGCGGTCGGCGGCGTGGCGTGAGCGCGCAAGGCTGGCTCGGGCGGGCGCGTGAGTGTGCACGCAGCGGCAGTGCGAGCGGAGGGGGCAGCAGCGGTGCGCGCGAGAGCAGGGTCCCGGGGGCGCGCGTGCGCACGGGCGCTCGTGTGGGCACTGCCCGGGGGCGGTGTGCGCGGCGAGCTGGGTGCCGGGCTGAGCGGCGCGCGGTTGGGCCGAGCGGGGCGCGAGCGCGAGGGGGAACGGGGCAGGGCAGGCCGGGGTGCGCGCCTGGTGTGCGCGGCGAGCGGTGCGCGGGGCGTGCTCGGGAGCGGCCAGCGCAGAGGGGGGGGGGGTGGTGGCGCGTCCGTGCCGTGCGGAGCAGGGGAAGGGGGCCGGGCCGGTGCTCTGCCGCGTTCGGGAAGAAGGGAGGAGAAGGGAGGAAGGAGAGAGAGGGAGAGGGAAAAGAAAAAGAAAAAGAAAAAGAAAAAGAAAAAAAAATGGGAAAAAGGAGAAAAAGAAAAGAAGGAAATGGGAAAAAGAAAAGAAAAAGAAAAAGGAGGGGAGAGAAAAGGGAAAAAAAAGGAGAGAGGGAGAGATTTGCGGTGATCCCGCCGGTGGCGACAGCGACGCCGGTCGGGCACGCGCGGCTGTCGCGGCCGCGGCCTGCTGTCAGGCGTGATGCACGGGTTGAGGGGAAAACAGTGTTCTGGATACGGGTGTCGAGACAAGTTTTTCGGGAATCGGGAGATCGGAACAGGGAGGTTCCCGGAAAGCTGGGGTTAGGGTTTTAAGGAAGGATCGAGCTCAACGACGAGAAACAAACTTAGCGAACGATTTAACTTGATGAGTTTTCGGGGCGTTACAGCTGGAGGGAGGGAGAGACGCGCGGCCGGCGGGGATGGAGGGGCTCGTGCCGGAGGGGAGGGAGGGGTGGTGGCCAGCGCGTGAGGTGGCGGGGATGGAGGGGCGCGTGTGTGCGGCACGTGAGGGACGGGTGGCGGCCAGCGTGTGAGGAGTGGGAGAGAGGGTAGGGTTTGGGGGTGAGCGAGGGGGGTGTGTGTTGGGTCGGGCCGGGATGTTTGTTGGGCCGGATAAATTTGCCGTGTACCCCACATTAAACACACGGCAAAGGTTTTATTTATTTTTTTGCTTTTTCTCCCTATTTGAAAATACACTATTTGCATATATATTTTTTCAATATACTTTAAATGTTTTTTGAAATTACTAAAATTTCACATGAACCAATCTAAAATTAATAAAAAGTTTTGATGTCAAACAATAGTTTGATCGTCATTTTGACTCGAAATCTGAAACAATCCTTTTTTAACTCTATGAAACTTCTTCGGAGATTCTTCGTTCTGTAAGCAGCGTATGTGATAACTTGTGTGAAACATTCTCATTTTTTTCCACAACATCTACATATGATATCTTGATGTCATGACAAATTTCATGATTTTCAGACTTCGTTTGGTTTTTACATAATTTAACTACAATTCGGCGACACGTTGGTGCTCATGTTTCGTGCTAGAGATGTTGGAAATTCCCTTTCATTTTATGTACACGGCCTCAAAATGGACTCAACAACAAGAGTACCATTTTTCCTTTTATGAAATTCTAGTATCCGAAGCACTTGCAATGCAAATTAGACTTATTCTAAAAAATTAATGTAAGGGAAATAAATTAACAAAATATAGCAAAAAGACCTACAAATGTACGATATTGTAACACAGAGTACCAATTATAGTATGAGGAGAGAAGAAAAAATTTAGGAGGCAAAGGAGGAAAAAAAGAAATCAGATTTGCCGTGTGCCATATAAAGACACTCGGCAAAGCTCCGATTTTGCCGTGTGTCACAGAGAGCTCACGGCAGCAAAATTGATCTTTGACGTGTGCCAACAGTTAGGCACTCGGCAAAAAATTATTTTGCCGTGTGTTTTTTCGTCGCACTCGGCAAAAGCTCAAATTGCCGTGTGCTTAATTTTTGCTGTGACTTTTTTTGTCTGGCACTCGGTATATATTGTGCTTGCCATGTGCCCGTGATGTTGCTCACGGCAAAGAGCCAGACACACGGCAAACTGAGAGTTTCCCGTAGTGCAAGAGTATTGTTTCTCCACATTACTTGGTACAATAATGTACATAATGATAAGCATTGCGAGCTTTAACCAAACATACCGGCTAATACACAGCTACGCTACTTTTTTTTTGCTAGCCTACACTCTCGGCAATATGCATGTACCTTTTTTTTTTTCCAGAACGACTATACATGTACATTTGTGCATTTGTGCGGAGTCATGCATAGGGCTTCCGCTCGCACCAAGTACACAAAAAAAAAATCATTTACTCAAAGTCAAAGCAAGACGTACTGGTGACGCTTGTCATCTTTGCTCCTCCTGCCGCGTGTCGACGACGACGTGGGGGTGGCGGTGGGCGCTCGGAATCCGATGTCCTCGACGGCGCCGACGGTGTTGAAGAAGAGGCGGCGATTTAGCTCCTCCACCAGCGTCCAGTGCAGCAGCTGGCTCCGCATGTCCACCATCGATCGGTTCCGCGTCATCCTCCTCCCCCTCCCGTGGCGGTCGTCGTCCTCCCGCCGTCGCGGCCGGCCGGCGTGCGGTGACATGCTGCATTGTCGCTGCAGCTGCCGAGCTAGCTGGGAGCTACTGATTCTGGCATTCTCCACGGCAGCAGTATCTGTCCTTCTTGGGCTCTCTCCTGGGCCGAATCTCGTGTTCTTGAGCTGGGCCTTTGAGTATCCACTGGGCCCTCCTCCATCTTCAGGTGGTGGTTGGGCCTCATCTTCATTCCCTGAGGCGTAATGCAGAGCAGAGTACTTACCGGAGTGCACGGACATGTCATCGTCGTCGCTTAAAGAAGCATAGTAGTACCCATGATCTACACCAACAAAATTTTTGAATAAAAAAATACACACGTGTCAATGACGGCTGCCTGCAGTGTCTAGAATATACTCTGTCTCGCTAGAATTGCAGAGAAATTAAACCACCGATGCAGGAGAAGCGAAAAAAGTCACAAGGCAGCAGGTAGCATCATGAATCATTGCAAAAGCCAAAACAAAAGGCATTGGCGACGCCTACCAAGATAGACTAGTGCCAAATAACCAGTGTTTGGTTGATACCCTAGATGATGTCATGATGCATGGCTACTGCAGAGCTTGGAAAACAAAACAGCCACTACAAGAAATCGTGTAATCCATGACAGATTCCCCGTGACATATTTAGAAACAGTCACTAATATAGTATTATCCGTGACATTTATAGTTTTTCCATCATGGTTTGGTAGGACTGGATATCCAGCCCATTTGGTCATGACAGTCGTGCATAAACAGTCACTAATAAATGTCACGGATTAATCCAGGCTACATGGTATTATGGTGACAGGGGAAAAAAAATTTCATGGTGTAGGCAATGAAAAAAACTTATTTATTTTTTGGTTGATACCTACCTACATAGACTAGTGCCAAATAACCAGTGTTTGGTTGATACCCTAGATGATGTCATGATGCATGGCTACTGCAGAGCTTGGAAAACAAAACAGCCATCTTAGCTTGTGGATAACGAGCAGGAGCCGCCGTTGTCAACATTTCCCAGTCCAAATTGTCAAAGTGTCATATCTAATACACGTATGCATCCACGCAGCAGTTAGTTGGGCCCTGGCTGGCTAGTTTCCATAAATATTCATGACATGCGCATTATATTTTATATGTATGTTGGAAAGAAAACAAATCAAATTAATCCTTGCTTCGAAAACAATCAAAAGCATGCATACAAACCACCAATCTCTGTCACAAGTTAACACTAAGAAGAAGTAAAATGCCCAGGCACAATTAACAGATAACGTTGTTACCTTTAGACCAGGCGCTGCCTTGTGGGCCAGAGAAGCATCCGGGTCCCGCTCCGCAGACAGAGCCTTGGGAGGAGGTGGGGGAAGAGGAGAGGTAGTAGAAAGGAGGAGGGTGCTCCACGTTTTCGTCGTCATCATCCTGTGCCGCTGCGTACAGAGTGTACTCGTGCTGCTGCTTTCGCCCCGGAAGCAGCCTCTGGATCTCGTGCTCGATCATGGCCGCGATCTCCGATGGGTCCCGGTCCCTGATCTCCAGCTCCTTCACCATCTCCTCCGCCACCTCCGTCGCCGTGTCGCTCACCAGGTCAAACGGGAAGTAGATGTTCCGAACATTGTTACTCCCTGCGATTTAGTTTGTTTGCATGTGTTCAGGCGTCAGCACTTGAGTCGTCAAATGATGCAATGCAACAACATCTGAATAATGCAATGTACCTGCTGTCTCCTCGGCGATCTGTACTTTGAGGAAGATGGTGTCCTCCTCGGCGTTCAGCTTGCCGGTGATGGTCATGTCAGTCCTTGGTGGTTCTGCTTCTGCATCTGCATCATCGCCTATGATTGACGACGAAACATCATCATCGGAACTGCCGCAGGTCGAAGAAGGAGGAGCAGCAGAAGCAGCAGGCGGCGACAATGTTGGCTGATGGTCGTCGAGGAGGAAAGGGTCGAGCAGCAGATCCGCCGCGGACGGCCTCTTGGAGGCGGCGACCAGGCACCTGCCGATGAACCGTCGGGCCTCGTCGTCGTCCACCCGGTAGAAGGCGTCGGGCAGCTTTCCGGCGGTGACCTTCTTGTAGATCTGCGCGGGGTTGGAGCACTCGCTGTAGGGGTACTCGAGGGTGAGCATCTCTAGCATGCACATGCCGAACGAGTAGACGTCCACCAGCTCGTTGTACTCCTCGTCGTACATCTCGGGCGCCATGAACTCGGGCGTCCCGATCACGCTGCGCGCCGCCTGGCCGGCCTCCCGGAGCACGGCGGCGAGGCCCAGGTCGCCGATCTTCACCTGGCCCTGGTGCCCGTTCACCAGGAGGTTGTCGCACTTGAGGTCGCGGTGGATGACCGGCGGGTCGTGGCCGTGGAGGTAGGCGAGGCCGCGCAGGATCTGGCGCGCCCACGACCGGACGGCGCGGAGGCTCACGCGCGGGTACCGGAGGCGGTAGGAGCGGAGCGTGCCGGAGGAGAAGAGCTCGGTGATGAAGTTGAAGGTGCGGCGGGGCACGTCCACCCAGGACGCGTGGAAGCCGATGATGGCGTCGTGGCGGAGCGTGCTCAGCAGCTGCACCTCCGAGTACATGCGCTGCACGGCGTCGGGGGTCCGGAGCACGTCGCTCAGGCTCGCCTGGTTCCACGCCACCTCCACGCCGCGCTCCTCGTCGAACCCACGGTACACCGACTTCATGGCGCCCTTGCCCAGAAGCTCCTCGAACTGCGGCATATAATATATGTCATCATGCATGTTCAGATCAACACAAAACTAATTACTCCAATATTATGCCTTCAAACTAGCAAGCTCATAATTTTCAAATTATATATATACTCCTTATTTATTATGTGCATCCTAAAGGCAAATGAATGGCGTTATATGTTATGTTAAAAAAGGGAATATATCATGTCCAAATCAATCTTTTTGTGCAAACCGTGCAAACTTCAATCTGAGCCACCGGACCAATATCCAAGGGAGTGGGAGGGGGATTTGCAAAAGTATGATTAGAGGTGAGCAGTTAATTGTAAAATTATGCAATCCTCATGCCCCTTGGATGTTGATCTAGTGACCCAGATTGAGGTTCGCAGGGTTTGCATAAAGAGGTTGGCTTGCACCTGATATTCCTGTTAAAAAATATTACATTCAAATACCCTTTTGAAATCATATATACTGACAGGATGAGAAAAAGTGGCTACCAGAAAAGATGAGCCACCATATCTATTGGATATGACTTGTAACAACAGCGTATCCCTTCTGAAGCTTTCAAAGCATCTTATTATTGGCATATTGACAGATGGGCAGACCTCTCAGCAAATACAACTTGGGAAAGTTCAAATACCAATCAAACACCATCTCTGACTATTGGAAAAAGCTAGCACTCTTTTCTGATTACTATTGGACCAGAAATCACAATCAAACTCTATCACCGTCTCAACTTAATCATCCACTAGTTGACCATTTATACAATTATTATGGTATTATCTTTCTGTACAGCAACTGTTAGTTTAGTATTGTTCACATGACGATGCCATCTGCGAATCCACCTGAGAAACTGATTAATTAATTAACCAGATCTAAATATGTTTAACAGTATATTATTGGCCATCAATATCCAGATGATTATTCCATTTTTTCATATATATGGCAAATTAAACCTATTGACAGAAACATGTTGCTGAACCACTCGATGTTGTGTCAATTTTATCAGCAATAAATTAAATGTATATAATTAACAGGATGCTACTGCAATTGAGAGAACAGCGTTTTTTTGTTTCTTTAGTAAACGAAAAATATGGGTTGGTCTAACTGCTATGTGTTGTCAACCAACGTATGGAAAGAATTTAAACCGTATTCATCAATAATAAAAAAAAAGACGATGTGCAGTGCAGTTGCTACATATGCATACACAGCAAAAGCCAAATGGGCATGGAAAGGAAAGAAAAAAGGCACAATAATTGTGTCCTATTTTAAAGGTATCTCCTATGTGCACATCACAATGGAATCCATATATATATATCCTTAATATGATGAAGGAGAACCCTATAAGCTTAATGAACTACTGAATTAAGGTCTGTTGTCAGCAACTCAGCATGTGATGGAAGCAGTCTATCTCTAGCACAAATAATTAAGAACAAAATATTAGAGGTAGCTAGGACAAGGTTGGAAAGGAAATTGAAGAAATTTGTTGGGGTGAAAACTCTTGTTGTAATCATCAGTTTATGGAATTCCTAATAATGTCAGGTTGTTCATTCTGAACCAAAGCAGAGAAAGAAATTTAAAAAATAAAAGAACTTTTCCTCTTTGTCATCAGCAATTAAACGAAGTGGAATATATGAAGGATGAGATAGATGTATGCAGTGCAGTAATACATACCCGGCCATAGCGACCAGTGGGATCGGTCTCCACGTATCCGTTGGTGTTGTCGCCCACTACCGCCGGCCGCCGGCTGCCGCACCGCCGTGGCCCGGACATGCTCGAGCTCGATCGCTCGGTTGCAGGAAACACAAGGGACAAGTTGCTGCTGTGCCAAACAAGCTAATTATTAAGTAGAAGATGATGACTTGCTGCTGTGTGCTAGATGGTGGGCTTGGCGAAGTTGTGGATGTCGTAGGTGAAGAAGACGCGGAAGAGTAGCCAGCTGAGGCTGGAGCAGTCGACGACGATCCCCGGCGCCATGGACGGCCAGGAGGAGGAGGAGGAAGAAGAAGAAGAGACCCCCACGTGCGCGTGGTGCGCGGCGCCGAGGCAGCAGGGCCGTGCACTCATCTGACGCTGACAAGGAGAGAATTATATGTGGTAGCGACTAGCGACACCACAATAAGGGTCGTGGCAGGCAGATGATAACCAAGAAAGACTGGTTGAGTGATGGAACAGGATGCCTCCCTCCAAACTTCCAAAGTGAAGTGCTTTGCGAATTAATTGCAACTCTATTTTGTCTTTCGATCCGTCACCTCAGTTTTTCGCGCATGCAACTGCGCAGCGCCAGCATATGATTGCGATCTCTGACAAGAGGGCAACCAGAGATGCAGAGAGGAAGCTAGAATTGGAAGAATAAACGATGGATGGAAAATTACTGGTGCAGAGAATATGTAACCAAAAAATCGGCCTCGGCAGGCTTCCCTTGTTGTCACCTGGCCTGGAAGAAGGCAAGCTACTAGATTGATGAGAAAGATGTGGTGAGAGGACTATGTGTAGAAAGAAACCAGACCTGCCTCGCTAGCAGAGATATCAGAGGGATTTTTATTTCTCTGGTCGCAGCTGAGTGAGCCGATGAGATTTTTGCTCATTCATTTGCAGCTACAAGGAGAATCTGAACTTGAAGAATCCATGCCTCTGAAGCATCTTCACTCTGGTGGATTCTTCTGCACTCTGCAGGAACTTGTGTGGAAAATAGCACGAGCTGGAGTCGAAGCAGAGTGGCGAGAGCTGCAGCGATTTGGATGTTCTTGTGCAGACTGTCTGCTTTGCTTTGCTTTCAGAGAAGATGATGTTGGTGCTTCGGACTTGAAATATGTAGGGGAAGGTAGGAGAGCTTAATTGGTTATTTATTTGGGAAGACAGACAAACCCATCTAGCAAGCAAAATGCCCATGTCGCATTCCGAAAATATAAAATGCAAGCGCCTCTTTCAATACCGTGTGCACATGATCCATAGTTGACTTTGCTTCTTTCTGTAAGAAGCTGTGGTGTATATTCTCTCTACATTTTATTTGATGTTTGACAAAAAGAAAAGCAAAATATTTTTTAAAACTCATAAAATTAGCAAAAAAAAAACTATCGTGACAACAATAAAAGCTCAATGAGTCATCCCTGTCCTTTGGATGCAAACACTGATAATGAATGTTATTCCAATGATGAATAAAGTTTAAGATCCTGATTCAATCCAATCTACATGTAAACTTTTTTCTTTCATTTTGTTCATGTACCATTTAGCCATAATGTAGCTCCAATTTATTGAGGCACTGTTTACTGTATGCTGAAAATCATGGCATATATTCAGGAAAATGACTAATTTCCCTCCGTTCTCTTTCAGGGTTCAAGATTCCTTACAGTCATTTTCAGGCCTCTTATGGGGTAGTACTATAGGACAGTACCGCCGCCACCACTAGGTCCACCACCGGCTCGAACCCAAAGATGGTTCTCCTTTGATCATGTCCCAATCAACTAGTTGTTACTAATGAACAATCATCTTCAGATGGAGTACGTGTAAGGTTATATGGCAGGCCACATGTTTCTTCAATAAAATCAATCCCCCGCATACACATTGCAACAAAGGACATGACCATTGTTTTTCACTATGTCAAGATCATGTATACATACTAGCTGCTCCTAATAATATATATGATGGTACTAGCATCTGTACTATTCCCTCTATCAAAGTACACTTATTTTGCTAAATTATGCGTGCTATGATCGTTATGTGCTTATGTGGCAGACACGATAGACAAAACTTTTGAGCGGCCATATCTCTTTGACAAAAGTTCAATTGGTTAGCTGCAAACCACAACTCTGAGATTTTCTTAGTACCCAGGCAAAATGAATTTGGGCCCCAGTATGTGTACGACTAATAGCTGCTGCCACTAGCAGTGCCCAACAAAAAAACATGTCCCTCAATAATTCAAAAAGATCCAACCTGAAGATCAAAAGTATATTATCCACTAGAGAATGCTGTGTAAGAAATAGCGCAAAGTCAACACTGCAATAGAAATGATTTACTATCCTATGAGAAAAAATGACCCCTGAAGAAAGATGCACCACAAATTTGGCTAGATTCTTCTAAAAAAGAGAGTCCTGCTTAACATAAGTGTCCATTGTTCATTTGGACTTGTGAGCCAAGTGCTCATTTAAAACCCTTGCTAAAAAGTTGCTCATTCACAACCATCAACTTTAAAAAACTTGAAGTGATAAAACTGGTCATTTGACCCTTTTCCCTAAATGGAACAGGGATTTGACTATTCGTACTATCGAGAAGGTAATATAGGACAGAACTTGAACAAATGTACATGCCTTGATCGATTGTGTTTCTTTCTTTTTTAATTAGGAGTGTAAAATGAATGAGCAAAGCGCGCACAAGTTAGTCAACATCTTCTTAGTCTACCCCTACAGCTCCTATGGGACCAACCTAAGACCAAATTAACCTAATCTTAAGTTTTCTAAATATTGAATGCAATAATTGAGGTATAGAATCTATTGTAGATGTAACATATGTATGTCCCGCCCACCAAAAGAAGAGTGTACAAGTGAGCGTAATTGAACTGAATTACATAGAGTTAGTGTGACCTCAATGTATAGGTACAATATTTTATACAAATAATTGTTACTTGTTTGTTATAGTGTAACATCTCATATGGAATTAAATAAACTGAATTATTGGCTGTCAAGGGGTGACATTGGATACATAATATATTCCCTCCATCCCACATGACATATGCGTGGAAAAAATCACATAGATGTGTTTCTTATGATCTAACCCACACTAGATATATTATTTTTTAGTTTCTCAAGAAAAAGGTATAATATCCTTCTTGTATTGCAAAAATCAAATATACGGTCAGCAAGACACATGATAAGCAATATCTGTAGTAGCATCCAGCATGATATCTGAAAGTTTTCCAACAAATTAGCAAAGCGAGTAATGCCTTTCTGTTTCTGCTAGAACCTCTATGGGTGGTACGTAGCACATTTTTCATTAACAAAACTAAGAAATGTAACCTTTTGACATGCAACATGATTTCTCAGCCACTCACCCTTTGGTGCCAATTGTTACCTGCCCATGATCTCACCTTCCATAAAGCAAAACTCACTATGATACATGTAATTTGTAGTTGAAACAATTCAGAACAATTCATCAGCCATTTTATACCGCCGCAACTATATGTCGCTCATGCTACAAATCTGCGATCCATCACCCACACACGGCTCTGCTTCAGTCTCCCTCTCGCGGCCTACGACAGCCCAAGCATGCCACATCTTCTTCCTCGAATGCGGAGATTTGATGTTCGGGTTGCTGGGGTCTCCGGCGATGTCCTAACCTCTTGGATGTAGAGGGAAGGCCCTAGGTGGAAGGCAGACAGCGGTGGTGGCAGTTCGATCATTTATTCTTGACAGACTAAAGAGTCTAATATAGCTTGGAATTAAACTCCTGAATCTATAAGTCAGACATATACATGATCCAATGAGCATGAAATTTTTACTATAGATCGATCATTTAATTGTTAGACCACCATAATTGGACCACAGAAATGTAGATATGAATTTATTATAAATATATATATATAACTAAAAATATAGTTTTTACTAAATTATATCAAATCATATGTTACTGCAGTGACCTACTCATGTGGAGTCCAACACAATTTGATTTTCTATTTTATGATTTTTTGTGATTTACTATAGTTTTTCAAATATTTATCCAAAATAAACATAAAATAAAAAGAGGAATACTACTAAGAAATACCACCCAGGGAGGTCATATGTCCGGTTTCGCGAGTTCGAGGAGGCAAAATGCCTAGTTTTCGAGTTTAAGGTGAAAATGTAAACTCGACATATAGTTCAGGGAGGTAAATACAACCTTTTTTCCTTTAGTAAACTAAAATAGCCCAATCAACGAAAAATCGTTCTAACTATTACTAGACCAAAGCCCATTCTGATACAACTATAATATAATGGACCTACGGCCCATCAGCCCACCGGCAGTGTAAAAAAATCCTATTTACCTCTCTGAACTATGGGCCGAGTTTATGTTTCCACCTTGAACTCGAAAACCGAGTATTTTGCCTCCTTGAACTCGCAAAACCGGATATATGACCTCTCTGAATGATTTTTCTTAGTGGTTTTCCTCCTTTTCTTTTATGTTTATTTTGAATGAATCTTTAAAAAATTATAGTAAATCAACAAGAAATCATGAAATGGAAAATTAAATTTTGTTGGACTCTACAAGAGTAGATCTATGTATTGAACATATTGTATGATATAATTTAGTAAAAATTGTATTTATAATTTAGATATATAATTTTCTGCAATTAATTCATATCTACATCTTCCTTGGTCCAATTATGGTAAAAATTTTATGGCGAACTAATAATTGTTTTCTTAAGTTGTAGTAAAAAATTCATGGTTATTGGATCATTTATTCTTGACAAACTGAGGAGTCTGGTATAGCTTGGAATTAAACACCTGAATCTATAACTCAGGCATACATGATCCAATGAGCATAAAATTTTGACTATAGTTCGATCATTTAATTTTTATAACACCATAAAAATCTCACCATAATTGGATCACAAAAAATGTAGATATGAATTAATTATAGAAAAATATATATCTAAAATTAAAAATATAATTGTTACTAAATTATATCATATCATATCATATGTTTAATCCATAGAACTACTCATCTGGAGTCCAATAAAATTTGATTTTTTATTTATAATTTTGTTTTGAATTACTATAATTTTTCAAAGATTTATCTAAAATAAATATAAAAGAAAAATGGAAAACCACTAAGAAAAACCACCCAGGAAAGTCATATATCCGGTTTTGCGAGTTCGAGGAGAAAAATACCATGTTTTTAAATTTAAGGTGGAAGTATAAACTCGACCTATAATTCAGAGAGGTAAATAGAACTTTTTCTTTTTTTTCTGAGGAGATGGCTGTTGGTCTGGCACATGGCCCATTTAGTGGACCTACGACCCATCAGCCCACCGGCAGTGCAAACGGGCAAGCCCATGCAGTCGTCGGCGCCTGCCCACTCGTATAATCCGGCCACCGTCCTCCGTCTCCTTCGCCACCTCCCCCGCCGGAGTTCCGCCGCTGCCGCTGCCGGCCACCAACTTCACGCTCTCCTCGCCAAGCTCGGCCTCCTCGTCCACCCCACCTTCCTCCCCGCTCTCCTTTCTCACCTTCCGGCTACCTCCCGTTCGTCTCTGTCCCTCCTCCTCGCTGCGCCTGCCAACGTCCTCACGCCATCCCTCTTCTGTCCTGCAATCGCCGCGTTCTCCTCCTCTCCCGTCCCGTCCTGCTCGCTCCTTCTCTTCAACCACGTCTCCTTCCTCTCCCTGCCCACCCCGCTCCCCGCCTTCCCCGCTCTCCTCAAGTCATGTGCGCGCGCTTTCAAGCTCAGCTCCGGAACCAGAGCTGCTGCGGTCTTTGCTGCAAAGGGCGCTGAGCTGCATTGCCGCCTGCTGAAGCTGGGCAGCGAGCAAGACCGCTACGTGCAAAACAGGCTGGTGTCCATGTATGGAAAGTTCGGGCGGCTCGGGGACACGCGGAGGGTGTTCGATGAAATACCAATCAAGAATGTCGTGTCTTGGAACGCTCTGGTGGGGGCTCATGGTGCGTCTGGGGATTTGCAGGGCGCGGAGCGCGTCTCTCTGGCGACGCCGGCAAGGAACATATCGTGGTGGAACAATGAGATCACGCGAAATGTGAGGCTTGGGGATATGGCCGAGGCTGCAAGGATTTTCGGGGAGATGCCTGAGAGGGATGCTGTGTCCTGAAACTCCATGATCGGGGGCTATGCAAAGATCGGGATGTATGACCGGGCACTAGATGTTTTTCGAGAAATGCAGGAGAATGGTGTGGAACCAACAGAGCTGACGGTTGTGTCAGTGCTTGGGGCTTGTGCAGAGATGGGAGAGCTAGAGCTGGGGAGGAGAATCCACAATTACCTTGAGAGGAAGGGCATTGCAGCCGATGGATATGTTGGCAATGCACTGGTTGATATGTATGCGAAATGTGGAAACTTGAAGCTTGCCAGACAAGTCTTCGGCAGCATGTCAATCAGGGATCTTACATGCTGGAACGCGATGCTTGTTGGGTTGTCAGTCCATGGCCAATCGCTCGATGCCCTGAGGCTGTTTGATTCTATGAAGATTGAGCCTGACCATGTCACTTTTGTTGGCGTTCTGACTGCTTGCAGCCATGGTGGCCTGGTGAACGAGGGGAGAGCATATTTTAACAGCATGGCTGAAGACTATAAAATTGTGCCCAGTGTGAAACATTATGGCTGTCTCATAGATATGCTCTGCCGCCACGGTAAAGTGCACGAAGCATATCAAATGATCAAGGATATGCTGATCAAGGCGAATTCCGTGCTTTGGAAGATGGTTATGGCTGCATGCAGAGTGCACGGGCGGTCTGACCTTGCTAGCAAAGCTTTTCGGGAATTGCAGCAGTTGATGCCAATCGATGATGGGGATGCTATCACAGTATCAAATGTTTATACAGAAACAAAGCGATGGGATGATGTTGAACATCTGAGAAGGAAGGTTATCGGATGCAATGTTTCAAAGCATGCTGCATGGAGTCAAGTTCATGTAAGATAGGGAGCCAAATTAAGCAACTGTTGCAAACTGGACGGTTAGTGATCAGATTCAACTAATTCATTGCCCGAAGATTGTAGCTCATCAATTTGGACAACTACTAGCAGTCGCAGCACCCCACAGCATCCACCAAAACCACTCGATTGATCAATATATCGATCGAGTTGCAGGCAGGCAGGCAGTTGCAAATATATATATGGCTCGCCCTGCAGTAGTAGGCCAGCAGCAGCAGGTCTCCGTCGTCCTCGTGGCGGTGGCGCTGCTGGTGCTGATGGCGGCGCCGTCGGTGATCAACGCCGGCGTGACGTGCGGGCAGGTGCTGAGTTACTTGACCCCGTGCATCAGCTACGCCATGGGTCGGGGCAGCGAGCCCCCGGCGGCCTGCTGCTCCGGCGTGAGCAACCTGAACGCGGCGGCCAACAACACCGCCGACCGGCAGGCCACCTGCAAGGCTGCAAGTGCCTGAAGCAGATCACCCATCAAGTGCGGCGTCGACATCCCATACCCAATCGCACGCTCTACCGACTGCGCCAAGTGATTACTATATATGCGCTTTCAGTTATTAAATCTCAGTGATGATGAGTTACTAAATTTCAGCATGACGATCTCGATTGGTTGGACATTTGCAGGGTGCAGTGATTAAGAACCAGATAGTAAGAAGCATATATATATATGGAGCTGCTAGCAAAATATACATGGTCGGTCGATGGCTTTATTTGTCTCGTCTTACCCTGCAGAGCTATACTTGTACTGCAGCAGGTGCAGCTACTTGCTAGCTACAATGTGTGGTTGCTGACTTGCTGTTACTGTTTGTATGAATCGTGAGGGTTACTAATAATAGAACCGTTATATAATATAGCAAACATATCAATCAACCACACGGGTCTTCTGAGCAGCTACACAGACACGATTGTTTCCAAAGCAAAAATATATGAGACATGATTGACATGAACGTAAGCCAAGCTAATTCGTTCCTGAATCAGTTTTGACAGCCCAATTTAATATCTTGTCAGTGAAGGCCCAATGGCAGAAAACGGCCTATTGGAAGCCCGTAACTGAAAAGTAGCTTAGGATTCTACCAGAAGCGGCCCAGCTTTGGATTTCTGCAGGCGGGAAGGAGCAAAGCACCTGGCCATCCTGTGTATGTCTGTGTGTAAATACTCCAGTGGGTAGCAGTAGCAGATCGATCGTGTTGTAGTACTGATCTACCTACCAGCAAAAGATGGATGCATTTGTTTGATTGCTTGCAGTTGCCACAGTTGGTCATGCATCTATCTACAAATGCGCAGCCTGGCAACTATTATTACCTCACCAAATTTTGCTGGCTAGGTAGCTAGCTATCATCAAGATAAGATGTGAACATGCATGTTACACTGCACATTCAATATAATGATGCAAAATAAAGCTACGTGCTCAACAATGATGCATGCATATAATGAAATAAAGTTTGCAGCAGGTTTTATTTGTACCAACCAAAAAGTCTGAATGACTAGTGCAAATTACTCCCTCCGTCCATAAATAGTTGTCGTCGTTGGTGTCTGTGCCACAATTTTGATTTGATTTGTACAAAATATGTGCAACATTTGTATCTCTAAATAAATTTGTTAAAAAAACTAGATTTAAAGATCTTTCCGATGATACTAATTATGCATCATGAATATTAATATTTTTTAATATATATTTAGTCAAAGTTTTTTCTTAGAAAGCGCAAATTATAGTTATTTAGGGACGGAGTGAGTAGGGTCGAGGCACTGTCACGTGCATGCATTCATCTCGATGGCCACCACTGCAGACTGGCTGCAGTACTAGCTAGTACTACTGTGATCTGCCACTGCACTGCTAGTACTCTGCGGCTAACGCATGCACATGTTGTATTGTACTACTATCCAGCAGCAGCCAGACATTTGTAGATGACCAAATAAATTAAATTAACTAACCTCCTGCTATTTATACCCCTCCTATCTATCTCACCTTGGAATCCATCACAACCGACCTCCGATCCACTTCTGCTCACCAGACACTGCTAAGCTAGCTAGCTGCTTTACACTTCACTCACTAGTCACTAGCAGCTTGATCATTCGACGATCAGTGAGTGTTATCATATACAGTCGTAGCTGCAATATTAATATATATATGGCTCGCCTCTCCGCCGTTGTCGCCGTCGTCCTGGTGGCTGCGCTGGTGGCGGCTGAGACCGCTTCGGCTGCGGTGAGCTGCAGCCAGGTGACGTCGGCCGTGGCGCCGTGCCTGGGGTACGCCATGGGCAGCTCGGCGTCGCCCTCGCCGGCGTGCTGCAACGGGGTGAGGTCGCTCAACAGCCGGGCGTCGTCGACGGCGGACAGGCAGGCGGCGTGCGCCTGCCTCAAGAGCATGGCGGGGAGGCTGGGTGGCAACATGGGCAACGCCGCCGCCAGCATCCCCAGCAAGTGCGGCGTCAACGTCGGCGTGCCAATCAGCCCAAACGTCGACTGCGCCAAGTAACAAACTCTAATCATCACTGGACCTGGACTAGGACTTATTATAGCTTCTTGTACGTACTTGTCGTTAACCATATGCACTCTGTATGCACTAATTACCTGCTGTTCATATATATTGTGCAGGATTAACTGAGACGAAGGATGATGGATGCTCAGCTCTCTATCGTCTTTGGGTATGATGTCCGCCAACAAGAGCAGAGAGCAGTCGTTTAATTTACAACCTCTTCCTTTTACATTTGTACAACACCACGCACCACCTGTGTACGTCGTCGTGTATGTACAACAATAATCTTCTCTCTGCTTATGTGTTTGCTGGGTCTCTGTTTTCATGTACTACTACCATGATGCTGCTGCTACTGCTTGTTATAGGCAGGTCAGGCAGCTCTCCGCTCAATCAATAAACTTTTTTCTGTATACCTACATGCATATATGTGCGTCATGCATCTTTTTATTTCCATCCACGCACGCTTTCAGTTTCATTAATAATTAATACAATAATACGCTCGACTCTATCATATCGGCCGGATCTGCAAGCGAAGTGCTCATCTCTGCACGACAATACTCATATTAACAGATGTCTGCCTCTTTTACTGCTGCAGTTGCCCCCTGCATCTGCATACTAGCCATCCTGCTTCAGCTTCAGGGGAGCCAAAAGAAAATAATCCAGACTTGGTTGTAAATTATGCAAACTGCAGGATATATTATGGGTCTGTTTGGCAGGGCTCCGGCTCCTCCAAAAATAGCTCCAGCTCTGGCTCTTTTAGTGGAACGACTTCTTTACTAGAGCCGTTTTAAAAAACATTTGACAAAACAGCTTCTACTATTGATGTCTACTCACGAAGCCGCTTGGAGCCACGTTTCGTAGCCCAACCTCTCCAGTGGAAGCTGGAAGAGGCTCCAGGTGCAGCTCCTTGCTTGGAGCTGCTCCAAAATGAACCGTTTGGCAGGGCTCCAGCTAAAGCCAATTTTGGAGTCCTGCCAAACAGGCCCTATATATTTGTGTGCACAGAAGAGCACAGTCCAGTCTTCTAATTGGACTGTACAGGTGTGGGCTTTTCTGCGTAGATCTGTGTTCGGCTGGTTTGCTGTTCATGACTGAAACTTTTATTTTTATGTTGCCAAACTAAAGCCTTTAATTTGATGGACTTTGTTTTAAGTTTGGGCCCAAGCAAGGGAGCTTGGGATGTTCTTCTGTTTCGTTATAAGGCTGATTTCTTTTGCTCCTAGGCCTTTAATTTGCTGTTTCTTGCGGGAATGTGTTCTGTTTTATTTTCTAATTTGACCCATTGATTAATTTATTTCTTCTATTTATCCTAATTTATTAACACAATTCTTTAGAGATTTTTTTTATGTTGTCGATACACTTGCTCTTTGGAGTATTATATTTGAGTTAAATTATCATGATGTTGATTGATTGATGTATTATATAGAGCTTATCATTTTAACATGGTTCATTACTAGATTCTACTTTCAATTTCAGCTAACCGATTAATGATTCAGCAGGGTGGAGCTAAACAGACCCGTACGTGGTAAGCCAGGAGAAGGGTGTCTTATCTTGGGATTTTTTTTTTGTGTGGTTCTGAAACAAAGGCAATCTCTCTTATGACCCTCAAAAGTTCAAACTTCCTTTTTTTGGCTTACATCCCTTCCATGGCCCTGGCGTGAGATCTCCCGTTAACCCCTAGTTAAGAGGCTGTGAAAAAGACAAAAATGCCCCTGGCGAAAACAATAGGTATTGAGATCTCACATAGAACAGATATTTGATATGTATTTTGTTTGTAATAGAAGGATATTATGAAGCAAATTCTTCATATTTTGAACACATTAGAGAAATCATCATGCACAATAATATAGTAAATTCACATACAGTAGTGGATTTTTAGTGGATTTTACAAATTTGGAGATTTAGAACAAGATTTGAACTCGAGAGTTTTCAAATTGGTCCCTATTATTATGCGCCAGGGACCCTAAAAAGATCTCATGTTTTGCAATATAGTCCTTCGCTGGACTTGCGATGGTTCTCGGCCGAAACACGGCGAGGGGGCTTGCGATGGTATTTTGGTTCAAGATTTCTATTTCTCACATACCACCTGGAACTTTAATGGAATGTGTTTAACAGACCTCAAGGTAGGGTTATAAAAGGGATACTAGATAAAAACAGAACTAAAGAAGCGATATTGAACTTTTTAGAATCATAGAAGAGGCTGCCATTTATTTCAGGGTCACACAAGAAATTTTCTCTTTTGTGTTGATGTAGAATAGGGCCAAGAGGTTGGTGCTAGAGATGGAACACGTACAGATGTCAGGAACATTAATTAATAATGTTGGAGCAGCAGGCCTGAATAGTGAATACACACTCCTAGGAGGGTGATGGTAGAAAGGTAGGTACGCGTCACAATGAGGCTGATCAGTATTAATACCACTACCTACTTGTAGTTGCAGTACACTGAAGAGAAGCTAGAACACATTGACGTATGGATGGTAAGGGGGATTTAGATAATTTAAGAATCGGACTCTTGAAAGAATCTAATTTTAATTTTATATAATTTTAAATTAAAAATATATAAAAGTCAAGTTGAATTGTGAAGATACATCATAATCCGTTACCACCTCTACATCGAGGTTTGCTCCAAGCAGAAAGACTTATTATCGGTCGGGGCCAGGGCCAGGCCCAGGCAGACGGACGGTGCCAAGCTTGTAAAGCTAGACAGACATCCACCACCGATGACCGATCGAGAGTTATTAGCAATAATAATACGTATGCCTTTTTGTATATTAATTTGACGGATATGTGCACGTACAAGCTAAGTTCCCTAGGAGCAAGCCTGTTGGTATCCGTATATATATCATATATGCATATTCATAAGAACATATACATGGGTATGATAGATGGTGTGAGCTACTCCGTTCATCTTGAACTCGGGTCATTGCCCTTTTACAATGTTTGGAAATACTTTCTAATACTTTCCAATACCTTCCAATGCCTACCTATAACATTATTTTTAGTTATTTTTAATTATGGAAGGGTAGAATAGTAATAGGATACCCCAAATCCCCCACCGCCTCCTCCCGACGCGCACTCGTTCGCATCCGCATCGGCGGCGAGGCGAGCGACGGGCGGCCTGGCGAGTGCCGCGGCCGACGGGCGGCATGCTCGCCGTGAGGACGCCATCCAAGAGCTTGAAGAGGAAGGGGAGGGAGAGCGGGGAGGATGAGGCGGCGGCGTGGGCGGAGAGCTGGAGAGCACCTGGAGGGCGTCTCGATGTCGGCCGGGGAGGACGAAAGCGACGGAAACCCTAACAAGATGAACACGATCATCTTTTTTTCTTTAAAAGAGATATTCATCTCACTATAGTAGTTAAATCATACTGAGTACACCCTAACTATACTATTTACAATATTATTTCTATAATTGTGAATTTACTATGACACCCTTAAACGAAGAAAAACTACGGAAATAGAATTGCCATGAATTTCTAATCCTCTTAATTTTGGAGGCATTGGGAGGCGTTACGGCACATATGGGCCCACCGACCATAGACACATCTAATGCCTCCCGACGCCTCCTCATTGACGCCTCCCAACGCCTACTCTCAATTGGACCCACAAATCATAGACACATGAAATGCCTCCCAACGCCTCCCCAAGCATGGTAAAAAAGTTCCTTTTTCTATGTATCTAGATATAGACATATATGGAAAATAAGGTGAACTGTATCGGATCTGTTGGGTCAGCCTGATCGAATATATTAAGCAAACAAAGGTTACACGGTTACTGCTTCAAAGGAGCAGAGCAAGAGAAAGGAAGAAACTGAGGAAGTTTAATTTTAAAAATTACATGACAGAAAGGTGCACCATTCTTCTAAAATAACTAGTGGTTATGCACATGCCACAAGCACATATTTAAAAAATAATTATATTTATAAATAGTATATGTGTTTATAGAATAATTATATCTAAAAATAATTGGATTGCATCTAGACTACTAAACATTTAATTATTTTCTCTAGAGGAGAGGGCACTCGCTGCATACAATCTAGCTAGATGCGTAGCAAATAATATGTATCTATAAATACTTAAATAAATTATATTTTGAAATAGGTATTGAGCAACATTGCAGGTTAATTAATTTCACAGCGATAGGTGGATCGATCTTTATAAATGTGCATGATGCATTCATGCACATGATGGACACGGAGTGGAGTAGTAGGATAAATGTAGCGGAAGGCATGGACCTGGCATGTACCCATGTACTTAGCTAGTACTATGTACGACGAGTGCATGGCAGAGCTGATGATGAGGCACTCTTTGTTTTTTTTTTTGGCAGATACAAGCATTGCATATTTGCATTATTGACAGATGATGCATTGGCAACGGCACGATGCGCCACGACACCCGTGCTCATTGGCACGCAGGCGTATATTCATTGCATGCGTGTAGCTAGCGGCCTAGTAGCTAGGTAGTTGTCCATCGTTCGATGTGATAATGCAGCAGCTAGCAGCTGTGATCACGTACATCTGTCTGGACAGGACACACGATCGAGTTTCGGTACGTACTACGTCGTCGGTGCTTGCTTAGTTGCTATCTTAATTAAGTTTTGCTGGAAAATTCATTGCTGCTACTACTTTAATTACCAATAATGTCGTCTAACCACATAGTACCTCACCGTGTCGGGGGAGGAAGATTACTGGAAGCATCCATCGAGATGGACGGATGGGTTCATGTTTTAGTGTTTAATTGTGTGATAATCACTCACCCGAACTCTCACCGACACTGATGAATCAATGCGCGCGGCCTCCAACTACTTCACCAAATGAATGGAACCATATGTATCCCTGCGACCCTGCCTATATATTTAGCGCCAGTTTATTTGAGTGGCAGCTTTTAAAGTTTTATATAAAAAAAATTGATGTTGCCTTTTTTACTTCTAAAAAGTTAGACGATACCTTTAACTTTTCTAGGTTAAAAAGTTTAGAAAACTGATCATTTCAGCTTTCCATATAAACTGAACTTTTTTGAACTTTTGGCTTTCTGGAAGCTGTATGAAAAGTTTATTGTTTGAATGAGCTTCTAGCTTTCCACGCTGAATGTACATCTCTATGTCCCTACATATATACTTAGGCTCTATTTGTTGAGGTCAGTGGCGGAGCTTGATCTGTGATTTCAGAAAAATGAGGGGGGGCCATTCTTTAGCCACAGTAATGAACAGTGTCAAAATCACTGTTCATCCAATGCAAAAATTGCAAAGCCAAGGGGCATGACCCCTTTGGCCCTTGAGAAGCTCCGCCAGTGGTTGAGGTTCTGGGCAGTTTTTCAGTGAGAAAAGCAGAAGCTCAAACAAACAACAAACTTCTCGTGCAGTTTCCGGAAAATCAAAGATTCAGAAAAACTGAGTTTATAGGAAAATCTAAAAAACTCAGTTTTCTTAGCTTTTTATAACTTTTTGAATCCTAGAAAGTTAAAAGGTATCATCTAAAGGTTATTATTGGCCTTTCAGAAGAAAAAACAACAGCAGCTTGTTTGAGCTGCAGCATTTGAAACTTTTCTGAAAAGCTGATGCTGGTTTTTTGCTTCTGAAAAGCTAATAATAGGCTTTAGACAATACTTTTAACTTTCTACATTAAAAAAATTGATTTTTTTTAAAAAACTGAGCTTTTCGGTCTTTCATGTAAATTCATTTTTTGTAAACATTTCAGCTGCACCGTAAGTTCACTGTTTATTGATCTAAGCTTCTGCCTAGAAATGAAACAAAACGTACCCTTGGTCGTGTTTGGCGGCTGCCTCTCTCCATCTGACCATCTCCATCGATCGATCTGCCCCCCAACTGCTAGCTACTTCCGGCCGCTCTCTTAACTCCCATCGTCCCATCGAGGATAGAGACCCACAGCACTGCCTCATGCATGCCACCATGGACAAGGAAGGATCCACAGACTGAAACTGCACGCACCGGCCGGGGCATATGGCCACCCATCCTCGTCTCCTCGTCTCGTCCCTCATCAGGGCTAGGCTATTTAAAGACCGACATTCCCTTGCACACCCTCCTCACCAGCGCTTGCAACAACTCATCCATCCAGCACCGTATCGTGCCCTCATCACATTCGCGCACAATGGCTCGCGCTCAGCAGGTCGTGGCGATCGCCGTCGTTGCCGCCGTCGTGCTGCTCGCCGCCGCGGCCACCTCCGAGGCCGCCGTGACCTGCGGGCAGGTCAACTCCGCCATCGGCCCCTGCATCGCCTACGCCCGCGGGTCCGGCTCCGGCCCCTCCTCAGCCTGCTGCAGCGGAGTCAGGAGCCTCAACTCCGCCGCCAGGAGCACCGCCGACAGGCGCGCCGCATGCAACTGCCTCAAGTCCGCCGCAGGCAGGGTGAGCGGCCTCAACGCCGGCAACGCCGCCAGCATCCCGTCCAAGTGCGGAGTCAGCATCCCCTACACCATCAGCCCATCCGTCGACTGCTCCAAGTAATTATTACTAATAAAAATTCTTGCCTGACAAAAAGAAAAGATTAAAAAAAGCTAATCAAAATTCTGCTGCTTGCTTCATGAATTGCAGGGTGGCTTAATATATATCGTGATGAGTTGGTTGGAGCCTGCTGCCAAGCACATCCACCGATATATCTAGCTATCGTCTATATATGATCGATCGAGTTCTTGCTAGCTCGCTGATGAATAAAATCTCTCCGCCGTCGCTCATCATGTGAGAGACACGGCCGGATCGGATGTGTCAGTCCCTGCTACGTTTTGTACGTGTCTGCTCCATGTACACCTCCATTTCCGTTCCAGAGTCTGTACCTTGTCCACTACCTTTTAATATATACACCACTTTTTGGTGTATATATATGCTCCGATCCATGAGTTTATTTCGATGCTTCTGAGTTCTGATGCTTCATTCGTCTCTGCTGCTGCAAATGTTTTTTTATTTACGGCTTTCAAATTTCTAAGTGATGGGTACGTAAATTATCATCATATTATTAATTGTTAGTTCTCTATCACCATCCTGCTATATATCAGATAGTTGGATTAATAACACACAGCTAGCTAGCTATATGTTTATGAGTTCGTTGAGTGAGTTATGTTAATTGAATTTGACCGAACAAGATATTATTATAGGATGATGGTGATTGGGAAATAAGATGCATGCTGGTTTCAACAATCACTTCATTGAAAAGTAGTCAATCATTTCTATCAGATATGCGCGTGGAACGCTGTATTCACAACCAACATAATGCAAAACTCATTTCTTCAAGGGAAAAGTCCTATTTTCAACCTTGAACTTTTATGGTCGTCCGGTTTTTAACCCGAAACTCCTAAACCAGATACCCTACACCCTCAAACTAACGAAACCGTACAAATTACCCCCTAAACCGAATCCACCCCGGTTTTCAACCACGTCACCAGTCCATGTGGCGCCAGTGGCCACATCAGCCTTCTCCTTTTACCCTCTCCTCTCTCTTTCTCTCACAGACAGGTGGGCCATCCACCTCTCCTCTCTTTTGTCGTTGCGGTCGTCTTCCAACTCCGCTATCACCGGCGCTGCCGCGTCCTCCCCGGCATGCCCGCTCCTCCCGGCCCCACCCTCCCCTGCAGTCGCGCACAACAAGCTCCTTCACTCGTTCCACTGCCTCCGTGGCCTCTTCGGTCTCCGGCGCCGCTTCCTGTCCTCCAGCTCCGCATCGCCCCAACCCTGCGCCCAGAGCTCCACCGTGCACCGCCATGGCCGCCGCCAAGGCCTCACCGCGGAAACCTCCTCTCCGCCCCACCCCGACCCAAACCGACCCTACAGTGAGCATCCCAGCCTCACCCTGAAGCCCCACGACGAGGTCCCGGCCGCCCAAACCCGTCGGACGCCACCGCCGGCCACCCTTAGCGCCGCCGCCGCCTGCTCGCCATGGAGCCCCTGCCTCCGATCCTCCTCGGCCCCAATCAATCCCGCAGCTAGCTCCCCCACGGTGCACTGAAGCTTTCCAGCCCACTCGCCGCCGCCCAGGGCCACCGGACGGCCGTCGCAGCCGTAAGCTGCCGCCGCCATGCCCCACTGCTCCACGGCGCCGCCCCTCTCAGCCACCCCGAGCTCGAGCCAAACCACCCAGAGCCCAGAGGTTGCCCTAGGCCCCCTCCTGCCTATCCCTTACCTAACCTTCGCCGCCGGCGAGTCAATCCTCCGGAATTTGGCCGGCCAGCGCCGCCCCTCCCCTGTTTCTCCAGCTCGCGCCAGATGCGGAGGACGGAGCAGAGGGGCAGGGCGCGAGACACCAACATCGCGAGCAGGCGATGGAGCTTCCGTGATGAGGGCACGACACCTTCGGATACGATCATTGATTATAATAAGGTGAGCCCGTTCCAAATAAATTTGTCATCTACATTTGAGAATAAATTACTACCTTATGATTTAATTATTGTTAGAAACCATGGAGATGATGACAAGGACGTTGGGGGGGAGTTTGGAGGCATGGTGGACCAGCAAGGGCAGCCAAGCCGAGTTGGAGGCCCAATCCAAGTCGAGTTTGAGTCTGCTTCGGAGTCAAGGAACAGCCCGCACCAAAATCAACGCCCATGCTGCATACGGAGTCCGTTTTAGATGATCTTTATATGGATGGAAAGATAATTTCAAGGAGCTTCCAATGGCACTGGTTTGAGGCCCAAATTCATTCGGAGTAGACGGGAATCGCCGAAACAATATGACGTCCAGAATCTGTCAGGGCGCTGCGCCGCCGTCATTTGGGCTGTTGGCCCGTGTACCATGTTGGCCCAAGTGGTGGACGCCCCCTTGGCCTCCACCAGCAACCCTAGGACCTCCCTTAGGATATAAACTCAGTAGCCGCCGCCTTTTAGAGTTGGGTTTTGTTTAGTCTTGAGTTTTCCTTTGAGGAACAGACATTGCATCGTTGTATCTGTGGCGACAAGTCCTTATACATTGATTCAGGGCCCCCGTTCTTGATCTCCTCCACTGTGTCAATTAGTCCTTTGGAATCGAGTTCTTGAACCCCACTTTGATTTTCGCTTCATTCACATCTGCAATTTCAGATTGCGTGTTTATCCTTTCTTGCTAGTGTTCTTCGATTTGCTTGCAGGAAAAGCCTTCTCGGCGAGGTCAATCAAGTTGTGCTTGGTTGATCACCAGCGGAGCGGTGGTGTAACGGTTGTAGGCTTCGAATTCGTGTCTGATTAGAAGTCGGATCGTCAACGTCACGTACTCTATCAATCGAATCTACCCTACCTCTCGGAAGATCGGGCCGCGTCTACATCTAGTGGTATCAGTATTCAGGTTTACCGTGAGGTATATTTTCATGTTTCCCTTTAGATTCATCTTGTTCCTTTACCTACAGTCCACAAAAAGCCCTAAAAATTTTTGTTTCCGCTGTCCTATAACCCTTTTGGGCCCCACAATTTTTTAGTTCAGTTTGCTTTGCTGAATTTTAGTCCCTTGTTGTGTCGTTGTGTTTGTCGTGTCTAGATCTTGTTCGTGGTCTTTAGTGTCAACTCTGGTTTTTAGTTCGCTGGTGCATGTGATTGTTGCACACCATATTTGATTGCTTCAGTTCTGAAAAAAAGAGAAAAAGGCAAAGAGGTGCTAATAAAAAGGAAAGAAAAAGCCGCACCAACAAGAAAAAAAAACAAAGAAAGAAAAGGCAGCAAAGAAAAAAAAATTCAGAAGTGCTTGCATCCTTTTGTGGTCTCGTGGTGAGTTGTTTTGTTGTTTGCTTGAACTAGGTCCAAGACGGGTTTAGGCCGGCGACATAGACAATCTTGGGACTACTTTTCAGTTTTGCAATTCTGAATTGAAATATTGATATTCCTTGCTACTATATTGTGCCTACCCAAAGCTACACATATACTTATATCAGCACAGGTTCATCTTGCAACTGTTACACCTAAGCTTGACAACTGATTGTGCCACCTATTGGCTTTGGTAAGAACACTTGCAAGACGGGGGTAAGCCGCTTGAGATATTGCATTCCACTTTCACCACCACCCAGTAGTTGCTAGTTGATAGGGATAATACTTTTGTGTTGTCTTTCGCTGTCTTCTAACAATGACAGGTTCTTCATATCCACCAACATATGATGGTGTGGGTGCTGATGCGTACTTGGAGTGGGAAATTTCTATAGATAATATATTTGCAACTCGTTGCATGTGTCCAAGCAGAAAGGTAAAAAATGCAGCTAGTGTTTTGCGACACTCAGCTTTAGTTTGGTGGGATTCTTTAAGTTCTTCAGATAAAACCCAAACTTGGATAGATATGAAACTTCTTATGTGTGAAACCTTTGTTAATCCACCTCCTGCTTTGAATTCATATAATGAGGTGCAAAACATAGAGGACCAGTCCATTGTTATTTCTCTTGCTACGCCTAACCCTTTGCAGGATGCTGAACAAAAGCAAGAGGACAAGGATGACATGGACAAAAATGAGGAGCTCACATCCTCATGTGAAAATTCAGAGCCATCACTTCACAATGCACCTATTACTCCCGCTGAAATTGAGAAAAAAGGTAATGCTCATGGTGCTGCACTCACGGATGGTGAGGCTTCTTTTGATGTGCTGAATTTTTCCACCATGTAAGCATCTAGGCCCTCAAGGTATGTTTCGGTGATTAATGACAACCATTATTGTGACTAATGAGTTTGTGCAGCTTAATAGATCATTATCGCTCATTTGGTCATATGTCAAAAGAGGCCCCTAAATTTCGGTTATTCAAAAAGGCGATCTCGGTTTTCAACTTATATATGTCAAGGCTAAGGATCTTTCTAGTCCTAAGTGTCACAAGGTTGAGAAGGACACTTAGGTTAGTATAGGTTTTATAGTTTTGTAGTGATCACACTATTAAGAGGGGTTAAGGCTAAGTAACTTGAGCATGGACATGGTCATTTGAAAATGGATGCACACTATGGCCACTCAGGTTTCTAGAAGTTCAAATAAGTGGTTCTCAAACTATATCTCAAGAATATTTGGATTTCATTCAAGACTCAAATCAGAAAAGACAAAATCAGAAAAAGTCTATACACCGGTTTAACCGACGCTCTCAATTTTCTATACGTCGGTTAAACAAAGTCAGCAGAGTCTGGACAAATTCAATACACCGGTTAAACCGACGTGTTTGAATTTAACGTCGGTGCATTAGTCCAGAGTTGGTTTTTCCAGGGTATTTCAAGTTCTATACACCGGTTAAACCGACGATGTTTGAATCAAGACATCGGTGCAATTGACCAGTGAGATGGTTTTTCAAAAAGGTTTTCAGAACTTATACTCACCGGTTAAACCGGCGATAGGATTGAGTTAACGTCGGTGCAGTTGTCCAGAGACTTGGTTTTTCAGTTGATCAGTGGACAACTACATTCACCGGTTAAACCGATGATACGTCGGTTAATCTGCCCAAGTTGTAACGACTAGTTTTCAGAAGGGGCAGTTTACATTCACCGGTTAAACCGACGATGACTATTGGAGAGACGTCGGATTAACCGGCGCTACGCAGTTTTCTGGCAGCTTTTCTCCAACGGCTCTATTCGTGTGAGCTGCCTATATATACCCCTCCAATGGGTCATTTTGCTACTCTTGACACCAGGAAACATCCAAACACTCATACTATAGTCAAGAGCCACCTTGAGCTTCATCATTCACATACTTGTGCATTCAATCAATCAAGAAGCAAGATTAAGGACTTGAGTAGAGAGAAGCTTGTGTGCATCCGTTCTTGGTGATCGGTTCTTGCTCAAGTGAAGGCCTTAGCTTATTACTCTTGGTGATTGGCATCACCTAGGCGATCTTGGTGATCGAGGTGTTTCTCGCGGAGCTTGCCAAGGATTGTGGGAGCCCGGAGAAGAAGATTGTACGTGGCTTGATCTCCGCCACGCCGGGATGGTGAACGGAGACTCTTAGTGAGCGCCCTCGTCTCGGTGACTTGGGAGGTGACAAGACTCTTTGTGAGTGTCACAACGTGGATTAGGGGTGTGTGCCAACACATCGATACCACGGGAAAAAATCCGGTCGTCTCTTGTCCACTCTCTTTATTCAAGCATTTTCTTTCATGCAATTTATTCATGTGCTTGACTTAGAGATCATAACTTAGCTCTACCTTGCTAGGCTTTACTTCTCGTTTTATCTCTCTTAGCTTGTGTAAGTAGCTTAGTTATCCGGTTGGTGAATTGGTGCCTTACTAGCTTTGTATAGGTTAAGGTTGCTTTACTTCGTTTTAAAAATTGAAAAAGGCCCAATTCACCCCCCCTCTTGGTCCATCGATCCTTACACACCAATCATGCTTTTATAGAGCAACTATTAGTGGAACCTTCTCTTGATTTATCTTTATCACATGATGATTTGCTTCATATTCCCTGTGATAAAGATGACTTACCTGATCATGAACATGAGAGCACTGAACCACACATTTATGCTGAATTTACAAATGTGATTCATGTTGCTAGTGATACAGATGAGATGAAATTGTTGTCTTCTTTATATATCTTGGGTTACATTGAATTTGATGTTTTGTGTAATCTAAGTAATTTAAAGGAGAAACTCTTTATGTGTGCTGATTTGCCATGGTTATCTAGACATACATATCATGTTATTAGCAAATATAACAACAAAGGACAATATTTGATACATCGGGTTTACATTTGTGCAAATCTGAATTATTCTTTTGTTGTTCAAGATTGTAATCAACTAAGTGGATCCGACACTATTGATATTCATATGCCATGTATTCCTATGCTGCCTTTTGTTAGTACTAATCTTTTGCAGGATAGTTGTCGGTGTCCCGACCCGGGGGCCTGGATCCCAACTAGTAAATGCTGCGTGTTTCCTCGTCCCAGATGATGATGCAAGAGGCAATCACAGTAACGCACGGTTTATCCTGGTTCCGGCCGTGGGGCCGTACGTCCAGCAAAGGGGGTGTGCGAGGGCACTGTATTATCTTGCACCCGGGGTGCTTGTAGTAGGGGATACAAGCGAGGCGAGAGAGGGAGGAAAGCCCCCAAGTCTCTGCTAGAAGTGGAGTCGGTTGAGATGAGTGCTCAGTAGTGCTGAGAGTTCTCTGAGGGAAAATCAGAGAGCCTGCTTCCAACCTTGGATTGGAGAGATCGGATCAGCCCCCGTAAAAGGAAGCCCACCCTCTCCTTTTATAGTTGTAAGGAGGGGTGGTGTACATGAGTGTAGGGGCGCGGAAGTCGTCGTTTTCCCCCGAATCGCGGGTACAGTGGTCTAATACTACAGGAAGTGTACTGTGGGAAGGCGGCGCACGTCGCTGTCATCCTGGATCTCGTCCTTGGTCCCGTGGAGATGGCGGCGGCCGTCCTGCAGTGTCCCGGTGGTAGTAATGGCGAGGGACGGTCCTGGACCCCCTGGTCGGAGTGCGGGCGTGCACGCTAGAAGGTCCGGGAGCGCGTGGAGGTCCCGGACCCCACAAGAGGGAGGTCCGGGGTCCCGCCCGCGCATGCAGAGTGCTCCACATCGCCAGACCCCCCAGCGGGAGATGGTCTGGATGGTGGAAGTCGGCAGAACAGTAACGGGGGCGGCGCCAACTCGTCTGGTGCCGCATTTGAATGCCCACAGTGCTGCTACAGCGACTGGGGTGGTAGAGCGGTGACCGGGGTCTGTGGACGGGACGCCGGTCACATCCACTGCGGGAGTGGCAATCTGACGCCGCCCGTCCTTTGAGCCGTGGCGGAGTGGCTGGCCTTAAATGCCTTCGTACGGCGGTCGGTTGGGCGGCGGGGCCGTTTGTCCCTTGTGCCGAGAGACGGCCTCGAGCGAGGCGGAGATTGGCCACCCGCTCGAGGGCAGGTCCACTGTCCTCGAGCGAGGCGGAGATTGGCCACCCGCTCGAGGGCAGGTCCGCTGTCCTCGAGCGGGGCGGAGATGCGTTTTGCGCGGTCGAGGGTCCCAGGGGGAGCCCTCGAGCGAGGCGGAGATGAGTGACCCGCTCGAGGGTAGATCCGCTACCCTCGAGCGAGGCGGAGATTGTTTGGTGGGCCTGAGAGGGGTGCGAATGGACCACATGCTGGGCTTCTTTGAGTCCTTTCCTTTCTTCCGGATTTGGAAGGAGGCCGGGGACCTTCGTGGGCCCAGTTGCCTTAACATGTGTTTGTGTTTTCGAAAGTGGTCTTAGTAACCCAATTAGGGTGTCCCTAATTGTGGCACCCGACAGTAGCCCCCGAGGCTTTGGTCGAGTCGATGGATTCGGCCAAAGGGTAATTCGGCGATCTCTCTCTTGACGTGTTTAGTCAAAGTCACGTACCTGCCGGGCGCGCCTGAGCGCGGGCCCGGCGGGCGTGACAACACGCCGGTTGGGATAGTACGCCCGTGCGGGGTGTACTTCGAGGCGCGTGCCTCTTTGTTTGTTTGTTTGAAGGACAAGATGTGTCCGCGCACTGAAGGGGGCCAGGGCGACGGTGACACCTGCTGCGTGGCAGCTGGTGCTTTTATCGAGCTGTCCCGTGCGCAGGGCCTTGGCCCCGGCGTTCCTGACTGCTTTGCGGCGCGCCGTTCGAGGGCAGCCGGCCAGAGCCAATGCTGCACCGCTTAGCGTCCAGGGGCTCAGCTCCGCTTTATTTCGTTCAGTCGTGTCTCGGCGCGGTGACCGAGGACAACTTTTGCCCGTGGAGTGTCGTGTCGTCACGGGCGACACAAGCCTCTGCTTTCCGACCAGCTTGGAGCTTGGTGTCCGGCTCAGCTATAAATAGAGGTCGTGGGGTTTCCCCTTCTTCTCCAGCCTCCCAACTCTTTCTTCCAGCATTTGCCTAAATTCTATAATGTTTCCTTTGCCCTTTCGTGGCCGACCCCCAGATGGGGTGGCCTGGCTTTTTTATACTTTTGGTGCTAGAAGAATGCTTGCGAGCGGCAGGGGAAGACCGGAGTGGGCGTGCGCTCCATCCCCCAGGCTCAGTGGGATCAGCAGAAGAGCATTGGGCCCGTGGGGTCATGCTTCCGCGATGTCCCCTAGCCTGAAGGGGGATGGAGACGCCTGACCATGGCGTTCGTGCCAGGTTAGGCGGCTGTTCTTTGCATCGTCCCCCCAGGCGACAAGGTTGCTCTCGGGGAGACGGTGCGGAGGGCGCTGTCCGCCAGCTCGACCCCCCGCGTGGCCTTCGGTGGAGGAGACGCTAGAAGAAGGCTTGCGAGGAAAGCATCCCGCTGGACCTGTGTGGTCTGGGGGCTGGTCCTCGCATCCTTAGCAGTCTCGCTGTGGCGTCGGCTAAGGGCTCGGTGCCTTTCTTCGTCGCTCGCTCCTCCCCAAGACAGGGAAAATTGCCACGTAGGTGGCAACGTGTTTGTATCTTTCGACGGCTCCGCGCTGGTGACCCTTTGTAACCTTTATTGGCATTGAGCAATAAAGTTCCCTTTCTCCTTTGCGGGGAGGATCCCCGAGGGTAGAGGGGCGTACATAGAGTCTCGACCCTCGAATATGTGTGAAGTCATCTTCGCGGGGGCGCGTCAGCGCACCCGCGGGTGTAGCCCCCGAGGCCTTGGAGGAGAGATTGTGCTCGTCCAAGGGCTATAAACGTTTGTCCCGCTGGGTGGCTTTACTGGGATGGCCGTCCATCGTCTTTTTCAGCCGGCATCGGCACTTTTTCAGCCGGCCTCGGCACTCTTAGTGCTGGTACAGCGATCCGGTGTTTAGCTTAGCCGTTAAGGGAACGTACGCTAATAGCGGTGGGTTTGGCTTACACGTGGATCTTCATAAGTGACGGTTGTCGATTTATTCGAGGGTGTGGTTTTGAACCATGGTGTGCGAGGAGCCCCCGAGCCCAGGCCCGTGTGAAGGCGTTCAGGGGAACCCTCGACTTTGATTACGACCCTCGTCGCCCTTTCGCAGGGAGGAGGGGTGAAGCACACCATGCTACCCATGCCCGGGCCGCGAGCTATGGCTGCTTCAGTGAGCTATTAGCGGGTTGTTCAAGCGGACGTCCGTGCCCCGTTCGATAGGGGTCGGCTTGTGGTCCATAGACACGTCTCATAAAGCGCTTGCGAGGGTTCGCTAGGCGGGGCTCGAACCCATTCGGTAGGGTTCGAGGGCTCGATGCTCTCCCTCGATGGGATCCCCCTTCTAGGCACCCTCGACTGGCCTTGAACACTGTGTAGGATGTCTCAAACTCCGCGTTCGAGGGTAGCTTGTACGGCACATCCTTGCAGTTCCTGACTCTGGCGATCTGAGGCGCCTGTCGAATCCCCCGAAGGGCCAGGCTTCGAACCCCTGATTAGTAAGGCCTCGGAATGCGATTCCCTCGGGGGTAAAGGGACCCCTGAAGGAATATTCTGTCTTGGTTTGAAACGACGTAGAGTCGCGAGTCGTGCATGCGGGTCTTCCGCTGGTGGTGGGCGAACGTGGCCCGATTCGTGCGGTGCGGCGTGGGCGCGCCTTTTCAGGCATCGGCCTCGGGCAGACGGAGCGGCGTGGGCGGCGGCTGACGGATGGGATAACACAACAGTCGCGTCGCACCCGCCGGTTACCGTGCCGCATTTATCGCCGCGTGCGCGCGTGGGAAACTCCGCGGTCGTGGGGCCCACCCGTCAGTGATAGCAAAATCTACCGCATTGAATGCGGTAGATTTGGGCCGTGGCTGTGGGTGCGCCCCCGTGGTAAATAAATACGGAGAAGCGGAACTTTTGGGTTCACCTGGCCATTTGCCTCCGTCCTGCTTTGCCTTCGCCTTCTCCGCCTTCGTTGCTTCCTGAACTCGTAGCCAAGAGCGAGAAGGAGAAAAGAGAAAGAGAGAGAGAGACTTAGCCATCTCGGAGTCTTCCTTTTCCCATCCCCCCACGACTTTCGGAGATGTCTGACATCCAGGAGCCCTTGCCATGGGGGAAATCCTCCGCCACCGTCGCGGTTCTGGAGCAGCTGGTCGCCGATCGGCTGCTGCCGTGGAACCCCGACGCGGGGGCGCCGGCGTGGATTTCCCCGCACCCGGATGAGTCTGAGCCGAAGCCCTCGCAGGGCTACGTCGTAAGCTTCGTGCGCCTCCACGAACGGGGCTTCGGCGTCCCCATCAGCAAGTTTATGAGGGCCCTGTGCGAGTACTATGGAGTGGAGCTGCACAATTTCAGCCCCAACTCCATCTCGCAGGCGGCAGTCTTCGTCGCCGTCTGCGAGGGGTACCTCGGCATCGACGTCCACTGGGATATCTGGATCCACCTGTTCCGCGGCGAGCTCTTCGTCGAGAACGCGCGGAACCAGCCGAGGCGGTTTGCGCGCGCTGGTGGCCTGACGCTCCATGTCCGCCCGAACCGGAGGAACCTCTACATCAGCAGCAAGATGACGACAAACAACTCTGGGTGGAGCCGAGGGTGGTTCTACCTCCGAAACTTCAGCGGCGCGCTCCCGGCGTTTACCAACAAGGTTCTTCGGGAGCGTCCGGCGAAGTGGGACTGGGGGGTGTCGCCCCCGGCTCAACAAGCCAGGCTCGAGGACCTCACCGACGCGCTGGCGCGTTTGGCGAGGAATTGGTTGACGGCGGCGGCCGTCATCGCGAACTTTCACCGGCAGAGGGTGATCCCCCTGGTGGAGAGGGCCCTGCCGATTTACCAACTCACCCCCGGGAGCAAGGTCGAGGGTTCGAGGACGTCGAGCAAGCTTCTTTCCCACACCAATGCTGCCCGAAGGGCGAAGTACGCGGTGGCGGATTTTCCCCAAGATCCCGCGGATCTGTGGAGGATCAAGATGCGCCCCGAGCCGGGGTATATTTCCCTGGTGAGTTTCGGCTTCGAACTCATCGTGCGTCGTGTAGTTCCTTTCCCTGACCCCATGTCGTATGTGTTGCACAGGGGTTAAGATGTGGCATTTCGAGGCCCCCGGCCCCAGAATAGCGTCTGATCAATCGCCTCCACGCGGAGAAGATGAAGAGGCGGAATGACGCGGCGGAGGCAAAGGCCGAGCGGAAGAGAAAAAGGAAGGCGGCGCACGACAAAGCGCGCCAGCTCGCCCGGGCGGAGGGGAAGCCGCAGCCCGCCACACCTGAGTCCTCGGAGGACGACGAGGAGGAGGCCTCGGATGCCGAGGACCACGCTCGGAGGAACGATGGGGAAGGCGCGCGCGCGAGCCCCCCACCGTTCTACCTGTGCGACGAGGAAGAGGGAGCAACCGTGGCGTCAGAGGAGCCGGGGGCCGTAGCGGGGTCATCGGCGAATCCCTCCCTCGAGGGTGTGGTGCAGAGGTCATCCACGCCGGGGACCGGCGAGGGGTCGCCTGCGCCCCAGGTGCTGACCCGCGGCTTCGAGGCCGCGGGGGGAGAGGAGTCGTCCGGGTTGGCGGCCTCGAGCCGTCGGGCCGACACGAGGGGAGCGCCATCGGGACATTTTTCGAGGGACAGCTCGATGCCCCAGGCTCGAAAGAGCACCACGAGGAAGCGGAGCATGAGTGCTCGATCTGGGTAGGCTTTTTAGATTTCGTTTTTTGTTACGTATTCGGTAGATTTCTCGATCCTGCTTAACTTGCGTCTCTTGATTCCCAGCCCCGGGGCCGTTCCCAAGGATGCAGTGCAGCTTGCCCTGGTCAAGGCTCTCAAGACCGGGTCTCGCAGCACTCCGCAGACGGCGCCGCAACCCCAGCCCGCCGTGGATCTCGAGGCGGCGGCCGCTAGGCTACGGGAGGCCATGGCCCGAGGGACCTAGGCGGCGCAGCAAGCCCGGGCACAAGAAGAGGGCGACGCCGGCCAGAGTGGCGCAGAAGCGGCTGCTCAGGCGGCCGACGCCGACGAGACCGGCCAGGGCGGTGCCGGTGGCGTCGCCCAAGCGGCCATTGGAGTTGCGGCCGGTCAGGGCGATGCGGACAGCGCCGCCCGACCGGTCACAGAAGGAGAAACTGGCGGGGACGCGCAGGAGCGCCCTGCTGGTCAAGCAGCCGAGGAGGCCCTCGTGTTCGAGCCCTCGAGGGCCCAGGACGAGGGCCTCACAGAGGACATGGCGCAAGAGGCGCCAGGGGTAGAAGGGGCCCCCATCTCGGAGCCCACTGAGGCCCGGGACGAGGGTACCGTCGCAATAGTGCCCGTGCCAACGGTGCAGGAGGGCGCGACGGCGGTGGTGGAGCTGCCGGACAGCAGCGGGGAGTACGGGGACTCGATGGATATCGACCCCGCTGCTGCGGCGAGCGCCGCCGCACACATCGTCGAGTTTGCGTCGGGCAGTGCGGGCGTGCTCGAAGCGGGGGTGTCCGAGGGGAGCCACCTCGGGGTGATCGTCCCGTCCGGTGTCCCCTCAGAGTTCCTTCGCAAGGAGCAGGAGGAGGAGGAGGCCTGGAACAAGCAGATGGGCGTTGGGCACGAGATCTTGCAGGCCCTCGACCGCGCCTATCAGCTTCATCAGAATGCAGATTACCAGGTCAGCCAGGTAAGTATCTCCCCCCGGAAATTGCTTCGGATTGGTTTTAACTTTTCGCGTGTCTTCACCCACGCCGTCCCCCTTTGCAGCAGCTGAGGGAAATCTCGCGCGAGAAGAGCGCCGAGATGAACAGGCTGTACTCCCAGATGAGCCAGCTCGGGCAACACAACGCCGAGCTGGTGCTCAAAAACATCGATGCCAACACAAAAATGGCCGATCTGGGAGCGCATCAGCGGGCGCTGGAGGAGCTGGCGCGGGTTGCTGGTGAGCGGGATGTCCAGAGGGCGGCAGCGGAGGAGAAGGCCCAAGAGGCCGAGGCACAAGCTGCCGAGCTGCAGCGCCTTCGGACGGCGCTCGAGGAGAGGGCTCGCGAGGCGGAGGGGCAGAGCGCCGAGCTGCAGCGCCTCAGCGCGGCGCTCGAGCAGCAGCAGGGCGAGCTCCTCCATAAAGAGGTGGCTGTGGTCGCGCTCACCGGGGCGCTCCGGGAAAAGGGCGAGGCCCTCGAGGGGAAGGAGGTGGCCCTTCAGAACATGGGGGCCGTCCTTAGAGAAAAGGAAGCCTCCTTGTCCTCGCTCGAAGAGGCCGCCCGTACCCAGAGGGAGGAAGCGCAGAAGAACATGATGGGTGAGTACCTTCGATTTTTCGTTGATTTGTTACTTTTCGTAACTGACGTTGATTTCCTTTGCTCAGAGCTGAGGCAGAAGGTGGCGGACGAGACCACGGCGAAGGAAGCGGTCCATACCGCGCTCACGGTGGCACAGATGGAGTTTGCGGAGTTGGAGCAGACCGCCGTGAGTGTGTGTCAAGAGCTCGAGGGGGAGGGTGCCGTCTCGGGCAGTTCGGTGATCAGCCGCCTGCGCGCGCTGGGTGGCCGGATTGCCGAACACGCCAAGAGCACCTTCCGCCTTGGTGTCCTGCGGGCTCTCGCCGTGGCCTCGACACACTACCTCATGGATCTCCAGAGGGTGTCGTCGGGGTACGTTGTTCCCGATGATGCGGATGCGGACGCCGCGTCGGTTATTATGGACGAAGCCGATGCAGCCGCGGAGGAGTTCGCCACCGTTCTTGCCGAGAAACTTGAAGCGGACATCCTTCCTATCGCCGAGTTCGACGCCCCTGAGGGCCCGCGAGGGGGGATGGTAGCCTGTAGGAAGGTTGGGCCTTGAAGCCCATTGTAGATAGATTAGTGTTTGTCATAGTCGTGCCTTGTAATTGAACCTTATGAATATAAGAGATTTGTTTTCGTAATTTGAATGTGTGGCCCGTCGAGGCCTTGTGTGATCGAGCCTGTGTTCCTTTACTTTATTTCCGTGTTCTTCGTATGCGACTTAGATAAATATCTGCGAGGAAGTCCGCGTTCATAAGCAACGTAGGCGTAGGGTGGTGAGGGGAGTGCCGTATCCCGGAGGCGTAGGCGGCCCCACGACTCGGCCAGTCCCGTACCGTAGTTGCTTACGCCTCGCGTCCGTTTTTTTTTTCAAGGATACGAGAAGCTTAGGGTCGAGACGGAAATATTTCGAAAAAACGTTGGCGACTTTTTGGGGAGGTTCGGGGGTTCCCCCCGTAGTAGCCCCCGAGGGGGGGGGCTCGGCTTTGCCTAGGGTAAAGCCGAGCGTACCTCAATGTTCGTGCGCGCCCGAGCCCTCGAGGGTCGGGAAGGTTCCCAAAAAGCGATAAGCGAAGGGTGCTTCCTTATTATTTCGGGAAATTGAAAATGCGATTACGAACAATATAGAAATAGCTTGAAATGCTTAAGGATAGAAACGACGTAGCTGTTGTATGTTCCAAGCGTTGGTGAGGACTTCGCCGTTCTCGTTTGCCAGCTTGTACGTGCCGGGCTTGAGCACCTCGGCGATTATGTACGGTCCTTCCCATGTGGGCGAGAGCTTGTGGCGGCCCCTGTTGTCCTGTCGAAGCCTCAGCACCAAGTCCCCTTCGTTGAGATCTCGGCGCCGGACTCTCTGCGCTTGGTACCTTCGTAGGGACTGCTGGTAGCGCGCAGAATGCAGGAGTGCCACGTCTCGAGCCTCGTCCACTTGGTCCAGCGAGTCTTCGCGAGCTCGCTGGTTTCGTTGCTCTTGATATGCCTTGAGCCTCGGTGATCCGTATTCCAAGTCGGTGGGGAGGATGGCCTCGGCGCCATAGACGAGGAAGAACGAAGAGAAACCCGTAGCTCTGCTCGGGGTCGTCCTCAGGCTCCAGATGACCGAGGGTAGCTCTGTGAGCCACCTTCGGCCGAACTTGTTCAGTTTGTTGAAGATCCTCGGTTTTAGTCCTTGGAGGATCATGCCATTGGCACGCTCCACTTGCCCGTTCGTCTATGGGTGTGCCACAGCTGACCAGTCCGCACATATGTGGAAGCTATCGCAGAACGCCAAGAACTTCTTGCCCGTGAACTGGGTGCCGTTGTCGGTGATAATCGAGTTCGGGACCCCGAACCTGAAGACGATGTCGGTGAAGAATTGGACTGCTTGCTCGGATTTGATCTTGCCGATGGGTCGAGCCTCGATCCATTTGGAGAACTTGTCGACCACCACCAGCAAGTGGGTGAAGCCCCCGGGCGCCCTCCTCAACGGACCGACGAGGTCCAGCCCCCACACGGCGAACGGCCACGTGATGGGGATGGTCTGCAGAGCATGGGCCGGGAGGTGTGTTTTTCGGGCGTAGAACTGGCATCCCTCACAAGTCCGCACGACGTCAGTGGCGTCGGCGACCGCGGTGGGCCAGTAAAAGCCTTGCCGAAACGCGTTACCCACGAGGGTGCGTGGCGCGGCATGGTGGCCGCAGATGCCAGCATGGATGTCGTGGATCAGCTCCTTGCCCTCGGGGATGGGAATGCATCGTTGCAGGACACCCGAGGGGCTGCGCTTGTGTAGCCCGTTGTCGATTAGAATGAAGGACTTGGCCCGCCTGGCAAGGCATCGCGCCTGAGCGCGGTCCGAGGGTAGGACCCCTCGAACCATCCAGTCGAGGTACTGAACGCGCCAGTCTCGCGAAGCGGGGGCCTCGTCAACTTCCATCGCTTCGGCCTCGTCCGCGGAGGTTGTCCCGAAGTCAGTATCCATGGGCCCGACCCCGTCCGCCGGGGGGTTCCCGCCGGAGGGCCCGGCCTGACTACATCGGTTGCTTGAACTCGACGGAGGGCCTGGGGATGTCGTGAGCGAAGATGTTCGGGGGGACGGTGGTCCGCCCCGAGGCTATCTTGGCCAGTTCGTCCGCGTCCTCGTTGTACTTGCGCGGGACGTGATTGAGCTCGAGGCCGTCGAATTTGTCCTCGAGGCGGCGTACCGCGTTGCAATACGCCTCCATCTTCGGGTCGTGACAGCTGGACTCCTTCATTACTTGGTCGACGACGAGCTGAGAGTCACCGCGCGCGTCGAGGCGTTTGACGCCGAGCTCGATGGCGATGCGGAGGCCACCGAGGAGGGCCTCATACTCCGCCATATTGTTCGAAGCAGGGAAATGCAAGCGGATCACATACCGCATGTGTTCTCCGAGAGGTGAGATGAAGAGGAGGCCGGCTCCGGCTCCAGTTTTCATCACCGACCCGTCGAAGTACATAGTCCAGCATTCGCCCCGGATTTGTGATGGGGGTAGCTGAATGTCCGTCCATTCAGCCACGAAATCAGCCAAGATTTGGGACTTAATTGCCTTGCGGGGGGCGTAGGTGAGTGTCTCTCCCATCAGCTCCACAGACCATTTGGCGATTCTGCCCTCGGCTTCCCGGTTGCGGGCTATCTCTCCCAAGGGGAAAGACGAGACCACGGTGACGGGGTGGGCCTCGAAGTAGTGACGCAGCTTGCGTCGAGCCAATACTACTGCGTAAAGCAGCTTCTGAATCTGTGGGTAGCGTGTCTTGGTTTCAGACAATACCTCGCTGATATAGTACACCGGCCGCTGGACGGGCAGAGCTTGACCCTCCTCTTGTCTTTCCACAACGATCACTGCGCTGACCACTTGGGTCGTCGCGGCCACGTATAGATAGAGGGGCTCGCCGTCCGTAGGTGGTGTAAGAATGGGAGCACGGGTGAGCGACGCCTTCAGCCTTTCGAGGGCTTCTTGAGCTTCGGGGGTCCACGTGAAGCGCTCGGTTTTCCTCAAGAGTCGATATAGGGGTAAGCCTTTCTCGCCGAGACGCGAGATAAAACGGCTAAGGGACGCTAGGCATCCCATGACCCTCTGTACCCCCTTTAGGTCTCGGATCGGTCCCATCCGAGTGATGGCCGAGACTTTGCCAGGGTTGGGTTCGATGCCCCGCTGGGAGACAATGAAGCCCAAGAGCATGCCTCGAGGCACCCCGAACACGCACTTCTCGGGGTTAAGTTTTACCCCTTTGGCTCGTAGGCAATTGAATGCGATCCTGAGATCAGCAACCAGGTCGTCCGCCTTCCTGGTTTTGACAACGATGTCATCGACATATGCCTCCACGCTCCGCCCGAGTTGGTCTCCGAAAACGTGGAGCATACACCATTGATAGGTGGCTCCGGCGTTTCTGAGGCCAAAGGGCATCGTAACGTAGCAGTACATGCCGAAAGGTGTGATAAAAGAAGTCGCGAGCTGGTCGGACTCTTTCATCTTGATTTGGTGGTAACCGGAGTAAGCATCAAGAAAGGATAAGAGCTCACATCCCGCAGTAGTATCTACAATCTGATCGATTCGTGGCAAAGGAAAGGGGACCTTCGGACATGTCTTATTTAGACTAGTGTAATCCACACACATCCTCCAGCTTCCACTCTTTTTCTTTACTAATACTGGATTAGCGAGCCACTCGGGATGGAATACCTCTTTGATGAATCCGGCCGCCAGAAGTTTTTGCAATTCCTCGCCGATCGCCCGGCGCTTGAGCTCGTCGAAGCGTCGTAGGCGTTGCTTCACCGGCTTGGAGTTGGGTCGGACATCAAGAGAGTGCTCGGCGACCTCCCTTGGTATGCCAGGCATGTCCGAGGGGCTCCACGCAAAGATATCTGCGTTGGCGCGGAGGAAATCGACGAGCACCACTTCCTATTTGTCGTCGAGGGTGGAGCTGATCTGCAACGCCTTGTCGTCGGAGTGGCTCGGGTCGAGGGGCACCTTCTTGATACCCTCGGCGGGTTCGAAGCTCCCGGCATGTCGGTGCGTGGAATCCAAGGCCTCGCTTGCCATTTTGTCGAGGGTGGCTGCGAGGGCCTCGTCTTCCGCTTGAGCTTCCGCGCGCTCAACGCACTCGACGTCGCACTCGTAGGCGTGCTCGAACGAAGAGCCGATGGTGATGACGCCCTTTGGTCCCGGCATTTTGAGCTTGAGGTAGGTGTAGTTGGGGACGGCCATGAACTTGGCGTAGCAAGGACGACCGAGGATGGCATGGTAGGATCCTCGAAACCCTACCACCTCAAAGGTGAGTACCTCCTTGCGGTAGTTGGCTGCCATGCCGAAGCAGACCGGCAGATCGATCTGGCCGAGTGGTTGGACCCGCTTCCCCGGCGCAACGCCGTGGAATGGCGACTTGCTGGGGCGTAGCTTGTCCAGACCGATCCCCATGAGCTCCAAGGTGGGGGCGTACATGATGTTGAGGCTGCTGCCTCCTTCCATGAGCACCTTGGAGAAGCGAGTGTTGCCGATGATGGGGTCGACAACGAGCGGATAACGTCCCGGATGCGGGACGTAGTCGGGGTGGTCCTCGCGGCCAAAGGCGATGATTTCCTTCGACCAGTCGAGGTAGGATGGCGTGGCCTTGGTGACGGAAAAGACTTCGCGGCGCTCACGCTTGCGCTGCCGAGAAGTCATATTCGTCGTCGTTCCTCCAAAGATGAAGAAGGCGTTCTCCACTGGGGGGAACTTGTCATCTCCACCTTTGTCGCCAGCATCCTTCTTCTTGTCCTCGTCGCGATGCGCGACGCGGTTGTAGTATTTCTTGAGCATCTCGCACTGCTCGAGGGTATGGTTGACCGGGCCCTTGTGGTAAGGGCACGGCTTCTTAAGCATGTCATCGAACTGGCCTCCACCGCCTCGAGGGGGGCCTCGAGGTCCTTTGCGGTCTGGGGCGGCTGCGAAGGCCTCCTCGGAGTCCTCTGCCTGCCCTGACCCGCGCTGGTTCGGTGGGGCCGGCTTCTTTCCCTTCTTCCCCCGCTTCTGTTTCTTGGCGGGGGTGTTGGGCTTGACGTTGCCGCCCTCCGCGGGCGCATCGTCCTTGCGCTTGCTCGATTTGTCGTCGAAGATGGCACCAACTGCCTCCTCGCCGGCGGCGTAGTTGGTGGCAGCTTCGAACAACTCATTGGTGTTGACGGGTCGGCTTCTCGCAAGCTCATGCACCAGGTTCCTGCATGTCGTACCCTCGAGGAAAGCGTTGATGACCTCGACATGGGTGACGCTGGGGAGCTCGGTGCACTGCTTGGAGAAGCGTCGCACGTAATCACGCAGGGACTCGCGGGGCTTCTGGCGACACCCCTTGAGGTCCCAGGAGTTCCCAGGGCGCACGTACGTGCCCTGGAAATTGCCCACGAATATGTGGACCAAGTCGGCCCAGTTGTAGATCTGATCCGCAGGCAAGTGCTCGAGCCACGTTCGTGTGGCGTCAGCAAGATGAAGAGGAAGGTTGCGGATGATGACCGCGTCTTCCGTCGCGCCGCCTAGCTGGCACGCTAGGCGGTAGTCGTTGAGCCAGACTGCAGGATCAGTCTCGCCCGAGTATTTGACGAGGGTGTTGGGTTGTCGGAAGCGCGGGGGAAAAGGCGCGGTCCGGATCTCCCGGCTGAACACCCGGGTGCCCGGAGGCTCCGGTGACTCACCCCTGTCGTGCTCAGGGTCGAAGCGTCCACCCCGTCGAGGGGTGTACCTCCTGCCGTTGATGACGTTGCGGGCGTCGCCGTCGCCAGCGTGCCCGCGAGTGTCGTGGATTCGCTCCCTTACGGGAACTCTTCCGATGCGCTCGTGTACCGGGGGTGCCCTCGCGCCGGGTGCTACGGCTGCCTTGCCCTTCCCTGCTGGGGGTGTGTGCACAGAAACCTCACGGTCCTGGTGCGCAGTCCCATCACACTGCTCCGGGGCCTTCGAGCGCATACGAGACGCAGAACTCTCGGCCTGCTGCACGGCAGCTTGCTCGATGAGTTCCTGTGCCTCGCGGTGCAGGTTACGACCCGAAGGTGTCGATGGCTCAGGCATAGCTTGAAGTAGATAGGCCGCAGCGACGAGTTTCTCGCCGGCTGTTTGCAGTTCCAGAGATTTGTCGATGTTGTCGTCGGCCAGGATGCGCTCCCGGGCAACACGTCCCGCCGCCCGGGCGTGTGCACCAGGCACGGTACGCTGCTGCTCGAGTGCGGCGCGTAGCTCCTGGGTTTGCCGACGCTGCTCGTCGAGCTTGGCTTGAAGCTCGTTGAGCTGTGCCAGTTGAGCTTGTCGCGCCGCTGAACTTGACAAGGAAGGGGCTGCAGGCGGGACCACCGGTTGCTTTGCCCGTACGTCCGCCCCGCCGTCCTCGTCGTTGGCTGGAGCATTGTCGTCTTGCTCGTCCGCGAGGTCCGCCACGAAGCATTCCCTGGAAGGATCGAAATCCCCCTCGCTGGAGTCTTCGGAGCAGGTGAGGCAGTAGGCCGTCGCCAGCTGGAACGCACGGAAAGCGTTGGGGTCGCGGACCCTGGAGAGGTCCCCGGCCTCCTCGGCCGTGAAGTTGTTCATGAAGAAGTCGACGTCGTCGGCGATCGAGCTCGCCGTCCCGGGGTAGGGTTCGTCAGGGGACGACGCGCTGAGGCTGCGGATCGGCCGAAGATGATGACCCGGCGTATCCTCATGCTCGATGAAGTCAGCGACGGTTGACGAGGCGTGGGTGGCAGCGTTGCGCATCCCGAAGGGGAAAGGAGACGCCGAAGTCGAGTCCCCCCTGGGAGGCACTAGTGCTGCCGCAGGCGATGGTGCCGGCGCAGATGACGCCGAGGCACGCGATGATGAAACGGTCGCTCCACTGGCCGCGATGCTGAGTTGCGACACGCCAGCCTCGACCCACGTGGGGGAGCTGCGGCGGGCCGCAAGACGCCGCTCCGTGCGTGCTTGTCGTGAACGCTGACCCGAGCGCCTGTTGCGCCGGGCTGGCGGAGTCGGAGCGATGAGGTTGCGTTCGGAGGAGAGGAGCTGCATGTGGTAACCGTTGCCGGTTGTCCTGAACTCGAGGCTCCCGAACGAGATCGCGCGTCCCGCTGGAAACGGATCCGAAACACCCATAAGGTATGGGTTGGATCTGCTCGCCATTCCTGGAGATCAAATGGGAGAAAGAGAGAAAATGTCACGCAGACTGCCCCTACCTGGCGCGCCAACTGTCGGTGTCCCGACCCGGGGGCCTGGATCCCAACTAGTAAATGCTGCGTGTTTCCTCGTCCCAGATGATGATGCAAGAGGCAATCACAGTAACGCACGGTTTATCCTGGTTCCGGCCGCGGGGCCGTACGTCCAGCAAAGGGGGTGTGCGAGGGCACTGTATTATCTTGCACCCGGGGTGCTTGTAGTAGGGGATACAAGGGAGGCGAGAGAGGGAGGAAAGCCCCCAAGTCTCTGCTAGAAGTGGAGTCGGTTGAGATGAGTGCTCAGTAGTGCTGAGAGTTCTCTGAGGGAAAATCAGAGAGCCTGCTTCCAACCTTGGATTGGAGAGATCGGATCAGCCCCCGTAAAAGGAAGCCCACCCTCTCCTTTTATAGTTGTAAGGAGGGGTGGTGTACATGAGTGTAGGGGCGCGGAAGTCGTCGTTTTCCCCCGAATCGCGGGTACAGTGGTCTAATACTGCAGGAAGTGTACTGTGGGAAGGCGGCGCACGTCGCTGTCATCCTGGATCTCGTCCTTGGTCCCGTGGAGATGGCGGCGGCCGTCCTGCAGTGTCCCGGCGGTAGTAATGGCGAGGGACGGTCCCGGACCCCTGGTCGGAGTGCGGGCGTGCACGCTAGAAGGTCCGGGAGCGCGTGGAGGTCCCGGACCCCACAAGAGGGAGGTCCGGGGTCCCGCCCGCGCATGCAGAGTGCTCCACATCGCCAGACCCCCCAGCGGGAGATGGTCTGGATGGTGGAAGTCGGCAGAACAGTAACGGGGGCAGCGCCAACTCGTCTGGTGCCGCATTTGAATGCCCACAGTGCTGCTACAGCGACTGGGGTGGCAGAGCGGTGACCGGGGTCAGTGGACGGGACGCCGGTCACATCCACTGCGGGAGTGGCAGTCTGACGCCGCCCGTCCTTTGAGCCGTGGCGGAGTGGCTGGCCTTAAATGCCTTCGTACGGCGGTCGGTTGGGCGGCGGGGCCGTTTGTCCCTTGTGCCGAGAGACGGCCTCGAGCGAGGCGGAGATTGGCCACCCGCTCGAGGGCAGGTCCACTGTCCTCGAGCGAGGCGGAGATTGGCCACCCGCTCGAGGGCAGGTCCGCTGTCCTCGAGCGGGGCGGAGATGCGTTTTGCGCGGTCGAGGGTCCCGGGGGGAGCCCTCGAGCGAGGCGGAGATGAGTGACCCGCTCGAGGGTAGATCCGCTACCCTCGAGCGAGGCGGAGATTGTTCGGTGGGCCTGAGAGGGGTGCGAATGGGCCACATGCTGGGCTTCTTTGAGTCCTTTCCTTTCTTCCGGATTTGGAAGGAGGCCGGGGACCTTCGTGGGCCCAGTTGCCTTAACATGTGTTTGTGTTTTCGAAAGTGGTCTTAGTAACCCAATTAGGGTGTCCCTAATTGTGGCACCCGACAATAGTATTGACAAAGCTCATGTAGATTCGGATAAAGGAGCCTACAGGATCAGTTTCGAGTACAATCGGCGCCGAGGACGGCTTTTCTTTCAAGAAGGGGAGGATGATGAGGGCACGACACCTTCGGATACGATCATTGATTATAATAAGGTGAGCTCGTTCCAAATAAATTTGTCATCTAGATTTGAGAATAAATTACTACCTTATGATTTAATTATTGTTAGAAACCATGGAGATGATGACAAGGACGTTGGGGGGGGGGAGTTTGGAGGCGTGGTGGACCAGCAAGGGCAGCCAAGCCGAGTTGGAGGCCCAATCCAAGTCGAGTTTGAGTCTGCTTCGGAGTCCAGGAACAGCCCGCACCAAAATCAACCCCATGCTGCATACGGAGTCCGTTTTGGATGCTCTTTATATGGATGGAAAGATAATTTCAAGGAGCTTCCAATGGCACTGGTTTGAGGCCCAAATTCATTCGGTGTAGACGGGAATCGCCGAAACAATATGACATCCAGAATCTGTCAGGGCGCTGCGCCGCCGTCATTTGGGCTGTTGGCCCGTGTACCATGTTGGCCCAAGTGGTGGACGCCCCCTTGGCCTCCACCAGCAACCCTAGGACCTCCCTTAGGATATAAACTCAGTAACCGCCGCCTTTTAGAGTTGGGTTTTGTTTAGTCTTGAGTTTTCCTTTGAGGAACAGACATTGCATCGTTGTATCTGTGGCGACAAGTCCTTATACATTGATTCAGGGCCCCCGTTCTTGATCTCCTCCACTGTGTCAATTAGTCCTTTGGAATCGAGTTCTTGAACCCCACTTTGATTTTCGCTTCATTCACATCTGCAATTTCAGATTGCGTGTTTATCCTTTCTTGCTAGTGTTCTTCGATTTGCTTGCAGGAAAAGCCTTCTCGGCGAGGTCAATCAAGTTGTGCTTGGTTGATAACCAGCGGAGCGGTGATGTAATGATTGCAGGCTTCGAATTCGTGTCTAATTAGAAGTCGGATCGTCAACATCACGTACTCTATCAATCGAATCTACCCTACCTCTCGGAAGATCGGGCCGCGTCTACACCATTCCGCGCCGCGTCGGCGGAGTCGCTGGCCATGACGAGGAGGTCTGTGGCGGCGGAGGTCAGCGAGAGGGCGAGCGGGAGCGGGGGGCAGAGGTGGAACACGTGCGGGAAGAGGCGGAGGAAGTGGAGCGGGCCGCGGCGGTGGAGGCACATGCAGTGGAGGAAGATGGAGAAGAAGGCAGGCAACGTCGGCGGTGGCGAGGCAGCGGCAGGCGCAGGTGGCGGCGGCGGTGGGTGATGGCGGCGGAGGAAGACAGAGCTGGTGACGGCAGCGAGAAGAGAGAGGAAAGCCAATGACCCACCTGTCTGTGAGGAGAGGGTAAAAGGAGAAAAGCTGACGGGGCCACTGGCGCCACGTGGACAGGTGACGTGGCTGAAAACTGGGGTGGATTCGGTTTAGGGGGGGTAATTTGCACGGTTTCGTTAGTTCGAGGGTGTAGGATGTCTGGTTTAGGAGTTCCGGGTTGAAAATCGGTTGACCCTGAAAGTTCAGGGTTGAAAATAAGACTTTTCCCTTTTTTTTCAAAGGCATCCTGATAAGCTAATTTCTAAATCCCTAATCTTCCAAACTTTGTACATGTAGTTGACACTCTCGAGCTCATGCTTCATATTTAATTTCATTGTAATAATGTTCCTATATATTGTCCTTGATTTGTATCTAGCTAGTTGTAAGGGTTGATGAGTGTTTATTGTGGCTCACAACTAACAACCGTCTAAATTGACATATTAACCTTTTCGTGTCACTTGATTACATAAATATATGGATGCTTATTTGTTTCTATCATGGTTGTAGAATTGTTCAATATTTCATCTTTCAATCAGTTTAAGGTTTATCGAGATGCTCAGAATTTTTGTTCAAAACTACAAACGAAGTCAAAATATTTAGTTTTTTTTCATTTTTCTTTTCTAGTTTAATTTAAAAACTATTTTTAACCAGCTAAACCAAACGATAATAACAACACTACCAAGTTTCCTATAGCTCTAGTGTCTTACGAATTGCATTATATCATCAAAAGGCCATTGAATTCTCTTTCGTACCTATATGCATGTGAAAGATTAAAGTTTAAAAAGGTAGACAAAATATTTGAAAGCAAATAGAAATAAGTAACTATGGAGAAAAATATTTCAAAGAAAGTAAAAATAAATAATGAAAGATTGTTAAATAAAATGGGCCTATTAAGGCCAATTCATCTAGTCATCCATATGCTCTCACTTGGGCTTCTCCACCGATCGAGTGTGCACGACAAAGAAGGCCTAATGCAAGTCCACGTATCCAAGTGGCCCTTTGATTATTCCATAATAATAATTCCGAATCCTAGATGTCAGCTCTTATTCGATAAAGAGTCTTAATAGTAAATTTTTCCTTCGAAAATGGGATCTAATTGCCTATGAAGGAAGGCTTGCTCCCGAACTATTATTGGTAGTATGGAGGAAATGGAGCAATGTGTTTTGAGGTAGATAGATACAGTAGAAGCATAAGGTGCTAGAGCGAAAAGTTTTTTCAACGAAAGTAGAAGCATAAGGTGCTAGAGTGAAAAGGTTTTTCAACTGAGAACATTGAAAGGGTCATGGGTCATAAATATTATAATTAGTTGAAAGAAACTAGTGCTCGTAATCTAAAAGGGAGGGGTGAATTAACCTATAGCTTAAACTAATTTGCACAAAATATAAACTAAAATATGCTATCTAGATGTGCAACTAGGGTTCTCTAGTGTTCCATCCCGACCCAAACAAGAGTTTGCAACCTATACCTAATCATAACTTCGAACTACTCTAACAAAGTAAAGGAACACAAATTGTGAACGAAATGCGGAAATGTAAAAGAGTGGGTGGTTAGGAAAATGCAAACTGGGCACGTCAATTTTTTTCACGTGTTATTGGTGGGCTAAAGCCACCCCTAGTCCATGTTGGAGCTCCACCAAGGTACACTCCTGGTCACCAGGTCTCTTTCGTTAATGACCTTGGTCTCGCCACTAAGGCTCATCCAAGTAGATGAAGATATTGTCATAAAGGCAATGCCTACCACCTCTTGCACTGGCCACCTTGACGTCGTCTTCACTACAGAGCTTCCCACGAAGGAGAGGTCTCCTTGTTGTCACACCCGGTTCAAGAAAGGAAACGAATTCATCTCATATGTGCGTCAGGATCAAGTTCACACACATATGATTGACTTATAAAGTGAATACCATAACAATGCCAAAACGAAAGAGAGTATTAAGAACTTTATTATATAACAGTCTTAATCTTAAGCAAATAATAAGCGTCTCAAAGTAAACAACGAAATCTTGATTAGCACAGACAATCGACTGAGAGTCATACACCTAGAAATCCTCGAAGTCTTCAGGATACTCCGGACAATTATCTGAACAATGTTTATGCAAGGGTGAGTACACTTATAGTTGATACTCAACAAGTGGTAGGGAAAAACCTATATTGCATGCAAGACCAAATCAAAGAATAGCTGACATGGTTTAACTGCGATAAGCACTTTTAGTTGGTCAAGTTTTATTAGCAATCATTAACTAAGTGTAAGTTTATACCATTAACCCACAATTAATTAGAGTAATCATCAACAATATCAGAAATAAGAGTGTAACTAGCTATTTCGATATGCTTGTAACCTGAGACATTTTTTTGACATGATGTAACCTGAGATATATTGACTCTAAGATGTATGCTATGATTCTCTAATATATTCTGTAATTCTGTACATGGGCTGAAAACTTGGTATGTCTATTGGGCTGAAATGGCTATGTTTTGGGCAACATGGGCTAAGCTAATAACAAAATGGGCTTGCAATTGGGCTGCCACATCAGCTTCCGTTGTGGCAGCCACGTCCAGTGTCCACGGTGGCAGCCAGGTCAGCATCTATCCAGCTAGTGGTGACATGGATACTCAATCCGTGATGAATACTATTCGTGTGGCAGCTGTTTGTGATAACATCTGTGACGTGTATTTTTGTCATAGATATTGGGCTTGGGTTGGACTAAATGGGCTTTGGGTTGTTTTATGACAGTTTAGAAACATCATAGATCATGCTAATATGTGACGTTTACGCAAAAAAACATCGATCGATTTAATCTGTGACTCTTATTCCATGACATTATCCGAAATCGTCACGAAACCGTCATAGATACTATTTTTCGATGTTTTTCCAACAATTTATGATGAATTTGCTTCGTCATAGATTAAATGATTTCTTGTAGTGAACTATATATTATTATTCACAAAAGTTATATATGTAAATTGTCCCTTGGATCCTACCTCAAACGTAGAAAAAGATGATCGTTCCTCTAGCAGTATAGGTAGGGGTTGGAAAAAGACAACCTAGACACATGACCAGCCATTGTTGTTAGGATTGGACGAAGTAGAGGCGTCATCATGATGTATCAGTTACGGAGTGAGAGTGTCAACGTACTTAGAACCCGTGAACCAGCTAATCATAGGAAAAAGACAGCCTACACACATAATCAATCCTTGGTGTGATGATCGCACGATATAGTAGAGATCCATCTTTTTTTTTCTCTTTTACCTAGTTAATATACGTACTTGCATGGTAATTCTATCTATATAGGTTTTACAAAGACAAAAAATTCGTGTCTGTCTTCTTTTGCTTATAAGATAACAAATATATTGTACATGATGAGATCATATCTTTATTATTATTTCTTTTCACGTGCCTAAATTAATTAAAAGATTAATGAGCCAACAAATTAAACGGCGCGCCCTAGACACACATGCGTGATGTGAAGTTGGAATTGAAGTTAGTTGGTTGGATGTGAACACAAGTCGTGGCTGAGAAGCATCCACGTAGCTTGCGTATGGGATCGATCGAGAGAATAGTGCATGCGACAGTAGTTCTATTAGCTAGCGATGGAATGTTGGCTCGTGATGATGCATCCAGATGGTTGTTGGCTGCCTAGTCTATCTTGCATCTATGTACAGAGACGTAGCAACGAACAATTTAAGGCTAGCTGCTACCAGTCGTCCTAAGGGCTTATTTGGAAGAGCTTCATTTGATTCTGATTTTCCACTGGAGCTGATTCTCTAAAAGAAGTACGTGCATGGTTTTGTGGTTGAAAGTGATTCTCTTTGATTCTTTAGTATAAACTCTTAAAATTAGGACCGAGAATCACTTCATAGAATCATGCAAATTAGAATCACTTTTTCCGCTCTCAGCATCTTAGCTCATTCCATGAAATTAGCAGAGAATTACTTCTCTTGGAAAAATTGCTTGGCAAAGCTCCTGCTGGATATTCAGCAGAGAATCAGATTTGGGAGCTCTGCAAACCCACCCTAAATGATGAACAACGATTGATCCTGGAGCTAGCTACTTGACCTGCCAACTAGGTTAACTACGGCCACACTTTGATCGAGGAGCATAATGGAAAGTGCAACAAATTAAAGACTAGTTAATTGGAATAATATATTCATTTATATCATGACATCAGCAGGGTCGTATCCTCATTGGATTTCATCAATCTTATTACTGCATGTTGAGGTACCCTGGCCTTTTGCTCAGGGAATCGCAGACGATCCAGTCCAAATCTTGCTGCATGCTCACTCCGGTCGTGATCAATGCAAGTTGCCAGCAAGCACAGAGCTCAGTTGCCGTTGCGAAAATTCCAGTAACAGTTCCAATTCGCCATATCCTTTCAAAGAAGTTTGAACCCGTCAGCTCTCCATGACTCCATCGTAGGCCCATTTTGGTTTATTCCCTACAATACCTAACACTTTTGATCGTTAATTAGAGGTATTAAATAAAATTAGATTACAAAACCAACTTTAGAATCCTACGCTAGGAATCCTGACGAATCTAATAAGACTTTTGACCACATAATTAGAGGATAGTCATTGTAGCATCACTTTAGCCAATCATTAATTAATTACCGTCATTAGATTCGTCGCAAAAAGTTCACCTATCCGTGACAAAATTTTGCAAATAAATTTTATTTAGTACTTCATGCATGCAAGATTTTTTCCTAGATGTTTCTAAAAGAGGAAACCAAACAGGGCCATATATGACCCCAGTGAAGTGAAGAGGAAATTAAAATTTCCAGAATTTAATTAATTATTATACAAATCTGTTTCCAGAAACATCTTTCCACATACACGTACGTGGGAAGATGGAAATTGAAAGTGATGTAATTTTTTTCATATATATTTGGATTGTGATCGATATATGTACATGGAATAATTATTAGCTGAAATTAAAATAGAATGATGAATTGAGCTGAAAATCACAGAGAGCATGCAGTCCAACGCCCAACGACTCGGCCATCAATATAGTGGATCTCATTGAATCATGCATTGATGCAGATGGAGACGTAGAGTCCAGTAGTAGTGGAGGGCTAACCAGAGCTCCCTTTATTTAAACTGGCCTGGTGTTATGTTCCTGCTCATTCCCCCACAGCACACACAGCAGCTAATCCAGACTCACACTACTGCAGCATTTGCTTTGCTTAGCACGACCGCCGATCGATAATTAATAATAATACAACGATAATGGCGGTTCTGATGATGAAGAACAAGAAGCAGATGCAGGCGGTGGTGGCCTTGGCCGTTGTGGTGGCGGCGGCGGCGCTGGTGGCGTCGGCGTCGGCGGCCATCACCTGCGGGCAGGTGGGTTCGGCGCTGGCGCCGTGCATCCCGTACGCGACGGGGAAGGCGAGCGCGCTGCCGTCGTCGTGCTGCGGCGGCGTGCGCAGCCTCAACAGCGCGGCGCGCACGAGCTCGGACCGGCAGGCGGCGTGCCGGTGCCTCAAGAGCCTGGCCAGCACCGTCAAGTCGGTGAACATGGGCACCGTCGCCACCATCCCCGGCAAGTGCGGCGTCTCCGTGCCATTCCCTATCAGCATGTCCACTGACTGCAACAAGTACGTACTAGCTAGCTTCTCTATCATCGTCTTATATATATATATATATATATATATATATATATATATATATATATATATATATATATATATATATATCGTCGTCTTCCTTATAATTATTTTCCTATATATTATATATATCTTTTACTGATCTTGTATACGTACATGCGTGCCACGATTTAATTTTATTCTTTGGCGCAGGATCAACTAAATTAATCTTACATCAGATATGCTGCTACCTGATGGTGAGAAGCTTGGTCCTTCAGAAGATAGCAACGAGCTATTTATTAGGACAATAAAATAAAGTTGTTAAGGCATCATCATCAGCATCATCTATACTATTTTGTAGTAATAATTAATTAATTAATTAAATGTTGTACTCGATCTGTGTGTACGTGCGCGTATACATACATGCATGCTTATCCGATCGATGTATATATATGTGCTGCTTCTCTCACAAGTACGTGTGCTCATATATATACATATATGTATATGCTTGTGTGTCCCTGCTGTGATCAATAACAACTACTAGTCCTACTGTTCAGTGCTGCTTCGACCTACTTGTTCAGACAATTAATAATCGTTCTGTCGGTAACGGTGGTGCTGGCGTGTTATTCTAATTAATAGTGTGTGTGTATATGTATGTATATATATGTATACATATGCTAGCTAGCTGCTGACTGCTGCTAGTAAGGCATCTCAAAACCTAACGCGACTTCAAAATACATGTTGTTTAGGACACCGACAGGATCACAAAAGTCAAGCCGCTTCGACCAGTTTTTTAAAAAAAATTGAAAAACATAACATATTTGAAAGAAAGTTAACTAAATGTTTCGAAATCATTCCCGATGTTAAATGGCTGCCAGACTAATCTACTCTTCAATTTTCAATCATTTAACTGTTTATACATTGACGACTGCATGGTGAAGCGAAAGATCAGACGACTGCAGGTGCATTTTACTCATAACACAAGCAAAAAAACAAGCAAAAGTTAGTAGGGTTTCTCTGTCAGCTCCACAGCTGCATGTATGCGAGATGCAAGGAACAGCGAGATGTGACGTGGTCGTGGACCCAAACAAAAGACGAGACGACTCTTGCCTAGCCACTACACACTGCACGTCTCCATCCATTCTCATGGCAAACAAACAAACAAAAAAGGAGGAAGCTCTATCGTCCTGCTCTGTTCTTCCTCACAAACACGATCCAGTCATCCATGCAACCTCAGGTCAGGTACGGTGCACAGAGCGATTCTTAGCCAGACCTACGATGTCAGGGTTTACATTTTCATTGATAATCACTTTATCAGTCACCACCGGTAACGATAATCGATTGATAATCATTTTCATTGATAATCACTTTATCAGTCACCACCGGTAACGATAATCGATTGATAATCGCTGATAAATCACCAATACCAGATGATAAGGATGTCCGAATTCAAAAAAACGATTATCGATTATTTATCAGTGATTATCGACAAAAACCGACGATAAATCAGTGATGTGTGCTGATAAACATGTTTTTCGGAGGAAAATAAGAAAACTAGATATTAATATTTTGCACTTGGGGTCCATACAAATATGAGTACATTAATTAAGCGGATGCATAATACTCCATGCAAAGTTTCCTACATATCCATACAAATTAATAAAATGAGAGTCCATACAAATATGAGTACATTAATTAAGCGGATACATGATACTCCATGCAAAGTTTCCTACATATCCATACAAATTCATGAAGTCTGAACACATTGCAATTTTCATTCTTCATCCTCTGCCTCATGATGTTCATAATATTGTTCCTACATTTATTAGATGGAGTGAATATGAGAGGTGAATAAAAGATTGAATAAACACACTTAAACAGATACACACCTGCAATCCATACGCATTTGATAACCAAAAGGTAAGATGAATAGGTTGTTGCGGTAGCGGTGGCGGTGGCAACCTTCCCCTATACGGTGGGGGGAGTTGCAGATGCGGTGCGTACTTTGGAGTAGATCTAGCTCGTCTACCGCTTCTCGTTTGTCGTTGTGAGGTGGGTGCACCATGATATTGATCCTGTGTGTCATGGGTGAAATTTGTCTCCCTAGTAAACTGAAGGGGTGACACCTGACCACTACTCCCTCCAGCACCACCACTCCCTCTAACCCAACCACTACCTCCAGCATCACCATCATCACTCCCTCCAGTGTCGTCCTCCTCATCATCGTCGCCGTCGAAGCCGCGGCCTCCATCATCACCGCTAGGCTCAGGTGTTATATCGTCGCTCCTAAATTCTTCCTCTTCACGATCTAGGAACATGTAATTTGTACCAAACTTTGTTGCATTCCACTTCACCAATTCACCCTCAATAGCTTTTTTCATCATATGGTGCAAAGAGTTGGAGTTGTATAACCAACTGCAGATCCTCTTTGCACTCTCAATACATGCTTTGTGATCTGGCCACTCTCCAATGTCCTTGAGCATAAGATTAATACATGCTTTGTGATGTCACTATTTGGACAACATTCTCGGCGCTAACATCTTTGATGATTTTTTCGATGAGCTGCATTTATGTAAAAATCCATTAGCATGCTCCAAGTAATGGAATACAAAAATCGACCTTGCACAACTTTGACATACCTTGACAATAAAATTAGCATCCTGTGAGTGACCAGTTACATCAAATGACTTCCAAAAGTACATTGTACTTTGACAATATTTTTTTGACTAATTAAATGGAGGCTATTTTCATGGAGTGATACCATTCTAGGCCATGGAGAACCTCTAGTTTTTTATAGAATTTTTTCCTTCACTTTTATAATTTTTTTTTAAAATTTTGAATTTTGGACCGATTTCTTTTGAAAACTCAACTGAAAACCGATTTCAGTCTGTGTCGGTAACGGTAAAAATCACTGATAATCGTGAATATCGACCGATTTTTAAAACCCTGCATTGACACGTGCGGTGCGGCACCAACTGTTTCAGCATACCAGCCGGGCACTGTACTGAGGGCCTGTTTGGCAGGGCTCCGGCTCCTGCAAAAACGGCTCCGGCTCCTCTAGTGGAGCGGCTTCTCTGGTGGAGCTGGAGCCGTTTTGCAAAACGTTTGGCAAAACAGCTTCACCTGTTAGGTTGAGGTTGTAAAATGTCTAAATTACCTTTCTCTATATTTTTCTTTTACCTCTTTCTTTTTTTCCTACCCTTTTCTTTTTCTTTCCCTTTCCTTTTTTCTTCTCTCTTCTTATCCATTCGCCTTCCCCCTCCCCTATCCCCGTCACCTTCCTCGCTCGCCAACGCCGCCACCATCCGCCCCCGCATCAAGCTTCGCCCGCCGCCGCCCGGCCACGGCGCGTCCACGACCCTCCCCCTTGAAGCCGGCATCGCGAGCGCCGCCGCGAGCTCCTGGCCCTCCGCCGCCGGCCGCCTCAGGGCCTCCGCCGCCGCGAGCTCCCGGCCCTCCGCCGCCGCGAGCTCCCGGCCCTCCGCCGCCGGCCGCCTCAGGGCCTCCGCCGCCGTGAGCTCCCTCCTCCCCGCTGGCCGCTCGCCGTGAAGTGGGCCACTCGCCGTGGTGCGGTGCGCCGCTGCCTACCACATCGTTCAGTGCACAGCAGGCGAAGGAGGGGCAATGTTGGACGGAGGGGGCAGAGCCGCTTGGAGCCACAAAAACGTATTTCCGCCTCCCGTATGGAAGCCGCAACTGGCTCCAACGCCGGCTTCACATCTGGAGCTGCAACAAAAACACCCGTTTGGCAGGGCTCCGGCCGGAGCCGCTCGTGAAGCCGCTCGCGGAGCCCTGCCAAACAGGACCTGAAGCAAGCGCTTGGGCATCACCATGCGCATGCTCAAAGACAATAATAACCCCACCGCCGCCGCTGTCGATGTATCCTTGGCGCTGCTGCTCGTCACGCCAGCGTCCGCGGCGGCGGCGGCCGGTGCCGGCGGTGTCCTGCAGCCGCCACCCGCTGGCGGGAGCGACGCTAGCTTCGACGCCGACATGGTCATCATCCTCGCCGCGATGCTCTGTGTCCTCGTCTGCGCCATCGGCCTCGACTTGCTCATCCGCTGCTTCCGGCTCCACTGCGGCCGCACCCTGTAGGGTCGAGATGGCGGACTAGAGGGGGGTGAATAGTCCTTTCTAAAACTAATTGCGCCGGCTAACCGAAACTTATGCGGAATTGAAACTATTCGCTTAGCCAAGACTTCACCCCTCTAACTAGAACTCTAAGGCACCTCCAAAAGGATCCTACACAAAGCAAATGGAGTGCCAAGCTAGTAAGAGCTCTCCTAACAATTCTAATGCCAAGTCATACAAGCCTAAGCACTAGTACTTCACAAACCGGGGAGCTCCTACACAATTCTAATTTGCAAAAGCACAAGGCCAAACCTAGGCTCACTAGATGCTCAAGGACAAGGATACACAATCCAAATCCAAGAGCTCAACTTGGTTAGCTACACAATCTAAGCAAGAGCAACTAATTAAGCTACACAAGTTAACTAGTTACACTAGGATCTCTACTTCTAGCTACACAAGCAAGAAGATGATTAGCAAGCTACACAAGCTAACTAATCACTAGAGAGCAACTACACAAGCACAAGATATATATGAATGTAAATACAATGCTTGTGATTTGGAGAATGCAAACCACCGAGAAGAGTAGACAAAGTTGACACGGTGATTTTTATCCCGAGGTTCACTTGGTTGCCACCAAGCTAATCCCCGTTGAGACAAGCTCCAAGGTTGCCGCCGATCCTCTTGCTAGTGGTGACTCTCAAGTCACACTCTCCCACGTGGAGTGCTCACACCGAGCTCTAGCACATGATCCGGCCGAACCACTTGTTGCTCTTCACGTCTCGCTCAACTAGAGTTGCTCTTCGCGGCTCCCGCGGGGTGAGCACAATACCCCTCACAATCTCTTCTCCGGAGCACCGCACAATCTTCTTGCGGGCTTCAACGGAGCCTCTTGCCACCAAGCCGTCTAGGAGGTGGCAACCTCCAAGAGTAACAAGCACACCGGCTTGCAACACGATCACCTAGTGCCACTCGATGCAATCTCTCAAAGCAATTGCACTAGAATCGCTCTCTCACTCGATCGGATGATTTCTATCAAGTTAGAGTGAGTAGAGGGCTCTCAAGCACTCTCACACATGGACACCAAGTCCCCAAGGTGCTCTACTTCTCAAATGGCCGGCCACACCCTCTATTTATAGAGGGAGGCCCCAAACTAGCCGTTACACTCAAATCCCGTGAAAACTGAGTTTTCGCGGACTGTCCGCCTCACAAAAACCGGACCGTCCGCCATTTAAAACCAACGGCTAGAACTGCAATGATTATGTGTCAGAGTCGACCGTTAGAGCCCCGGGCGGACTGTCCGCGCCCATGGGGCGGACTGTCCGCGGTTCAAAACTTCGAACCAACCGATTTGCAAACGTCTCTGACTAAATCTGGAAGTTACCGGCGGACTGTCCGCTCCCCAGGGGCGAACTGTCCGCAGTTCAAAAGGTGAGCACACATAGAACCCGCAGTGTTTCTGTCCCAGAATTTTCAGTAGGAGGCGGACCGTCCGCCCCCAAGGACCGGACGGTCCGCAGTTCATTTTGGACACCCAAGACAGAACAACCAAGTTTCTGCGCCCGTTTCAGCTTTTAAAGGCGGACCGTCCGCCCCCATGGACCGGACGGTCCACAGTTCATTTTGGACCACCAACAGAGCCAAAAACGGTTCTGTTCGAGCTCAAACGAGATAACGGCGGACCGTCCGCCCCTCAAGGGCGGACCGTCCGCAGGTCTAGGGCGGACCGTCCGCAGGTCTATTTCCAGCAGAAATGTACCTCGGTAAAACGGCCATAACTCTTAGCTCCGATGTCCAAATTAGGTGATCTTGGACTCTATGGAAAGCTAATTCAGAGGGCTACACAACCCAACTGAATTCTTGATCCAAAACACAATGGATCAAAGCAGTATTCTACTCCAAGAGACAACCTAATTTCCGGAGAAGGCCAAAAGACCTTTCTTGCTTCCCAAAGTTGATCAACATCAACTCCAACTCTTTTTCCTTTGCAAATGTGCCAACACCACCACGTGAACATCACCACGTGCATGTGTGTTAGCATTTCACAATCATTTTCAAAGGATTTTCACTTGATCTCACCACGCCACTCGATCCTAGCAACAACGCAATGTTAGATCGCTCAAGTGGCACTAGATGACCGATATGCAAACAAGTTTGCCCCTCTTGATAATACAGCCATCTATCCTAAATCCGGTCATGCACTTCTCTACACAACCTTTGACCGGTGAAATAAAATGCCCTACAAGTCATATCTTTGCCTTGCGCATTCCATTTCATCTTCCCAAATATTGATGCCACACAAGCACCAAACTCCATCAAGCCTTTTGATCATCTTCATGAGTCAACACTTGGCTTGATCTTTCTTAAATGATATGATCCACTCCATATCATCACATGACCTCTTTGGTCCATCGATCTTGACCTTGCTCGCTCTTCACCGTTGCCTCGGTCCATCGGCGCCAAATCTTGCCCAAGCTTCACCGCCTCGCGGTCCCTCGCTTCAAAGCCTTGACTTGCCCTTCTCCATTGCAACCGGTCCATCAAGCCAAGCCTTGTCTTGATCTTCTCCACTTTGGTCACATAACTCCATGTCATGTCTCATATGCAATGAGCTCCTCGATCACACTATATGAGCATAGCATCAACCCTTAGCCATTTCTCCTCCATGGCACATGTTGCTCATACTAGTGTCTTTGTGTGGACTAATCTCTTGTGTATCTCAACATAAACACTTATTAGTCCACCTAAGTTGTCACTCAATTACCAAAACCAAACAAGGGCTTTCACACCCGCACGCCGACACGTGGCAGCATGGCACGCCGCTGCCACCATGGCTGCGCCTGCGGATGCCCGGCCGATGAAGGAGAGGAAGCTGATGAGGAGTATACCGGTGGTGGTGTATGAGGCCAAAGCCGGCGTCTCGGCCGCTGAGGAATGCGTCATCTGTCTCGGCGAGTTGGACGACGGCGAGAAGGTGCGCGTGCTCACGCGGTGTTACCCCGGCTTCCATGTCGAGTGCATCGACATGTGGCTGGACACGAACCCTTCTTGCCCGACATGCTGGAACTCGCTCCTGGAGGAGGATGGTACCCGCGAGGCAACGCCGCCAACGACGGCATCAGGGGAAGAAGGGACGCCGTAGTGCCGCGGGGATAGGTCGTTTGTTATTGGCTTGCATGCAATTTCTTGTATAGTAAGGGGGTGACAGTGTGAAAAATATGAACTTTTTTCCTAAGAAAAAGTCTAGTTCACACACTTAAACTATCACAAAAGTCCGATTTTCAAACTTCAACTATAAAATCGGACAACAGAGGTTATCCAACTGTTAAAACCGAACAGATTTGACCTTATAGTGGTTTCAAAGATGGGTTTTCATTTTTTTCTAAATTAAAATATTCAAATTTAAACTAAAAATTCATAAATAAATCATTTTTAATTAGAAAAATATGTAACAAGTATCAATTTTTTTCTAAAAAATGTAACCTATATATTGACACTCTACTTCTCAGTTATTCAGATCCATTTTTTTCATCTTCCTAGTATTATTTGTTTGCTTGTAGTTATACCAATTGTTTTTATATTCCTAAAAGACTCGATCAGCTGGTTATGGCAACGGGCATTTGGATGTGGCAGTGTTGTGTTCAGGTGGATGTGTGTGGCAGTGTTTTCTTTACTGAACACGTTAAACCTAGTTAGACACTTTTGTGCGGATGAGGTTTGTTTTTATTATTTTTAGTTAGATTTGAAAAGTTGGATATTTCTTTGTATTTTTAGATCCGTAGGCCGTTATTCAAATCAGTTTGTATTCTTTTGCAGGATCTAAAAATTCAAATTATTTTTTGTGAAATTCGTAATATTTTGGACTAAGTCAAAGGTACCTTTAATTTATTTGTTGTATTTTCTGCAAGGTGTAATTCTTTTTGACTCAGATCAAATTAGTGAAGAATTTGTAGTGTAAGACAAAAGTATGTGTGAAGTCAAATGTAGCGGCAAGTTCTTACCGTCCTTGTTATATTTGCATTGTTACCCATTTACCTCAAGTCACTTTTTTGTTGTAGCAATTTGTTTATTTCCTTTTGGCTAAATTTTTAGAAATGTGCTCCAAGTGACGGGCTAGTATCCTACACAATACTAACTCCAAACTCTCAACTAATGGCACAAATAAACGATGCATAGCACTGTACTTTATAAAAATAAAATTTCTAAACGATGTGTTCGGTATGACAAACAAAAAAAGTTATGCCAAATGAGTTATGCATATGGAAATTCGAACCTTATGAAGTGTTTACGATTAGTTATAGATTGGAGCTGTTAGAAATATAGGCAGTTTCGGACATATTTTAATTTCAAAATTAACAATGTACATGACTATAGTGAGTGAATCTAAGCAGGTTCAAGTGTTCAAGATTAACACAAAATAGAACAAAATGAAATATATGAGTTTCAGATTGTACCCCAAGACGGGACCAGTGCCGGAGGCACCGGTTATGTCGTTACCAGCTGGAATGGAACTCATTCTATTCGACTGGCCTTGCTTGATGTAGCCGAATGACATCGATGCAGGAAGATGTTCGCAGTGCAGTCCCACGAACGATCACTAAGAAGTAGACAAAGTAGCCGTTCAGGTCGCCGGGATGTAGAGGACGTAGTCTTTCACGCCGCCAGGAAGTAAACGAAGTAGTCGTTCAGGGAGCGAGCAGTCGCGTCAAGACACTCCCCAAAACCTGATTGTCCACTATCACGTGCAGGACCTTCAGCGAGCAGAGGTTCCGGAGGCCTGCTTTGTGTTTGTGTGGATGAGTGGAGGAGGGGCTAGTTTGTGTTGTGTGGATGAGTGGAGGAGGGGTTGGTTTATATAGGCGTAGAGGTGCCTCAGATTCAACGAACCTAGATGCTACGTTTATTGTCTCTGAATTATTACATTCAACAACAAAACGTTTATCACGTCGCACCGCACATCACGTCACGTCCGGCCACGCACACGCACCGCCCCCATCCGGCCGCGCCATGCCACACCCTCGGCCCGGTAAGGCAAGCGAGCGCGCGCTGTGGTTCACCGACCTCCTCTTACCGGTTTTACAAGTGGTGTACACAAGGTCCACCCTTTAAGTCGGTTGAGATCCTCCTCAAATCCCGATACGGAATTAAACAATTGATTTCCTAGCATTTAATAGTGGGCTTTGAATTTTTTTAATTGCATTGAAGAAAATAAATGGGACAAGCCCATAATTCCAATAGAGCTACAAATATATTCTAAACGTTGGCTGCAAAGAGTAAAAAAGAGGTAATAAATAATCAATGAAGGATCAAAACTAAAAACAATACTTTAACTCAGTATCAATGCATAGTTTCATGATACACTTACCTTGGCTGAGAACCAAGTAATTGTACCAGATGGATTTCATGGTGATGAAGCTCTACTCATATCATATGAAATTTCATCCTTATCTCTCCTTACCATGTCAACAAAATTGATAATATTTAATGTCATAAAATCCTCCACGAAACTTTAAGGTTGGCCTAAGAGAGAAACCAAGAAAATTATTAATTATTTAGTGTGCTGCCATCTACTAGGCCATGAGGTAAAGCTCTATTGTTTCTGTTGATTTTCCGTCGATTTTTTTTTCTCGAGTTGTCGTAGAGTCATTCCCTTAGAAATAACAGAGAGATGAGATGCAGTGAGATGGAAGGCCCAACTGCGCGACGAACTTACCGGGCCGGGCCGAGCCGTGACCACACGCCCCGTCTCTGGTCCGTTTCTTCTGTTTACCTGCCTGCAGCGGGGGCTCAGGGGGCTCGGAGCCCCCTAAAACGCCCCCCACCGGGCTTTGCCGAGCGAGCGCTCCAACAGCTCCCCTACGGCTCGAGAGATGAATCTCCCTTTATATATGGAGAGAGATCACATCTCCTTCTATACTCTAATTACATTATTTTTTATGATATTAATCTCGTTTGAGTTTCATAACATGATGATAATACGTATTATGACAGTACAAATACTGTATGATTTTTTCTAAATTCAAAAATGATAAATAAATAGTTAGTTAATGAGTGATAGTGTACAGAGAGAATAGATATGGGGGAATGGTTGGAGAGAAGGAGTTATAGAGGAGGAATTTTTTGGAGGAATATAGTAAAATATAGTAAATAGTACGTTTGGAGAGTTGGATTGGGAGAATGGTCGGAGAAAGCCCACATCGACCTCCTCTGACACCGACAGCATTGAGGGCGAGGCGACGCGGCGGGGCAAGGCCACTGCTAGTGGTTGCCGCGCCCCCATGGCCGGAAGCCGCCGCCGCGGCGTCCGAAGAGCGGGGTCGCAGCAGCAGGGCAACCAATCCTCGCCGCTGCCAGGCGCCACCCTCAACACCAGGTCTGCACCATCACAAACCCTAACCTCCATCGTCTCTCTTCTTTTCCCCGCTTATTTGTTTCATTGTTTATGGGCGGATGGGTGCGGATCCAAGCTAGCTACAATCAGGAGAGAATTGACACGCTCCTCCTGCGCATCAATTAATCTCTAGTCTTGCACTCTTGCTTTAGTTAATTAGTACCACTGAAATGCCTAGTATTTTCAATCCGTGGACTGCTAGGAACTTTTAGCATATCAGATTTAATGAATTACTAGTGCTGATATATTCTAACATCTCGACCAACTGATACTGCCAGTGATATTTAGGCTACTTTGGCCAATTGCTAGCGCTAGTTAGTGCACTGGGCTCCTTTATATTTATATCATTGAGCTTTTTATCTCAATCGATATTTATGTTATGGATACTTTTACTCTACAAAGCAGCCCCTCTTCCATGATTGAAAATGTATAATTGTACATGCTGTTGGCACACAAAAACAAGTCTAATTATTCTATTGTGGAAAAAAAATCAAGCTGTAGGTGGTTCTGATGTAGCTTGTTCTGATTGAAGTTTACCATGTCCAAATAGACTACCTTGGCTTTTGTTCAATTAAAGGCTACTGCATTTCCTACAGTGTACTAACTCATACAGTATAATTCTATTATGTTTCAGTTCTTTATTCTGATCGATTGTTCTTGAATTTCTATGTGGCAGCGAAGTTACCATTGTGGAGAGCCCCTCAAAGAACACCTGCCATGCCTCAGGCTCGACCTCCTTGACTCCATCTGGAACTCATGTCTGTGCAGATCTCCTGGATAGCCTGCTTCACGAAGTCATTGTTCTCATTAACTCATTCCGTGACTTCCTTGCTTTTATTGGCACCTGCCGCTCTTGGCGCACTGCAGTCTCTTCCTTCCCCTCTGTGTATACCTTCAGCTTCCCGCCTCTCCATTTCGAACCAGATGGTCCTTATTTTTGTCCACATAGCAAAGGTATCAAGCCCCTCCTTTCATCTGATTGCAAATGGAAGCTCAGTGATCCTAGCAAGGAAAACTTATCCCTTCTCTGTGCATTGCCTCAAAGTACTCCAAATACAATGTACTATTTGGGTTGCTCATATGGGTATCTTATCTTCACCTATGAGGAGGACTGCCTCCTTGTTAATGCCTACACTGGTACCAAGGTGAAGACCCCAAAACTCCCATGCAACAATTACCTTGGTTGGTTTTCTGGCATAGGCGTCCTTACGGCTCCATTCAGCTCACTCGACTCTCGCGTCCTCCTTTTCTCGAAGGCTTCAATGTTTGAGTGGCAGGTTGGAACAAAATCCTGGTCAGTTCATCCTCTTGCTCTTGATCATGAACGCATCCATCAGATTGTGTTCTTCAAAGGTCATATCCTTGTCATAGATGCTCTTATGAGACTTCACACTGTGCAACTGACACCTCAGTTCAGCATGCAAGAAGTAGCAATTATGTGGCAGGCCCTGCAGACCTTGCCTGTTAACCCATGGTTGGTGGCCTGTGGTGACATGCTTCTCATGGTTGACTTCACGTTTGTCTCACTTGCCTCTGACGAGCTTAGTAACTATTCTAGAACCTTTGAGGAGGTTGAGTTTTCTAGAATCTTTGAGGTCTTTCGCCTTGACTTCTCGGTCAAACCAGCTAAGTGGGTGAAGATGGAAAAGTTGGAAAATCAAGCTCTGTTTGTTAGCCTTGATAAGAGGAATCCTGCATTTTGTTGCATGAACCCTGAAAGATGGGGAGGAAAGAGTAACTGCATTTATGTTGCTAGACTATTTGAGGATCTTGATGAAACTTGGACAGCTGTGGAGCTTGGTCAGTCAGTGCCGAACCACAACACAGTTCACAGCATGATGTATGGCGGTGCTCGTCCTCGTTATTATATTAGTTATATATTAGTGATTATATTGCAGAAGGAAATTATCAAGGATAAAGAAGCTAGGTTAAACATGCATGGCAACACTCAATGGCTTTGCTAATTAACTACGTAATTAGTTAAATAAGTAATTAAGCCGTGCTCGTCGTTGTTATTGCTTCATCTGCAGGATCGGGTGCTGCTCCATGGCTGGGCGATGATGAGAGTACCTGTTGAGGCTCGGCTTTGACGACGCTTGTTGGTGTCGCTGGAGCAATAAGAGAAGGTTGCTGCTTCATGACGGAGAGGGCGACGTTGAGTGCCCGCAGCGCCTCGCTGAGGAGGCTCTGGGCCAGCAGCTGGGTGGAGGAGTAGGAGGGGCTGCTGGATCTTGATGCGCTCGTACACCTGCGCCACCACCTCCACCGCGTGCTCACGATCCGCCACACAACAATAATCCTCCATTGTGCTAGCTCTGGGTATATCTAGCTGTGTGTTTGTGGTAGTAAGTGATCGATACCAAGCTCGACGCCCTGAGTGCAGTGCTTATATATGCGGAATGGTCTAACTTTCAGTGTTGACCAGTAGAGACCAGACGAGAGCTACCAAAGCGCGTGGAATTCGACAGGACACAGGTACGGTGGTGCACAAGCAGCTGCAGGTCCATGCATGAGCAGGTGAGCTAGCTCACTATATACAAGTTAACTGATGAAGGTGTGGGCCCTAATAACGAACCCAATGCAAGTTAATTACTAGGAAGATGCTTGGAATATAATGAAGCTCGGAACCTGCTTTTTCTTTATTTCTTCCTTTCCGATCCTACGTTAGTTATATTGTGACAGGCACTTCCATAAAGAAAATATTGTTAAAGGCACATACAAACTAATAAGGTCTAAAGTCTCCCTCGACAGAGTTGACGACGCGTATTAGCAGTCAATGCAAGGAGAGGAGAAAACAAAATGTCTGAACCACAGAAACGAACCAGTACTGTTACAACTAAGACCCGCATGCCCAAGCCCAAGCCAACCCAACCCCCTGCGCATGCATGCAGACAAGCTGCAGGGAGTCAGAGTCAGACGAACAACTGCTGGTGCAGTATACGCTCCCTAATCTCTATCATCAACAATATACTAGATACCAACAATATACATGGTCAGGGTTTTTTTTTTGAAGAAATATATGGTCAGGTTTCAGATCATTTTAAGCACATGTAATAAGCCGGCCGCTAGCTAGCTAGCTACTCCCTCCATTCTCTATTGATAATCCTATTTCACCTTGACACATGGCTTAATTGGTTGGCTACCAAAACTGTGGCATACCAAAATTTGGACATTGCCAATTCTTGGGCCATCACTTGGTTTGGTGCCAAAAGATGGCCACATCTCACATTTATTCTACCAAAATGGTGGCAACATTTTTTGCCTAGATTTTGGCTTGCCAAAACTGTGGCATGCCAATTTTTTGGCAGCAAACCAATCAAGCCCACAATGACCAAGAAAAAGCAGCCTTGCTTATCATCTAATTAATGTAACACAAGAATTTTTTGCTAGTCTTCCAATGTATTTGCTAGAAACTCCTCGTTACTGGTGCTATTTATTGCCATGGTCCTTATCAATAACAAATAGGACTATCATTTGTGAATATTTGAGTTTTGGAAATACAACTATCAAAGGAGAATGGAGGGAGTAGTTATTAGCTCGGGCTAATTAATACAACTTGCCGTTAACAAACTTGCATTGCATCAACGGTCGATGTGCCCCTGATATTAATTAATATATATAGTTCATGCACAAGCTAAAGTATTAATATAAGCAAACACGTGTTGTACGTTTTGTACCATGCGGCTTAGTATAAGAATACATATATATACACATCGTGGCTGACCACAACAGCAGCAGGTTGCAGGGAATAATTAGTTTAGAAAACAAGTGGCTAGCGATTATAATAATGACGATTATTGGAACGTGCAGTGCCTGTACCAATCACGTACCGTACTTTATTTAGTCTATCAACTCCATACATCATCTTTGTACTAGATTGTTTGCAAGCAGCCAATTCTGGCTGGTATTCTGCCACGTGCGTGTCAATACACTGTTGCTCCTTCCCACATGGCAATTGGAGCCTCAAAAATATATATCAACTTATTTTTTTGGCTAAGTCTATCCTCCACCCTACGACTATATCGTCATCACAATAATCCTCGGTATCTTACACCTTGAATTGTTCCGAAACCAGATAGATTACATCCTTTATTTGCCCACTGGAAGTCTGTTTTAATCCAACATTAATTGGGCACATGTGGTAGCTGCTACTTTTACCACGTGGTTCACAAACAATACCCGACCACCTTTCAAATCTGAGCCAGCAAATTCTTAATATTGATGAAGTCACCACAAACACCTCTCATACAATGGCGGAGAGCTTGGTAGGGTAAGGTATGATAGCCGCCGTACCTCAAATTTTGTTGGGAATCCATACTATGCATTAATCCTATTAAGCATCAACACTAGTTCTAATAGCCTTTTGCTTCACCACGGGAGGTTTCAGCAGGTACTGCTCAAACATTATTGGTCTCGAAGTTGCATCCCCCCGTCGCTCCTGCGTGAGCGACACGGGCGGAACACCAAACCACCGCCGCCGCCGCCGCCCCTTCCACCCTCTCCCCACCGCCGCGCCGCCACCGGAGCCGGCCGCCGGAAGCCCGCGCGGCTCGCGAGGATGGCGGCGGTGGGGCTGTCTTCTCCTTCCATCCTCTCCCGACGGGCGCGGCCGCTGCGAGAGGAGGGAGCCGTCTCACCTCGGGGCCGGCGGCGCCGGCGTCGGCGAGGCCGGATCCGAGGCTCCCGCGGCCGGATCCGGTGGCCTCGATGGTGGATCTACTACCGGTGAGGGGATCGGGTGCGCGTGGGCGGCGGGAGCCATGGGCTCGCGGCAGCACAGGCGCGCACGCGCGGCGCTGGTGGCGGCGGGGCCTGCGCGTGGGCGGCGGAAGGCGTGGGCTCGCAGTGGCGCCGGCTTGGCCGCTCGCTCCCCGGGCACCAGTGGCCGCGCGCGGAGGTGGATGTCATCTTGAGGGCTAGCGCGGTGGCACTCGGCGGTGGGCGGCGAAGTGGGTGCTGCGTGGCAGGAGGTGGCTATGCACCAGCGCCGACCGCGAGCAGGAGGAGCTACGGTGCACGGGGCCGCCCGTGCACAAGAGGAGCTGCGGTTAGCCGTGCACCGGATCTACCTGCGGGGGCCACGCACTGGCGTCAAGGAGGCGGCCGGATTCGGGTCGGAGCGGCTGTGCGTCGGCGGGTCTGTGGCCTCGGCGGCATGGCCGCGCGCCCAGGGATGTGCGGCAGTTTGGTGGCTGTGGCTTGGGCACTGTGGCGGCGCTGCATTCGGGAGGGCCTCCATGGCTGCGGCTTTGGAACGCCGGGCTGAGTGCATGCTGTGGATAGGATTCTCTGGGTGAAAGCCTTGCCGGCATTCCTGCTGGCGGCGATGGCGACGACGTCTGAGGGCGTCGTTCTCCCTGTTGGGGGCGCCATCTAGGAGCCTCATCCCCGTTGCGTGGGTTCTCTGGGTAAAAACCCTGTCCACCTAGGACGAGCGATGGCGGTGCCTTCAGCGTCGTCACCTCCTTGGAGGCGTCGTTTTCAGAGACCCATCTCGGCCTGTGGCAATGTCGGGTCGTCGTGGCTATGGGTGGCTTCTGCCGGTGGCACGGTAAAGCGGCGGATGCAGATGGTTGGCTCGAAGGGGGTTGCAGTGCCTTCGTGGCGGTGGCCAAATTTATGCCGGCGGGTAGGGGGCTTTGCACAGGTGTCGGCTCTTGTTGCTTGCAGCGGACCACGACGGCTGGCGTTGCTTGGCAATTGCCAGTGCGGTGTGGGACTGCGTCGGAGGACGGCGCTCGCAGCATCGACACCGTGGGAAGACTTGGTTTGCAGCGGACTACGGTGAGTTGCTCTGCATCGCTCAGCGACTCCGGTGCGATACATCGTCGAAAGAAGGCGTGAACGACAACTTGTTTTGCTGGCATGATGGCGGCGACTGTATGCGCGGGTGGTGCAACGTGATGCTGTCCTCCGGAGGGCGCGGCTCGTCTGTTTCTGTTGGGGTTCTTGGGAACAGGGCAACACTATTTTTCATCCTGGCATCGATTTTGTAGACGGATTTGTGACTCGGAGTGCTGAGGCGGGCGTGGCGAGGCCCCCGCGTGAGGTGAGGCGACGAGTGAGGTGGAGTCCAACGGCGGATGTGGCGGGGGCCCCGCGCGTTGTGTGTCGTGGTGACGACTGCGAGACAGCCTGTGTTTGGTCCTAATCCGGTGGATTCACCCTGTTGGTTGGTGTGTGGTGTTGCAGCGGCACTACGGCGGTGGGTCTCGCATAGCGGTGGCCTTCTTTGGTGCGGTGTGGTCTGTTTTTCTTGATTCCCTTTCAGTGCGGGATTGTACTCGACGGTGGCTACTAGAGGCGGAGAAGGTTGTCAGCCGCGGCCCCAGAGGTGTGATCTCGTCCGTGTCGACGTCCCAATCCGACCGGGCATGCGTCTCTTGCAGACGTGTTGTGTGACTTGTGTCGATGTCCCAATCCAACCAGCTAGAGTTTTTTTGAGTGAAGTTGTGTTCGGCGAGTGTTGATGACCCAATCCAACCCACCGGCGTTGTGATTGTGTGTTTTTTTCCTCTTTTCCTGGTTATGGTCTCCCAGGGCTATATCCTTGTATTTTTTTGCTATATCAATAGAAATACACTCGTCGAGTGTGTTCATTCAAAAAAAATAGCCTTTTGCTTCGTCAGCCCAATTCGGACATATCTAAATAATTTCAATCCGTCCTCCGCCACTGACCCCATATGCTATTTGTTACACCCGCACATTATAACAATAATCCTCCATCTTCTTAACTGCTATCTTCTCTTCTCTCTACCAAATTCTTCCGGTGTTTAATCCAATTGGGAAAAGGCAATCATCTATCTCAAAAATGAAATAAAATTCAACCCATTCGGAACAAGATGTAGGGTAAGAGAGGATGTGTTGACACCAAATTTTGACATATGTCAGGATTAAGTGTTGCAAAGGAGAAAAGGTTCTGCTTGGGCAGGAATGGTGGATTTGGCAGGGCAGTGGTACATCGCCAATGGGAGATCCTGTTGATCGGAGAAGGGTAGAGTTGACCAGATCTTTTGGCTTCGGTTTGACAAGGAATATTTTGTTTAGGAGTAGTTTTTATCTTTTAAGTTAGAATCATGTTTGACGTGATCGGCTAGAACTTTTTTAGTGTGGTGTATAAATATGAGCCCCCGGTCATTGTAGAAGATTGATACACATCCAACAAACACAACTCTACTTTTCCTGCAATTTACTTTTCTGTCGGCGGCTTCGCTATATTCTTTTTCGCGAGGTCTTTCAAGCCGATCAAGGACGCCTCACATTCGAGCGACTTGGTTTGCTAGTAAGTTTTCGTCTACCGAGTAAATCTAAGTTTTAGCTTCCGGCGTATCGCTGCGGCTTCGTTCAGATCTATTCAAAAGTTATCGAATTTAGCTAAGCTTTGATCTCTGGCGCATCGTTGTTTTCTCGTTTAGATCTACTCACAATTTATTCAGCTTAGTAATCTGTTTAATCGGCTGTAAGCTCCCTAGCTACCACGATAAATCTCGTAAAGCTGATTGGAGTGGTTATAAGCTTAGGTTTGTTCAAATCCATACATTCGTCGGTTTGTGCACTGTCTTTCAGCACGTGTCCATTTTAGATCTAACCGTCTATTGCATACCGGCATCTGTCAGACCCGGGACAGCGGGACTGCTCACATGCATAGAATGTTCTAGAGTAAGGGATAGCTCATGGATGTACCTTACCTCTTTTGTAATTACCCGAATAGGCGTAGTACTAGCTGCAGTACAAGGAAACTATCCGATCGTGTAGTAGAAGGACTCCAACTGTACTCAGCTAGGACTTTCCATGTAACCCTGTCCCCCCGGATATATAAGGGCGGGCAGGGACCCCCTTGAAACACATCTACGCCTAAGGCAATACAAACCACCACACAGGACGTAGGGTATTACGCAACTCGCGGCCCGAACCTGTCTAAATCTTTGTGTTCCTTGCAAACCCTACTGATAAGGGTATCCCTGAGCAGGCTTGGCGGTAAACACCGACAGCTGGCGTGCCAGGTAGGGGACTCGGCGAGTTCATCGGCGAGTTCGATGGCCACTTTCGCTTTCAGCACCATGACGCCTCCCAGAGGTGCCACCTTCATCTTCAGTTCGTGGGTCTGCGTCGCCAATGGTTCAGGCGGCTTCGATAGCCACTTAACCAACTCTCCCACGCCGAAGAGCTCCACATCGGAAGACTCCAACAAGCTCGCCAGATCTCATGATCGCGGCGTTATGTTGCTTCCCGACCTTGCCAAGAAGATCAAGCCGAAACTCGAAAACAACTCGAGTTCTACTCGGACTCAGATTGATCTCAAACCGAAATCCACTCGGATTGGGACTCTTATCGCGCAACCCATCTTTGGTTTGCGCAATTCATTGTCTGTTTACAAACAGATGATTAGATCCTCCTATGAAAATAGCTTTGATCGTCTACTTCACATCGAAAACCAATCAGCCACCGCTAGCTGGGAGGCACCCGTTTTTGATGTTTTCCCAGATTCAGTCGAGTCACCTCAAGACAGCCTGGATTTCGTCACCAATGCGCTGGCTAAGATGCAACTCAAATCTTGCCGAGGTCATACCCTCGCAGAACTACTCGACAACCTGCGAGAAGTCGCCAGCATTGATGATCTCCTGTTTCAACACGGCACTCCCCTCGAAACCGAGAGGGAAACTGGCTCCGGTGGAACTGTCCTAGCTGATTATGAATCAGACCTGGAAAGCTTCTATCACGAGCATTTGGTTTCGGTAATCATCCAGCCCGGAGGTGCTCCAAGCCACCATGATCCAAACGAAGCCTTGGATCAGATCTCAGCAGACAACCTGACCCAAGACGCTCCAGCTGATGAAGATGAAGTCACTCGTATAGCCCGCAGGGAAAGGAATCAACGCAAAGAAATGCGCAGGACTCATGTGGCCGAATGTTCTCATCTCCCGCCACGCAACCTCAACAACGAATTCAACAATGCTGCGGATCCCATCTTCAGAACACCAATCGCCGCAATGACAGAAGCAACCCTGCGACTCATGACGATGCCCCAGAATCCTGAGTTGGAACGAGTCATAAATCTCACCAAAAATGCTGTTGAACAACTCGAGAGACAGAACCCCCTGTCCTCGCTTCACGGTACGCGATCAAGGGATACCACAACAGCAATGCCTCAAGCAAGCCGTACCCCCGAAGGCCACCAGCGTCAACAGCAGAACCGAAGAAACCAAGAGGATCAGGAAGCTGTGAGTAGTCATCGCCCTAGAGGTGGCCAACCACAAGCAAATCAAGCTCCTGGCCCTCAGCCAAACCGCAACAACAACAACCGTGGGAACAACAGGGAAGAGGTAGCCGATTCCATTGTGGACGCACGGGACATCATCAACGCAAGACGCAGAGCGCAACCTGCGGACAACTCCGACCGCTTCCAAGCCCTGAGCAAGGCTTTCGACAACATCGAGTACCCGAAGGATTTCAATCCTACGAACATCCAAAAGTATGATGGTAAGCAAGACCCTGCTTAATGGTTACGTTTATACTCGACCGCTATTAGTGTTGCAGGGGGAGACACCAACACCAAGGTCCTCTACCTCCCGATGGCCCTAGAACCAGCACCCGTCACGTGGCTCGAAAGCTTGGCGCGCGAGTCAATCCACTCGTGGGAGGATCTCAAGAAGGCATTCATCGACAACTTCCAAGGGTCGCTACATCGAGTAGCTACTCGTCACGCCCTATCCATGATCAAGCAGGAGTAAGGCGAGTCAATCAGATCCTACGTCAAGCGCTTCTTCGACACAAGAGCCACCATCCCCAACATCGCCGACGACGACATCATCGACTATTTCCAGAGCGGCATCACCGTCCAGTCACTATACCACGACTTTGGGCGTAATAGGTCCAAAACGGTGGTAGATCTACATGACATGATGCAGCGCTGGGCAGATGAAGAGGAGCAATAATGCAATCGCTTTCCCCGCCGCAACAATGACAACAACGGGAAGCGCCACAACGACCGTGGAGGGCCCAGTAACCAGCGAGATCCTACGCGTAAGCGTAAGCCTGACGACACTATTGGCACCATGGATCGCACACTGCGTGGTAAGAAGGGTGACAAACCGCAGGACCAGTTCGACAAGATACTTCACAACAAAAGATGTCCGATCCATCCCAAGAGCAACCACTCGATGTGGGAGTGCACGATCCTGCACAAATCCTTCCAGTCGGCATGTGCAACTGCTCTAAAGAAAGAACAAGACAAAGATGATGAAGACGACAAGAAAGACAGTGATGGTTTCCAACAGCAGCAAAACGTCTTCAACGTCATATTTGGAGGAGATTCTAGCTTCTCCAAGCGAGCTCAGAAGCTCCTACTCAGAGAGATCCTCTCAGTCGAACCAGCAATTCAGAGGCCACTCAAATATAGCAAGGTCCCCATTACCTTCTCCAGGGAGGATCAGTGGACCAGCTTCTCTGAACCTGGAAAGTTCCCGCTAGTACTCGATCCAGTCGTTTAGGGCTCCAAGGTTACTCGAGTACTCATCGACAGCGGAAGTGGGCTCAACCTGATCTTTGCAAGCACACTGGTAAAGATGGGTCTCAATTATATGAGTCTGCTTACTCCAAGCAAGGCTCCGTTCTACGGCATCGTCCCCGGAAATTTCTCTACTCCAATTGGCCCGGTTACCCTCCCAGTCACATTTGGTACAGAACAGAACTTCCGGATAGAGTACATCAAATTCGAAGTAGCCGACTTCGAGTCCTCTTATCATGCTATCTTGTGAAGACCTGCACTAGCCAAGTTCACGGCAGTGCCGCACTATGTCTACCTGCTCCTCAAGATGCCAGGCAACACATGAGTCCTTTCACTATGGGGAGACCTCCTCAAGTCCTTCGAGTGCGACAAGGAAGCAATAGATCATGCTTCTACTATCCGGGTTCCTAGCTCTGTCAGCGAAATACTCGCTGCAGCTAAAGAACTCTCACTCAAGGAGTCGATGCCTTCCAAGAAGCAAAGCCAATCATCGGTTAAACCAACCAATGGTGTGGGCACCAAGACTATCCAGCTACAAGAGGGAGACGACTCCAAAACAGCATCATCGGAGCAGGACTATGTGACAAATAGGAACTCGAGCTCGTCAACTTCCTTAGGGCCAACTGAGACGTATTCGCGTGGAAACCAGCAGATATGCCAGGGGTGCCCAAGGAGTTGATCGAGCATGCCTTGAAGGTCGACCCTAAAGCAACACCAAAAAAGCAACGGTTACGGCGGTTCTCAACGAACAAGCGAGAAGCCATCAAGAAAGAGCTGGCAAAACTACTCGCAGCTGGGTTCATCAAGGAAGTCTACCACCCTGATTGGTTGGCCAACCCTGTGCTCGTCCAGAAGAAGAAGAACAACGAATGGAGGATGTGCGTCGACTACACTGATCTAAACAAGCATTGCCCGAAGGATCCTTTCGGGCTACCACGCATTGATCAAGTAATCGACTCGACAGCAGGATGTGTTCTGTTATCCTTCCTCGACTGCTACTCAGGGTATCATCAGATCGCTCTAAAAGAAGAAGACCAAATCAAGACGGCCTTCATCACCGCTTACGGGGCATACGCCTACAAGACCATGTCCTTCGGGTTGAAGAACGCTGGCGCTACTTACCAGCGTGCGATACAGCTGTGCTTCTCCGACAAGCTACTTCGCAATGTTGATGCCAATGTTGACGACATCGTTGTCAAAACGAAGACCCATGATCAATTCATCACTGACCTGAAAGAGACCTTCAACAGCCTCCGAAAATTCCGCTGGAAGCTCAACCCAACCAAGTGTGTCTTTGGAGTACTCTCTGGAAAACTACTCGGATTCATCGTCAGCAACCGAGGAATTGAAGCTAACCCAGAGAAGATCAATGCAATCATGGCCATGGACACCCCAACTACCATCAAGAACGTCCAGAAGCTTATAGGCTGCATGCAGCCTTAAATCGATTCTTGTCCAGGCTTGGCGAATGGGGATTACCCTTCTTCAAACTCCTAAAGCGACAAGATAAATTTGAGTGGACTACAGAAGCCGCGGAAGCAATCGAGAATCTCAAGCATCATCTCCAGTCACCGCCGATTCTAACAGCCCCACTACCGGTGAGGAATTACTCCTCTACATCGCTGCGACTACCCATGTAGTCAGTACGGCGATAGTAGTCGAATGCCCGGAGGAAGGCCACGCTTACGGTGTCCAGAGACCAGTCTACTTCATCAGCGAAGTACTCTCTGAATCAAAGGTTAGATATCCATCAATTCAGAAACTTCTGTATGGAATTCTTATCACCTCCAGGAAGCTCCGACATTACTTCGACGAATACAAGATCTCAGTCATAACTGACTTCCCATTGAGGGATATACTCCACAATCGGGATGCCACTGGACGAATCTCAAAGTGGGCAGATGAACTGGGAGATTTGGAAATCAACTTCAAGCCAAGAACAGCAATCAAGTCAAAGGCACTAGTCGACTTCTTGGCCGAATGGCAGGAAAATCAAATTCCAGCACCCCTGAGCATTCCAGAGCATTGGGTGATGTACTTCGATGGCTCACTCAAGATCGATGGAGACAGCGCAGGAGTTTTGTTCATCTCCCCCAAGGGAGAACAATTGAAGTATGTATTCCAAATCTTGTTCAAGGTCTCCAACAATGAAGCTGAATACGAGGCATTGCTACACGGCCTCCGACTAGCAGTATCTCTCGGCATCAAGCGACTGCTTGTCTACGGCGATTCTCTACTCGTCGTTCAACAAGTCAATAAAGAATGAGACGTCAACAAGGATACAATGGACGCATATGTTGTAGAAATCAGAACCTATACAAGCGCTCTACTTCAGGCATCCTCATGAAGTGTGTTACCCTTGAAGAAGGTAAAGACATCCTCCGAGAAATACACGAAGGAGTTTGCGGCAACCACGCTGCATCAAGGACACTAGTCGGCAAGGCGTATAGGTCAGGATTCTTCTGGCCAACAGCTGTCTCGGACACAAAAGACCTGGTCAGATGGTGTCCTAGCTGCCAATTCTTTGGCAAGAAGACTCACATCCCAGCACACAACTTGATAACAGTCCCTCCATCATGGTCGTTCGCCTGTTGGAGTTTGGACATGATCGGACCATTAACCGTCGCTCCAGGAGGATTCAATCATGTGCTGGTAGCAGTCGACAAGTTCACCAAGTGGATCGAGTACAAGCCCATTGTCAAGATTTCATCAGATAGAGCAGTGGATTTCATCTCCGACATTATCCATCGGTTTGGTTTTCCTCACACCATTATTACAGATCTTGGCTCCAACTTCACGTCACAATCTTTTTGAGATTTCTGTGACAACTCCTGCATTGAGGTCAAATATGCTTCAGTAGCTCATCCTCGGGCAAATGGACAAGTTGAGCGCATCAATGGTTTAGTACTCGACGGCTTGAAGAAAAGACTCTACGGCGCCAACACCAAGAAAGGCGTCAAGTGGATTCAAGAACTACCTCATGTAGTATGGGGGCTGCGAACCCAGCCAAGTAAAGCAACTGGACAATCTCCTTTCTTCCTAACCTATGGGTCAGAGGCTATACTACCCGCTGATATCATGTGAAGATCCCCAAGAGTAGAAGCCTATCAAGAAGGAGAAGCAGATGAAGCTCGACAATTGGAGTTAGATTCAGTCGAAGAGGCCAGAGTCAATGCCTTAACTCAATCGTTTAGATATCTTCAAGGAGTCAGACGCTATCATGATCACAACGTCCAGCAAAGATCCTTCAACATTGGAGATCTAGTACTTCAACGGATTCAGGATGAGACAGGATTGCACAAGTTAAACTCCATATGGGAAGGTCCCTTCATCGTAACTAAGGTTACAAGACCAGGTTCATATAGAATCACTGATGCAGATGGCAATGAGGTACCGAATTCCTAGAACATCGAGCCCTGCACAAGTTTTATCCCTGATCCAAGTAGCTTAGTGGTGTCAGTTGATTTCTTTAATAAAGTGAGGATTCTTATTGGATATCGACTACATTAAAGGCAATTTTACGGCATCACCAGTTCAGGATAAGCTTACACAGTTTTCCATCAGAACAACTACACAAGCCGCATCCTTTCCCTTAAAGGGCACAACCTACTCGCCTAGCTCGAGAAGGTGAATGGATACCTTTACTAGTTGTCCATCTTGGGTAACTCGACGGAGTTCATCCTAACAGGTCAACTATGAGGAACTCTAGCATTGCTGTAAATGTAAAACTACTCGCTCGCCCGAGTATGTTATGAATACTACTGCATTTTGTCCATCTTGGGCAACCCGACGGGGTTCACCCTAATATGTCAATCTTAGTAGTTACTCCAGTCTACAAGTTAGACACCTTACTCTCCTCGCTCGAGTAAGTTTTGAATATCCCTTCGACATTTACATCTTGGGCAACCCGACGGGGTTTGTACCTAACAGTTCTGTCTTACGGATTACTCCAGTCCTTAGTTAAAGGACACCTTACTCGCTCTGCTCGAGTAATTTTTGGATATCCCTTCGACATTTACATCTTGGGCAACCCGACGGGGTTCATACCTAACAGTTCTGTCTTATGGATTACTCCAGTCCTTGGTTAGGACATACTACTCGCTTGCTCGAGTAGTTTATGGATATCTTTACAAGTTTTTTCTATTTGGATAGTCCGACGGGATTCATCCCAACTGATTAACTTTAAGGATTACTCCATGCGGGTATTCTACTCGACTTATCGACTAGTTCATACTTATCCGACAGTATCAGATTATGCTTCTGAAGACACACCAACAGGATACAAGCTATGAACAACGACAAGAGCTCACTGAAGATTAAAAGAGTTGTTACGAGCAGTCTACTTTGCCATGTTCTTCAGAATTTCCTCCGCATCACTTATGATTCCTTACAATATTCTCGGAATTTTTCATCAGAGCAACTAGGAGCTATTCCTTTAGCTATCGGAACTAAATTAAACTGAGGCAAGTATGACTTGACAACTCCTATCATGTGGGTTAGATAATTCTTGGAAGTAGCCGTCATAACATCAAAAAAAATTTGGAGAGCTTCTTCCAAACGCTCCACCAAGGACTTGCTACTTGACGACTCTTCTTCAGTATCAACCACATACACAAGAACTTGAGCTGCTGCTATTAGTCGAGTATGGTCTTCCGGAGAACCTGATGGGAAGATATCTCAGATATTGATATGACAAAGCAAAATCAGAACAAAAGATCGAGTGCTTACAGGCTTGGGCAGTCTGCAATTGCTTCTGAATTTTGAAATTTTCTTCTTGAAGCTTTGATCTTTTTCCCTCGAGGTTCTTAATCTGGCGCTTCATGTCACAAATCTCCAGATGATGCTACTGACTTGCTTCATAAAGTTTGTTCCGAGCAGCAAGGGCTTCATCCAGTTGTTTGGCAATCATGGCCTTTTGCTCCTCTAAGATCTTCCGATTGTGTACAGTCTTATATAAAGCATGAGACTTCAAGAAAGATCGATTGGCTACATCATGAGACATGCAAGGCGAATCTGGTTAGACATCAACAACTACTCAACAAAGACAAATAGTGGTAGAAGACTCACCTTGGTAAATTTTAAGCTCCACTGCATACAATCTGCAAGTTTCTTCATGTCGTCTATAGACAACAGTGGATCATCAAACAGTTCCTTTCCCAACTCTTCCTAGGCGGACTGAGGCATAGACTGGAATGGTACCAGTCAAACGGAAGGACCTTTTGACCCTTCTGCTCCACTACTCCTAGATCCACTAGCTTTGGAAGCTCCTTCAGCAGCCGTAGGAGTATCAGATGTTTTAGGGCTTGGTTTGCTTGGTTTCTCAGTTGTGTCCGTACTCGGGAAACTAGCAGCCGGGGTCTCGATCAACCCAATTACAGGAGAATCGGGGGCCGATCGACTAGTTTCTTCCAAACCACTCGACACCCAGTTGCGGAAGTCTTGGACTTGATCTTTTTCATGCTCCGAAAGATGTTGGACCCTAGCCAAGCAAGATTCTGAATAAGAAAGCAAAGGCAAACGGAATACAATCAACAAAATATTATATACTTACTCGCCGACATCGAGATGAGGAACTTTCCTCTGCAACATTGATCCGGGAGCCACCTTCCGTTTCTTGCTGTCGTCAGAATCAGCATTTGCAGAAGTCGGAGGCATACAATACCAGGATTTATAATTCTTCTGCGGAAAGAAGCTAATACTTAGTCAGAAGATCAAAAATAGTTAACTATAAGTACTCGACATGGTATCCAAAGCACGTACTCAGGCATTCTCGGGAGGATTTTGTGCCGAGAAGAGTGTTGGAAGCGTCAAAGATTTGTCGAAGTTATCGAGTACTTTGCAGCATCTCTTTACTACTTCAGACTGAGCCATTGGTTCTGAGGACATCCTAGTGGGATCCTGCATACCTTCATATTTAAAGGCAGAATGCTTTCGCAGCTGCAGAGGCTGCGTACGGCGACTGATAAATGAGAAGACCACATGATCTCTAGTGACTCCTTTTTTCTTAATAATGGCAACCGCACGAATAATGGCTTCAACTTGCTTGCCACTAGGTCCTCTACTCGACCAGCTCTCCTGGACTTGGGAGGCACCAGCAATCCTTTCTGAAAGTGGGGATTCAAAGTTCCCAACATGGAACCAGAATTTCTTCCATTCGGCTCCTTCACCCACCGGATCATAAGCCAAGTACTCGCCTCGGTTCTCAGGGCGGAGTACCAATTCACATCCCCCGACGACGGCGGGATTGGTGGCATTAGGGATTGGAACAAGGAAGAAGAAATGTTGGAAAAGGTGGAAATAGGGGAGAATTCCAAGGAATGCCTCACAGAAATGAGTAAAAAATGAAAGATTCAAGATGGATTAGGGAGTGAGATAGTGTAATTGAATTCCCCGGAACTGAAGCAGTCTATAGAAAAATTCTGACACAGGAAGAGTGAGACCACATTCTACAAAATCGCGAAACATAACGGTCTCAAGAGTACCTTCCATAGGGTAATCTTCTTCTTCACCAGTGCGCCATTGGCTCACGCCCTGCTCTTGGAGAAGACCCATATACTCCGACTCCCGGACCAGTGATTAGACATCTTGCTTTTACGCCAACCTGTAGACATATTGGCGACAGTTCCCTCCTCAACTTTGGATTTGTTCTTCTTGGGAGCCATCTCAAAGTTACGAGTTTTGGCTCGGGGGCTACGAGAGGGGCTTTTGGATTTTGACTGAGAAGAGGCAAATGTGAAATCTGAGTTTGACGGCGGCCAGGAGTTCAAGGGGTAAAACCCTTGGAAGTTTTCAACCGGCTTTATAGGTCTTCAGAGGCAATTTTGTGAATATTTGGGATGCCAACGGATTCTTTCCTTCTCAGGGAAGTTTTCAGTTTTTGCCACGAGTTTATATTGATTCTTAAATCTAAATGGAGGGATTTAAATTCAAGACTCGGGGGCTGCGGGATATGTGTATCAGAGATTTATTTTTCAAATTTTTTGGAAAATAAAGAAGGAAAAAAGACTGAAGTGACCCTCAACCTGATTCTGCGATTCAACCTAAGGCTCGGGGGCTACTCCATATGGAGCGCGAGTACTTCGCGCACCATATATGATCAAGATTTCGGGGCTTGAGCACCTCACAGCCTCGGAGCAACCACGAGTACTTGGAGGACTACTCGGCACATCAGAAGGAAGACCCAGTAGCAACCAGAATGATGTTCTGACTACTTGAGGTACTCGAAGACGCCGTCCAAGTACTCGACGCCTGCAGGACTCGGCTACGAAGAGCTCGGGGGCTTGTCAGACCCGGGACAGCGGGACTGCTAACATGCATAGAATGTTCTAGAGTAAGGGATAGCTCATGGATGTACCTTACCTCTTTTGTAACTACCCGAATAGGCATAGTACTAGTTGCAGTACAAGGAAACTACCCGATCGTGTAGTAGAAGGACTCCAACTGTACTCAGCTAGGACTTTCCATATAACCCTGTTCCCCCGGATATATAAGGGCGGGCAGGGACTCCCTCGAAACACATCTACACCTAAGGCAATACAAACCACCACACATGACGTAGGGTATTACGCAACTCGCGGCCCGAACCTGTCTAAATCTTTGTGTTCCTTGCACCATCGAGTTCCAGAGCCGTCGATCTCTACCTACAAACCCTACTGCTAAGGGTATCCCTGAGCAGGCTTGGCGGTAAACACCGACAGCATCGGCAGCTTCTTGCCGATTCCATCTAGATCGCTTTTAATACATGTTTATCTTATCCAATATGTTGTCGTTTTCTATATCGGCAGAGTCTTGCCGATATGCTCTCGAATTTGACGGTTTGTTGATTCCTTGTCAATTTACAGGTCAAATTGACTGGCACGCCTTGGTTTGAATCAAGTGCAGTCCGAGCTTGGCATACGGTGCTTTTGGGCTTGGTGTGTGATCGTTTCGCATCAACAGGATGATGGGTGTGTGTGCCAGGGGGATCCTATATTTATATTTATTTCACGAACTTGTTGTTGATGAGCCTGGTAAATCGTCCAAAAAGTAAATCGTTATGGAAAAAATACTATTATGCATGCATAATGTTGGATCTAAACCGCCTTCAATTCCCATGGGTGTAGTAGTCTAATAATGTGTCTGATAAATGGTTAAAGGGTGTAGAATGTTTGGGTTAGAGTTAAAGGTTAAGAATATACTCTGATGATAATTAAATGGTGTAAAATGGCATGTAAGTTTTAATATATGTGTGCACTAGAATGTCCTCTAGGCCCGGTAATATTAATTAATTATAATGTATCCATCACTTAGCAATGCAAATATAAAACTTAGGCCTTTGTTGTTTCCACACAAAAAATGCTTCTCTTGATTTTTTATATATTGTGGTCGTCCCTAAGCTTGGTCTCTCCATAGTAATTATAATTAGCATGATCAAGATTTGCCCCAATGCCGGGTATAAATACACCGGATAAATAAAGATGGAGGGTTAAAGGGAGGCTGAGTCACTTTAACAGAAAGCCTAATAGTGGCGTCAGCTAGCCCCGACCTATGCAGAGGGACTCCGCCTCGTCGTCCGACCTAGGGGAGTGGATCCCTTCCGCCTGACCTATCAAGTGGGCCCCGCCTTGTCAGGCGGCTGATGGACGAGGGGGAGGCATCCGACTTGTAGCTAGGACCCGCGCGGAGGTGGAGGGCGGCTTTGGCAGGGCCAGGAGAGCCCATGGCGACCAACGGTGACCGGGACGACGAAGGAGGTGCCACACAGACTTCATCTATCTCTCTCTACGATTATACATTGTTCTCTCCCTTGTCGTATAAAGGGTAGAGAACATGCCCCTGTGCGGGGGGTGGAACCCAAGGGACGAACAGATAGGAAACCCAGGGACGATCAGGCACACGGCTGGTCGTCTCTCGGAGCACACAAGCACGTCCTCGCTGCTAGGTAAGAGGCAAGAGAAACTCCAGGCAGTTCTCGCCGGCAGCTACCCTGACCAGATGAGGGCCACGAACACTCTCTCTACTTCGATCTTAGAGACTTGGGACACTCGTCCCTCTCTCGACCGTTTGTAACCCACTACTACAGACTAGTGCAAGATATACGAGCCGCACGAACTGGACGTAGAGTATTACGCCTCCCAGCGGCCCGAACCAGTATAAATTCTTGTGTCTTCCTGCATTACCATTCGCCCCTAAACGCGCATCCACCAGAATCACTGGCGGATGCTAAAAAACACCAACACCCAACAAAGATGTACTATGTTTAATTAAGCAACTTTGGGATCGTAATGCTGACGTTAGGGTAATCACGTCATGCATGCCAACGTAATAAGTAACGAGAGAAAGAGCGACCCATATAATGTCCTTGACGATGCAAGCTAGTCAGTCCAACGACGACCACACGCGACGTGACCTCTCGCTAGATTTGCAGTGCATCCTTTTCCCGTTGTTTCATCATGCATGTTACCATTTGTCCGACCTTTATGTACAAATATATAATCTGTGCACTTGTCTTTCCACACGCAGAGCATATGGAATGATAATAGCGTGTGTAGCTTTTATCTTTACTGCTGCTTTATTTCTCTAAAGGGCTAGGGTGTACACGCAGAAGAGCACTTGTGTACCGGCCTTATGTGCAGATTCAATTCCACTAGATCTCATGCATGATTATTCAATAAATTTGCTTTTGATTTTCCCTCCCGGAAATAGGCATGTTTAAGGATATGTCACTTCATCTTGACCCACTACCAATGGCATACACGACCTTGCATGCTACAGACAAGATGCTTGCAAACGGCCCATCATCGCCGGGATAAACCAAACCGACGTGACAGTCTATCACCGGCCGTTCCAAATGGATCCAGCGGTGATGACCACACATCACTGCTGATTGATATTACAAACCGACGGTGATAGGTATTGCGATGGTGATGAGGCCGCACTCATTGTTATACTCGCACAGTCACTCTCCTCTCCCCCATGGCCTTGCTCCTTCCTCCCCCGCGGCCTGGTCCTTCCTCTCCCCCGCTCCCCTCCTCACCTGGGGCCTACCTTGCTCCCTCTTCTTCCCTGCCGCTTCCCTCCTCCCTACTCTCCCATGCGGCCTTCTCCCTCCTCCCCCGCGGCCACATCCTCCCTCATCTTCCATAGCGCTCCCCTCTTCCCTGCTGCACCCCTCCTCCCTCCTCTCCCGTGGCCGCTTCCTCTCTGCCACTACTATGAAAACTATTTGTAGAGGCGGGTAAAATTATATTTTTAGAAGCGGATGCCGCACCCGCCTCTGCTTTCGGTAGTTAAAGTTAACTATTTGCAGGGGCAGGTACGTTGCCCGTCCCTGAAAATGCATTTTCAAAGGCTGATCACCTTGTCACCCGCCCCTGAAAATATATTTGTAGGGGCAGGTTACCCCCCCCCCCCCCACACACACAGCACCATGCGTTAAATAACAAAAAAGTAAACAAAACTTTTTCTCCAAGGAAAATCATAAATGACCATAAATATATACTTCTATGTATGCTTAGATGTTGAAAAAAGTCAATTTAACATGTCCTAAATAAAAAAATCAAACTCAAACTATTATTGTACCACTGAAAAAACTCTATTTTGCATGTGTGTAAAGATAGAAAAAATAAATCAAATATTTTCCCAAAGAAAATGGAGCCCAAAATGGACATAAGTATATACTTTTATATATGCGTAGATATTGAAAAAAGTTAATTCAACTAGTACTAAATAAAAAAATCAAAACCCAACCTATTATTGTACCAGTAAATCTTGGAATAAATCTAACATACATGTGTGTGAAAATAGAAAAAACAAATATTGTTCTCTCTCCTCCATATATCTAGAAAATTATTTACTTAGAAATGAGGCTAATATTATAGATCTAGTCCAAATGATTACCAAATCTTGTTCTCCTACTAAAATAGCACAATTTCATCCAAAAATTTGCAGCAAATGATGCCTCAAATGGCAAATCCACACCATGGATATCTAGATCTAGTTAGAGGCAAAGAGAGCTCTATTTGAGCCTTAAAACTACCAAAAGAGTTTAAAATGATATGAAATTAGCATCAACTTACCTCCTATAGCCCCTGACTTGAAGGAAATCAAGTTTAAAATCTTCCCTCCCTTTTTCTCATTTTTTTGGATTTTCGGGCAGCGCCTCCCTCGAGCAAAGAATGGGATGTCGGGAGGAGGAGGAAGAAGAGTGGTCTGTAGCTTTTGACGGCTATTTTTAGGGGCGGGTGGGGGTGGTTCAGATGCTACAAGTAATTGCGCTTTTTTTATACGAACGGGTGAAAAAGAAGGCATTGCTACAAATCATTTTTGTAGTAGTGTTCGATGCACGGCCGCCTCCCCTCCTCTATGGCTGCTTCCTCTCTGCGGCGGCGCTCGGGCAGTCGGCGCGCAGGGCCAACAGGAGCAGTGGCGCGCGGCTTCTCCCCTCCTCCTCCGCAATCGCCTCCCCCATCGAACTCCCCTGGTGTCCCTCCCATTCACGCCGCCCCTCACCTCCCTCACCGTGGAAGTGCAAGGAGAGGTGCCGTGCAAAGCCGCACCGCGTGGGACGCGAGGAGGCATGCTGCCCTGACGTGAGGAGGTGTGGGTCCGCATCGTGAGGAGGCTAGATGTGGCGGCCAGAGGAGGCGAGGACCGGCAGTGGCGTGAGGAGGCGAGGAGCTAGGTGACGGCCGTATTTTTTATTTTTTTTAAGAAGGCGCCGGATGATAAACTGGATGTGATGGGTATGACCACAATCACCATCGACTTAAATTCAACAGTCCCAACCTGCAGTGATGATATTGATAGGAACCGTCGATTTAAATCCAGTGGTCCTAACCCGTTGTGATATGATTTAAATCCAGCAAATAAACCTTGAAATCTCCGGTTGTTCCATTTCGTTAACGTTCCAAACTGTATTAGTACTTTTGAGTATGTTTTCCACTCCAACAAGCAGCTTCAGCTAAAGCAAGCTGGTGTGTACGCATGGTACATGAATCTTGCTTTCTTCCTTTGATACGAAGGAAAGAAAACTTTCAGGTGGTGAGCAGGTCGACCTAGATATTGCTAGGATGATGAGAGATAAAAACTAATTAGTAGGGTTGCTTGATTTCTTCTATAGCAGACTATGCTGACTTCTAGTGCGTGCTCGCGTGTCCTTGGATCGTGGCACAGTGTGCGTTCACACGACAAAGTGTGATCGAGACCGGCCTGTATGTCGCCGTCGTCCTGCGTAAGCGAAATGCCACACAAGATTTCGCTCAAGAATAGACGACTAGCTAGCTAGGGTTCACGTACACGGTATATATACTCATCGATAGACCTGTCGTAACGGATCATTTTCCTAATAGTGCCTTCCTAATCCAACTTCGAGATGCTGATTTTCAGGTTGACCGTAACTTTCCTTTTCTCCCGGTCAATTTTTTTCCACCAAAACACATGGTGGGCCCCATTGACCGCCCTGCCCCCTCGGCCCCCCCTCATGTCCGCGTCCAAATCCATCCATTCCCACGCCCACCCCACCACCGCGCCCTCCGCCATGGATCCCTTCCACCACCTCAACACCTCCTTCTCCAACCCCTACCACCCGCTGCGAGGAGGAGGAGCTCGAGGCGGAGATGGGCGAGGAGGAAGCCGGCAGCAGGGTGGCCTCGGAGGCGAGGAGCGGTGGCGGCGCGAAGAAGCGCAGGCAGAAGCAAGCGGCGGCGGCGGCCCGACCCGTGGCGGGTCCGGCGGCGCGAGCGGCGGCGAGAGGCGCGGTGCGCCCGCAGGGGCGGCGGCGCTCGCCACCAGCGCCGCCCCCCTACCCAGATCCAGTTTTTTTTTCTTTTCTTTTTTTTCTTTGCATACAAAATTTTTTTAAAAAATAATAGCCGAGTTTTTTTTATTTGGATGTACATTTTTGTTTCTTCCATTTGATAAATTTCTCTCTGTCAAAATTTTTCTCGTAAAATTTTTTTTATCTCACCAATTTGTTTCTTGAAATTTTTTCTACCCACCAATTTTTCACTTGAAAAATTATTTGACTCATAAAAAAATGTCTGAACTTATTTTCCTCGGAAAACGACAAAAAAAAATCTAAAAAAATTGCTGTCGGAAAATCGACCGTACGGGAGCCTCCCGTACGGTTGACCGTAAACTAGCAATCCCCATCCAACTTGATCTTTATATATTTTTAGTTCAAAATTGTACAAGGTAAGAGCCCAATTCTTAGACTAAATTTTAAGACACCCTATTTGTTTCCACTTATAAGCGGATTCTCGATTAAATCGGATTCTTTGGGCCGCCACTTTCATGGGAATCACGGAAACAACTTGAACCCCCATTCCCACCAACACCTCCCCGAGCCCGCATCGCTAGTAAGCGAGCAGCTTTTTTTTCCTCGCTACCAAGGTTTTAAATAGCGGGCTATGGTAAATAGCGGCGTATTCTTTCCCAAGGCTAATAGACTATAGCGGAGACTATAGCGGGCTATGGCAAATAGCAGTTTACGACTAAATCATGAAAAATACAAGTAATAGATGCACAAAAACATAGTAATTAGCGAATTTCATAAACATAAATATGTTTCTAAGGCTAAGTGAACATTACTTAAGTTGACAATACAATAAAATTCATACAATCAAATATTCAGTTGTCCAAGAAACCAAAACAGTAGCACTGAACTAAGTATAAGGCTATAGTGGTGCTAAAGCTACGCCATTTAACGCAGTTATAGCGCAATTTAGCGTTCATAGCTGCCATAGCGACATAAATGCAAATAGCGTAGCGGAGACTCTCTAAAAAAGCTATAGCGGAGCTATAGCCCGCTATTTAAAACCATGCTCGCTGCCCCCACCTCTCTCTCTCCCTTACAGCCGACACCCCTCCCTGCGCGGCTGCACCCCTCTCTCTGCGGGTGGACCAGCGCCTATGCCCTCCCCTGCCGCCACATCGCCTTCCGTCCTCCCCTACTGCCGCGTGGGATCTTGAGGCGGGCCGTCGTCGAAGCTCCATGGCGGGGTACGGTCGACGTCAGACCACAAGCCGGGGTGGAGGCGACTGGCCGGCGTCGGAGCTCCACGCCCGAACGGACGCAGGCGTGATGGCAGGGGTAGGTCCGAGCGATGGAGCAGGCGTTGCATGGAGAAGAGACAAGGATGAGAGAAAGGAGGAAGGATTAGATAAAAAATAGAAGGAGAAGAAATATGTTTCAATAAAGATTCAAGTAGGAAGAGAAGGAGTATGCATTGACCCACTATGTTGATCTACAAAACATTCAATGTTTATCTATCTTTTGATAAAGATTTAACTCTAATATATATTTAATATTATTGTAATATAATTATCTAGTAAAGATACATAAAAAATATAAGAATTACTGACTTCTACTCGTATCCAGTGGAAAATGAGATCATCCATCTCAGGAGCACTTCAAACATTTTACCACTTATTCCTGAGAATCGATTCAAAATAATTAGGATTGTCAATCACCCAGCTTACTCAGACAGCCGATTCTCCGTACAGTTAGCTTATCATAGAATCTTGCTTCTCAGGAAAAAAAAACGAGATCCAGATAAGCGGAAAGAAATAGAACGAGTCTTTACCATCCTTCATGTACGCCTTGTAATTTTATTTCGTAGGAAGTACTAGCAAGTATAAGTTCCTGGAAAACAGGCATAAGGGTTACCAATACCAACGAATAGTTCATAGGGAGTACTAGCAAGTATTACTGCGTAGCCCACTGGGATTTGAATTCCAATGCCCCACTGGATCCTTGAATCCAATGGGAAAAAGGAACAATTCATCAAGGAGTGAAAATTAAAAAAATAACTTTCTCGGGAGGCTCAACGAACTTGCTAGAATTCCTTCAAAATCACCATAGAGAAAAAGCATTCTATAAAATCTTTATAGAAAAATTCCTTCAGAAATGTTCGTAGGTGGCCTTGATCATATTGTAGGGACAGATAAAAAGAAAAAAAAACAAACAACAAATAAGTGCCCATAGTGGGTCTTGAAGAGCTTAGGCCTTTTCTTTCATCCAACCCGAGATTCCTATCAGCTTCTGTTTGTGAATAAAATCGAGCCTTATATTTAGCCCAGTCCATGTTGCCCACAAACAAATCTAGTAGCCCACAGCCCAAAGGCACAAACAGGCTGAAATGCACCACGGCTCACATGCAGGGGTCAACAGGCCCAACCCAACGCCACCAACTTGCATCGCGATAGACGAAGCTACAGGTTCATGCGTCAAAACCATGTCAACTAATAAACTACTAAAAGTAGAATACTTAGTGCCTCCATTCTAAATTGCATGACATTTTGGTAAATCAAGATACACAATTTTTATTATACACATAGATATACACTATGTTTAGATATATATCAAAAACATATACATTTAAATTTGCCAAAATAATCTATAATTTGGATTGGATGGAGTAGTATTGATTTACGCATTGCATTCCAACACTACACATAGATGAAACATACCTTTGAGGCATTCCAACACTACACATAATATCTGTTTTTGAAAACTCTATACTAGCACATCTCAAGAGAGAAATAGCAAAGTACCTCCAATAATTGGTATCATCAGAATGACCAGGCGAATCTGCACAAGAAACAAATTGTGCTGCCTTAAGTATACACTCTTTTTGGTCTATAACGGAACTCCAGTCCCTTTCTTCACGTCATTTAGCACAAATGTGGCTTGAATGTGAATGTAAAGAAACTCAGGTAATCTCTCTATCTCGCTCGATAGGGATTAGTAGGCTGGGTCCTGGGCCCCATTAGTTGAGGCCAGAGGCATGAATGTCGCGTCCTACTCCGGAAGGTACAAACTCCACTAGGCATTTCAACAGGCATCCAATAGCGTCCCATCATCTATGCTTCTTCCTCCTCGAAAATTATCACAAGAAATGGAAGTACTTGATGTATCTCGATTGCCTGACCAGCAACAATTTTCTCAGCAGAGCACCCGTGCTGCTGGACTACTCGCTCGCTGCTGAAAAACTGTCAACCTCCATCATTACCACTGAAAATGTCCTGGATAGGGGAGGGGCTTCTCTCTAGTTGCTGACTGGCTCTGAAAGAATTTATGTTCGGGGACTGTGGCATAGCTGAGGATATAAAGAATATGACCAGCTCACTAGGCGTGTGCGGGCTGAAGCAGATTGATACTGCCTTCCTTGAGGATGATTCTGGCGCAATATCTGTAGTGCTGCCAATGGGATTTGAGCTGGATCTGCAGGTGTGATGGTTGAAGCAACTGAAAGAAAACAATGGTAGATCGCTGGTGTCCTTGCATTAGACTTGCTTTATGGCAGGGCACTGATCATGTCATTCCTGTAAGTGCATCTTGTGATAGAAGTAGAACCTGATGTGGTTATAAAATTCATTAGAACCTGATGTGGTTATAAAATTCATTGATCAACCAGTATCTAAAATCTTGATCATGTTGCTGCTAGCAGGAGCATAACCTTTATCCGCAGGCACATGTCTAGCCTTTAAGGATCTGTTGTTGTGCATAGTCTCATATGTCATGAGCATCAAGAACTCAAGAAACAGGCACCTATCTATGTCCTCATTGTTAACCTGGGGACCATTCTCCATTTCCCTTTGTGCCCAGTCACTTATATTTCTAGTAGCATCATCAAAAATAAAAGAATCTTCCCTGAGCTTCTCAGCCCACATAAGGGCTCTCTTTCCAAATCCTTGCTTGCAGAAATGAGATAGGAAAACATTAAGTGTGATAGTGTTTGGTTGGAAAGCCATCTTAATCAGCCTGCCAGTCAGTATCATAGCTCGATCAAGAACATCACTGCAAATGCCATCCATCAATGTATTGTATGTAACTGAATTAGTAGGACAACCCCTAGTAACAAGCTCATCTAACACCTTCCCTGCTTGGTTCAACATATGGTTGCTGCAGAGGCTATGCATCCAAATATTATATGTGAAAATATCTTGTTCACAACCAGCTGCAAACATCTTATTCATAAAATTCATAGCACCATTCATATCCTGAGCCCTGCAATACGCATTGATTATAGTATTGTACGTCACTGTGTCTGGGATTAGACCATTACTGCACATGTCTGATAAAAGGCTGTCCACCATCTTCAAATTTCCTTGTCTGCAGAAACCGTCGATTAGAATGTTGCTTGTGTAAACATCGGGAACAAGGCCACTCTGCCTCATCTTCTGCTGTAACTTCAAAGCTTCAGCCATACTGCCTGCCCGACAAAATGCAGATATGATGGAGTTGTAAGTAATATTGTTTGGTTCAAGTCCTCTTGTTGTCATCTTGGCAAATGCCTGATAAGCCTCATTCACATAATCTAATCGGCATAGGCCATTGACATATGCTGAGAAGGCAATAAAATCAGGCTGCAGACCAATTTTTTCCATATCATCCCAACAATTCAAAGCACGGACTGCGTCGCCCTCTCTGAAGGATGCATCCAAGTAAATAGTAAATGATGTGCTTAGACAGTAGCCCTTGCTAACCATGTGTTCCAAAATTAGCTGTGCGTCATTAAGCCTTCCTTGATTGCACAGCCCCATTATCAAATAATTAAAAGTATGTGTTGACGGCGCCAGCCCTAACTTGTTCATAATTCTGTATAGTTCAAAAGCTGCTTCATGGAGTCCCTCCTTGCTATAAGCAGCGATCAATGCATTAAATCCAGCAACACTAACTGGAACACCCTGCTCAATAGCACCGCGCAGAAGTTCCCAGGCATCATCCAGCCGGCCATCCCAACAAAGCCTACAGACAAACACATCCAAACCATCAGCCGGCAACTGTGAACCAAATATTTCACTATCATGGACTAACTGGACAGCATGCCCAAATTTGTACGCTCCAGCAGCAAGGATGTTGAACGTGCAGGAATCTGGCACTAACCCCCTCACTTTCATCTCCCTATAGGCCGCGCTGGCCTCATCCATCCGTCCGGTTTTTGCATATCCATCCATCAAGACATTGAAGGTTATTGTATTTTCTTTGATCCCCACCTGTGCCATCTCATCGAACAGCCTCCTTGCTTCCACCATCCTCCCCGCATGGCACAGAACATCCACCAGTATGTTATACGTCACGACTGTCGGCTCACATCCTGACCTGCGCATTTCCTCAAACAGCTTGAAGGCGTCCCCCGACCACCCAAACACACAATGTCCCTTGATGAGGATGTTATAGCTGACAACATCCGGGATGATACCGAACTTCTTTTCCATGACCCCAAGCAGCCCCGAGCCAACGCGCAGCATCCCCCTGTGGCACAACCCGAGGATCATGGCGTTAAACATGGCGAGGCTCGAGCGCGGGCCCATCGTGGCCATTTCCTCGAACACGTTCCAGGCAGCGCGGACCTCCCCGCTGCGGAATAGAAGGCGCAGCAATGCCGCCAGCGCGGAGAGGCTGGGCGTATTCCCGGAGCTGCGGACGCGCGCGAGCACGTGGAGCGCCTCGGCTGCCATGCCCGCGGCGAGGAACGCGTGGAGTGCGAGCCGGAGCGCGGCGTAGCGCACGCGACCGCTTCTGTAGGAGGACGACCAGGAAAGGAGGCCTGTGGAGGCGGCAGGGAGGAGCGCCGCGAGGAGGATCGCGGCAAAGGGGCGGAGCGCTGACGCCGACGCGGCGAGGCGGGAGGCGGCGGCGAAGCGAGCAGCGAGTGGGCTAGAGGAGGGGAAGCCAGAGGAGCATGGGGGACTGACGGCATGGAGAGCAAGGTGGAATTGCGGGGATGTCTTGAGAAGGCGCGCGAGCGCGAGGAGGGCGTCATGTCGGAGCGACGCCGGCAGCGAGAGGACGCGGCGGTGGTCGGGATGTAGGAACTGCGCGGTTGGATCGTAGTTGGAGGAGGAGGCGGTGGTTGTCGTGGAGAGGAGGCGGTGGAGGGCGACGAGAAGACGGTGCGGTGTTTTGGGATGCCTCTCGCCGCCGCGGCGAGGAGGCGCATCTGACGCGGCCGCGGCGGCGGCGGGAGGAGGGGGGCGACGGAAACGGAAGCAAGTGGTAGCACTGGAGCCCACACGTCAGTGACCAAGGCAGTCGTACGGATTTCAATAATCTTTCTTGTACAATATATACTTGTTTCATCGTTTCGTTTGAGCTCATATGTGAAGTGAAGTCTTGTTGCAACAAGTCCACTTCAAGTTTGAACAAATTCTGACGATTATTATGTTAAAATTTGAACTACACAGTATCCAGGCATAAACTAAGCTGCATTTTCTCCTGATGATAGAGAATCCAACTTGCTTCTTCTAAAACTCAAGACATCTTAGTAAAACTGTTACTGTGTAGAATCTGTAACCTTCAGTATTTCAGTAGTAGCAGAATGCTCGAGCGATTCTGCTGTCAGGATTCAGGAAATTCGAGACATACTGTCCCATCAACAAACAACTAAAGCTACCTCAACAACCCTTTTCTGTATCATGTACTATCAAATAAAATACCACTCTCCACATCATTCAAGCACAAAAACATGGCTTGAATATGAGTGTAAAGAAGTAAACAGCAGGGCTGTAATATCTATATGGGGATCTGTCTGTAGGTTGGTCCCAGTGATTCAGGCCTCCGAGCGCTTGACGCTCCAAACTGACACCAACCGGCCTAACAGCATCTTCTTCCATGATCAGCATCACAGGAAATGGAAGTACTCGATACATCTAGACTGACCGATCGGCAGCAACGTCCTCGGAAGAGCACCTGAGCTGCTGGACGCCGTGCTTGCTGCTGAAAAACTGTCAACCTCCATCTGAACCTGACTGTTACTTACAGGACACGATGTGTCTGTCCACTGAAACTGGCTTGCATAGGGGCTCCTCTCTGGTTGTTGATTGGCTCTGAAAGAATGTACATTCGGGGACTGTGGCATCGCTGAGGATGTCAGGAATGTGGGCTGCTCACTGGCTGTGTGCGGGCTGAAGCAGATTGATACCGCCTTCCTCGAGGACGATTGCGCAGCAATATCTCTCGTGCATCCCTTGGGATTTGAGCTGGTGATGCAGGTGTGATGGTTGAAGTAAGTGACGGAAAACAATGGCGGATCGGTGGTGTCCTTCTGTTGGACTTGCTTTGTGGCAGGGCACTTCATGTCGTTCTTGTAGGTGCATCTGTAATAGAACCTGAAAATAGAATGACATGAACTAAAAAATCTCACTTTCCAAAAGGAAAGAGATGAATTATTTGCCAAGATGTGGAACGCAGTCTAAATTCCTTTTCTGACAAGCTTAAAATAGTTGCATTTTAACATCATTAAATGCATGTCCCAGGGGCGGAGTCATGTTGACCAAGGGTGGTGCACTAGCACCAGGGTTCGAGGCATGTTTTTGCTAGTAAGCATCATATTTTACCATTTGTGCACCACCCTTGAGCAAACGTGTGGACCAGGTCGATGACCGCGTGGCCCATCCATCTACGATGCTAAGGCACCATGTGTGCTTCGTGCCTTCACCTAGCCATGAAATGTGCACCACACACATCAATATGTTTGTCTGATATATAGCATCGAAAGCTATAGATTTCCCTCATCTTCTGGCCATTTAGAATCTTTCTATTTTAAATTCCCATATTAACACATATACATATTCAGGGACATGTTATTGCGCTAGCGCCTAATTTTTAACTCCCTAATAAGCATATATCATAGGATCTTCATGGGACAATCTTGAGCATTTCTTCTTCCTCCCAGCTTTGGTACTATGCTTCTTCTCCGGCACAATAGCTACTCTCGCGTGCTCGCTCCAACCTCCAATCCCGCCCTTTCCTTGTCCGCCCCAGTTACTGTAGCATCATTGTGTTCATTGGATTCGTCTGGCGAAATTACACCCATCTTTAAAATAGGTTTTTAAATAAATTTTATTTACTAGTAAAATTCCTTCGCACTAACTGTTAGCACTAACCATTAGCGTGCTAACCAAACAGGCAGTGCCCAGTTTTTCTCACGCTGCAGCTGATCCCGTCAATTCATGTTTTCTGCCGCAGGGCCCATCTAATTTTCAGGCATCACTTGTACACTGTGGAGGTATGGAGGGCCTAAGAATGTGGATGTATTAATAATGTCGTGAGCCGTCTATTTCTCCCCCAACCATTGTAAAAAAAAATTGATATACATAACATATAGGCAAAGGAACACAATGTTAAAGCAGTGCACCAGGGTCATCCCAGCTCTAGCTTCGCCCCTGGCATGTCCTCCACTTATAAAATTAGCAAGAGGACATCAGAGCAGGGGACTTCATGTCATTCTGCATTTCTGCCCACTGATCCTTTTGGACAGTTGGACATCTTTTAAAGATTTGCATTTTTAATTTACCCACTGGTGACTGGTCTTGTTCTTTTCTTTTTTCTTGAAAGTTCTTAAGAATTCTGGAACTGAACTTTGCTTTAAGATGCATTTGCCAAGCAAAGGTCTACATCCCTTTAACTCAGTAAGTGGGTAAGTATTTGAAAAATCAAGATCAGTCATGTCCTTTCCCCCTCTGTCAACATTCAGTCTACCTAAATTAGGTGGAACAGCATCAATAAACACTGTCACGACCTTTTCTTCTACTACATACACTGCTTTTTACAAAAAGAAATAATTGCTCCCACCTGTTAAACATGCTCTTAATGGGCTAACAAGATATATGGGGTCTGCACCACATTCCAATCGCTATCTAAGGAAGTAAAAAAAAAAGGTAGCAGGGACTGTTGGCATGCATACTAATAGCTGAAAACTTGAGTTGGGATCAAATTTGCTAACCAAATGAAGGAACACCTAGCCTGCTAGTGAAGTATTAGATTTCAAACGAGTTGCCAATGACAGGTAATAAAGGTGGCCAACTTGTGAATTGTATATTCATATAGGAAGCAACGCTTTGCAAGTTTTCGTTTGTCTAGTTGAGTTGTCAATTAAGAAAGATATTGCCACTGCAAGGGTTATTTTTCTAGCCCAGCAGTCATTACATAAAACATTTTTTAATTGATTAATATCTGTTTCCTTTCAACCAGTCAAGGGTATGGTGACACCTGTCCACCGACAATTCTACCGCAGCCGCAGAGTGACTAGTAGACAACTTGGCAGTTTGATATGTCCTCCTTCCCCTAATATACAAACGTTAGGCGCACTAAGAAGCAATGTGATTTGGGGCAGAAAAAGTATATATATGGCCCACAAACTGAACATACAAAGACTATATATATTGACTAAAAGCAAGAGATTTTTTTTTCTATTTGTGGGCAACTTTATATTTTAGGTAAATGTAAAAAAAATGGAGCTTAATTACATGAAGAGGTCTGCTACCAGATTTGTTCGCCACTTAGACTGGTGAAACTATGGCATTCCAAACTCCATCCAAATTTAGCAGGGCCTTAATTAGTGAATTGCAATTTTATCAAGTTTGCACATGAGCTTCTTCAATGGACTACCACCAAGAGGTAAACGACCCAAACTGGACTGGTAAAGATTTGTGCCCATGAAACTACCGGAACACACTACATTTAAGAAGAAAATCACAAAAGATAAGAAGCTACATGTATAGGTCACCTTTATTTAATATTACTGGAAGCCAGGATAGCATAAATCTATTAAAAACCATGAATTCTTCCAGTCAAAACAAGGCAAAGGTGTTCCTAAATTCCAAATATTTGAGGTAATCACTCTCAGTTCACACAGTAACAGGTCCCACACAAATTCACCCCAGATCTAGTAGTAACTGAATTGACCATTTGCAACAACTGTATCCTGACGACAGTAAGAGTAGTTCTTGCACACAAAGGGGATGCATGCATGGACTGAGAGAAAAAATGCGCTTATTCAGGGAACAAAATGCATGGCAAAAGGGATGAAGGCAAGAGCGAGGGACTATGTATGAACCTTGGGAAGTTGGAGTTGGAGAGCTTCTTCTCGCCGTACTTCCTCCACTGGTGCCCGTCGTCATACGGAGCGTAAGTGTCCGAGGTCCAGGTGCGCTCATCTTTCCTGGTATTTTTTTTACAGGACAGAAATTGAAGAAAAGGCACCATGAAACTGAAATTCGTGCAAATTTCGCAGCAGGAGAAACTTGAGGAAGCTGCGCTTCTGCGTACCTGATCCTTTGCTGCTGGGTTCTGACAGCCCTGTGGGATGATCCCAAGTCGCTGAGATAGGTAGGAACAGAATCCAGAGCCATGGCAAGAATGGTGAAGGAGAGAAGCGGGGGGAGGCCGCTGAATGAACTGATGAAGAGGGAGGGAGAGAGGAGACGTTTCTTGAATTGGGGGAACTCGGCAGCCTGCGCTGGGAGACTCTGACCACCTTTATTTATAGCACATTAAACAACGACGGTGCAGGAGCATTCTTCAACGTTAACACGCGTCGTTGCCCCTGGAACTCACCCTAACGGCGCTGCACTTTTATTTCTCTTCGTGCACTTTTGTTTTACCATCCTTTCTCCATTTTGTTCTCCACGGTAGATCGAACTCCTCTCCAGCTTATTCCTACCAATTAAAATTTACAAGCACTAATATCCTTTTGCAGCGCTGAAAGTAAGACTCTGTCCAAGAGCTATGCTTTCTTTCTGTCAAATAATTTCAGAAATAAGTATTAGTGTCTCTAATCAGTGATGAAACGGAGAGGAACTGACGGAGTGAGGCTGGCATCAGATAGCCCGCCACATCTGAATAACTAACGCAAGCGTCAATACAAATCCATGTGCAAGACAGAACAGCTAGCTAGCTGATGCCCTGGCTCTGCATTTCTTTACATTTCTGAAGACTCTCATCTTGGTCTTATATTACTTGTTAAATAAAATGGAAGCACAACTTTGTTACAAAATCTTGGGTTTGGTGGATCGATCCCCACCGGCACAGGCTAGCATAGGGACCAATAAAGAGCTTATATAATACTGCATCCCTTCGAACAAACTTTCACCAAGTAGTCTTTTTCAAAGAAGTCCCAAGAGAGAGAAGCATAAAAAGAAAGAAATAAATCGTGTCAGTGACTCCTGATTTAAGTACTATTACTTACCATGCTAATGACCTTATGGATAGAAAACATCGCTCTATAGGAACTGTTGAAAATGACATGATTTAAAATTTTCTTTCCAAATGTAAAATCAAAAGCACTTGGCTAGTTGCGAGGTGCTTCTACGCTCTTCTGAAACTAAAATTTACTAATCCTAAAGCAACACTGCTACTGGTGGTCAGCATTTTCACCTTTCAGTAGGGCACAGATCCACAATTCCATATTATATTATAACTTGTAATTAGTTTATTACAGCCACTTGTTCCTGGGCAAATCGTGTCCGTCTGAACATGACATTAGCCACAAAAAATTAGTGGTACAATGATCTAAGAAATAATCCTGCTTAGTTGCTATGGTTTTTATGTAGCTAACGAATTATATCCTTTCTTTCTGAAACATGGATGATTTTCCACCATATAGCAGTATTTATTGCATCATCTAGTAGGCTAACTGTTGCTCGCTAATACTAAAGATTACACTGTGGATGACCACAGATCAATAGAAGCAATTTGTCCTTTTAATAGCATTGTATGATACTTATATTTTAGGCATTGAAATTGTGGCAATAGAAGTAACGGCATCATCTCACACATCCACATACAAACAAATAGCTCACCCAACCATTCTTTTATTTAACTTTTTCTTTTTTATGGAATGAAGAGGACGGTTGTTTTATTCTATTACCAGATCATTGAAAAAAATTATATTTGTAATGCAGTAGTACCTAGCCTCAATCAAGACTCAGGGGAGGTGCAAATGGGCGAAGTCTGAACCTCCTTGAATTCTTCTGTGTTTCAAATACTGCATTGTTCTTCAGAAAATGCAAACTACTGCCAATTCCAAAGAAGAAGAAAAACTGAATTCCCCCCAGCATGCATGGTTTCATCAACAGGGTCTTTTTTTTTTTGGAAAAGTAGGGTCAAATATTTGGAACCAGTGAGAGCAGAGAATAGGAATATAATTCTTTACTCTACACTAGCCTTCAAAAGTTGTGAAAAATGCCCTTTGCATCTGGGCTGGCACTAGTTATGTAAAGAGACCATTTACATAAGTAATATTGAAGCCTTTTATCAGGAACGGTACTCCATGAAGGGCAAACTAACTTCTAAACAATGGCTGCTAATTTTGTTCTTTATTGAGCACACTGCATACCCAGGGCATGAGTCCAAAAAATGGGCGGCAGATGCCCTGGAACTTGAGATGAGCAGCCCCTAATTGAATAAATAGAGCCCAATGGAGGAAAACAAAGACAACCTAGTGGATCTGCTATCTAAAAAGTGTTGATACAAGGTGCTTCCATGTGCTGCTGCGCTGTTTGCATGCAATTCAAATTGTCCAATCTTATTCTTAATCAATCCACAAGAAGAATCTCGCTGATCATGAAAACAATTTTAATACTCCTATGATGGGGGGCGGTGGGATGGTTCCTGGAATCTAAGATCATATCTCTTCAGGGGACCTAAGATGGAAATTAAAAGTAAATGGTGCTATCTTCTTGACAGTTGATATGTGGTACCAAGCTTTATTTCTTTCATGACGTAAAAGTTAGCTAGGATGACAAAATAAAATAAAGTCAAGGAAGATATCATTCCACTTGGACTCAACTGAATTAGTTCATCCCCCCAGCACCATAATATGTCGAAAAGAATTGATTTTAACCCTCATTTTCGCAGATGGTGTCTTGAATCTAACTCAGCTTAAGAAAAGAATTGTTCTCAAAGACGATAATATTGCTATTGTAATACCACCACCCCATGTGTAGGAATCAAGGCTCGATCAGTAGTTGCTAGGATAAAGAATTCCCAACAAGATGTTGAATCGGTTTAGGATTCCTAGTTAATTAATTAGTTTATGCAACCAGCTGCTTCGTATAGAAAATCAAGAGGAAGCAACTTATTAGGGACACAGCAATCTTGACACCATTTGCTGCTACTAGTATTCTAGTATATCCTGCAGGCGGCTGCTGCTGCTGCTGCTGCTGCAGTCCAACAATATTTTATATCTGCAGGCTTGTGGCTGCAATGGGATAGTACTTACTGAAAAAGTGAAAATAACATGCCTGTTGACTTAATTAGGTGTCGTCGGAGAAAGAGAGAGATCCATGGGGATGAATTATTAGCATCAAATGAGATAAGTTTAAGCAATGAGAAATTAAACGTGCTGATTCAAATGAAATGTTGTAGATTAGATGAGTAGATGTAGTCATGGTTATGCATGCCATGCCATGTATAAGTACTCCGTAGGACTCATTATTAGAACAAGTACACAGCGAGAGGTGAGAAATAAATTAATTAAGCTTGCGTATATGACGAATCGATCGATCAAAAGTTGAAAGCTAACACAGCACTTGTGTACACAGTAGACATGGAAATTTACGCAAAACGACTACTAGACGATACAGTAGATTAAAAAAGTACCCAAATTAACAAATGTATTAAAGCACTAATAGTACCGGTTGCAGGGGCAGCGGATCGGAGACACTCGCACATGGCACACCCCATCCTCCATTGGTTTTCACTTCGGCCGGTTCCTGATTCCTCCGGTGGTTGGCCGGAGCCGGGGAAGGAGATGCAGAGCGGAGGGGCTGGACACGGGCCTCTGGCTTCGGTGGCCCGTCCGATCCGAGGCCGCGGCGCTGGAACTAGGGCAAGGCATCAGTAATCTTGGGCCGGGTCACCTGGCCCGGGCTGAACCGATTTTGTAGTCTGTTGGGCCAGTCAGTCAACTTTCCCTTCTTCTTTACCATTAGCATTGATGATGGGCCTCATTTATTCATGATGCCACTGCGACGCCGGCCGGGGCTTCATTCAATCACATGATTTTTTATTTCTTTGTCTTTTAGACCTCATTAAATTCAATTCAACAATACATATAATCTGGATCAAAGGAAGAAGGGGCTAGTTTGGGGTGTATGGCAGGGGCCCCTGTTAACGCCTTTTACAGATCAACACACGATCGCGCGAGGTCGCGCGGCGCGAGGAGGGGCTCCAGCACCTTTTGCGTGGAACTGGTCAGACCGGTCGCCGTGTAGAACGACGACGATCCGACGAACACTCGCCCGGGAAGGACCCCGTGATGAGTCCATGGCTCATCAAAATATTTCTGCTGGTTTCTCATCGAGCTCATACAAGGATTCATCTGGTAATAATATGAAAGATCCTTATTTCATTAAGCTCGGTGCATTTTCTTTTGATATGGAACAAACCAAGATGGCACATAGAGGAGAGCTGGATGCAACTCTTGCATTATCATGTAGATCTTTTCGGGGAATTAATTTTGGCAAGAAAGGTCGATCCAATAAATCAAGTCAATATGTCTACGTGGGAACTATGCAGGTGGAGATAAAGAGCAGTCCAATTTGAGCACAGCAATGGAGTTGGGCTGTCTATCCTCAACACGTGATGCATTTATATTAGCTTATTAATCAAAATAAAAATTACGTATGGTGATTAGCTAAGTAGCCGCATTGTTTAATGTTTCTTTTAATATTTGGGTTCGGGACTAGGGGTCAGGTTAGGTGCACGTAACATGTTTTGGTTGTACTGGTCCATGTGTCAGTCCTACGCCTGCGAGCATATAAAAGGCTGTTAATCAGCCGTGTATCAGATCAGATTGGATTATTATTATTGCTGTCGAGCCGCCGCCGCCGCCGCCGCCGCCGCCGCTCGAGAGGAACCCTAGATGGTGATTCCATCTACTATCAATTGAAGCTGATCCTCTTGTCGGATTTGCGTGGAGTACGTGATCGAGTGGATATTGCTCGGGTGCGTCACTTAGATTTCTTGGTGAGATCCCTCCTCTTCTGATCGCGAGTTGCTACTCACGGATAGAAGGACCTGCTCGTGATTTGGATTGCAGTTGTTGTAAGCCAGATCCATTATTTATCTATTATCGCTGCTGTTGGTATTTGTCTTCACGTTGAAGGATTAAGCCTGTTGAGTTGCCGCCCATATTTATTTAGTTGGAAAATACTGATTATTTAGTTTCTGGTGGAATCTCGAAGAGAACTTGTCTCAGCTAGCCTGCTTTGTTGCCGTGAGGATAAAAATTGATATCGCTAGCTGCTGCACACTTGCTTTGGTCTGACAACAACAGGGGTGCTTTGTTGATTAAACAATCATTATAAGTTTATTATTGAAAATTCAGAAGGGGATTGTTTATATTTACTTGTACCGTGAAAAATTGGGCAAAATTATTTGGACCGCGTAGGCGTGCCTTTATCATCCTGTCGGAGCAAACGCGCGTAGGTTTGCCCTAGGCTCGGCAGGCTAGCTAGGGCGTCCTCAAACGCCATGGAGACGAGAGAGGAACAGCATATCGATGTTGGAAAAATAGGGTAAAAGAAAAAATAAAGAGATAAAAGATGTGCTTTTGATAGATTCGATTGGGTTGTCCTCAATCGGCCGTGATCCTTTATATTTATAGGGTGGGGAAGACTTACCCCGCAAGAGATCCTGTTTACATATCTAAATATATTAAGAATTCTAATTACAGTCGGATTACTCCTAGACCGGTAAGACCAGTCGGACCCACCGGTCAAACCGGTCGGGCTCCTTCCGGATCCGCTATAGCACCAGACCGGTTAGACCACTTGGTCAGACCGGTTGATGTCAATTTTGGCTGTCAACATATGCCCCTCTATTTTTTGGTAAAGCTTACTTGCCAAAAAACATTCTTCTGAACCAAAATTGTCTAAGGGTCACGATTAGCAATGCATCGGCCATATATTATTTTTAAACATGCTAAAATAGCTGAAATAAGAGAACTAGCAAATGTAACAATTTCTAGCTTAATATCAGCAAACTATTTCGGCTTTATATTCCTTAGCATGTTGAATAACAAAAGTCTTGAAACAGCCAATGCGGCCGATTATATAAATTATAGCTCCTTAGTAAAACATAAAACTGATAGTCATAATATGACAGACAAGGATTATGAACAAATCATGGATTAAACGCACCTGAATATGCTGTCCATGGTACGTGCATCGACGGGATGAATGATGAAGACCAATACGATGACCGTTGATGCTTTTTTGATCTTGGTGGTGAAGAATTCCTTCTTCGTTTGCTTTCTAATTGATTGCTTTGTTTTTGTTCAGATATCTTTTTGTATTTATCCAAAAGCTCCTCAAAGGTCGGCTTGGTCCTATTTTTTGCACCACCAGATTTCTTAAGTTCAGACCGATTTGATAAACCGGTAAGACCGGTCCTGTCAGAACCGATATGGTTGCTCTTATCTTGCCCCCCGGCCGAACTTGAACATTGTTCGACTACATTATTTGAATCAGGATCATCATTGGAGACAATTTTACTAATTGAGCTATACGATTGCTCTTCAACAACCGGTTTTTCTTTATCTAGTGTCAAATCTGAATTTTTGTTTAATCGTCCATCTTTTTTGACACGATAAACTTGCTTGATCACCTTGTATTTCTTTTTTCTGTATAGACCGATCTTTTTCATCAAAATGATCATTAATGATAGGTGATGGTTTACCAATTGCCGGCTCCCTATAAGTAATATAATCTGAAACAAATATCTAGGAAGAGACAGCATATATGAATTATAATACCATGATGGATAAAAACAAGGCATACTGTAATAAGATCCGCAGGGTATAAGTATAGGCGATCTATGTGATGAAAACGGCATTGAATTAGGAAAATCATTCGGCTACCGATTCCGATCATGGAATTGCTGTCTTGGAGTAGATCTTGAGTGTTTTGGATGTTTTGACCGACTAGCATTATTATTTTGTTTTTTGGATTTAGCCGGAAGATCTCCAAGAAAGGGTTTCGGCTTTTCCTTTTGATGCTTGTGACGGCCTTTGGATTCAACGGTTTTCCAAACATCAATCTCAAGTTTTTTGGGTTTAACCATCTTAGGTTTTGATTTATTTTGCAAAACCCTAGATGAGCCGGTTAGACCGGTTTTGGAACCGGTCAGACCGGTTGCGGTGCAACCAGCATCTTTGCCTTTATTTTGTTGCCCCCCGAGTGTGAAAGTACTGGATATAGTCTCTATGCTCTTTCTAGGAAATTTTGGGTCAACAAATTTGGCTTGGAACGGCCGAATTGTATCTTGACAAGCAACATCACAAATTGGCAAATCTTTGCAAGGATTATTAGTCGGCTTTTCAATAACTGACTCTTGAATAACAGGAACTAGAATTGAACTAGCTTCTTGATCAATCAAATGCTGGACAAGATCAGATAAAGTATCGGATAAAGTATCTAAAGATTGTACCTCTTTTAATAGATCAATTATGGATGGTGGCTTCCACTCCTTTATCTTGATGACGCCTTACTCTGTTTTACGAAAACAGGATAGAAGCAACCTTTCATCCGCCTGATCACATTCTCGCCGATACTCTTGAAGTAGTTCCTCATGTGACTATATATTGCTAGGGTTTGACGGATCGGCCATCACAACCTGATTCTCATCCCCAGCGGAGTGGCCAATTTGTGTTGACGCCTTTTACGGATCAACACACGATCGCGCTAGGTCGCGCGATGCGAGGAGGGGCTCCTTGCAGCACCTTCTGCGTGGAGCGGTCAGACCGGTCAGAGGGACTGGTCAGACCGGTCGCCGTGTAGAACGACGACGATCCGACGAACACTCGCCCGGGAGGGACCCCGTCGGGGCAAGCGCGCGTAGAGTTGCCCTAGGCTCGCAGGCCAGCTAGGGCGTCCTCAAACGCCATGGAGACGAGAGAAGAACAGCATATCGAGGTTGGAAAAGTAGGGTAAAGAGAAAAGGTAAAGAGATAAAAGATGTGTTTTTGATAGATTCGATTGGGTTGTCCTCAATGGGTCGTGACCCTTTATATTTATAGGGTGGAGAAGACTTACCCCGTAAGAAATCATGTTTACAGATCTAAATCTATTAAGAATTCTAATTACAGTCGGATTCTTCCTAGACCGGTCGGACCCACCGGTCAGGTCGGTCGGGCTCCTTCCGTATCCGCTACAGCACCAGACCGGTCAGACCGCTTGGTCAGACCGCTTGGTCAGACCGGTTGATGTCAATTTTGGCTGTCAACACTTCCATCTAAAAAAATGCAACTGGAGTCAAACAACTTAAGTTTTATCAAATTTATGCAAAATATTATTAATATTTATGTTTAAAAAATAAGTATTATTAGATTAGTCATATAATATATTTTATATTAAACCTATTTGGAGATATACATGTTTGTAATTTTTATATAAATTTGGTAATATGAAATCGTCTGATTTCTCAGAAAGTAAGAGTTGCATTATTTTTAGGATGGAGGAAAAACGTGTGTGACCGTGATTATATTTGCTTTGATCGATATGGTCGTAGTTCTTATTATGTCCTGGCAAAACCCTATGAGAGGACACAGGCTCTCTTTGCCTTGAACTGGTGTGTGTGCCATCACACAAGAACGAATTATTACTCCGTACTCTGTGACATGTTAGTACTTAATTAGGACATATATAGAGGCATGTACCTTAGGCCGTGTTTAGTTACAAAAATCAAAATTCCAAAAATTTTTTCCGGCACCTGCATGTAGACTTAAATCTAGACGAAATAAAAAAACGCATTACGACTGCTGCCTGTAAATCGCGAGACGAATCTAATGAACCTAATTAGGCCGTAATCAGAAGCTAAATTGATACAGTAATGCTACAGTAAACAACCTCTAATGACAGATTAATTAGACTCATTAGATTCGTCTCGCGATTTACAGACGAGTTCTGTAATTTATTTTGTGATTAGTTTATGTTTAGTACTTCAAATGTTGAAAGATGTTTTTTTTCAAAAAATTTACGGAGCGCAACTAAACGGGGCCTTAGTTTTACTACTGCCGACTTGCTGGTCATTAGGCAAGTTGATGTAGCTTATTACAATAGTCATCGCATTGCTTGGATCTCGTCACGTGTTTGGTGAAGTGACGCAGGCATATTAATTATTAGTTTTTGCCGCTTCAAAGTTAGGGTGTGTTTAGTTTCCCATTTTGGAACTTTGAAAGAGATTCTTTCCACATCTGAAGTATTAAACATAGAGTAATCATAAAACTAATTATAGAATTCGTCTGTAAACTACGAGACGAATCTAATGAGCCTAATTAATCCATCATTAGCATATATTAGCTTTACTGTAGCAATTTAGTGTCTAATCATGACCTAATTAGGTTCATTAGATTCGTCTCGCGATTTACAGTCCATTTATGTAATGCGATTTTTTTCGACTATATTTAATACACCATGCGGGTGATTTACAAAAAAATTGTAATTTTGAAGGTTTGGATCTTAACAAGGCCTTAGTTAGGGTCTGATTGGATGAGAAAGTTGAATGCTAAATTTTGAACATATATTAGCATTTATGCACATGCTAAAGTTTTTTAGTCTTGATTAAAGTTTAGTCCATTCTATTAGCACTTGTTTGGATAAGCTAGTGCTAAAGCTTTAACACTTCTACACAATATTTTTTTAGAGTTTTAGGAGTCACAAGATTCCCCGTCTTAATGCAAAGACAGATTGTCAGAACGATTACAGCAAGTTCGAATCCCAAACGGCCGAGACACCTGACACACCAACGGAGGCTAGAGACAGAAAATAAACGAGCTAAAGGCTAACAACAGCCAAACTTTTCCGCTAATCAACTGCAGGTTTGGAAAGCTTTTAGTAAGTCAGCAACTCGGTTTCACACATGCGCTTCACATCTTCCGGTAGGAGCTCCAAGTCCCAGCTGTAGTCGGAGAGTCTCCAGGCAGCTAAAGAAGCAGCGGAGATCCCTCTCTTCAGCCAGTAATCCTCCCAGGTCTTGATGCGATCAGCTTTAGAGTAGGCACCAAGGTTTTCAGCCTGTCTTTTAGACTGCCAGGACAGAGAATTGTCCAATTCTTAACTGTCCCAGCAATCTTCATAAGAAGTGTTCCCAGATCTCTCCATCTCTTGTTCTGAAAATGTAAGTCATTTCTCAATTTTCAAATACACCAAAGAGTAGCAGAAGTGATCATGTTAAGAATAAAAAATTTCTTGTTACTGAGCCATTTACTACCAACCGATTCAAAGTTAACACCAATATCTGTGTCAAGAAGCTCAGAGATTGCTAACCAGACTTGTCTAGCCACCACACAATCAAAAAAGAGGTGGTGGGAAGTTTCTCTCTGAACAAAAGAGACAAGAATTATCGTCTAGCTTCTTGCCTCTACTTTCTATGACATCTCTAGTCAAATTCTTTTTCCTAGAAAGGAGCCATAAAAAGAAATGGACCCTTGGTGGAATCGTAAGGTTCCAGACTGCGGATACATGAACAGGGAAAACCCCTCTGAAATTAATAATCCTATATAGCGATTGTGATGAGTAAACTCCTCTGGAAGAGAACATCCAAACAAGGGCATCCTCTTCATCAGAGAAACTAATAGTTTCAGCCAATTGTTTCAGCTCAAGCCAGTCATTCATCAAACTCTGATCCACAGTTCTCCTAAAAGAACACTTAAGGTTTTCTCCATCCCAGAGGTCGTGAATGGTCTTATTTTTTTCATTAACTATCACATAAAAATCCCAAAATTGAATAGCTAGACTGGAAGAGCCTAGCCAGTTATCTTTCCAAAACTTGACTTTTTTGCCATTCCCTAGATTCCATCCAAACCCCAACTTGGCAGCCTGCGCTGCCCACATCACTCCTTTAAAGAAATTTGAGGCACCTATTGTTCTAGTAGCAAACAAATTAGGGTTCCCTGTGTCATACTTAAAATCTATAAGATCCTTCCACAGTTTACCCCCATCAGTTTGGTACTTTTTAACCCAGGAAGCAAGAAGACTTAAGTTTAAGTCTCTTAAATTAGGTACCCCTAACCCCCCAAAGTCTTTACACATGGAAACTGTGTCCCAGTTTACCAAGTGATACCTATGATGGTCAGCTGAGTCATCCCAAAGACAGGTGGCCATCTGGGTGTTGATCAGCTTAATGGCCCATTTTGGAAATTTGATAAAAGAAAGGAGATAAACAGGAATACTAGCTATGCAAGTTTTAATCAACACCAACCTTGCAGCTGGAGAGAGAAGCCTCCCTTTCCAACTAGCAACTTTTTTCAAAATTTTGTCGACTAGAGGTTGGATATCTTCTCTCTTCAGGTTTTCAAAGTGAAGAGGAATGCCTAAGTACTTAATAGGAAAAGAGCCAATAAGGCAACAAAAAATGTGAGAAATCTTGTGGACCTCATCAGCCTCTAGATTCATTGGAATGAGCTCGCTTTTATGAAAGTTAATTCTCATCCCTGAAAGTTGTTCAAACCAAGCTAGACAGCACTTCAGATTTTTAAGGTGGGCCTCGTCACAATCTGAGAAGAGAATTGTATCATCAGCATATTGGAGAGACACAACTCCCTCATACTTAAAGTTCGTGAGCAGCCCTCCAATCAGGTTGTTCTCCACAGCCTTACTTAACATTCTAGTCAGAACATCTCCTATCAAATTGAAAAGTAGGGGGGAGATGGGATCCCCTTGTCTCAAACCTTTGCCTAGTTTGAAAAACCTGCTTTCTTCGCCGTTCAGGTTAACTCCAATAGAGCCACCTTTAACTAACTGCTCAATCCAGTTAATCCAGGTTTGGCTAAAATTCCTAGTTCTTAGAACCTTGAATAGAAAATCCAAATTAACCCTATCATAAGCTTTTTCGTAGTCTAATTTCAGGATAACGCCAGGCTGGTTGGAGCCCATAATACTATGAACTAGTTCATGGGCCACTACCACACTCTCAAGGATATATCTACCTTTAATAAACGCACTTTGACTATTGGAAATAAGCCTAGCAGAAATTTTTCCTAACCTCAGGGTGAGCACTTTGGAGAAGATCTTAAAACTATAGTTAATTAAACTAATAGGTCTGAAGAACTTCATATTACTTGCATTCTCTATTTTAGGAATGAGTGTGATCATAGCAAAATTGAGTCTAAACAGATCCAGATCGCTTTTGAACCAGTCCTCAAACATACTAACTAAGTCCCCCTTAATAATGTCCCAGAACTTTTGATAGAAAATAAAGGATAGGCCATCCGGGCCTGGGGCCCCTTCGGCATAACAACTGAAAATAGCCTCTTTAATCTCTTCTTCAGAGAAGGGGGCAACTAACAACTCATTCTCTTCGTTGGACACTTTCTCAGACTCAGACCAGAAGTTATCATCCAGGTTAATATTAACTCTCTCTTCTCTAGCAAAGAGATCCTTATAGAAGTTTAGTGCAATGTCCATCATCCCTTTTTGGTCATGAACCTGACCATTAGGACCTTCTAGAAAAATCTACTCTCTTTTTGCTACTTCTTTGGTTAGCCACCGCCTGAAAATAAGCAGTGTTTCTATCCCCTTCCAAAACGTCCCTATCCCTTGATCTCTGTCTTATCTTGATCTCCTCTAAAGCCCAAATTTTTTCCGACTTCCTAGAGGCCGAATCCATCCTCTCTCTTTCACTCTCTGTTAGAGGCCTGGCTTCAGAGAGCTTTTCTAAATTATTGTAAGCTTCAGCCAAAGAAGCCTTCACCTAGTTCATGCTAGCTACTTCATTAGCAGCCCATCCTCTCACTAACTTCCTAAAGGATCTCACTCTAAACTGCCACCTATCAATACTCTTCTTTTCTTGACAAGGCAGGGCCCTCTACACAATAATTTAGCACTTAGATCTAAACGGGATCTTATTAATTCTTACTGCACGCTGATTATCGTGTGCTATAATATTATATGGAGTCTCTGATGCAAGTAACTACCGTACACATTCTACTTCCTAGAGATAGACCAACTTGTGCACTAAACTAAACTACCACTTGACACATATACTACTTAAATCTTTATTATCAACATCGTCTATCTACAACTGATCTAGTATACGCACGTGCATTGAGAGCATGCATAAACGACAAACTTGTGGCGGCTGTGGGTCAACACACCCTCTTTATAATTATTCAATGATTAGCAAACTACTTGTCACTACATACGGTTGAGTAGTTGCTTGCAAGGCAGCACGGCTCTGACATATGATTTCCATATTATGGTTGTACTGATATTCCAATTTTAGAACGCGGCAAACACATGGATATTGCATTATGAGGATCCAATGCCTTAAGACAGGTATCAGATTCCAACATACAGGACAAATTCTGGCTATTCAATCAGCTCCGTCTATTAATTCCTAAATACTTGTCACGCTATAGTCCAACAGCTAGCAGCGTTCTTGTCACTGATATTTTTTTCAGGATGATTTCTCATTTTCCTCCTCTTATTATCTCTCTGCTACCCCCACACAATTCCTAAGGTTTGTTTCATATCATGCAGATTGATCACTACTATCTCACTCGTCAATGATGTCTGAATTGCCAACCTCCAAATCTTATTAGTGCATCCATATATAGGTTAGTTGTGATGTAATGAAGGGTCATAAAAATTTAAATGTATGTAGTTAACTCCGTTGCATGCCGTCGTCTTGCTTGCGTCGGATCCTGTCAGGCGTTTTGGTGAACTGGAACCTTTCATCCAATGGTATGCACACTTCTCACATCTGTTCATTATATTACCAGTACAGCATTCAGGTTTGTTTGATATTTACAGATCGAGTTGATAAAAGGTATAGCAGAGATATATTCGCCCCACAAGATTCATACTGGTATGGTATATGCCAACTTGTGTACGACGACTGCTACCTAGGCAGGTGTGCAAATGGAAAATATTAAGGGCACGTACGACAATCTTGTGGCGGCTGCCAGTTAATTAGAACCCCCCACCATTCTTTTCTTAATCACCCATGACCCGTATATATAGTATGAAATCCAAAACACGATGATGAATAAGAAAGTGAGGACCCCCAATGCATTTTTATTGATTGCCAGCTGATTTGCAGGTGAGACATGCTGAGGCCTATCTTTCGGTTGTTTAGAGTTTGTTTGGAGGAGCTAATTTTTTTAATAGAGGAGCTAAAATTGAGTGTTGAACTTTAGCACATATTAGCACCCACACATATGCTAAAGTTTTTTAGTTTTAGCTAAAATTTAGCCCACTTTATTAGTACTCCCGTTTGGTTGACCTAGTGCTAGATCCTAAAAATTCCTAATGCTAATAGGTAAAAGTGCTGCTGCTGGTCTTCCCTACCATCCCCTCCCCCTCTTCTAAGTCTAGCGGACACCACAACACCAGCAACCCCCCTCCCCTAACCCCGGCACCACCCCACCGCCGTTGCTGCCTGCTTCTTTTGCGATAGTTGCGCGCCAGCTGTGCGTGTGAGGAATAAATTTTCCGGTCACAGCTTGCTTTTTTTGGTCAGTTAATGATTTTGTTATGCAAAAAATATAAAAGTTGAAAATCACACCATCCTTATAGTCGAATGTTGTAAAATAGATCTTTTTCTTCTGTTCATGTCTGCTTCATACAAGAACTCACAAAACTGATGCATTACATTCTGGCTATATAAATGATATTTTCACTCACACTAAGAGCAGGCATCTGATGAGATATATATACTTTATTAATATCTCTCTTTGGATCATATCATGTCTTATCAAACTAGCTTTTAGTTGATACCTCAATTATCAGGCTCCAACTGAAATCTTAGGAGTGCATCCAACTCCCAACAGTCCAAATCTAAGGGTGCAAACGGGTTCATGTTCAATGGCTCATACAGGCTCTTTGTGACCAAGTCTGCAGATTTTCCGATCAGCTTATTGTCACCTAGGGATATCTGATGATCACAAGGATCTGTAGAGGTGATCGATATGCTAGATCGTCTGTCACTGCTGCTTTGGGTGTTTGTTTCAGACTCATCAGTGCCTGAGTCAACGCCATTGTTGTCCTTGCAGGTATGCTGGCCGTGGTAGACGACTGTGTACATCACGGGATTATCAGTACCTGTGCTTTCGTCTTGCTGTTGCACCGTCTTTGTTGCTTTGCAGCCTTGTTCCTTGCTGTAGGTGCATCTGTAGTAGCTCCTGGAGAACCAGATTAATGATAGTCCAAGTTAGTACACTTGTGCATAAATTTCTTCTATCATTTACACAATTAACTGATAGTACTCAGAAGCCAGAATATAATTAACACATGAACAAAATGGAATTGAGTATTTACAAATGCATGTGTAGTTGTGTACCATGCATAGGCGTTGAAAGGAAAATAATAAAGAAATTAAATCAAATTCCAGAGAAGGAAAATATCTTTTAGAAGAGACAAGGTACCTTGGATGTTTCGCTTTGTTGATGTGCTTTTGCCCATACTTTCTCCATTGGCGGCCATCATAGTGCGGAACAGGTGTTTCCAGTGACACCAAATCATCAGACCTCCTGCTTAGCATTTGTTTGCGTTGGGAATAATAAATGAAATGGCCTAATCACAAGCAACATCAAGAAGTATATTATATCAGATCACATAGATTCATACCTTCTCTTGTGCTGATGACGGGGGTTAGCAGTAGCACCCTCCTCCTTGGTGCAGTCATCAGAAGAAATCCTCCTCACTCTCTTCTTGTCATCCACCAGTGCGTCATCATCAGACTGATGCTGCAGCTGCAGCTCAGTTATGGCCTTGCTGGAGCAATCCAGTATGTTCTGGAACATCTGGGCAACAAGCTCGCAGCGTTGGTCCGCTTGCAGCGCAGGAAGGACGATGGCCCTCAGCTGCGTCACTAGAGACTGCCCCCTGGCGATTTCCTTCATCGCCGACCCATGGTCAGAGGCAAAAGAAGGGTGATCAGACGGTGAAGATTGAGGAAGGTGTCTGCTGTTGTGGTGCTTCATCTCAGCTAGTAATTTTTAGCTAGCTCTTCTTGTATCTGAAGAAGACTGAGGCACTGATTGAACACAGGAAGGAGGGAAGCTTTAACTGCAGGCTCGTTCTCTTGCAGTTGTGGGAGGAGGAAGGGAGGAAGGAAGCTAAATTGTCAGCTGGCTATGGCGATAGGGTTACTCCTAATCTCTTGCAGTTATATACAGAGATGGGAGTGGTATGGCACACCTCGTTATGCAACATAATTAATGATCAACTTGGGCAACAATATAATCAGCTGCATACGTAGGCACATGGAAACAGACAGGACGGACTCTGACTTGGCAGCTACCGCGCGTTAGCAATACTGTGATGGGTACATAGTCAAAGGAATGAACCTGGCACACGGATTGAATTGGCTAATTTCATCGTAATCAATTGTCGTTTGTGTTCACCAGGTACACCCCTATCTCAAAACAAACAAGTCTGGTCAGTAAGCAGTTGTCTTCAGTTCTCACCTGAACTTTTCACCTTCTATACTGTCTTGTCCTACACTACAGTCCCATTCCAACAATCCCGGCTGCACATACACAAAAGAAGAAAGAACACCAGACGTCCGTACACTTGAAATCTAACCACAGTTCGTTGGCACGCATCGAGGAGTTCTCTAATATCCTGTTTGAATAAGCAGGGATTAGAATCAGTTCATTTTACCTTGAGACCTGAATGGGCTTTGCCTGATCCCCACATATTGGCAAAAAAGGACTTGTGTGCCTTTTTTTTCGGAGGCTCTAGTTTAAAACTTTAAATATATACGAAGTGAATTACGATATACACTTGCATCCAAATTAGCACTCTCCGCATACATATATACTTGGTATTAATGATTTATATCTCATCAGGATATTCATGCTGCCTTATAGCTTACTTGGAGACAATAGCTTTTGGCCAAGGATTCCATCGATCATGCTGACAGAAGCAAGCTCATGTCAGCACAAGTTCGTCATCTTCCTAATAAGCATTTCGTGTAAGCTCAAAAGTCCATCTAAAATCTTCCTGGCGCTGTTTGTAAAAATGTCGTGTTGGTCCACGTTGTTGGCGACGTATTAACAATTCAGTAATTGTTAGTTTCCAAGGGCACTTATAATTCTTAATTGCAGTAATAAACAATGAGCTGCAGATCGATAACGGAGCAACACAAATAATGTATGTAGACTTGTGCTGCATAATGTTGTGGAACGTGGTGCTCTCAGCAGTCTAGCACATGTGTCCCTTGTGCCGACCACATCAGTGCCTAGCTTTTGATATGATTTTCCACGAAGCAGATGAAAGACCAACATCATTGGTAAAACTTTTGAAATAGTCAGTCAGTCGCACCATTTGGCGGGTCTTGCTACAAAAGGAGAAGAAAAGGGAGGGAGGGTACACTCACACCATGCCACTCTTTGAAGGTTATTGATTATTAGCAGGCTGTATATACATGCTCCTTGAATTTTATTTTCTTCTCCTGGCACTACTAAAAAAAAACTCTCTCCATTCCAAATTGTAGGTCAATTTGTCAAATCTAGATGCATGACAAAACTTATATATCTAGACTATTTTGAATGGAGGGCCGGGAGTAGTAAATAAATAGTGCGATTTTAGGAAAACATGCATCATATATATCCATAATGTCTGAAGCATCATCATTATTTCCATTCCATAACAAATATAATTCGTCCTAGCCTCTTCCGTTACGCAAAAGCATAATAAGGTGGGGAAGTTTTAATTTGGCAAATTGCATAGGGGTGGTTTATGCAATAATTTTGTCTACAAGCTAGGATCAATGGAGTAAGTTGAGGCAGGCGTCACCCCTTGATCCATCCCATCCGAGGAGATTGAGCATTCTCTATCAAAGCATTCCTTCATTGTTTCATCACATGTTTTACTTAATTTGCAAGGCGAGTAGTAATTAAACACAACTCCGATCCTTTGACAACAACATACACAACATATCTTTCCAATTTTCAGGCTCCAAACTAGAAACAGAATCCTGCTCCGATGACGGCAGCGGCACCAGCTCCCGGTCCCTGGGCTCTGCAGGGTTGTACTTGTATGGTGGGAGGCGGGAGCGGCAGACGGGGCATGAGTTGTGCACCTCCAGCCACTGCACGATGCGACCACGTACACGGGAGCCTCCGTGCGGCTGCGGCCTCCTTGCAGATTTGGAGGCCGGTGGCACGGCGAAGGGACGACGACGCTGTCCATCTCCGCCGTAGATTTGGAGGTCGTCGTCGATGTGGTATGACGAGGAGTAGATCAGCAGCAAGTCCTGCTCCGGGGTCCTCCCAGTTTATTTTGGCTCTCAATTAGGAAGGACAGCCGGGGAGGACACAGCAAGTGCTTAATTGGGGACGCCGCCGCCTATGGTTGTCTCGTCTGTGTGTCATTGTTTGTTCCGTTCGCCCAAATGCATGCAGGCTGCTAGCACCGAAAATCTAATTAATTAACTGATCATCACCTGATTAATATTTATTTATTTATACGTACACTGACCAGCAAGCCCACAAGCAAGCAAAGCATGAAGCCCATACGGGCTAGTAGCCCATGGAAATGGAAGAAGCCCAAAACCGCGGGAAAATACAGCCCATGCCACTGCCACGTCAGCAATACCTCCCCCTTGCCCAGTTTCCACCACCACACGGCCAGCCGCCGCCCCGGCTCCCTCCCTTATGCTAGTTTGCCTCCGGCGAGGCCTCTCGCTCGTCAGGCAGCACACACCCCGGCGGCCCCGCTTCCTTCCCTCGCCGCCTCTCCATCCCGCCCGCCGCTTCCTGCACCACCTCTCCGCCGCCCACGGGATGGGTGAGGGCTCCGCTGCCGGAAAGGACGCCAAGGGGAAGGCCAAGGCCAAGGCCAAGGCCCCCGCCGCGGCTTCGGCCCCGGTCGTCGCGCGCGATGACTCCTACCTGGAGGCCGTCACACACAAGAGGGTCCGCATGTTCGAGGAGATCCAGGCTAGGCAGGCCGTCGACCGGCTCAACATCGGCGGCGAGGTCATCAAGTGAGTGCTCTATTTCACCATCTGCTTCCATGCTTGTTGCCGAATTAGTGTCATGCGGTTGAAAATTCACACTTTAAGTTTAGATTTAGATATTCACACACATGAACTGCTCGTCGTTCGCTAGTTTGGTATTATTACGCTGGATTTTCACTTTGAAGCACTGTTTGGGGGCTACTATGTCCTTCAGAGTAACTCTACCTGATGGCGCTATCAAGGAAGGGAAGAAGTGGATAACAACCCCAATGGATATCGCTAAGGAGATATCAAGCGGATTGGCAGCTAGCTGTTTGATAGCTCAAGTGGACGAAACACTCTGGGATATGGGGAGGCCGCTGGAAGGTGACTGTAAATTGCAGTTGTTCAAGTTTGATAGCAATGAAGGGCGTGACACCTTCTGGCACTCAAGTGCTCATATTCTTGGAGAGGTGAGATGGTGTTTTGCGTGTTGATGGTCATGCTTCTTATGCTATCTTATCGTCAAATGATGAGTTTCAGTATTTGTACATGACAATCCATTTTCAGTTCAATTATCACTAATTACAGGTGTAAATTTGTAGTCTATTGAGAGAGCATATGGCTGCAAGCTGTGTATTGGGCCTTGCACCACAAGAGGGGAGGTATGAAATTGATCCGAGGATCAATCAGCTTAATGAATTAACTAAGCCATCTTGTCAGTGGTTAAACTGTTTTCTATTGTCTCCTCATAACTTTTTAAGGGTTTCTACTACGATGCTTACTACAATGATCTGACATTGAATGAGGAGCACTTTGGTATCATAGAAAGCCAAGCTCAAAAGGCTGTTGCGGTAAGCTGTGAGCTTTTAACTCATTCCATTTAAGTTTTTGCTCAACTCGTTTTCTGGGCACTATCTACCTCGATGGCTTGTTTACTACATATGCTAATGTTGTATAATTTGTTTCCAAATTTTGCAATTGATAATGATGCATCGGTATCTTGCATTTTTTTTGTGGAACAATTGAAGAACTCCAGCCAAAAAACATTGTTTTCTTAAACTATTAGAGCTTACTTGGTGCAGGAAAAACAGCCATTTGAACGCATTGAGGTCAGCAGAGCAGAGGCTCTTGAAATGTTCGCTGAAAATAAATTCAAGGCAACCTTCCTTGCTCCTGTCTTGTTTACTTCATTTTTCTACATCTTCTTGCTGCATATGTGAAATCTACACTATGTGACCTCTATTCATTTGTAAAAAAAATTGGACTATATGTATAGGTTGAAATCATTAATGAGTTGCCCGAAGACAAGACCATTACAGTATATAGGTGTGGTCCTTTAGTTGACCTATGCCGTGGGCCGCACATCCCGAATACTTCCTTTGTCAAAGCTTTCGCTTGTCTGAAGGTGAGATGATTTCTTTGGTTATGCATGAACCTCCAGGTTTTCTTTTTAGTCCAACTGGTTATTTCAGATTTAAACCTGCATGTAAATAATCAGGCTTCATCATCATATTGGAGAGGAAAAGCAGACCGCGAAAGCCTGCAGAGAGTATATGGAATTTCTTTCCCTGATTCTAAACGTCTCAAGGTAAACTGGTTCCTAATCCATAAACCCTGCTGAACATATCTCTTAATTTTGCATTTTAGATACCAGCATAAGTTATTTTTTCATGATCCCTGGGTTGCAGCTGACTTAGCAAAAAAGTTTTAAACACATGATATTACAACTGTTCACAGGATCAGTACCTTGAAACTTTATCTATGATATTGTGGCTTTCGATGCCTGTTGGGTATGGGGTTGGGGATAATTTGCACGACATGCTCTATGGTAATCTTTTTAAACTTAGTGGGAATACCTCTGTGACGCATTCAGAGCCTCAGATAAAATATCTATATTAATATATTATATCAAGACAGGGCATTTTAATCTTCTATCATGATAATATGCCATTGAATGATGTGTTTACATCTTTCATTTCACTGGTCTCACCTTTTGCATCTATATTTATCACATGATACTTTGCAGGAATATAAACATTTTTTAGAGGAGGCTAAAAAACGTGATCATAGGTTACTAGGACAGGCACAGGAACTCTTCTTTTTCCATCCGCTTAGGTACCTTAGCACTCATTTATGATTTTCTCTTCTCTTTCTTTCATATCTCAATTCGACATCTTCGGTTACTAATGAATTTCTGATTTATTTACAATTATGCAGCCCTGGAAGCTGCTTCTTCCTTCCACATGGTGCTAGGATATATAATAAACTGATGGACTTTTTGCGACAGCAATACAGAGATAGAGGATACCAAGAGGTATATTTGTTATTTACCCAATGAGATTGTTGTGCAATTCCACTATTTCTGTTCCTTATGCCTGACGTGTAGGTGTTGAGCCCAAATATTTACAATATGCAACTTTGGGAAACTTCTGGACATGCGGCAAACTACAAGGAGAACATGTTCGTTTTCGAGGTAGGTGCATCAACAGGTGATACAGCAGAATCATAAGTGTTGGTTGTTTTACATATGTCATAGACTCAGCAGTGAGTTACTAACTTCTGCTGGTTGCTTGTCGGATCAATTCTCCAGATTGAGAAGCAGGAATTTGGACTGAAGCCGATGAATTGCCCTGGCCACTGTCTAATGTTTGATAATAGAGTTCGTTCATACAGAGGTGAGTTTCTTCCTAATTCGATATTGTATTCTAAATTGTTTTATGTCAAGTGAGTCATGCTGCTTTCACAATAATGCCTTGAAGCTTGTACTTTTCTGAACTGTTGTTTTCTGCCTAAGTTTGCATATTTTTCTTGTTGTCCTTGGGTCAGTATTTATTATTAATCTTTGGTTCTTTATGTCATCATCATTTAATACTTGAGATTTTCTATAATCACATTCTATATGTTCTTTTAAGTACTTTTTCTTGGTAAAAGAACTTGAGCTCTAGAATTATGAAGAGATTAAATTTGAGCCCGTTTTATTCAGTACTTCATATCATGTTAATAGAACTTGAGCTCTAGGGTTATGAAGAGATTAAATTTGAGCCTGTTTTATTCAGTATTCCAAATCATGCTAATATCTACATTAGATGGTCCTCGGGCAAGGGACACTATGGGCATGCCGCAATCGAAACAACTGATGTGCAGGACTCCAAAAACCTTGAACTGAGTTGGGCAAGATAGAATGCTTACAGGGCGAGGGGTTTGCCATTTTTGTATTGGATATAATTTCAAGGCTTGCCTTGAAATGAGATAGATAGGGCCTATCAATGAAATGCAATCAATTCAACTCATACTAAACTTTTCCCTAAGCAAACTCGGATCAAAGCTAGATTGGATCCAAAGAAGCCTGTACTGTCAGTCTGTCACTAATGCTAACTCCAGATGGCAACACATGCGTAATTAAGCTTGATTCTGTTCCATTCATCCTTTTCTTGTTATCTTGATTTTTTAGGGGATCCTTTTTTTTTAATTCTTGTGCATCTGTTGATTTTGACAAAATCTTGTGTGTAATGGCTGCCTTTCTTCTCTTTTGAAATGCTCTGCAGAGTTGCCCCTTCGCATGGCTGATTTTGGAGTTCTTCATAGAAACGAGCTTAGTGGTGCACTTACAGGTTTGACACGTGTTAGGAGATTCCAGCAGGTAAGGAGTTTTCAGTTATATTTAATGATTTTGTTCTGTCTGTACTAACTATTTTTTGATGTTTACGTTTCCGGCAGGACGATGCTCATATCTTTTGCAGAGAGAACCAAGTAAGCTTTATTTGGATAGACCGTACTTGTTTGCTATCCTCTAGAATGAATCATATCAATGTCATACTTTATTCTGTAATAATCAATTGCGCTATAATTTATATAAAAGTGTATGATGTTATGATAATTGCTTTTGCATGCTGAAGAGTGAAGACCAGCACTCTGCATACATTCTAATTTGCATCCCTACTTGCATTACCAAGTTGTATAGTGCGTTAACTATGTCTTCCTTTTTCTGACTGTAGATGTATTGTGGCTTGGATTAGTTGGATATCTTTCCCAGTATTGTTGCCTACATTTATTAAAAGTTTGTTTTTGTTGCAGATCAAAGATGAAGTTAAGGGTGTTTTGGAGTTCATCAATCATGTTTACGAGATATTTGGCTTCAAATACGAGTTGGAGTTGTCTACGGTATTCTTCTATTCTTTTCGTATACTGATAGCATTTTAGGTTCAGAGGAACCAGAATCTATGTCTGAAAATTGGCATGAAATGATGATGGATTGGGGTCTTTATGTTGCAATTTTAATATGCATGATTAAGTTCACTTTGATGAACAGCCTTGTTCTGTTTCCTTTTACTTTCCTAACCATTAAGGAATTTGAATCACAAGATAATTGGTGTATCTGTAAGTGAATGTTGCCAGGGCTATGTTATCACATACTTCTCTTTCAGACCTATTAAAATCTGGGTAATCATGTTAGTTTGTTCATGGTTGCTGGTTGCATCCCTTTTATTATCTCAGTGAACTGTATTTAGATATGTATGTTGCATTCTTGTGTAACATGGAGTTGGTAAAGTTCATGGCATGATCTCCCAATCTCTCTTCTAGCATTTGATCATGTCTCTCTTTAATTCTGGACATCTTGATTGGATTGATATATTGTCTTGTGGTGATTCAAAAGACCGATTAGTTTCATAATCACTGAGTAATTGCATGTTAAATTGTGACGGCCATTTCTTTTCTATCTTTGCTATTGCCCATTATGACATAATCTTTGGGGGGGCATAATGTGAATCTCTGAGCCTCAAAGATAACCCTTGATATTACTTGTTGCTCTTGGTTCATACTCTTGACCTGATCGTAATGTCATTTTTACCAGAGACCAGAGAAGTATTTGGGTGATATTGAAACCTGGAACAAGGCAGAGCAACAATTGACAGAAGCCTTGAATGAATTTGGGAAGCCGTGGCAGGTACCTATGCAAAGACTATGAAGGAACCATTCTCCCCTTATTTTTTCCATGCCATTATGCTGCTAGACCTGCATTTGTACACAATATTCATTATTTTGCTGCAGTAAACAGGGTTTTCAGTAAATTATGCTGTTAAAATTCTGTAATTTTGATCTTTTGTCTTGATTTTTGTTATTCACTGATGCTAGCAAGTTTAATCCTTGCGAAGGGTCTAGGGCTTTTAATTAATACTTCTTGCTGATTTCTGGGGGTCTAATGAGCTTTAAAATATTTGATGTTGGTGGGTAAGGTATCTGTTAGCAAATTGACAATTAAACAACTATGTTGTTTTCGCTTCATCTTGGGACTGAAGTATTGGAATCTTGTCATCACGCTTACTCTGATTCTGATTGATTTAGTTTCTATATGCAAGAGTGCGCTTCCTTTATTTCTGTTGCTCTATGACGAAGCGCATATAAATTTTGCAAAATTGTTTAGCCGTTGCTTGTATTCAGAGGACTTATGTAGATGTTTGAATGCAGATTAATGAAGGAGATGGTGCTTTCTACGGTCCAAAAATTGATATTGGTGTGTTTGATGCCCTCAAGAGGAAATTTCAATGTGCAACACTACAGGTTCACCTGAATATTATTCTTCCATTAACTGTAGTTTTTTTAAAAAAAATAGTCTCATGTATCTAACTTATATATTATATGTTACAGCTGGATTTTCAGCACCCCCTTCGCTTCAAGCTGACTTACTCAGCCGAGGATGAAGCCAAACTTGAAAGACCTGTGATGATACACAGAGCAATCTTAGGATCCGTTGAAAGGATGTTTGCCATTCTTTTGGAGCATTACAACGGTAAATGGCCCTTGTGGCTAAGCCCTCGCCAGGTCATTGTTTGCTCAGTATCTTCTGGTTCAGCAGAATATGGAAAACAGGTAAATGGTCCTCGTATCTGCAAACTGAGTTAGCTACATAGTTCTCTGTGGTAGCTGATGCAAAAAAAAAAAAAAAACTGCTGCAGTTATTCCATTTGGTGGTCCTCCCCAATACATTCCCTTTTAGACTTAGGCAAACTTGACCTTGTTTATTTTACAAAGGCAAAATAGGCAAAGTCGTCCCTCAATTTTTGGCAAAGGGTCAATTTGGTCCTCGTACTTTCCCGCAGGCCAAATTAGTCCCTCATCAGTTGATTTTGGACTCAGTTACGTCCTCCAATCCATTTTGCCATCCACACCGTCAGTTTAGGGGCGACGGGTCACATGAAAAGACTAATATGCCCCGTTTTTTGACCAGCCGCCCCCCCCCCCCCCCCCGCCTGGGCGCTGGCCCGCAGCCATCGGCCAGATCGAGACCCCTCCGCATCCGCGCACAGGGAGGCAAGACCGCGCTGTCCCTTCCCAACCTCGGCGGCGACTGAAGCTGGCCGTTCGCACACTTCCCCTCCAACCATCTGCGTCGCCCAGGAGGGGGCCATCGGCCAGAAAATTCTTTGTCAATCCAGTACTTGAAATCGCAAGGATTCTCCAAATTTCCGCATTGCAAAAACCTTCTCCCTGCATCCACACCTGACCATCCGCAGGCCAAAATTGGGTACTGTCCATGGCGGCAAGTAATCCCCGTCCGGACTACCATTCCTTCTCTGTGTTCTTCGAGCAACCTTTCTAGCTGCTAAAACCAAATGAATTCATCAGAAAATCAAAGCAGGAAGGCATGACAAGCAGAAAAGAAATTGATTTGAACCACAAAATCGCCATGGATGCCTCACCTCCATCTCTCCACGCCTGGGATCCGATTCAGGGTCGTGGCTTGTCCTTCCGTCCCTCCCCAGCCTGTGCCTGCTGCCACGCGCAGCAGAGCTCGGTCGGAGGCGGACGGGAAAGGCGGGGGAGATCCGCGACGGCGATGACGAGGAGACTGGCGGGAGGAGCTCTGGGGCGGCTGTGCCTGCTGTCCGCGAGTAGAGCGGCGGGAGTTCCTCTGGGGCGGCTCCTGCCAAGGCGCCGCCGACGATGGGGGGCGTACCGTGCGCTTGGCCACCACGAACGGCGGGAGGAGCGACTGGATAAGATGCGCAGAGGTAAGGGGTGGGAGACATTGGACAAAAATGAGGGCATATTGGCCTTTTCATGCGACCCGTCACCTCTTGACTGACGGCGTGGACGGCAAAACCGGTTTGAGGACGTAACTGAGTCGAAATCCAACAGTTTAGGGACTAATTTGGCCTGCGGGAGAGTACAAGGACCAAGTTGACCTTTTGTCAAGAGTTGAGGGACGACTTTGCTTATTTTGCCTATTACAAACTTGCTAATTGATCTTTTGGTTTTCTGATACCAGGTCCTTGCCAGGCTACATGAAGCTGGTTTTCATGTTGACATTGACATTGGTGACAGAACAATCCAAAAGAAGGTACTTCCCTGTGGCCATTCTATTTTAGCAGTTTCTTTTGGTTTTTTTACATGTGTTTCCTCACCTTTATTAAACAAAAATTCTCAGTCACTAGATAAGAAATTACATGTAGCAAGTGTGTTTGTTTCATGCGTTGCACTAAAAAATGGTTAGTTAAGTAATGACATTTACAACAGTAGGACTATCCATGTCGTTTTTCTTTTTTTGTACAGGGAGCAAAGTTGTCTTTGATGTTTAAGCAACGGGGTTCATATATCTTAATGCACCCGTTTCTTGCAGGTACGGGAAGCCCAAGTAGCCCAGTTCAACTACATTCTTGTTGTCGGTGCACAAGAGGCAGAGACTGGAAATGTATGTTTTCTTTCCCTTGTGCCATTTTTCTTTGTACATGCTGTATAATTCTGTATGGCTATCGATCCTCAGATATTGATGCAAGCGTTATACAATTCCTTGCTGGTTCATGTGAGATACTGAATTACGTGGCTCTCTTGTGTATTGCAGGTATGTGTTAGGGTAAGAGACAGTGCCAACCTATCCACAATGAGCGTTGATGGCATCATCACACGTTTAAGGGAGGAAATAGCAGCCTTCAAATGAGAATGATGTTCCATGAATTTTTTCCCCCAGTCATTGACTCCATTTGTGATTTTGGCGGAGTTTGTAGTGATGAACAGCACCTAATTCTTGGTGTTACAATCCTTTGTTTCTGTGGTCGAAATGCTAAAAACGGATGTCTTGAGTTAATTACAGATGTGCAAGTTAAGTACCATGATTTTATGCTAAACGAGACTTGGTTACGGTGCATCAAGGTTCCTCTTCTCTATAATAATGCGGACTGTTGATTTAGAATTAGCACTGTAAAACAAACATGGATTGTTCACAAGTCTATTAACCTATTCCTCCCGGCGCAGTAACAAACACAGCCCTGCCACCGTATCTCTCGTCGGATCAGAGACAAACGTCCCTTCCATCCGGCGAAATGGATCGGAGTTTCCTCTTCCCAGGGATGTTGAAGCATGATGCATGTTTTGCTATGACCAGAGACTACAATATAATCGTTATGGTCTTGTTTTCGTTCGCCAGATCCTTGACGCGGTTCTCGCTTCCTTTTAACGACGCCATCACACATATAAATCCATGCAGCGCTGAGGACAAGAACCCCCGAAGCTTACCATTCTTAGAGTAGCAAGACTAAAGCTTACCACGTGTCGTTCTAATATTGAAACTTTGTATTCTCATCTCAAGCATTCAAATAATCGACTGATTTAGTGTCCATCATTATTGATGATTATATATGTAATTAAATAATTGTCAACTTCACATTGCAGCAATTGAATATGATAGCTTTGTGAGCCATTAATTAAATAGTGAATCCTCCTAACGTAACATAAATTTGATTGTTTGCTAAAGCTGGTTCGAATTTAAACCTATCAGTTTCCATCCACGCACCGTCCAAATAGGCTAGTATACTGGTTAACCAATTGACACATCACTGACACCACTAAATCCAAGTACATCTATTATCTTATTATTTGGCCAACAAACGGAGCCTCCACGTTTGCTCTCAAGGCCTAGGTATTCCCACGTTAATCGTAGAAAAATAGAATAATAAAAATTATCCGTCACTGCCATTATGATAAAATTAGCCTAAAATACTCCTGTGCCTAATTAAAAATCACCCACCAATGTTATTATGAAAAATTAAATATAAACCATTTAACTATGTATCAGTTACAAACATATACTATTAATAAAAACTAAAGCTAACAATAATCAATCAAAATAAAATGCGAGCCCACAATAGTTTCGGTTGGAGTACAGATCTGAAGTATTTCTTATCTGCCTCTGACCATTGATGCACCGGTGGAGGCTTTTTAGGCGCGAAATGATCTCTGACGTGCTGGCGCACACTTTCTTCCAATTCCTCCTGAGTCATATGGTATGCTAACTTCGGTGGTGGAGGCTTTTCTTTCTTCTTCTTTGGGGTGTTCCTCTTCTTAGGATGCGGCGCGACCTTTGTGCTCTTCCTCGCCTTCGGAGGCTATGGCGGTGGGACCGAAGGCTTTGCGCTCTCCTTCTTCGCCTTCGGAGGTGGTGACGGTGGGACCCAAGGCCTTGAGCTGGCACTTGAGTCCCTTGCATCATCGGGAGCCGGACTGTGACTCTTTTCTGCTGCCGGTGCTGTTCTTGGAGCCAGACTGGGACTCCTTTGTGGTGCCGATGGTGATCTCGGAGCTGGACTGGGACTCTTATGTGCTGCCGGTGGTGATCTCAGAGCTGGACTCTGACTGGGACCTCTTTGGGCTGTTGATGTATCGGCAAATTGTATGCCAGAGGCCAATCGTATGTACCGCTTGTTCCAACAGATCCATGTATGTACGGCATGTCCGAGTTCCTCTTCTCCGTCGCCTCCAGGGATCTCGAGGTCGAGGTCTTCCCATCCTGGCTCACGCTGATGAATTGTCCCACCTTGGACAGACACTTCAGCAATGCCGTGTGCGACCAGTTTGATCTTTTTCCTCTGCTGATACAGAAGCTCGCAGGGTGTCCTCACGCTGATGTCATCCACGGGTAATGTTCTGACTCGTCCGCAACCACTATGGGTTGACCTCCGGCTGGGTGCTCCGTGGAAGCGACGCTGCTACGGCGTTGCGAGCCGGGGCTGCTCTCCAAATTGGCGGCTGATCTGGCTTCTTGTTGTTGTGCCTGGCTACTACCAGCCATTACCCCTTCAATCGAAGCTATCCTCTATTCCAGGGCACGCATCTTATCTTCCTGTTCAGCCTTCTTCCTAGATCAGCTTCGATAGGTCTCAATGTCAGCACTGAAGCCATGCTTCCATAGAACTACACCCATACCTCGCACACGTCCTGTGTGTTCCGGTGTCCCGAGAGCGTACGTCAGCTCATCTTTCTCTCTGTCTGGCTTGAAACTGCCTTCGAACACGGCCTTTAGTGCCTCATCCAGCCTGTTGGCCACTTCTCTTGTGGCGTCGCTAGTAATAAGCGAGCCATCTTCCGGGTTTAGGGTGCCTCCATGAGCGTAGAAGAAATGCTTTGCTCGCTACGGCCAGTCGAAAGTCGCCGGTACGATTCCCCTTGCAGTGAGGTCGTCTTCCATTTTCTGCCATTTGGGGATCGCCGTCGAATAACCTCCTTGCCCAAGATGATGAAAGTGTATCTTCTTACTCATGTTCTCTTTGGATTGTGCTGTCCTTTTCTTGCTAGTCTCGGACAGTTTGTACTGCACAAATGCATCCCAAAAAGGACGTTGCTTCTTGAAGTGCTTCTCGAAGTCTGGCACGCGACCCTTCTTTATGTAGTCTTTGTTCAAGTTCTTCTTGAACGTCTGGAAAGAAATAGCCATCTTCTTCATGACCCAATCCTTAAAGATTTCTTCTTTGTCCTCTGGGAAACTGAAGTGTTGTTTGACATCTGCCCATAGCATTTGCTTCTCTATTTCAGGGACGATGTCAGCATCATTATCTATGCTTTTGGTTTTCTTCCAGAGCTTAAAGCTAATGGGGATGTTCTCCCTGACATAACATCCGCACTGATTCACCACAGTCGTCTTAACCCCGTTGGGAGACTTGGGTTCCCCATCCAGGTGCAACGAGGTGATCGCGGTACGGCCCTCCATCTTTTTCTTCGAGCCTCGTTTACGTTTCGAGCTCTTCGATCCGGAAGCCTGAAATTATATATATATGTATATATGTTACTACACGTTTTACATTCATAGGTCTCTCATATCCTGTGATCGACTTTCCGGTTACCTCGGGGATGTCATCTTCCACATGCATTTTTTCCATAGTGTCGGCATCGCCATCACCGGTATCACTGAGATACTGGCTGCCATCATCCTCGTTTTGATCCTCTTGAAAACACGCTGCGCCCTGGGTGCCTTCTTGGATCATTTCTTGGAGGGCGTACTCGTCTTCGAAATCACGTTGAAAGGGATCCATCTCGATCCCTATGCAAACATATAATAATACACGGGTTATGTGTGATACGCGAAATTATATAAGATGCGGAGTTCTTGTATGGAATTACGTGTTGTGATAATATGAATACATCAGAAATACATTAGAAAGTACTTCAGAAATACATATGGAATTACGTGTCGTGATAATATGAATATAGCAGATAATATGAAATTTTCACCAATATAAGAGAAATTTATAACATGAATACATCAGAAATACATCAGATATACATTATATTGCAACAATATAAAAAATATAAAACTCATATATGTAATAATAATTTATTCAATAAATACATGATTATACAATTTTCCAACAATTTTCAAGAATAAGGAAATGATACTACGATTCTATAACAAGTTTTGACAATAACGAAATGATTCCAGGATTCTCCAACAATTTTCTACAATTTTCCATGATCCTCTAATGATTTTTTAAATTATCTATGATTTTTCTACCTATTTCTATAGTTTCCTACCTATTTTTATAATTTCCTAACTATTTTCTATAGTTTCCTACCTATTTCTATAATTTCCTAACTATTTCTATAATTTTCAACATAATTAAAGAAATTCCTGACTATTTTCTATAATTCTCCAACCATTTTCTATATTTTTCTAACTATTTTCTATAATTTTCTATATTTATTTCAACTATCCACATAATAAAAAAACTGACGTCAGCAAGGGCTTACGTCAACCCTCTTGCGTCGAGCCGGGGGCGGCGGGGCGTGGGTGGCCGGCGAGCAGGGCGGAGTGCGCACGGCGGCGAGCCGGCGGTAAGGGGGCCTGCGGTCCGGGGGGGGCGGAGGGGCGACGCGCCGGCGGTTCGGGGGCGGCGATCGCGGCGACGGTCGAGGGCGTGCCGGGGGGGCCGGGTCGACGGCGGTGGTCGACGTCGATCGGGCCGGCGCGGGTCAGCATCGAAGAGGGCGGCCGGGGCGACGGGTCGGCGACGAGGGCGCAGCGGCGGTCGAGGAAGTCGCGGCGGTGGGCGATGAGGGCTCAGCGGCGGTCGAGCGCGGCGGGGCGGCGTCAAGGGGGCTGGCAAGCGGGCCGGACGCGCGCCGGGTCGGCGTGCAGGGGGCCGGCGTGGAGGTCCGGCGGAGCAGGTCGGCGTGGAGGTCCGGCGGGAGGTCGGGCGGTGGAGGTCGGCGGGATCCGGCGGCGGCGGCAATGACAACGAAAGCGAGGGGGAATGGGAAATTAATCTAAGTTGGCCCGGTACTAAACTACCTCCTGGGGCATTTAGTACCCAGTTTAGTACCGGGCGCAACCAAGGCCCGGTACTAAATTGCTCACATTAGTACCAGGCTATATCTGTGCCTGGTACTAAACAGCCTCCACTGGCGGGAAAATTTGGTGGTGGCAGTTTAGTACCGGGCGAAGCCTCTGCTCGGTACTAAATTGCTACAATTATTAATTTGCAGCTATTATTTTGTTTATGAATATTACATTTGTATTGTGTAATAAATTGACAATGGCATTAAAAAATAGAAGGATATAATATTTTGAGCATGTAAAAATTGTTTAGGGCACTTTGCATAATGAATAATTATACAATATAGGTATATTCGAAAAAAATGTTTTATTTTCCTTAAAAATGTTGTTGGTCTGTAACATATTTAAAAAAATTATGGAAATGCTAATATATGTAATTTAGATCAAGAAAAATGGTAATAGTGGAGTAGACAATGAAGAAGATCATGTTGATAATTTAAACACAGAACGAGTAATTAATAAATAGGTAAATAATACTAATTTATATTATTTATGATCACAAAATGAAAATATATATTACAAAAATCACTTCATGAAATAACAATAAAGTAAAACATAATGGATACACAATACTATGACTCAACATTATGTAATGGAACATTTACAATTTTCTTTTTGACGAACGTCCCTTGGTCGTGATCGCGGCGTAAATAAGGAGCGTTCTCTTTGGCTAACAAGATGCTTGGGTCAACATCAACCGAGAACGGAGGACGGTTATCAAACTGATCAAAGTCTTCTGACTTGTCCGAAATATTCTCAACACCAATAATTTTTCGTTTTCCTGGAAGAACTATGTGGCGTTTTGGCTCGTCATCGGATTTGGCTGAATTTTTCCTAGTCTTGCTTGACATGTCCTTCACGTAGAACACGTGTGCGACATCCTTGGCTAGGACGAATGGTTCGTCTTTATATCTAATCTTTTTGAAGTCCACAATTGTCATCCCCTATCGGTCTATTATTATGCCGCCTCCAGCTCGGTTCACCCATTGACACCGAAACAAAGGAATCATTAAAGACCCATATTCTAGTTCCCATATCTTCTCTATGACTCTGAAGTAGCTGTCCTTATTTCCATCATTCTCTATTGCGTCTATACGCACACCACTATTTTGGTTGGTGCTTTTTTCGTCTTGAGCTCTTGTGTAAAATGTATACCCATTAATCTCGTACCCTTGGTACTGCATGATTGTCATTGATGGGCCCCTTGCTAGCCATTGAAGTTGATCTGCAATCATGCCGTCACCCATCAACTTTGCTCTAAGCCAAACAACAAAGTTATCAATGTGATGCCTAGTAATCCAGGCCTCAGACTTCCCTAGGTTTTCAAACCTTACGATATTCATGTGCTCATCCATATATGGAGCCACAAGGGATGAATTTTGTAGAACTGTGAAGTTTGCTTTGCGGATTTCACTCTCTGGGATGTAAATATTAGATTTCTTTCCTAGTATGCCCTTTCCCTTCAATCTCCCCTCATGGCGTGACATGGGGACCCCTATTGGATTAAGATCGTCAATAAAGTCAACACAAAATTCAATGACCTACTGGTCGAGAACGATTGCGAACATACTTCTTAAGAACTGACATGTATCTCTCAAAAGGGAATATGTTGTGCAGGAATATAGGTCCCAGAATATTTATCTCTTTGACAATATGAACCAAGAGATGTGTCATAATATTAAAGAATAAAGGTGGAAACACCATCTCAAAACTGACAAGGCATTGCACAACGTCATTCTGTAGTTGTATGATCTTCTCCGGATCGATTGCCTTCTGTGAAATTTCATTGAGGAAAACACATAACTTCACGATTGCCAATCTAACATTCTCCGGTAGAATACCCCTCAACACAACTGGAAGCAATTGTGTCATTAGGACGTGACAGTCATGAGATTTTACATTTGTGAACTTTTTTCTTTCATGTTTAATCTTTCTTGTATATTTGACGAGTACCCGGACGGTACCTTTATATTGTTCAAGCAATCAAACATGCTTTACTTCTCCTCTTTACTGAGAGTGTAGCTAGTAGGACGTAAGTAGTGTTGTCCCTTCTCTCTCTTCTCAGGTTGAAGATCTTCTCGTTGTTTCATTTCTTTTAGGTCGCGTCTTGCTTCGAGTGTATCTTTTCCCTGACCATAAGTACCAAAAAAACCTAGTACATTCACGCAAAGATTCTTTGTCAGATGCATGACGTCAATTGTGTTGCAGACCTCCAAGGCTTCCCAATAAAATAGCTCTCACAATATAGACTTCTTCTTCCACATCGGTGCGTGGCTGTTTTCATCATTCGGAACTGGTTGGCTGCCGCGACCCTTTCCGAACACTGCATGAACATCCTTTATCATCGAGAAAATAGGCTTTCCATCACGGAACATAGGCTTAGCACTAGTTTCCGGTTCCCCTCTAAAATATTTCCCTTTTCTTCTCAAGGGGTGTTTGAGGGGCAGAAATCGACGATGGCCCATATAGACGACCTTCCGAGAATTTTTCAGGTAAAAGCTGTCGGTTTCATCTAAGCAATGGGTGCAGGCCTGATATCTCTTGTTCAACTGCCCAGACCGGTTGCTAAGTGCAGGTCAATCGTTGATGGTTACGAAAAGTAAAGCTCGGAAGTCGAAATTCTCTTGTTTGTACTCATCCCACACACGTACACCTTCTGCCTTCCACAACAATAAAAGCTCATCAACCAACAGTCTTAGGTACACATCAATATCGTTGCCAGGTTGTTTAGGGCCTTGGATAAGCACTGGCATCAATATATACTTCCTCTTCATACATACCCAAGAAGGAAGGTTAAACATACAAAGGGTCACATGCCATGTACTGTGACTGCTCCCCCACTCACCGAATGGATTCATTCCATCTGTACTTAAACCAAACCTTATGTTCTTTGGATCGCTGTCAAAATTTGGGAATTGTCTATCCACGTTTCTCCACTGAGACCCATCAGCAGGGTGTCTCATCAGCTGATCTTGCTTACGCTCTTTTTTGTGCCACCGCATCAACTTAGCGTTTGTTTTGTTTCTGAACAAGCGTTTCAAGCGTGGTATTATCAGAAAATACCACATCACCTTAGCCGGTACTTTTTTCCTTGCTTGCTCACCGTCGACATCACCAGGATCATTTTGCCTGATCTTATACCGCTTTGCGTCACAGACAGGACATGCATCCAGTTCCTCATATTCACCGCGATAAAGGATACAATCGTTAGGACATGCGTGAATCTTCTGTATGTCCAACCCAAGAGGGCAAACAACCTTTTTGGCTTCGTAAGTTGTCGGAGGCAGTTCGTTCCCCTCTGAAAGCATCTTCTTTACAAGTCCTAATAGCTCCTCAAATCCCTTATCGGAAACACCATTGGCTGCCTTCCACTGCAACATTTCCAGTGTGGTGCCCAATTTTTTAACCCCTGCTTGCAATCTGGATACAACATTTTCCTGTGATCCTCCAACATCTTCTCGAACTTCTTTGACTCCTTCAAAGTTTCAGCGTCTCTGTGTGCATCGACTAAAACCTGACCTAGTTCGTCAGGTGGTTGTTGTTCTTCTGCAGCATTTGCTTCTGTCTCATGCATTGGTTCATCTTCAAAGGCACCCGCTTCATACAAGTGAGTCCAGTCTAGAATATTATCATCATCATTATCTTCTTCATTGTCTTCCAACGAAACTCCAGGTTCACCGTGCTTGGTCCAAAGAGTATAGTTATCCATGAAACCCTTTTAAAAAAGGTGGACATGTAGAGTATGTCTTTTTGAGAACTCCTTTTGATTTCTGCAAATGCGGCATGGACAGAACATGAAACCTTTCGACGACTTGTGGGCCTCAGCAGCATCGAGAAAACTGTTAATCCACGCCATTGTGCAGTGATGGTCGTACATCCATTGTCGATCCATCTACAAATAATATATTCTCGTTGGGTAAGCAATTTCATTCAGTGGAAAAAAAACTTCACAATTTTATAATAACAAACATTTTTATTACATCCAACACAATTTATTCAACAATACATACATAGATTGCATTCGAAAACTAACACAAACATCCCAAAAACAAACATACAACTTAAAAATTCGCACAACAACACATATGTTTTCAACCGTCCTTGCGTGGGAACGCAGAATGCTCTGACGGATTTCTAGCTAGCCCAGAAGAAGATGGGGGAGCTGGAACCTCCGGATTTGGGGGTGAGGAACCATAACGCCGCAACAAATCCTCAAGATCAAACAGAGGTTCCTCGCCCCTTGCCACACATTCTCTATATTCTTTTTCCAAATAACAGAGCGCTGCCTTATGAAAAGCGCTAGATTTCTTGTACCGACGACCTACTGGAGTTGTGCCCTTCTCTCCAGAAGGACAACGATCACCCCCACCGGCATCACTCCCTCTAGCTGCTGAAGCCATATTTTACTGAAAAACACTATTATTTTTCACAACTTTATAAATTCTTACAATTACAATAAAATATGAATAAATTAATTAAAATATATCACATTAATTTGCAAATTGATTGAAAAAACTCTTACAATTACAATGTAAATATGTACATCATTATATCCTCATATTCGAATTGCACATGTACTTACAATAAAGTCTGAAATGTAATGAAATTAGAGTTGCTATTGAGGCATTAGTCATCATTGTGTGCCGTGCTATGTCACAGCTCTGTCTAAGCGCTTATTCTTCGTAGGTCCTGACCTCACCCTATATACATAATGAAGGGTCTAGAAAAAGCTGTGACAGAGCAGGCACAATGTGACTACTGCCCCAATAGCAACACTACTTCGTTTACATTTCACACTTGCTGGTAAGTGTCTGTGAACTACAATGCAAAATCACATTAATTCTCAATCAGAAAACCTAAATAAATTAATTGAAATAAATATCTAATTAATTAAAATAAATCTCTATATCTCCTAATTATTTTGACACCCTTCAGTTTCAGTCGAACACTCTTTTCAATATCCAGAAATTATCTAGTAGAAAAAAAACTTTATTTCGAAAAATATATATGTCGGTAACCTCGACCCTGCGGTGATGACAATGCCTTTCGGGGGGACACGGTGTGGTACAAGGATGTCACCAATCGTCCAGTCGCAGCACCAACATTTTTGGTTAATAGGAACACAGCACTTGGCACAGGCAGCGTGCTCGTTGATATGCTCTCAGTGCAACAAACGGCCACGCTGACTGCGTCAAATGCTGTCTTCGTATTAATCGGAAGTGCTGGTGATGCGACCAGCCGATTCGCGACGTCCATATAGCGCATCGTGTATCCCCGAAAGGTAGTGCCATCACTGTTGGATGGAGATTAACGACGTATACTTGTTTCAAAATAAAGATTTTTTTAGCTTCTAGATGGTTTCAATGTGAGCCTGAATAAATACATCACTAGAGTGTCAAAATAATTAATTCATAATAAAAAATCTATTATAATTCTTTCATTAATTCATTATAAAAAATTAACTATCCACATTATGGTCATATCTACTACAATCACATGAATACAATCATATGAAGTGTCTACACTCATTCTAAAAATTTATACTATCCACATGCTCATCTGAATCTAAAAATAAAAAATATGCTACTGTCTTTTCTAATATATAGAAAATGATTGAAAAATATGTCTATAAATTATCCATATTCAACCTAGCCAATAAACCTACTCCCACATTCAAGTCATCGGTTCTATATATCTCAAATCATTGCATAAATCAAAGAAATCATGCTCATCCTCACTATTTCCAAAAGTCATAAATTTCTCTAACTATGGAGCATAAAACAAAGAATAAAGACTATCAATGAAGAGAGGATGAAGTTGCAAACCTTTGGAGCAAATGGATGACTAGAACACTCACTAAAACTAGAAAAAATAGCGGCAACTCTCTAAGGAGGAGAACAACCCCGAGCTCGAGCTTCTCAGGTGAAATGGCATTGGCTCGGGCTCGGGGAGGAAGAAGGCGGCAATTTATAGTGGGCGTATTAGTACCGGCTGGTGGGTTGAGCCGGTACTAACGCGCCACATTTAGTACCAGCTGTAGCCACTAGCCGGTACTAATTTTCCTGGCGGCACCAGCCGGTACTAAATTGTCACTAGCCGTTGCAGGCGGAGGTCAGAGTCTGTCGGTGGCGCACTTTAGTGCCGGCCGGAGCCACCAGGCGGTACTAATAGGCTCCCATGGGCACTGTTCCATTGGCCAAGTACTAAATTTGCACGTTAGTACTGGCCGAAACCGTGACCGGTACTAACGGCCGCGGACGAATGTGAGTTTTTCCAGTAGTGTATATAATAAGGCAGCTTAAGCCCCTTTTGTTTCCAGAGACTAAATAATAATAACTTGATTGAATATAGTAGTCGATCGATCTCCTGAGATCACGCTGTACTGTCGATAATGAGAGCAGATGCATGCATGTACCAGTACCATTGTACAAGCACGTAATCTGCAGACGGCAGCAGAGTGACGTCACGGGCGTGATGTAATGGGCAAAATCAATCGTGCTGGCCAGCAGGGCTTGTGGTCAGACCGGACCGATCGATGGATGAGGCCTGCAGGTCCAGCCAGTGGGGCCACCCATGCATGAAAAGCTATACTAGTAATTACTGGGCTGGGCTCCACCTTTGACGATTTTATCTCCCGGGGATTTGGCCTAGCAAGCATACCGACTTTCGTGCTGGCCCATCAAGCATATACCGCATAGCTAGCTAAAATTATTAGTCATTTCGACAGATACATATCATATCTACCTATATATTTCTAAAACCACTAAGGTTTCCTTCTACATTTTTTGTTTGGAGCGTCTTGCGTCATTCACAAGTGAGTCTTAGTTCATTCCATATACGAGTCGAACTAACCTTTCGTCAATTGGAATCTTAATTGGTACTCGGACAAATCAATCGGAATCATAATCGGAACCCGGATAAATCAGTCGAAATCCCAATTGGATCCCGGAGAATCAATGCCTCGCATGATCACAACACGATCTGTACACGAAACGAAGTGAACAAGCACAAATTAAGTTGGTGATATTACTTTATTGGTGATATTATGTATATTTATTATATTACTGGTAGCCATGCACGAGTACTATACTAGTATATAGTAAAGTCTATAAATCTAAAAAATTAAAATGACTAATAATTTAGAACGGAGAGAGTAGCTAAAAAGAGAAATAGGAAACTGGCTGATCATTAGCTAGCTGCAGAAGCAGGAAGTGGTCAATCGTCCAACCATCCGCCACGGCAATGTGCACCGGTGACCGGATTGGTCCGGTGAAATCCTCCAACTCCTGCAACGACGACGCAGCAGCCGGTGCCGGGGCCCAGCTGGTGGTGGTGCTGGTGCTAGAACAACAAGAGCCGCCAGCTGATGTAACAGGGACGGCGGCGGCGGCGGCGGTCTCGAGGATGAACGGCGCCTCCATGGAATCGTTGGGCGTGCAGGTGTGCTCCCCCATGTACGACACCGTGTACTCTGCCGGGGCACCTCCGCCGCCATGAATATCGTCGCCGTCGTCGTTGCGCTGCACCGTCCGTTTGGCCGGGCAGCCTTGCTCTGCGCTCCAGGTGCACCTGTAGTAACTCCTGCATGCATGCGTGTAATAAATAATAACTCGATCCTCAGTGTGCAAGTCCATCTCACTTCTTTAGTTTCTTTTCCTGAAGAATTCATAGTAGTTGTATTTTTAGCAGCTCAATTCTTCTAAAAATACAAATTTGCAAGTCGCTCAGTCATTGGTCCTGAATCACATCCATTCACATGCGACAAGCAGCTAAGGCCTAACGTGTATCACGACAGTCATAGTCATTATTTGTGTGGTCAATTCGCTGCAGATAGCGTTGGTATGGTAGCGAGGGGATCAAGCAAATTAAAGGGACAGCGCATATCATCGATCAGGCATCCACCAGCACCTAGTGTCACTGTCCAAATAAAGATTACTGGGTGAATCTTAGGGCAGCTCGATCGATCTCCTTTTCTAGTTTTTTTTTTACGACTAAGCATCGATCTGCAGGAAGTAAAAGAAAAAAAGATTTACCTAGCGTACATGGCACCTTCGATTTGCTTCTGGCCGTACTTCCTCCATTGGTACCCATCGAGATCGGGCACGGATGTGATCACAACAGACGTCGCGGCGCCGCTCATCATCTTGTGTCGTTGCTTATTATTCTTCCTGCTGCAGCGGCCAATCCATCAGTCGGCATGCAAATCGAAGAAGCCATCAGCAGGAATATATAGCTAGTATGATGTATGTGTACCTTCTTTTGCAGGAATGACGATGATCCTCACGTTGTTCGCCATTGTACGACGACTTGCTGTCGTCTTGAGGCCGCCGGGCTCTCATCTTGCTTCTCCCCAGCGGGCGGCGCCGTCGTCTCCCATCACCGGACTGATCATCATCCACCTTATTATTAACCACTGTCGTCATCGGAGACTGCAAGATTATTAGCAGCTCATCGCCATGAGTCAGGAGCTCATCATCACCCTGCTGCAGCCCTGCTAATAGCGTCATCTATCCCCGCCGTACGTGGTCGATCGATGAGTATGTAGTTAGTTATTTGTGTGTGTGTGTGTGTGTGGTGGTCGTGGACACTGCTTGTAATAAAGATGCATGGGCACAGGAGTAGCTTGCTAGCTACTCCCTCCTTCCCCGTTTATAAGGCATGGTGGAACATGACACGGTCTTCTAAACAACACTTTGACCATTTATTTATCATATATTATATCACTTTTGATTATAAACTTATAATCATTGTAAAATATATTTGATTATGAATCCAATCATATGAAATTTGCATTATAAAAATAAAAATTTAATAGTCAAATTATTGGTCAAAGATGACAAGGTTTGAATCTTGATATACGTATATGCCTTATAAATAGGGAAGGAGGGAGTAGCTGTTTATAAAGACTATAGCGAGCGTCCAGGCCAGCTGCTCGGCTCGGGACAGCATGCGGTCCACCAGCACACTAGCTAGCTAGTGACGCAAGCACCACCATGACGTATGTATGCACTATACTAGGTTAGTTGCTGTGCAAGATCAGAGTACGTACAGCCTTTAATTATTTCCAGCACGATCGATCACCGCAGTTATGGAACATGCATGCATGCATCTCTAATTCAATAATAATTTGGTGGGAGAATTGTCGTCTAAGCTAGATAGTCATGTAGTTTGAGTCTTGCATCTCTAGCTAATTTAATAATTTATTAATACAAATCTTGTATGCACGTCAATACAACTTCAGGCATCATGTTAGCCGTCGATCGACAAAATATAAATTTTACTCATTGTATAGATTGCATACATTTTACTCATTCAGAAATGTTATCTGTTATTTGTAGCCACACGTGTCACTCAACATTATTGAGTGTCACATCTATATGTACACGCAGGCCGTGTTTAGTTCTTTTTGCAAAAAAAATTTTGTAAACGAATCTTACCAATTTGATGTACTAAATGAAGTCTATTTACAAAACTTTTTGCACAGATGGGTTGTAAATCGCGAGACGAATCTAATGATGCTAATTAATCCATGATTAATTAATAATTAGCGGATGGTACTGTAGCATCACTGATGCAAATCATGGATTAAGTAGGCTCATTAGATTCGTCTCGCGATTTACAGCCCATCCATGTAAAAAAATTTGTAAATAGACTTCATTTAGTACTTCAAATTAGCAAGATTCTTTCGCAAAATTTTGTGTTTTTGCGTTTACGGGATGGGAACTAAACAGGCCTGAATGAATGAATGAAATGGCGGCGGGCGAACAATGAACCGTCGGAACAGCCGCTGAATCCAAAGTCTAGGCCGTGTTTAGTTGCGCGTTGTAAAGTTTTTGAAAAGACATTTTTCTATATTTGAAGTACTAAGCATAGACTAATCACAAAAATAATTACAGAACTCGTCTGTAAATCGCGAGACGAATCTAATGAGCCTAATTAATCCGTCATCAGAGGTTATTTACTGTAGCATTACTGTAGCAATTTAGCATCTAATTACAGACTAATTAGATTCGTCTCGCCATTTACAGACAGCAGTTGCAATGCGTTTTTTATTTCGTCTAGATTTAAGTCTCCATGCAGGTGTCGAAAAAATTTTTGGAATTTTGATTTTTTAACTAAACACGGCCGTCCACATGTCCTACAGCCGTTGTTCATTCTAGTAGCTAGCTGGTCAATAAGGGCCTGTTTGGCTCCAGGACTTTTTCCAAAAGTCCCTATCACATCAAAAGAAATCTTACTATTTTATATTATTAAATAAAATCTGTTTATAAATGTTTTTTGACAGCTGAGTGTTTTTTCGCGAGACGAATCTAACGAGCCTAATTAATTCATAATTTGCTACAGTGATGCTACAGTAACCATTCGCTAATCATAGATTAAGATACATCATTAGATTCGTCTCTCAGTTTAGCCCCAGGGTTCTGCAGTTAGTTTTATAATTAATATTTATTTAATACTTCTAAATACTAAAAAGTCTCTGGGACTTTTTTGATGTCCCTGTTTCTAAACACCCCCTAAGTTGTCGAGGGCCACACAGTATGTATTTTGACTAGATGGCGACCACAGATTTTCATCGTTTCAGCTGCGACAACCATTGCATCACGTCGCGTCGACGACGTGTGTGTCCTGATCGATGTGTTCCCACGCACCCTCCCTCCCTCGTGCCTCACGCTGCTGAGGGCCCACCGTCCATACCATCAATTTTATTTTAAGAAGATTAGTATTATATTATTTTCTGCAACTCTATTACCGGCATGTTTAATTTGCCATGGCTTTTAACTTCAAAATTTTCGTGGAGTTCTTAGAGCTGCTCATACTCAGCTCTAGAATTTATGGAGCTAGTGTTGTAAATAAATTAAGAGTCTTTTGCTAAGTCATTATACTTTTATTTAGATTTATAAGTAAAAATATAAAATATATTAATCTATTTTATAAATTGCAGCTTTATTATGGATCTTAGAGTTGGAGCCATACTAAGTTTCACAAAATAAAGTACGGCGACGCTACGCTACACCAGTTACCTCCCAGGAGGTAAGAGCTCAAATGATTCACAACCGTCTATTTCTTAGTTAATTAATTAATTGATATAATCTAAAACATTGAAATAATTTATGACTCCCAGCCCCATCCGCCTGACTCCCAGCGGCGACAGGCAAATAAAATCAATCTCTATCTGACTGCATAGAGGCCGACGCTGCCTCCTACTCCTGCATCTTGTTCGTCCCGAGATTCGTGATTCTGTTAGCTTGGTTCCTATAATCTCGGAGATGGATTCAACAGTTGGTCATAGATTAGGGTTCTATCGCTATATAGAGGCCGCCGCCGCCTTCAACGCCACCCCTGCACTCGATTTAATGGCCGGCACAACGTACAAAAAAAATGGGAAAATTGGATTCTTAAACCGAAACTTAGAAAAATATTCAGTTTTAGAATATTAGCATCGAAAGTTCCCTCCGTTATAGCAATATAGCATTCCCGTGAACTCAACGTTAACACAGTACATGCATGCCACCTTCCTCTCCCTATGACATCTGGGCCCACTTGTCATCCCTAACCTCCAGCAGGGGCGCCCTGTTGACAGGGGCAGTGGAGGCCACGGGCTTGGGCCTGCCGGCGTCCCTGCCACCAGCTGTCCTGCTCGGTGACCTCCCCGCCGGCACCGCCATTGAGATGCTCCTCTTCGTCGAGGTGCAGCGCTCCATCCCGGCGCTCCCTGTAGTGCTATCGGGCCTCAAGTTCACAACCAATTAACCTCTTCGCCTTCATCCGTTCATCGCCGATCTCTTCGGTGCTGACATGCTGCTGGCGGTGCGCAACGCCGGCGTGCCAACCTGCTAGGTTACCTCTTCTTCCCATCCAACTCCAATCTCATCATGCTCTTGCTCATGTTCCACCTCCCGCACGGCCGCGCCTCGATGACGAGGACGCCGCAAAGTTCCGCAACATGCCAGTACCCGTCAGGTTCCAACTGCGTCAAGGACTCAAGGTACCCTGGCAAAAATCAGCGGATAGGGGCAGCGACGCGTGCTGTCCACAGCGCAAACAGGCAACTGGCGCGGGATGGAGCTGTCCAATGCAACCACCGTACTAGTTGCTCTCGGTGGCGAGGAGCCCCACCAACGATGGAGAGACAACCCGGGGAAGAGCTACTACGATGGCTCGAGGAGCAAGGTTCCGCGGTGCGGGTTCCGCGGTGGGGTCGTGCCGCCGGCGAGCCCGTACCTTTGTGGTCTCGGTCTAGCCAAGCTGGCAAGCTCTACGGCGGCATGCGGCAGCCTGTGTTGATCCATTTTTCAGCTAGTTAACGTCAAGTTAACAGGGACGGTAGATTGCTGTAACGGAGGAACTTTCGATGCTAAAATTTTGAAACTGTAACTTTCAATGGTATATATCTAAGTTTCGATTCTTATGGTATGAATCTAATTTTCCCAAAAAAAAATTGGTTGGCAAATGTCACGTCATGGCAAAAAAAATGTTGCACCCAATTTTCTACCTGTATGTGACGTGCATGGCACGGAGGGGCCAAATGTCTCGTCATGGCACATTTGATGGTACAGATCTCAACTAATCGTGGCACATTACTATGTGACGAGTGCATGGATGACAGATCTCAACTAATCATGCATGCAAATTAGATCTAATTCTTAATTTTAGTATTTAAAATACATAGAATAAATATTAAAACTATTATCTCCTAAGAGGTAATAGTCTATAAGATCAATGGTACACGGTCATTTTGGTCTACCGTAGCAAATGCCAATAAAGTAATGTTATAAGCTGCTCGCTGATAAGTATTTTTCTAAATTATGAGGCTCGAGCACGTATTATTACTTCATGTAAAGGAATACACTTCATATCATCTTCAAGTAAGATAACCACATTATAAATCAGTAAAAAATATTAAGATTGTAATTCGTTTATCTTTTTTAGGGAGAAAAAATAAATTGATCCGTACCAAACAAAAAGTAATATCCGTAACAATAAATTAATTCGTTTATCGGAGTTGCTACAACTCTCAAAGTTCAGGCCCGTCCCGAGCTCATCGTTGGAGTTGGAGATGGACACGGGCAACGCAGACGGGCCAGCAGCGCTCCAGCCTCCTGCGTGGGCCCAAAAAAAAAATCCTTGTAGTCGACGGGCCTCCACAAGTTGCGGCTGAACAAGGACCGCCCTTCCCCCCGTTCGTGCACCTGCCTGCATGCAGAAGCAGAGAACGCCGCCGTCTCCTGCTGTCTGCTCCCGAGTCCCGACACCGGTGAACCTCGTTGCACTCGCCATCGCCGACACGCGCCTTTTGGACGGACGGGCCGGCTGAGCGTGGCCGTACGTGATCTCCGCTGCGTCTGCCTGCCACTTGAGCTTCTGTAGAGTACGCGTGTCAGACATCAGCAACTCCCAACAGTAGGTGTTATATTTAGTTCCACATCGGAAATTGATGGTCGGGGAGCCCAATATATAAAGTGGGTCAATTCTCACCCATTAAGCTAGTTTTTTTGGTTGAGTTAGGCCTGAGACCTTGATTAGTTAGCCTCCGGTGGACCTAAGGCCTGGTAGGGTGCCGGCTTGTGGGTGATATCTGAATCCGTGAATCCGTTTCCATTCTAGGAGATGAAAAACTACTCTCTCCGTCCCAAAATACTAGTCATTCTGGGATTCAAAATTTGTCCTAAAAAATAAGTCACCCTATTCTATTTAGAAAGTGCCTGTGCATGTAAGAATCAATTAGTGCTAAATATGGATAATATATAGAGGCAAACATGGTCATTTTACCTTCTTGTTAATTTATATTTGAATTCCTATGATGACTAGTATTTTGGGATGGAAGGAGTAGTAGGAAACAGAAAAATAGATATCCGAATCCATTTCAATACGTATCCAATCCATTTTCAACCTTACCCAACAGAATACTAAACCCATCCGAGATACTCCATCACACAGCAGCTAGCTACGCAGTGGTGGTATGGCAGAAATGATGAATGAGTGAATTATATATAAAACGGCAACCTTTTAGGATACCGGCCCCTGCACATGCACCATTAATATCCTACGTCGGGCTGGGCGTTCGGTTCTAACCGAACCGATCGGTTCGGTTCTTAAAGAAGTTCGGTTCCTGAAAAACAGGAACCGTTCGGTTCTTTTCAGGACTAAGAAACGAGAAATTTCGGGTTCGGTTCTTTCGGTTCGGTTTCGGTTATAACCGATAGAACCGAACTTTGTTGAGAAGGAAAAAAATCTCTGGCAGCCAGGACCGGCGCTATCGCGCGCCGACGGCGGCTTGCCTGCGGGCGCAGGGACGGCCGCGCCGCCGGCGCTGGACTGTCGAGGACCGCCACGGGGCTTGCCGAGGTGGCGAGGTCTGCTGCTGGAGACCGCCGGGGAGGTCGGAGCCACTGGCCCGCGGCCGGGGAGCCGGGGAGGGGCAGTGGCGGCCGCCTGCCGGGGACAGGGAGGGGCCGCGACGGGGGCCGCCTGCCGAGGACAGGGAGGGGCCGCGACGGCGGCCACCGGCCGGGGAAGGCGAAGTGGTGGCCGGGGACACGGAGGGGCAGCGGCAGGGGCCGCGACAGCGGCCGCCAGCCGGGGAGGGCGAAGGGGGGCTGGGGCCGCGGCCGCGGTGGGGGCGGGGAAGGTCGAGGCGGCGGCTGGGGAGGGCGAAGAGGTGGCCAGGGCCGCGGCGGGGGCGGCGGAGGGCGAGGCGGCGCGAGGCAGAGTCGGAGAGGGAGGAGGAGCAGGCGGCGGAGGCCCCTGTGCCGGCTGGAGGTGGAGGCGCCATGGGGGGATCCACCACGAGGGCCCTGTGCTAGCTGCGGTCGTGCTTGGAGGGCGACGCGAGGCGGAGTCGGAGAGGGATGAGGAGCTAGCCGGCGGCGCATGCCTCAGGCCCGGCCACGGGTAGCCAGCGGCGGCGTTGGCCCGTGGGAGGAGAGAGGCTTGAGGCGCCGAGGCGGTCATGCGGAGGCCGCAGGGCCCGGGCGTCGCACCCTCCCGCAGCCACGCGCCGTCGATTCACCGTCGCGCCGGCGGCTGGGCGGGGGGCTGGACCGCCGGAGACGCTGCGCCGCGGTCGTGGTCGCCTGGTCGGGGGGGGGGGGGTGTGGAGGCGGCGGGTGTGCTGTTGGGGGAGGCCGGGGCCCGGGAGGGGATCAGCTAGAGTTGAAGATGGATCTTTGTACGCGCTGCTGTAGGGCTTCGGTTATTTCGGTTAACCGAGCTCAGAAACCGAATTAACCGATCTATTTCGGTTCCTGAGAATTTGGAACCGAAATTCTCGGTTTCGGTTCGGTTCGGCTCCGGTTCTCGGTTTTATCGGTTCGGTCCTCGGTTCTCGGTTTTTCGTGCCCAGGCCTAATCCTACGTAGGATAGAATTGTTTCAATTCATGATTCCGCTGATCCGGCTGGCCTGGTTTGGTTGTAATTTGGCAGTTTGCTCCCTCCATGCCTCGGAGATGGACACACAGGCTGTGTTCCCCCAAAATTTTCAAAATTCCCATCACATCGAATTATTAAATATATCAAAAGACGCATGCATGGAGTATGAAATGTAGGTAAACAAAATAACTAATTTCACAGTTTAGATGTACATTTCGAGACGAATCTTTTGAGCCTAGTTATCCCATGATAAAATAATATTTACCACAAATAAACAAAAAGTGCTACAATTCACTACAGTGCCAATTTTACAGAATTTTGCAGGAAGTAAACACAGCCACACACAACACACCAAGCAGAAGAGATGACGCGGGCAGCGATGTTTCCAAAGCCACGGAGCAGCACTTTGTCCTGGTGCACGGTGCCTGCCACGGCGCCTGGTGCTGGTTCAAGCTTGCGTGCCTGCTCCAGGGCTCCGGACACCGCGTCTCCTGCATCGACCTCGCCGGCGCCCTCATCGACCCCAACAACGTCCGATCGTTCCATGACTACGACGCGCCGCTCCTCGAGTTCATGGCGGCCCTGCCGGACGCCCACAAGGTCATGACCGCCATATCTGTCCTATCATATAAAGGTAAAATTTATTTTTGAAGACCGTATCGGTGTCTGAAACAACTTCCTCTACCCACAAAAAAAAACTAGAGGGAGTAACCGAATAAGTACCAATACTAATTACTAGCCACAAATTCGATAATTGTATTCTTCTATGGATGGAGGAAATTTAAAGCAATACTCACCGTCCCGCAAAAACAGTTCGTTTAGCAAATTTTAGCCATCATTAGTAGTGACAAATAATTATATTTTCTCTAATTAACTATAGTACTCCCTCCTTCCTCGATTGTAAGGCGTATCAAGGAGTATCACATATACCAAGGTGTGGAGTTAACGCTACGGAGGTTAATGCAGTGGAGGATAAATGCTGCGGAGATTTTCTTGTGGTCAGCGTTAATGCTGAGGTTTGCATGGTGCATGGCCGCATGCAACACTTCAATCAGAGACTGCATGGCCCCATGCGCCTGTTTTCAACTGCACTTGAAATTTTTTCTCTCTCGCTTCGAGGTGGCGCGCCCTACATATGTAGAAAAGTAGAAAATCATCTCACGCCTTAGAAATGGGGAAGGAGGGAGTAGTTGTGATTGAAGACCACACTTGTTTACTTGGTTCTCTAGTTCCTCAATAAAAGAAAATGCATTGAAACTAGAAAAGTAACATTTACTTAAATATTTTATCAGCTTCATGCAATTATTTCTTAATATTTGATATTGCTTTAATTATATAGTCTTTACTACAATCTATTAAAATTTGAAGGTAGTCTTTATGGGCCGGAGGAATACCTGGACATTTCCGGCTCCCTAGGCCTTGCCTATATATACACAGAACACACCAAGCAGAACAACCTGCACACAAGCTGTTAGCTGTGGGAATTGGGATGGACACGGGCGGCGATGCTTCCAAGGCAACGGAGCGCTTTGTCCTCGTGCACGGCGCCTGCCACGGCGCCTGGTGCTGGTTCAAGCTAGCATGCCTGCTCCAGGGCTCCGGACACCGCGTCTCCTGCATCGACCTTGCCGGCGCCGCCGGCAGCCTCGTCGACCCCAACAACGTCCGATCGTTCGATGAGTACGACGCGCCGCTCATTGAATTCATGGCGGCCCTGCCGGACGGCCACAAGGTGATGACCATATCTGTCCAATCATACATGCATACGTGTAAAGCGCATGCTGTTAATGGAATCTTGATTCTATCGGATCGGAGTAGTATAACTTAACGATTTTAATTTTAACGACATGGATATATATAGCCAATTCTCCTCAACACTCAACAAGATATGTAATGTATTTGTATGCTTCTGTTATATATACTCAAGAATAATCAACCTTGATGCATACAGAGCATCATCTCTACCTTGAATGATCATTTAGATGTCTTGTTCTATTTGGATTAGAGATTCTCCTTGAGAATTTCAAAGGGGATCTATCCTGGTTCCTTTGTTTTGTTGATATCATCAACATCCAGTCCGAGTCTACTTTCTTGGCTGAAGCCGGCCGAAGCAAGGGCCAAATTGAGAGAAAATGGAGGGTCTGCCACTCTGGCCGACGTCTTGCGACCGCCAGGAGCCCGTCAATGACAGGACAACTAGAAGAGGGTTGACTGATGAGTGCAACACGAGATGAGTGACTGAAATGAGTCCGGTACTCCAGTCAGAGGTGGATGTGGATTTGTTGTACACGCCAATAGTCCCACGAGCAGCAGGCCTTGTTAAAGAAAGGCAGAAAAAATGCAGCCAATAAATTCATCATTAAGCACTAATGACCCTTTTTTTATCATTCACATGTTTTGCGATTTCAGTTATCCAAAAACACCTTTTTTTAGTACTTTACTATGTCTTATTATCTTTTATTTTATATCATATCCCTTTGTTTTTCTTAATTAAGCATCTACATCTTGTCAATACTTTAGTTCAGACTATACATTGCTTCCAGAAATCAGAGACAACTCTGTATCGTTGTTTGTCAGGTAATTCTAGTAGGACACAGCGCAGGAGGACTAAGCGTGACCCATGCAATGCATTTGTTCCGAGACAAAATTAAGCAGGCCATCTTCATAGCAGCAACCATGCTCCCGTTTGGCTACCAAACAGAACAAGACATCAAAGATGTGATTCTGAAAATTTCCCCTATGCTTTCTCGTCACAACTTTGTTCAAGTGTCCCTCTTATGTCTGGGTATAAGAAATGGAAGCATGCCCTAAAACTTTGATTGGAAATGAACAGGGTGTACCTGATTTATCAGAGTTTGGGGATGTGTACGACCTGAACTTTGGTCTGGGAGAAGATCATCCACCTACAAGCATGATGCTAAGAAAGGAGTTCCAGCGCACAATCCTGTACCAACAAAGCTCCCAAGAGGTCTGTATATATAATATACTGCATGGTCAATGAACAAATTGCTGCAGTGAGTGAATCATTTGTGAAGGATATTCGCCGGCACATTCATTGGTTTCATTTGTGCAGAACTCCATGCTTGCTTCCATTCTGCTGCGCCCATTTCCAGCCGTGCTTCAAACTGCAAGGTTTGGTTGCGTCGATGATGGTGTCAAGAGCCCTGTAAATGCAGTCCATCGTGTATACATAAAAACAGCAAATGACCGTACGTTGAAGGCGGAGCAGCAGGATGCCATGATTCATCGTTGGCCACCGAGAAAGGTGATGGTCATGAACACAGACCACAGTCCTTTCTTCTCTGCACCAGACCATCTCTTGGAGCTCATCCTCAAGTCATTGTGACGTACTGATGGTGAAACGTATCCGCAATCCAAGTGGAGGCTTGACCTGCTCATCAAGTTATGCCAATTCGAGTTGCACTGTATCAATAAACTGTTTTTCAGTTGTCCGCCACAAAACATAATTTTAGATCTAAATTAGATAAATATATGTATACAATATAAGGTTTTTGTAATGAAGGATGAAATATATTTGAGCCTTTAATAATGTATCAACGAGCAACCAGAGTACAAGAGAGATAGGAGAAAAAAAAAACCACCAGTTTAGAAGGCCAAATGTCAATTGTTCACGCATACCTGAAGTGTCCCCTCCTAAGAAGTGACTAAAATGTGATACAAATATCAATTTCAGAAGACTGATACACATTTATTACATCAGACGGTACATCACCGTACAACTCTGCGCGGTAATGGGCAATAAAGCGTCACTATCGCGAGGACAATAACTACAACCCAAACAAGAACGTGAAGCACGAAGATGTCATTAGAGTCTTGCGCCATACAAAGCTTCCTGCGGGTGACCCTATCCACAGGCAAGGTTAGGTGCAGAACAGAACCCCTACTCAACGTCCTCAGGAATAAAGTCTGGATCTTTCTCTGTAAAAATTAAGCAAGGGTGAGTACAAACGTACTCAGTAAGTCCAACCACACCCACGGAGGGAGGTATAAACAGAATATATGCACAGGATAATTCAAGGATAAGGCTAGGGTTTAATTTGCGGAAAGCTAATTTTTCTGCATGGGAATATTTGAAAGAAAAAGATCTTCCGAGCAATTATTTTGTACCGAGTAGCACGTAGGGTTGATCCACCTAGGATCCAAGTTTATAGGTTGCTACCGGACTCCTCGTCCGCAGTAGCACACGGCACAGCACGACTATTCGAATATATTTTATACTCATCCAACTCATCCACTCCCAGAAGTAGTACTAGTTGTGTGACCAAACCGTAACTCGCCCAGTACCGTGGGCACGGCTATTCGAATAGATTTTATACTCTGCAGAGGTGTGCAACTTTACCCACAAGTGGGGTACTACAACACGATCACCTTAGTGTCGGTGCAGATCCCAACAAAGCCATTACCCACCTTAGCTAGACCTAACTAGCCACCACGGGATCCACCAAGGGGTCATTGACCTATCACCGAGGTTTAACCGGGGCATAAGTCACCGCGATCTTATCCCTTCTCCTTGATCACCCGTTGCTCTCAGCTCTCCTGATGGCTATTAGACTAACTAGTGGGGTTTATGCTAAGTCGTTAACACATACAACGGTCGAGTGGTTTGCACGATAGTTGAGTTAGGCAAGACGACACATCAACTCGGTCCTTAATTGACAAGATGGATATCTTCCATCCTTGCTCAACCACACAGATACGAGCACACCATTTGGCGTCCCACACAGGAATCACCATCCATCTCGTTTAAGCACTTCTTTTGTTTATATTCCAAAAAATCCCATTTTTCCCATTTTGATACTCACGTTTTTCTTTATTTGAAAACATCTTGCAGAAATATTTGAATTGCAAAGAGTAATCGGGTCCTAAGCGCTCTAGCAGCGATTAACACCCAAATAGAATAAATCATATTTGGACATTAATTTAGGTGGTCAAGGAATGATTATAACAAATTAAGGGTTGGCTATCTAACCATGTTTTCAGCAGGCAGAGCATATGCAGTTTTGTAAAACAGGCCAATAGGTTGTGTTTATAAAACTAGGACAAAACATGCATCAAATGATGAGATTGAACTTGCCGTTCACAAAGCTTTCCGGGAAGTCCCGATCGAGGTACTATTCTTCGGGTTCGGGATCGCGATACTGGTCCTCGCACACTTGCTCGCGGTACGGCTCGTCGACGGGTTCCTCCTCGGTCACTCCACAATCTACGGCGCATACAAACAAGCACACAATAAAGAAAAAGAAAATAAAGGTTTTACCGTTGGGCTCGAATCAAGAAAAATTAATGAGCAAAGGTAGGAAGAGTATTTTTGGGAGATTTTTGAATGGCATGGCCAAAATAATATAAGAATTGGTGTGGTCGAATTTGGGGGCACTTGGAGGATTTTTGGCGCATGAAATGAGGAGTTAAAGAGGTGGTTAGGGGCTAAATCGTGGTTAAGGAGAGTCGAAAATAGGAGGAATGGATAGTATATGATTTTATAGGAATATAGTAAAAAATCAATGGAATTGGGGTTTGTATGTATGAGATATTGTGGGTACAGTATAGGCCTTTGATTAATTCCGAAAATAGATTAACACAAATTAAAGAGAGTTGCACGTGGTTAGCTAGTGGGCTGCTTGTTTATTTGCGGGCTGGGCTGGTGGGCTCGCTCACTTGTGTGCTGGGCTAAAACAAAAGATGACACCGAAGGAGGGAGGGGGTGGGGACCAGAACAGGGACGTCGTCCCCTTTCCTCTGCGCCTCCATGGCTGGGAGCACGAGCTCACGGAGCTCGGCCGGAACGGCGCTCCCGAACACCGTCATCAAATCCGAGAGCACGGGGAGAGAGAGGAGGATGAGGGGGATCCGTTCCGATGACTCCGGACATGGGTGACAGGGTGGAAGGAGGTCCGCCCCGAACAGCCATGGGAGCTCGTGTGGAGCTGTGCTTGGCAGGGAGAGGGGCTGGCGCGGGTTGGGGCAGGTGGAGGAAGGTGTGGGGGTGCTCACCGTCGAGGCAATTGGACTGAGGTGGGCGCACGTCGGAGATCAGCGGGGTGACCCCTATTCTGCAGGAATAGAGAAGATGAAATTGGAGCCGGGAGGGAGATGAGCGACAGAGTTGGCAGCTCGGCGAGCTCAGTGGTGGCGAAGAGCAGCCTGGGGTGCTTTTTATAGGAGCTGGGAGGCGGTGGAGCGCGGTGGAGGCTGGCCGGTGAGCTCGGCGGCCATTAATGGCGCTTGGACTCGTTGTGGCGTCGCGGAGCGGCGGCGCGATTCGGGGCGGCGGTACAGGTGACGGCACGGCTCGGGCAGAGGTGCGGCGAGCATCACGGACGCGTGGAGCGTGTGGGCACAGGGGGGCGTGTGCAGCGTGTGGCACAGTGGGGGAGGTCTGTCCGTGTGTGAGCAGAGAAGAAGAGAGGAAGGAAGAAAGGAGAAGGGAAAAAAAGGAGAAAAAGAAAAAGAGAGAAGGGAAAAGGAGGAAAAGGAGACGCCGGCGGGATTCGCGGCGACGGTCGTGAGCCGGGCGTGGCATCGACGAGAAGCGACACGCACGAGAAACGTGGAGACAGGCGAAGTTTTAAATGATGATTGATTTCGGTGTCGGGACGGAGATTAGATTTTCGGTGTCCGGGCGACGAATTGCCGAAAAAAATTCGAGCTCGGCGAAAAAAATATTTTTAGCGAGTAATTTATTTGGTTTAATTTTCGGGATGTTACAAACCTATCCCACTTAAAAGGAATCTCGTCCTCGAGATTCGGCTGGTTTCAAAAGAGATGGGGAACTCCTTCTTCAGAGCATCTTCGCTTTCCCACGTAGTTTCTTCTGCTCCATGTCTGCTCCATTGCACTCTGCAAATCCGTACTTCTGAGTTCCTTGTTCTTTTTGTGACGGTGTCCAGAATTTTAACCGGTATCTCCTAGTATCGCAGGCCTGGCTGCAAATCTATTGCCTCCACTAGCACGTGTTCTATCTCGGGTACCCTCAAACACCTTCTTAATTGAGAGACATGGAACACCGGGTGTATATCTGACATTCCTTCTTGTAGTTGGAGTCGGTAGGCTACTTTTCCGACTTTCTTTAGCACTTGGTACGGTCCAATGTATCGAGGGGCTAACTTTCCGTGTACTTGAAATCTTCAGGTCCCGCGAATAGGTGAAACTTTAAGATAGACGAAGTCTCATGGATTGAAACTTATTTCTCGTCTTTTCTTGTCCGCGTAACTCTTCTGTCTGGACTGGGCTGCTTTTAGCTTTTTGCGGATTTCTGCTACTCTTTTTTCTACTTCCTTTATGAGGGCTGGTCCCACTAATGAGCGCTCCCCTACTTTTGACCACATCAGAGGGGTCCTGCACTTTCTTCTATAGAGAGCCTCAAATGGCGACATGCCTAACCTTGCCTAATAACTGTTGTTGTATGACAATTCTGCATAGGGGAAACTCTGTTCCCAATCTTTACTATAGGTAAGGACACATGCCCTTAACATATCCTCCATAATTTGGTTTACCCTTTCAGTCTGTCCATCAGTCTGCAGGTGATAGGCCGAGATAAAATCCAATTTGGTCCCTATGGCCTTATGCAGACTTTTCCAAAATTTGGAGGTGAACTGGGTCCCTCGATCTGAAACGATTCTACTAGGCACACCATGGAGCTTTACTATATTATTCACGTAGAGCTGGGCTAGCTTTTCTCCTCCATAGTTGGTCCGTACAAGTAGAAAGTGAACGAATTTGGTGAGCCGGTGCACTATTACCCAAATGGAATCATAACCTTTCTAGGTCTTGGATAATCCTACCACAAAATCCATTCCTATCTCATCCCATTTCCAAACTGGGATAGGTAGGGGTTGTAGTAACCCTGCTGGCTTCTGGTGCTCCGCCTTGATCCTTTGACATGTGTCGCAATGGGCAACGAACTAGGCAATGTCTGACTTCATTCCATTCCACCAGTACTTTTGTTTTAAATCCAAATACATTTTGGTGGACCCTGGGTGAATGGAATATGCCGAGTTATGAGCCTCGTCCATGATCACTTGCCAGAAGTCCCCTTCTCTGGGCACACAAATCCTATCTTTATACCACAAGGTTCCCTTATCATCCACTCGAAAATCTGGTGCTTTGTTCTCTCCAGTATGTTTGCGGATTTTCATTAAATCCTTGTCCGAACCTTGGGCCTTTCTGATGTTGTCCTCCAGGGTAGGTTGAACACTCAGCTTGTGGCTGGAGCCTCAAGGGACAATGTGCACATTCAATCGTGCCATTTCCTCTTGCTGGTGGCAATCCTTGGGTCCATAAGGTTTCCGGCTTAATGCATCTGCTACCACGTTAGCTTTACCAGGGTGGTAATGAATTTCCTCATTATAATCATTGACAAATTCTAACCATCTTCTCTGCCTGAGGTTTAGATCTGGTTGGGTGAAGATATACTTCAGGCTCTTATGATCCGTGTATATCTCACACTTGTTTCTAATAGATAGTGCCTCCAAATCTTGAGGGCATGCACTACGGCTGCAAGCTCCAAGTCATGGGTCAGGTAATTCTGCTCATGAGGCTTGAGCTGGCGGGAAGCATATGCAACTATTTTCCCATCTTGCATAAGAATACACCCTAATCCTTATCGGGATGCATCACAATAGATGACGAAGTCCCGATGAATATCCGGTAGGGTTAGTACTGGGGCAGTCGTTAATCTTTTCTTCAATTTTTGAAAACTCTTTTCACATGACTCTGTCCAAGTAAATTTCTTATCCTTCCTGAGTAGTTCCGTCATGAGCCAGGCTATCTTGGAAAATCCTTCAATGAATCTCTGATAATACCCAGCTAATCTAAGAAAGCTTCTGATTTCACTAACATTGGTCGGTTGCTGCCAATTGGAAACTGCTTCAATTTTCTCGGGGTCAACTGCTACTCCTTCTGCGGTCAAAATATGACCAAGAAAAGGCACTTTCTCAGCCAGAATTCACACTTGCTGAATTTGGCATATAGCTTATGTGCTTTTAGCTTTTCCAGAACCACTCTAAGGTGTTGTTCATGCTCTTGAGCACTTTTGGAGTAAATGAGTATATCGTCAATAAAGACTACGACGAACTTATCTAACTCATCTATAAACACCTTGTTCATGAGGTTCATGAAATAAGCCGGTACATTGGTGAGTCCAAAAGACATCACCGTAAACTCAAACTGCCCATAACGGGTGACAAAGGCTGTCTTCGGGATGTCACTTTCCTTAATCTTGAGCTGGTGATATCCTGATCTCAGATCAATCTTGGAGAAGTACTTGGCTCCTTTTAGCTAATCGAAGAGATCATCAATTCTGGGGAGAGGATATTTATTCTTGATGGTGACCTTAATCAGTGCACGGTAATCTACACACATCCTCATACTCTCATCCTTCTTCTTGACAAATAGTACTGGGGCTCCCCACGGGGATGAGCTGGGCCTGATAAAACCACTTTTTTGTAATTCCTCTAGTTGCTTCTTCAGCTCCGCTAGTTCTGGGGCTGCCATCCTATAGGGTCTCTTGGCTATGGGAGAGATCCCTGGGACAAGGTCAATGGAGAACTCTATGTCCCGGTCTGGTGGCATTCCAGGGAGTTCGTCGGGGAAAATATCAGGGTATTCATTCACAACTCGAACTCCTTCTAAGGATTTCACATCCATACTGAAAACCATTGGGTCTGGTCCACTTCCCTGAGTATGGCAGGTCACTTGCATCCCATCTGAGTTGGTTAGATGTACTACCTTGTCAGCACAACCTATAAGGCCATTGTGTCATCTTAACCAGTCCATTCCCAGGATCACATCTATTCCCTTAGACTTAAGTACTACTAGGTCTGCTAGGAATTCTACCCCACTTAAATTGATCCTTACCCGTAAACAACCTAGTTGTCACTTGATGTCACCTCCAGGCGTCCTGGTTAATAGGGGTATTTTTAATAGTACCATAGGTATTTTATGGTTATCCACAAAGCTTGACGATATGAATGAGTGTGATGCTCCAGAATCAAATAATATTGTTGCCAGAGTTGAGCTGACTAGGAACTCACCAAGTACCACTCCTTGTGCGCCTTGAGCCTCCTGCGCGTTGATGTGGTTGACACGGGCTCTCCATAAGGCTGCTGGTTGTTGTTGTTGCCCTTGTTGTTGCTGCCGACAGGGACACGGTTGGCTCCGAATACAGGTGGCCTAGGCCCATTCACCGAGTTGGAGAAGGCTGATGCAGCAGGCTTGTTCTTGGCATATGGGCAGTTGGCAATGTAATGCCCTGTCTCACGGCAGTTGAAACAGGCCCTAGCATTGTTGTTGGTGGTGGTGACTTAGCTGGCATTGCTCTGCGGGGCTTTCATAGTGTTCTGCCTTCTGAACTGTGTGTTAGGAGTCTGGGAACCTGTCACCTGAGTCTGGGTCCTATACTGCATCGGGGCCTGAGATCTTGGTGCAGTATAGCTGGAGTTTCTTGGTTTCTGGAAGCGGTCCTGCTGGCGGGCCTTACTTTCCAGGAACTTGCGCTTGTTTTCCTTCCTTTCCTCAGCTTTGGCCCTTTCTGTGAGAATGACCATGTTCATTAGCGTATTGAAGTTCGGGTAGATCTGAGGGGTAAGCAAGGTCCAGAGTTTTGGGTTCAATCCCTTCTTGAACATGTTCTTTTTCTTTTCATCCTTATCCACTTCCTCTGGTGCATAGCGGGCAAGCTCCATGAACTGGTAGGTGTACTGTTCCACAGACATGCTCCCTTGCTACAGTTCACGGAACTCATCCGCCTTACGCTTCATGGTGGCTGTGCGGATATGGTAACCACGGAATTCCTTCACAAATTCATTCCAAGTGATGGTGGAGGCATCTACGGCAGCGGCACAGTAATTCTCCCACCACGCTAAGACAGTTTCGGTGAGTTGGTGTGCTACCAGGAGAACCTTGTCTCGATCTTGGCATTCGAACGGCTCGAGCTTCCTTTCGATCACACGCAGCCAGTCATCTGCCTCCAAAGGGTTGCTGGATCCGGCAAAGGTGGGTGGCTTGGTCCTCAGGAAAGCTGTCAGCTTGTCATTGATAGTCTGCTCTCGTGGCCGCTTGTTGATGAGGGCGTTGGCCAGGGCTTCCAGTATGAGGGTCTGATTGCTTATTCTAACCATCCACCTTCTGCCCTGTGAGCCTCGTGGTTTTGCCAATGGGTTTGGAGAGTGGCTAGGCAATTCTTGGCTCGTATGGCTCTTATCCGTTGTTCCTCCATCTCTTGGATTGCTTTTTCTGCCCTGCGGATTTGGTATTTTAGTTGTGCCGCCTGTTTGCGGTAGAGTTGGTCCAAGCCGGTGAGGTAGATGGATAGCTGGGAGACCGTATCTTCTAGTTCTTCTTCTTTCTTCCCAAGTCCTCTCATTCGGGCAATCCATGAGCGTCCTCTTCCTTCAGTAGGTGGGAAAAATCCCATAGGAGTCTGCTGAAGATGATGTTTGTACACCACACGCAAACATCGCAGGGCTTTTCGGGTGGCCTTTTGGTAGGTGTATAGGAAGCAAAAGCCAGTGGTGGAGATGAACTAGGGTTCCACGTCAGGATAGCGGGTGCTCTTTCCCACGAAGATCATCATGTCACACCGAAGGGTGCCCCTGGAGTCGTACTCCCGGTAGATGTACTCCGGTGGGTCCACAACCCCGATGCGTCCCAGGCTGAGTAGCAATAACTTAGGGAGGCCAGGCTCTGCGAGGCAGATTTCGCCACTCCATCCATTGTCAGCCATCTGGAACAGGGCAAGAGTCAATGGTGAGTACGTGTGTGTGGGAAAAAGGGTTAAACAAGGAAAATCCTAATGTGGAAAGGCTTGAAAAAGGGCCTCGATCCTAGGGGTCATGCCCTACAGCCAACCTATGGCTCTAATACCACCTGAAACGTCTCCTCATAAGAGGTGACTAAAATGTGATACAAATATCAGTCTCAGGAGGCTGATACACATTTATTACATCAGATGGTACATCACCGTACGACTCTGCGCGGTAATGGGCAGTGAAGCGCCACTATCGCGAGGACAACAACTACAACCCAAACAAGAACATGAAGCACGAAGAGATCATCAGAGTCTTGCACCATACAAAGCTTCCTGCAGGTGACCCTATCCACAGGCAAGGTTAGGTGCAGAACGGAACCCCTACTCAACATCATCGGGAATAAAGTCTGGATCTTCCTCTGTAAAAATTAAGCAAGGGTGAGTACAAACGTACTCAGCAAGTCCAACCACACCCACAGAGGGGGGTATAAACAGAATATATGCACAGGATAATTCAAGGATAAGGCTAGGGTTTAATTTACAGAAAGCTAATTTTTATGCATGGATTTATTTGAAAGAAAAAGATCTTCTGAGCAATTATTTTGTACCGAGTAGCACGTAGGGTTGATCCACCTAGGATCAAAGTTTATAGGTTGCTACTTGACTCCTCGTCCACAGTAGCACACGGCACAGCTGCCGGACACTTTTCTAAAACAACTCACGCCAACTCATCCATTCCCAGAAGAAGTACTAGTTGTGTGACCAAACCATAACTCGCCCAGTACCATGGGCACGGCTATTCGAATAGATTTTATACTCTGCAGAGGTGTGCAACTTTACCCACAAGTGAGGTATCACAGCACGATCACCTTAGTGTCGGTGCAGATCTCAACAAAGCCATTACCCACCTTAGTTAGACCTGACTAGCCACCACGGGATCCACCAAGGGGTCATTGACCTATCACCGAGGTTTAACCGGGGCACAAGTCACCGCGATCTTATCCCTTCTCCTAGATCACCCATTGCTCTCAGCTCTCTTGATGGCTATCAGACTAACTAGTGGGGTTTATGCTAAGCCGTTGCCACATACAACGGTCGAGTGGTTTGCACGATAGTTGAGTTAGGCAAGACGACACATCAACTCAGTCCTTGATTGACAAGATGGATATCTCCCATCCTTACTCAACCACACAGGTACGAGCACACCATTTGGCGTCCCACACAGGAATCACCATCCATCTCGTCTAAGCACTTCTTTTGTTTATATTCCAAAAATCTCATTTTTCCCATTTTGATACTGACGCTTTTCTTTGTTGGAAAACATCTTGCAGTAATATTTGAATTGCAAAGAGTAACTGGGTCATAAACGCTCTAGTAGTGATTAACATCCAAATAGAATAAATCATATTTAGACATTAATATAGGTGGTCAAGGAATAGTTATAACAAATCAAGGGGTGGCTATCCAACCATGTTTTCAGCAGGCAGAGCATATGCAGTTTTGTAAAACAGGCCAATAGGTTGTGTTTATAAAACTGGGACAAAACATGCATCAAATGATGAGATTGAACTTGCCGTTCACAAAGCCTTCCGGGAAATCCTGATCGAGGTACTGTTCTTTGGGTTCGGGGTCGCGGTACTGGTCCTCGCACACTTGCTCACGGTACTGCTCGTCGACGGGTTCCTCCTCGGTCACTCCACAATCTACGGCGCATACAAACAAGCACACAATAAAGAAAAAGAAAATAAAGGTTTTACCGTTGGGCTCGAATCAAGAAAAATTAATGAGCAAAGGTAGGAAGAGTATTTTTGGGAGATTTTTGAATGGCATGGCCAAAATAATATAAGAATTGGTGTGGTCGAATTTGGGGGCACTTGGAGGATTTTTTGGCGCATGAAATGAGGAGTTAAAGAGGTGGTTAGGGGCTAAACCGTGGTTAAGGAGAGTCGAAAATAGGAGGAATGGATAGTATATGATTTTATAGGAATATAGGAAAAAGAATCAATGGAATTGGGGTTTGTATGTATGAGATATTGTGGGTACAGTATAGGCCTTTGATTAATTCCGAAAATATATTAACACAAATAAAAGAGAGTTGCATGTGGTTAGCTAGTGGGCTGCTTGTTTATTTGCGGGCTGGGCTGGTGGGCTCGCTCACTTGCGTGCTGGGCTAAAACAAAAGATGACACCGAAGGAGGGAGGGGGTCACGGAGACCAGAACAGGGACGTCGTCCCCTTTCCTCTGCGCCTCCATGGCTAGGAGCACGAGCTCACGGAGCTCGGCCGGAACGGCGCTCCCGACCACCGTCCTCAAATCCAAGAGCACGGGGAGAGAGAGGAGGATGAGAGGGATCCGTTCCGATGACTCCGGGCATGGGTGACGGGGTGGAAGGAGGTCCGCCCCGAGCAGCCATGGCTACGGCGGCCATGGGAGCTCTGCTTGGGCAGGGAGGGGTACGCCTGCAAATGGGGGCAAACCCACCTCACTCCCGCCCCTACCCATTTCCAGAGCAGGTCTTCACCCGTCCCACCCCCACCCAAATATTAATGACTAAAACCCACCCCAACCCGCCCCGTGGTTATGGGTTAAACCTGTGGAGCTGCTGCTGCTGTTGCATGCACAAAAGTAGACTCGAACAGTTGCATACAGACTTACAGAGTGCGAAGGATAACATGTAGCAGATCGTTAGAATACTTGCACTCGAATAGAAAGATGGCCATATTTCCATGAAGATAAACATTTACATAATTCAAATTATATCTACATGCTGGTGGACACTTAAGACACAGTGGTCTACAGCTACCACTGAACATGATTTGTAAGGCTAAACTCTAGTAATGGGCAGCTAACATTTCAAGGAGTAGCTCTTCCCACTAAAAGCTTGGGCTCGTCCTTCGGGGGATCCTCCTCTTTAGCAGGAGCCTGTAACAGTAGTTTAACAGAAATCAGCATCTGTTCATATTATATCAAATCCTGAGAATGCATTGCCAACTGAGCATGCTGTCAAACCCAACAAAGGGCACCTCAAAAGAGATTAGAAACGCCCAAAAGGGATTTGTTCAGCCTAGGACTATTGCTTATTAAATTATCATGTACAAAGATATGCATAGAACTATAGATGATTCCGTATATTAATTAATCTACAGCAAAACAGAGTACAGATAATATCTGAAAAGAGTGCTAGATTGTCTTAAAATTCCTTTTTGCCGAATTCCATCCAGTGACCACAAAACTTATGCAAAGCTAACAGCCAAAAATAAAAGTTAAAATACAGTGGAGCATGAATAATCAAAAATAGCAAGGTTGTGCTGAAGTAGGAAATACCTTTTGTGGTTCTTTATTGTTGCTTGCACAACCAGCCCGTGAACAAACAAAATAGCTGTTAAGGGTTTTCAGTTTGATCTGTAGCTCATTCAGTAACCTTGTGTGCATCAGCATTTCTATAGCAATAGCAGCTTGCAGACAGCAAAAATTCTTTTTTACCAGCCAAGGTGCAGCTTCCTAATGGTCACCGTGGTCAAGTCAGTTCTTGAAGAAGTTAAATGCTCCATATATAGTGACATGGAAAAATTGTTACCTTTTACTGCTAAAGCTCCACCTGTGACACAGCCAGCAACAGCAGTATTGGTAGTGTCATGTTTTGCCCGAGCCTGCCAAAACATGAGAATACAAAGTTTAAATAGGAAGAGAACATGTTGAAACATTCATGAATATGAAGCACATATTAGAAGACTTACACCTTCACTGGTATTTATAAAGCCAATCTTTGCAGCAAACTAGAGCTTCAAGTGTTTGTGGAATCATCGAGCTTCGGTTGTCACCAAGAATTGAACCACTTAAACTGAATGCGGATTCTGAAGAAACGGTGCTAAGGGGTATGGCTAGAAATAATTCCTTTTGTCCTGAATGTATGCAGCTGCTACCTGCTGGTGCTAGTGCTATCTACCCATTCTTTACCTTAACCCATCAGCATCAATAATGCAAGTGCAGGGTGCAGGAAAAAGCAAATTAATCAATCTGCGGCAGCAGGCACAAAGGTAAAGGCACTAGAGTTTGACAACATTCCACTAGCAGGCACAAATGTGCGGCAGCTGCACCAGCCAAGAACCAAGATCCACACGCGCAGCAGGCGGGAAGCGAAGAAGTGGCAAGGCGGCGCGGGGAAGGAGAGGAGAAGCGACCTCTCTTACCAGCCGGAGTGTAGCGGAGGCCGAAGGTCGGGGTCGGGGATGACGATGCCGCCTAGACCCCGTTTGATTTACGGGCCAGGTCAGGAACGGGAGGGGACGAGTGTCCAGGTGATTGGCCGAGCTCGTCGCTAGCTGCTCGGCTTGCTTGACCAGCCACGAACGGAGACTCGGGGAGATCGTCGTTGGCCTACCCTGCCTCCCCCTCCATGGATCTACTGCTCCACCAGACCACCACCATCATCGTATCAAGAATCAGAAAGAGAAGGGGAAGGAGAAGGAGATGACGCCAAGAAGAAGATGGGGGAGCAGATCTGGAGGAAGAGCACCTGGATCTGCTACCGGCGATGGAGGAGAAGACGCTGGAGCCTGGAGCGGAGGCACGGCGACGACCGCAGCGAGCTGGCGGCGGCGGTCCTTCTCAGGATCGTGAGACGGGAGTTGCCGACACCGCTTATGCCAATTCCCAACCCACTCCAACCCGTTCTCTTTGTGAACCCAACCCGCCGCGACCCGTGAGTTTGGAGGACCAGTTTTCACCCGGCTATACACACTCCATAACGAAACCCGCCCCAAAAAAACCGTTTCGCCCCGCCCCGTTAGCAGGCATAGGGAGAGGGGTTGGCGCAGGTTGGGGCAGGTGGAGGAAGGTGTGGGGGTGCTCACCGTCGAGGCAATTGGACTGAGGTGGGCGCACGTCGGAGATCGGCGGGGTGACCCCTATTGTAGAATAATAGGATTGGTGTATAACAGATGTATTGCATTGAGGCCTCGGACGGTATATATAAGAGTACAAGACTTGGGGGGTAAGGCTCCCCGGGATACATATGGCAGTCTACGATATGTATATCTATAACTACCAAATATATTCTAATACTCTCCCGCAGTCACAGCGGGAGCACCGCAGATGGTGAGACTGAAGAAGAAGCCGAAAGCAGGAGACTAACATCCCCCCGCAGTCATAATGTCTATGTGGTGCGGATGCTGCGACTGGAGAGAAAACCGGCGAGTAACTCATGCGGATGGTAGCCCTTTGTGCCGATGTCAAGGTAGCCGAGCTGGAGGGCGAGGAGCCATGGTCGAAGATGCCGTGCATAGGATAGCCATGGTCGACGTAGAGCTGTCGAGGTTGTCGAAGACGAGGTAGCCGCACATGAAGCCGCGAGCGCATGAGGAGGCGCCATGATGGTGGCGTAATGGAGAAGACGCCGGAGACAAAGATGGCGACGCGTCGAGGCAGTCGTAGAGGGAGCGATGCCGAAGTCGATGCAGTCAGTCCATCGGGCGACACATGCCCGAGTTTGCCAGGCTCGGGAACGCATCGGGGACGATGGGCACACACCGGTGTTGCCAATACCGGACGTGCAAGGGAGGATGCACAACCAGACGCCGTCACCGGGGGGACCAGTAGAGAAGGCCTCCATGGCGGTCGCAGGCGCAGAAGAAGGCGGGGTAGAAGGTGCCAACGCCTGCTGTTGCTGGAGTAGACGAAGTAGTCGGGGACGAGATGACGACGCTGGCGACGTGGTTGTGCTAGACGAAGCGAGGAGAGGAACCTAGATTTTCCAGCACAAGGCCGAATGATCCGGATGACGCGGCGGCAGCGCTCGAAAGAGACGGCGAAGAACTCGAATAGCTTGACGAAGACCATGCACGGGGCGCGCAGCGACGAGTCGACGATGAGGCCGGGGACATGGTCGGCGGCTGTGAGGAAGCAACGGCGGAGAAGACCACGGGGTTACACCACTGCTGCCTGAAGAGGCGATGCAGCGGCAGCCCTCCGTGCTCGGTGAAGGGCGCGCTCGACGATGACAGATGTCACGGGAGCCGGGTGGATCACGCACATTGGCTGATCAGACCGATTAGCGTGAGGCGGAGACGACGGTGGGCGAAGTCGGCGAAGGCGTCCCGATCGGTGAAGACGAAGACAAGCCAGCGAGGGTCGACGTGCGGACGAAGCGACGAGGAGGACGGTGCAGATGGGCGTCCCCTAGGGCACCGTCCATGTCACCATGTCGCATGTTGAAGATGAAGAAGAGGACGGTGAAGTCGATGCCGAAGTCGAAGTAGAGGCGCGAGGTCGACGGGCGGTGGGCGACTTAATCTCGATCAGTGATCGAGTGAAAAATCAGAGAAACTAACCAAAAATAAACCAGCAGCAACTTCTTGTATAGAATCTCCGGGTGCACAGAGCAAAGACCCCCCAATCCCCTTATCTCTTTCCTGCTTGTCGCTCACCACGGTCAACAGGGTTCCGCCAGCCATGGTGCGAGAAAAAGGAAGAGCCAGAGGAGGGGTCGGGCCACCGCTGGCTGTGTGGTAGGCAGGGCGGGGTAGGGCGGTTCCGCCGGGGGTGGATCCCCGCCAGGGAGAGGCCGCTGGCGGAGGGAGGGCAGAGCCAGGCGTGGCCAGCAGCGGCCGCGGCCGCTGATGGGCCAAGGCCTGGCGGAGCAGAGGAGCTCGAGGCGGAGCAGTCCACCACCGGTGGAGGAGACGGCGCGACTGCAGGCGACCCCCCGCCAGGGAGGAGCCACGCGGAAGGGGTGCAGAGCCGCCCAGGGAGCGGATCTGGATCCGCCGGGGCGGAACCTGCCGGCGGTGGAGAAGATGGGGGCGGAGGCCTGCGCAGATCCGCCCGGAGGAGCAGGAGAAGGGAGGCCAGCGGACGAGGACACCCGGGTGTGTTCACCACCGATCTGCTGCTGCTGGATGACCTTCTACGACGTCGGATCAGATCGATCTGCCGCCAGACTTTGGAGGATGGCGCGGCCCCTGGCGGAGATCATGGACGACCTCCCCGGGGGGCGCGCTACGAGGCCGTCGACGGGGCGCGCTGGAGGCGTGCCGTGGGGAACGACCTGTGGCGCATGAAGAACAGAGGTGCGAGGGACTGCGGAAGGGTTAGGGTTTGAGGCTGAGGATTCTAGACCTAAACTCGTGATACCATGTAGAATAATAGGATTGATGTATAATGGATGTATTGCATTGAGGCCTCGGCCGGTATATATAAGAGTACAAGACTTGGGGGGTAAGGCTCCCCGAGATACATATGGCAGTCTACGATATGTATATCTATAACTACCAAATATACTCTAATACCTATTATGTGCAGGAACAAAGAAGATAAAATTGGAGCCGGGAGGGAGATGAGCAGCGGAGTTGGGCGGCTCGGCGAGCTCGGTGGTGGCGAAGAGCAGCCTGGGGTGCTTTTTATAGGCGCTGGGAGGCGGTGGAGCGCGGTGGAGGCCGGCCGGCGAGCTCTGTGGCCATTAATGGTGCTTGGACTCGTCGTGGCGGCGCGGAGTGGCGGCGCGATTCGCGGCGGCGGTACAGGTGACGGGACGGCTCGGGCAGAGGTGCGGCAAGCATCCCGGACGCGTGGAGCGCGTGGGCACAGGGGGGAGGTCTGTCCGTGCGTGAGCAGAGAAGAAGAGAGGAAGGAAGAAAGGAGAAGGGAAAAAGAAAAGGAGAAAAAGAAAAAGAGAGAAGGGAAAAAGAGGAAAAGGAGACGTCGGCGGGATTCGCGGCGACGGTCGCGAGCCGGGCGTGGCGTCGACGAGAAGCGGCGCACACGAGAAACGAGGAGATAGGTGAAGTTTTAAACGATGATTGATTTCGGTGTCAGGACGGAGATTAGATTTTCGGTGTCCGGGCGATGAATTGCCGGAAAAGATTCGAGCTCGGCGATGAAAATATTTTGAAAAAATATTTTTAGTGAGTAATTTATTTGGGTGAATTTTCGGGATGTTACAATACCGCAAGGACAAAAACTAGCTGGTCCACACAATATATCCTACGTCATCTACTATATTAAGCCATTTTGCATGCCACAAATGGAGACACCGCATGAGACCCCCTCTATTTAGAATAGAACTCACTAGATGCCTGCTCGGTTTGACATTTGGAATTGGCCATGCAAATGCAGTTATTACCCTGTTGCATGTCCATCAATAGTTAATATCCATGGTAACAAAAAACTTAGATCAATAGGGCGAGGCCAGACTAATGGGCATGGCAAAAGAGCACTTTGTGCTTGTTCATGGGGAAGGTCATGGAGCCTGGTGCTGGTTCAAGCTCCGCTGGCTCCTTGAGGGCTCTGGTTACCGCGTCACATGCATTGACCTGGCCGGAGGAGGAGTTGATCCTACCGATCCCAACACAGTCCGATCATTCAAGCAGTATGACAAGCCGCTCATGGACCTCATCTCAACCTTGCCAGAGGGGGAGAAGGTATGTGCCTTGTTTTTCCTTTTTGCCAGAAAACTTGTATTAAATGGTCGAGTAACATCTTGGCATAATCTATAATATTAGTGATATGTATTGCAACAGAAATGGCCAGAAACATAATGATTTATGCTATATTTTGAAAAAAAATTCACATTACATGAAAGTAGGTGGAACCGGTTTCAGGAATTACCGTTTGCTCAAGCAAAAAAGCTTAACATAGTTAAGGGGCTATTTATGATAAGTGCTCAAAATTGTGAAGAATAGAATTGATGTACCATGCTAACTTTCAATCTTACTCCAGGTGATTCTAGTCGGGCATGGTGCTGGAGGGCTGAGTGTAATTCATGCAATGCATGAATTTGTTGACAGGATCAGTCAAGCATTTTTTGTGGCAGCTACAATGCTACCATTTGGATTTCAAACTGATGAAGATAAGAAAGATGTAACGTTTGAACATTCACTTTCCTCTCTTCGTAAATTAAAGCATAGACCCCGTAGGTGCTGATCAGAATGTAACCCATGAACTAACAACAAATAAGCATACATATAGTACAAACACGAAGTACATAAACATTAATGGCTTTTTTTAAACAAGAAATGTAATAACTCATGAGCATAGTTGCAATAGCTAAACTATTTACGATAGAAGGTAGGGCAAAAAATTGACTTAGAAGATAAGCAGAAAGTACATGAGACTTTGAAAGAACTCTAAACTAATTATATGAACTTACCTTATTTCTTGATGAGTTTACTATTATTCAAAATCTTCTGTTATAATACTATGTGTGGCGAATTACATCCTTTGAATATTAACATGTAACAGGGATTACCAACTTTGCCTCAGAATGAGATTGAATTGACACTTGGTGCAGCAGCAGATGATCCTCCAACAACCATAGCCTTAAAACTAGAATTCCAACGTGATAGACTATCCCAACAAAGCCCTGAAGAGGTATTATACATCTATGTTGCATGAAATGTACCTTTGGGAGAAAATGCTAACATATCTGGGCCTGTGCTCTCAAAACCACCCTTTTACTAAACTATACTTATACGACCAAAATGTAAACGTAGTATTACAATAACCCAACTTCTAAAATGATAATTTTTATTATTTACCATTCATCTTTCTTGAGCGATCATTTCTTGACAAACTTAATATCTGATCCAATGAACAGGTGAATTCTAAGTAAAATTTACTTCTGCATACTTTTTTTTATCTGGTAGGAATCAGTCCTTGCTTCAATGCTGATGCGGCCGTGGCCTGCAGCAGCTATTAGTACTGCAAGTTTTGAAGGAGATGATGAGAGATTAAATCGAGTCAAACGTATTTTCATAAAGGCAGAGCGTGACCATATGCTGAACCCTGAACAGCAAGATTCCATGATCCAGAAGTGGCCACCCAGTGAGGTTTTGGTCATAGATACAGATCACAGTCCCTTCTTCTCTGCACCAGAACAACTCTTTAATTTAATAGCCAAATCTCTATGATACAAGTATGCAGAAAGCTACAGTGCCCTACTTGTAATATTAGCTATACACAATAATCAGCACTAGATTTGGGATCTCACATTTGTAAAACATGTTTCAAAGTGAATATTCAATGTACATCTGCATAAATGGTTTAAGGGTGCAAGTAAGGCATGGTCTTGTTCCATTTTAAACAAGCTCATGTGCCACTCATGAAAAAGAGAAAAATATACATGTCACTTCGGTAGCAGTTTTAATTGCACCGGAGGATTGAGGTCTATATACATTAGGGCCTTTGGTTGGTTAGTGTTAATCTAACAAAGACCTTTTATGAGTTCTTGATGCCATAAAGCTATAAGGAATCATACTTCTCACATGTCCAATAGTTCGCAGATGATGGACAATATAATTTTCACTTCAAGCAATTTCACGATAGACAACCAACTCAGGGTATATAAAGGATGAAACAATAGTTTGTGTTCAAACAAGAAAATACTCCAGTATGTAAGGATAGAAGGGTGGAATTTCACCATAGAATTTAGTATTTAACTTTTCTTTACATGACAAAACATTAGTTTTGAGAGCCATAAGACAACATATACTAGAGCCTTGCAATTTACACACTGAGCATTCAAAATTTCAGATGTCTTTGGCTTGAAAAAGAAATTCAGAACATGTACTGTGTAATATAGGTAGTAAGAAAAGTAGGCAACACATTCTCAACATTCCAGAGCCCTTGAGTGATTTGAAAGCACATTTAATGTGGATGGTGATTTTGCGAAAATAACTGCATAACCATCATCCATGTGCTCTGCATTTTCAGGGAAGAGCTGCCAAACAAGGCAGCCTCCCCCAATCACTCCACTCTTCCAAGAGCTCGAGAAAACTGTGTAGACTGTCTCCATGAAAGATTCTCGGAATTCATTGCCGAACCTCCCGTCCTTAAGTGATACCCCATACTCCCCAATCAAAATTGGCATCCCAAGCAAGTTGGCTGCATCATCAATATGTTGTTGCATCCAGGTATTCAAAATTGGAGGTGATTATCCTCTACAGAATGAGGCAACCTGGCGAAAGGACCTTGGTTATGATAATGAATTCCGTTTCATGGAGTCAGATATAAAACTCACATGGAACTGAACTAGAAGACTTACCAAGTGTCAGAATAAATATGAATAGAAGCCAAATCAATTCCAAGTGCACGATGATTCCTAATAAAATCTGTTCCAACAGTTCCAGAATAAGCATCTGGGTTCACATGCAGAAGTTCTGGAGTGGACGGACCATAAAACCCTTCAACTCCAATCTCCAAAAGGTGCACAGGGTCTATAGACTTCACATAAGACGGCATCTCTTCTATCCATGCCTACGAGAAAGGCCAATTGTTAAAACATGTGCAGTATACAGAATTAAAAGGGGACAAAACGGTACTTAAGTAGAACTAAAGGACCTGCAATGCATCGCCTGATGGATCTGAATGGCATCGTGGCTCGTTAATCAGCTCCCAAGCAAGAATTGTAGGATCATCCTTGTAGGCCCCATTTGTAATTGTATTTATTCTTGTCAGAACAGCCTAAGAAGTGAAACAAAAATGTAACAGTCATGACAAAACATGAGGACATGACATAAGTCGAGAAAATAAAACATAAGAAAATATGTATATAATTGCTGTGGGAAATTAGCTTGCATTAAGAATTCGAATCTTGAAGATATGAATATATAATGAGGGCCACTTCTCAATTTTGAGCCACCCAAGGAGAAAAATTACCTTAACAAAAGCTTTGTAGTAACTCTTAATTGTGGGATCAGTGAAGAAGTCGTCGTCAGAAGTAAGATCCAGCCCAGCCTCCTTTCCCCACCTTACGTACTGTGCCTTACCTCCGTAGTCTTTCCAGTTATTGCACAGCGACAGTATCAATCTTATCTTATGCTTTCTTGCCTCACTGATCACGAAATCTAATGCCTGAAAGGAAAATGGAGTCCTAAGCTCAGTAATCACGTATTAGTAACTAGTACTAGTGCATAAGATAATGCATAAAGATAAGCCTTTGATTAAGAGATAGAGAAAACATGATAGAAATGCCCATGCCGTGCTTACTAATTGGACAGGGACCATTATTAACTCGATGAAATATAATATGCGCTGGATGCAAGAAGATTGCTAGATGACAGGACCCGTCCTAACATACAATTTGATCTGATCGAACATGGCACTCGGCCACGCATTTCATCAAACAGGCATCGTGCCGTGCCCACCAGAAGCAGCACACCAAACTCACCTGGAAGACCTCGTCGTAGGAGAAGGGCTTCAGCTGCAGCGCGCGGGAGCCGCCGTCGTTTAAGGCCCAGGTGCGGCACACGTTGAGCCCGGAGTGAGCCGCCTCGGCGAGGGCGGCGGTGACCGTGGGGCGCGTGGCGGGGTCGGCGGCGAAGTACATGAGCCAGTAGGTGTTGAAGCCGTGGACGACGAAGGGCCGCCCCGACTCCAACAGGTGCGGGCCCCGGCGCTCGACCACTGCCCACTCGTCGGCGTCCGGCGGCATGACGGAGATGCAGGTGGCGAGGAGGATACAACGGAGGAGGGACACGCGCGGCGTTGCTGAGAGCGGCGGAGCCACGTGCGGACGGCACATCCAACCTATACCATGGGATTCCATGGTGCTTGGTCAACGCCTCATCCGCCTACATGTAAATGGACATATAGCTGCTGCTGCTGCAGCATCCTCCCCTATGTTAATATTTGTACCATACTTTGCACTATATAATATAATTAATTGCTGCTTTTTGTACTCGCACGCTACACAACTGCAAGGTGCTGGGGGTCTTAGGATTGAAGTACTATTCATCTGAAGATGAACTTATGCGTGTTTAGAGCTGATAAAACGTGTTCTGAATTGCTGATGGTGCTTTGAAAAAAATTACTCTAGATGCATAGGCGGTAAGATTGACACCATCAATTTAAACTAGTTATTGACAAAGTTGTGCGCAATGTGTCTATATAATCAGGTGAATATCCATGATTGTTGTTGCAAAGGCAAAAGTCCCACCACACACGACATAAGGCAGACACAAGACTCAATACAGCAGCACACAATTCGATGATCGTCAGATATCCTAAAATTGATTCGGCTCCCAACCTCCTTAAACAAAACAAAACAAAACAAGATTACTATATGACAAGTTCTGCTGCATACTCCTCTCATCTCTCGATTTGTAGTCGACCAAACTTAAAGATGCAAATTTCCTCCAGGGCAATTATGGCTCGCCGGCTCCGGCTCCAGCGAGAAGAGGTCGTCAAGATCACCGAGACCGCCGAACTCGCACTGGCTACCCGTCGGCGCCGACGGCAGGCAAAACTCCATGGATTCGAACGGCTTGTCCTCAAACCACCGCATCCCCACCACGTCCTCGTCCGCATCGATCACCGACGACGATTGGGTGGACGGAGTTGAGGCCGACGAGATCTCCACCTCAGAAGAACACACCGGAGGAGTAGGAGTAGAAGCGATTGTCGTCGAGCTCATAGGCGACGGCACGGACGAGAAGGGCGTTGCGGAAGACGGCGACAAGGGGAAGTTGGTGACTGCCCGGCGGCCGCGGAGGCGGATCGCGGCGCCGTCGTAGACGGCGGCGGCCTCCTCGGCGGTGTCGAAGGTGCCGAGCCAGACGCGCTTCCCGAGGTTAGGGTCGCGGATCTCCGCCGCGAACTTCCCCCACGGGCGCTGGCGCACGCCGCGGAACTGGCGGCGGCCCCTCCCCTGGCCCTGCCACTTCCCGCCCGACCGATCGTAGCTGGGGAAGTGTCCAAGCTTCTTCCTTTGGAGCGGAAGCAGGTCGATTACTCGGACGCTGCGGCGGCGGCTGTCGTCGGAGTCGGAGTCGGTGGCGTCGTCGGGTCGGCGAAGTGGTCGCGGCCGGGAGCGTCCATTGCCGAGTATGATGAGGTCAGCACGGCGGGATCGCGAGGAATTGAGGGGATGGGGATCATCACATCACATGAATGGTGGTGATGTGGATCGGGGAGCTGGTGGTTTTGCGAGGGTTTTGGGCGGCCCCGGGAGTGAGAAGGAACAGGCAAGGGAGGAGGAAGGAAGGTGTGAATTCGCCAGCCGGGCGGGCAGAGGGGAATCTGAATTCCATCTAGTATTGGAACCGCCGCTGTGACAGACCCGCCGAATTAAAATGCTTAATTAAACATAACTACCATTATTTGAATACATCAGACGCATTAGCTTAATTAAGTATAACTAGACAGGCTGTTTTCAACCCACAGGCCGACCGAAACACACCAGAAGTCTCGCACGAAGGCGAGCGCAGAAGGTACCAGCATTATAAAATCTTACCAAAAATAGTAAATATAATTAATGATTTTACGAAACAACTTTAAATTTTATATTCACAAAAAAAATGATAGCAGTGGAAGAGAATCTAACTTACAGAGAATTTTTAATAGAGAATAAATAAAACAAACTCAATAAATCGAGAACTACCGAGACGTGAAGACAAGACGTCACGTCGAGCCCACCGATATGACACATAATTAGCTCCTAAACCTGAAATAGGGTAAACAACAAACCCTGAGCAACTAATACTCAGCAAGACTTACCCGCCCAATGAGTATAACTTAGCTCACATACCTAAACATGCAAGGCCTTTGGTTGGTGGTTATTTTGCAGAAAACAGCAACTAAAGTGAGTCCTTAATTTCCATATTTTAGCTCCAGATTCTATACAAATTAACCCTAATCCGATATTTGCATAAACAACTATAGCAAACATGGTGGTACAATCAAAAATAATTCAATATGTTCAACATTATATATATATATATATATATATATATATATATATATATATATATAACTCACATTCTAACATTTTGCTAACATATATATACTAAGTCAGTGTTAATGCTAGTAAGGCTTTGGGCCCTTCCGACCTTGGGCCGGGTCTTTGGTTGCTTCAGCGGGTCCTTCCATCTTCTGGCGATATCCGTCGAACACCGTCTTGTGGGTCGACTCCAACATCGCGTGCTTCATGTCCACACGTGTACATCTAGCGTACCCAAATGAGGTGCAATAATGCATATGCATGAATATATATGAAATGCCAAATAATGCACATGCATATGACACAAATTAGTGCAACTAAAATTCCCTACTTACAAAAGAACCACACTCAAAATGGACTAGTTGGCGGACTGTCCGCTATGCGGCAGCGGACTGTCCGCTATGCGGCAGCAGATTGTCCGCAGCTCAACCTTGCCGACCTACCAGACCTACCAACATCTCTGGATAAACTTACAACTATACGGCAGACTGTCCGCGATCCAGTAGTGGACTGTCCGCAGTACACCTCTACCAATCCACCAGAACCAACGACGTCTCTGGACGAAATTCAAGCTCTACGGCGGACTGTCCGCACCCCAGTAACGGACTGTCCGCAGTTCAAACTACGAACCCACCCGAGCCAGCGACGTCTCTGGACAAATTTCTAAACTTACCGGCGGACCGTCCGGCCCTCCTTGGCGGACCGTCCGGCCCTCCTTGGCGGACCGTCCGCGGTTCATTTATGCAAGACCACCAGAAATACAACGCCTCTGGACAAACTCTAACCTAACTTGCGGACAGTCTGCGGTTCATCTTTTTAACATCGCATGACAGGCAGCAGACAGCACAGCGGCGGCCGTTCACCGGCGCCGGCGGCGTACAACAGAAGGGGAAAAAGGCCGGGGAGCACAAATAACTCACCACGAATCCATTCTTGCGGTCGTTTCGGGCGGAGGATGACCGGAGAAGCGGATCGACGGTGGAGCAAAGCTTCAAGCGGGCTCCAATGGTGACCGGCGGTGGCGGGAGCGATTCCGGCCAGGAGAAGCTGGGCTGGGGGTTGAGGAAGGTGGAGAAGGTACTCGCGCAAGGAATCGAGGTATGGTGGCCGGAGGAGGGAGATCGAAGGAAGGGGGCGACGGCGGAGCGAGCGGAGCTCGTCTCTGATCAATGGGGAAAGGAGGAAGGAGGAGATGACGACCGGACCCACAACCAGATAAATATCTGGACGTTACTTTGGCGGACCGTCCGCAGTTTCCTGGGTGTTACACCCACCACACCTGATAACCAATCAATTTGAATCTCAACAAAGAAAGCCAACCAGCCAGGAGGGCAAACAAGTGCGATCCATCCTGGACTGGACTCGACAAAGAAATTCTTAACACCATTTTACCTCAACAAACTCAACTATTCTTTCTTGTTTCTAGGCTTTAATTTAATTCGTTGGGGATCACTTCCGACTTGACTGACCTCCGCTGACTAGGGAGCTCCAACTGAATTTGTTTCCGCCAGTCACACGATCATCACCAACCCAAAAACCCAGAAACAACCAGGAAATCAATAATACAAACCACTACCAAATTAACATGCTGAATGTATTGCACATCAATTCCAAACTTTGCAACACGGTTATAAAACTAGACAGGCGGCGAAGCTCCTATTGAGTTTCAAAAGCGCACAAATCATACCTCAGCGGGCATAATCTCCACTCGCTAGCAGTCACCCATACCAAATGTAATAAAGAGCACTTTTCATTAGAAAGGAGTGTTTGAAGCGACACCGTAGACATGAAGATACAAGTATAAGGCAACAACAGACCAGGCATTGTTTTCACGCAGCTCCTAGCTAGTGGTATCCAAGCGTGCCTGAGTACTGTTGTAGAGCATTTGTGAAGATTTCTTTAGCCAACCCTTCCTAGCAGTTTCCCTGAGCAGTATCAGCACCGGCAGCACAAGTCCCTCCACAGTCAAGCGTCTGAGGATCATCTTGTTCAGGTTCCACAATTTCCTGCAGATGCTCCCCTGCTGCTTGCAACTTATATGTCTCACCTGCATTTTGCCAAACACCACAAAATCACATGGAGTTCATGCCTCAAATTACCAATAAGGATTATTTTTTGTGACAATTACGACATATGCCGCTGTTGCTACTCTCAAGTCAATTCTTTTCTTAGGATTGCTCCAGGGTATAAGATATGTCTTGACTAAAACACATTTTCATCTAGAAAATTATGACGCCATTCTCACATTATTATGAACTCATAATGCAACACTCATATAACCCTCAACATGAGGTAATGTTGCACGGGCCTTTAGCTTTCATGGAAGAAGAGCTTCATATTTCAGTATGATGGATGTGTTTTATTGCACACCTGTATGTGTCAGCACACTAGATACCCAAATAAGTATATTTTAGACCCTGCTTATAACTACATAGCTATACCATTTGGCGCTTTACATGATTTTAGACTCTAGTTACCTACTAAACATTTAAACATATGGGAAAGAACCTACAACTATGCACAGTCTGACCCTCAAAAAAGAATTATTCCCAGTCTAGGAGAAATAATTCGATTCTGCTGAAAAAGAATGGAAGGAAGCATAATATTTTAATCTATTGATAAGTCCTGCAGGATAAAAGTTTGAACATGTGTACCTTGTGAGAAAAGCCAGGTTACTAGGACATCTCCACTCTTCCAAGATGCCATAGGCAAGGGCGAATAGACCTTCTCATCTTTCATGTCATACACTCCGCAGGATGTAGTTGTTTTCTTCCAAATCCAGTCGGTGTAATCATCTAGGAAGAAGAGACAGTCCCATAAAAGATCGTATGGAGGCACACAGATAGCTCTCGAGCATCCTCGCCCAAGGAATAACGCTCGGTCATTCCCCAAAGTCCTCACCTCAGACCACAAGCCCTCCTCAAAGTCAGCCTCAAACACTTCAAACTCGCTGCTACCAGCCACAAGAATGCCGCCATTTTCAGGCGGGAGCTCTGCTTTGTAGTAAAGCTTTCTGTGGACCATTAGTAGTGCCATGTGATTCAAGGAGGTAGCACTGGCAGCGAAAATATTTTTGGGGTGGCAAGGAGGCACCTTCAATGAGGCGCTCAATTCTAGACACCCTTGGCTCGTGACAGTCATCATCATCAACAATGTCAATGGCGATAAGATCCTCAGGGTCAGTGTTGTTGTCAAAAGCGTAGAGCTTCCCTTGAAAGAAGACCGTGTGCGAGAGCCACCTGCACTCTTCGTGTGCACTCACTGACCATGCAGCAGCCCCTGGCCGGCATAGTGCAATTGTACCAAGAGCCCCAACAGCGACTATGGCAGCAATGAGGCGTGTGGAGCACACAACTAGTGCAAGCACGGATACTTCTTCTATGTCCTTGTTGTACATCCACGTGCCTTGCATCTCATGGTCTGGGACCATACAATCTTCGGGGACTTCGACAGGCTCTTCGTAGAAGCTGTATGAGGACAAGCTGGGAAGCGGCATGGTGGCCTTGGTGAATGGGTTCATCAAGAAGCAGCTGCCATCATCCCGCGACAAGAGAAGCCACTCGCCACAAGAGTTGTGGCAGCGCACGCCCTCAGGCAGCTGGAAGGTTTCGCCATGAGGGAAGCTGATGACGTTGCCGCCTGGTAGCACGAGCCATGGCACTGGTGATGGCGTGGGCAGGCGGCACTGCCGAGCCGCGGAGCACCATGTGCAGCAAACGACAGGAAAGAAGGCTCTGTCAGCACGGGTAGGGAGGCATAGGAACACCAGGCCAAGGAGCTCTGGCGGGAGGTCAGACCATGGAGGTGATCCTTGGACTTGCGCCATCCTGCAAATATGAGATCAGACGAAGGAAAAAGGAAACAGAGTTATTAGAGGCACATAGGCATAGAAACAAACACCTTGGAGGCACGGAATGGAAGGCGACCTAATATTTAAACCCTTGGATAAATGACAGTTCATCACCTACAATTCTTATCAATATCTCGGATGCGCCAATTTCACAGATTGCAAGCGGACAAGGACAACATAATCGAGAAACGGAATCAGGGAGACAATTACAGGTTGTGTTCGTGACAGCGCGTGCGGAAGGGACCTGGCCACTGAAACAGCAGAGCCATTCCGACTTCCAATCTCGTATGGTGATGATTTACGAAGTGAATGAAGGCAGATGGAGGAGATGAGGGGAAGAATTGGGGAGAAGAAGAGGAAGATACCTACCTCAGACTCGGCGGCGGCGTCCAGGACGATCGCGGGATTCAGACTCGTCTCTCTCTGTTGGGAACGGATGGAAATATTTCCTGCATAGAAAAAAGAAGCCAAGTGCTTTGTTCAAGCTGGACATTTCAAAGGCGTATGATTCGGTAAATTGGAGTTTCCTGATAGATTTGCTTACTCACATGGGTTTCTCCAGAAGATGGATCAACTGGATCTCCATGATCTTATCCTCGGCCAGTACGAAGATCATTTGCAATGGTTCCCCAGGTCATCGCATTTGTCACGCTCGTGGCCTCAGACAGGGCGATCCTCTGTCTCCTTTGATCTTTGTGCTTGTGATGGAGGCCTTGAACGCACTTTTCAAGCTAGCCGATGAGAGGGGACTGTCATTTGGACTTGATCAGTCGGTGGCAGAGAGAGTTCTCCTTTATGCTGACGATGTCATACTGTTCCTTTCTCCACAACAGTAAGATCTGGTCCTGGCAAGAGGTATACTGCAAATTTTCGCCATGGACTCTGGGCTGCACAGCAATATTGATAAAAGTATCATTGCTCCAATACATTGCAACCTGGAGGATACAGTGACATTGCTGCAGCATTTTCCTGCAAAGCTGAGCCTCTTGCCAATGTGCTATCTGGGTATCCCTTTAGCAGTTGGTAAACTACGTAAATGTGATTTACAGCCCCTGGTCGATAAGGTGAATGATTCCTTGCCCACCTGGAAAGCTAAATGGCTATCTAAAGCTGGTCGCACGGTCCTTGTTAAAACAAAATTGTCGGCCATTCCTGTGCATACTGCAATGGTAATTACTTTGTCTCCTTGGGTAATCCAATGCATTGATAAGCGTCGCAGAGCCTTTCTGTGGGCAGGTTCTGACTCCGTGAGTGGAGGCAAATGCAGCTTGGCCTGGCCAAAGGTCTGCAGACCACCTGAACTGGGTGGTCTAGGCTTGTTGGACCTGCAGACTTTCGGATATGCTCTGAGAATGAGATGGTTGTGGTTCAAAAAAACTGATTCCAGCAGGCCGTGGGCTCAATTGCCTGATCAAACTGAACCTTTGGTTGCTGCGATGTTTCATGCTTCATTCCAAGTTCAAGTGGGAAATGGGCGATCAACTTTATTTTGGTCAGATCGTTGGTTGCAGGGAAAGTGCATCCAGGAGCTTGCCCCTTGCTTGTTCAATGCGGTTGGGTGCCGAACAGTAAAAACCAGAACGGTGGCGCAGGGTCTACCCAATGACAGTTGGGTCCGAGATATCAAGGGTGCATTAACTGTCCAGGTTATTTTGGATTTCTTCTTGGTTTGGGATGCAACACGTAACTTAGTGCTTCAAAATGAAGTCCAGGACATGTTTCTTTGGAAATGGACGAATGACCACCGTTTCTCCACTGCCTCAGCCTACAGAGCCTTCATCGGTCAGACTGAAATACCTGGCGCCAAGATTTTGAAAAAAGCACGTGCCCCGGGCAAGTGCAAATTCTTCATTTGGTTGGCCCTCCACGACCGGTGTTGGACTGCTGAAAGAAGAAAGTGGCACAATCTCCAGGACAACGACTCTTGCATCCTCTGTGCTCAGGAATCGGAGTCCATTGCTCACCTGTTAGTGGATTGTTCTTTCACCAGAGAAGTATGGTACCATATCATGCTTCGGCTGCGTTGGCATGCTCTCACGCCGGATAGACAGTGCTTTGACTTGGCTGATTGGTGGACCTCCATTCGCAAGAGACTTCAGAAAACTGATCGTCGTTGCTTTGACTCCTTGGTCATTCTCACTTCGTGGTTCATTTGGAATGAACGTAACCGGAGGACCTTTGACAATGGGGTCAAAACGGTTGTTGAGCTGATTTCGGCCGTGCAAGAAGAAGCACTGAACTGGGTGCTTGCGGGTTCCAAGCAACTTGAGGTTTTCACAGCTGCTATTGGTAGTGTCACTGGTCGCCAAATCGTTCCTTTTGTAATTTAGTTTTTGTTTCCAGCGGGGTGTGACGAGCATTGGAACTCTCCTCCAATATGCTCGGTTTGTATTGAACTTTTTTCTTCTCCCTCTTAATGAAATACGTGCTCAGGCACGGTCGCGAAAAAAAGAAATATTTCCTGCCTGGTTCAACAGTTGGGCTGCAGGTGGACTGGGCTTCGGAAGCCAGCCAGCCCTTTATTACTCCTACCCTACACTCCAAAAGAAAAAAATAATGAATCTCTCTCTTTCTCTCTCTGTGGCCGTGTTTGGTTAGGGGTGAAAAAGTTTTCATGAAAATTTTTCGCCATTTGACCACTAATTAGAGATATTAAATGAAGTCTAATTACAAAACAACCTTCATAATTATAGTACTGTAGCATGTGCTGTAGCTAATAAGATCTTTGACCGCATGATTAGAGAATAATTAGGCGAGGTTACTATAGCATCACTGTATCCAATTATGATGGAACTTGACTTATTAGATTCGTCTCGAAAAGTTACACTCATCCGTGAAAAAGTTTCGCAAATAAACTTCGTTTAGTACTCCATGCATGCATTTGTTTTTTTTTTTTTTGAAATTTTTTTCACGTTATGAACCAAACATGGCCTGTGTGTGTGATTTGAATTGTATAAACAAGTTATAAAATGAAAATCTGAAATGAAGAAAATGCAGTGTTCTATTCAGGTCCTTCCATAGTCTTTGCTTCTCCAATGACCATTTGATGAGATGGATCAATGGCATAGAAATAGAGTGCAGTGCAGTGTGTGTTTTCTACAATGGGGAAAAAGGGTGTTAAATAAATGCCAGCTGACTCAAAAGTAGTACTATTGTGTTTCTTTTCTTGAAGCAAGCACACATGACATGTTATACAATTATATACTATACATAGTATATATCACAAGATTAAATTAAATAAAAAACAAACACAGTAGTAATAGCGAAACTACAAGCCACACTCCTAAACGAACATGCATGATCATGAGATGGCTAATGATTAGCTTATGGAGAACCTCCTCCTCTTGGGCTTCACCACATGCGGCATGGCGTTCCTGCTGTCAGCGATGCTTGCCGTGTCCTTGGCCCACCCGCCCTTGAACGGGTTCAGCCGGCTCAGCGTCCGCGACACCGACCCCAGCAAGCTCGCCTTCTTCCCCGCCGGCGCCGCCCTCGACGACCCGCTCCCCTTGCTGGGCTGCATCCCCGACACGAACGCCCGCATCCGTGCCAGCTCCGACCGCAGCGCCTCGTTCTCCCGCGCCAGCGACGCGTCCGCCCTCGCCTGCGCGCGGGCCTTCCCGGCGGCCGTCTGCGTGTCCCACCCTTCGTCCACGCCGGCGGCGGCGCTGCGGAGCTTGAGCTGGTCGTAGTAGAGCGCGCTGAGCACGACCTGCAGCGGCAGCCGCTTGTTCTGCGACGCGTGGAGGCGCGCCTGGTACGACAGCTTGAGCGGGTCCATGACGCTGCACACCTTCTCCCGCTCGATCTCGTCCAGCGCCGGGTGCGTCTTCAGGTAGATGTCCACCGCCCGGTACACGCAGTCGTGCGACGCCCGCGCCTCCTTGGGCACCGCCCCCGCCACGCCAACGAACTTGGAGATCGCCAGCGACTCCTCCGTCGCGAGCTCTGCCATCAGCTCGTCCACCGTCCTGGCCACCTTCTCCATCGCGCCCGGATCGAGCTCTGCTCCGCCGGACGACAGCGACGCCCGCCGGCTCCGCCCCGCATGCCGCTCGACGAAGGCGGCGATGACGCGCCGCACGGTGTCCGTGTTCCTGACGCGCTCTCCGGCGCCGTCCAGCGCGACGCCGAGCAGGTCCCCCGCGGTGGCCTGGTCCAGCACCGCGGCGACGCGGAGCTCCAGGTCGCGGCATGTCTTGGCGGAGGCCTCGGTGGTGATCGCGGCGTGGAGGAGGCGGCAGAGGAACGCCGCAGAGATGGGCGCGTCGGCGGCGGAAGGGAGCACGTCCACGACGGACTCGAGAAGCGCGCGCTGGTCCTCCCTGTCCCGGGGGTCGGCGAGGACCTCGGCCAGCGCGAGCTCCGCGTAGGCGCTCGCCGCGTTGGCAAGCACCTTGGGGTCCGCGCGGCGGCAGCGCAGCGCCGTGGCGACCTTCTGGAACGACGCCGGCGAGAGCGCCGCGAGCTCAGCCGTCCACCACCCCGGCGGCGTCCTGGTCGGGAACAGCGCCTCGTTGCAGATCCTGAGCGCGACGGCGTCCGCGGCCCGCCGCACGACGCCGAGCTCCTCGGCGGCCGGGAGGAGCGCCTCGCAGGAGCGCAGCACGGTGACCGCGCTGGGCAGCGCGCGGAGGCCGGCCTGCGCGAGGAACTCCTCGACGCGGCGCGCCAGGTCCGCCGGGTGCTGCATGTCGAGGAACGCCGCGGCGCAGCGGAGCGCGGCGGCGTTGCGCGCGGTGATCTCGAAGTTGGCGCCGTAGCAGTAGCGCGCCGCCTTCTCAAACGCGTCGGCGCCGCCCGGCAGCGCGGAGAGGTCGAGCTCGACGGCGGCGGAGGGGTCCTTGGCGACGGCCCGGCGGATGTAGCCGCACCTGGGCACCATGACCGCCTGGGAGTAGAGAAAAACAAAGGCCGGCGTTCACGTCAGTCGACGTCGCTGATTATGTTTCATTGTGTTGTCGATCAAAATTCAAAGCAGAAGTCGTTCATTGTGTTTGTGAGGCGACGAACAGGAGCGCAGTACGTTACCTTGTGGAGAGGGAAGATGGAGTCGGCGATCCGGATGGTAAGGTCGGCAGGGACATCCTGGGAAGAAACCCTGCACATGCCCGTAAGCATCATTCACCCTGGATGGGCTGGATTGAAGCAAGCTACCTACCAGGCCATGAATGAATTAGGAGGAGATTGCGAGTGTTGAAGATGCATACCACTGGGTGACTCTGTCCATGGCGGAAGCAGAGATGCTGCAGCCTTGTTGTTGTTGTTGTATACAAGGATCAGAGAGAGAGCAGGTCACAGCATGAGCTACAGAGCTCGCACACTGAACCTAGAGGCAATGCAAAGGTGTGGGCAAGCTCTGAGGGGAGCATGCAGGGGGCAGTCTTTTTGATCCATCTCATCTCATATATAGAGATCCCACTCCATCCACTCCATCCTGGCCTCTCTCTTTCAAGAGCACTACTATATGTTATTCATTTTAGTGCAAGTCATGGATTTTGGGAAGAAGGAAGATCCAATTAAGATCTGATTGGGTACGGTCCTACCAAGAATTTTGCATGGCTGGTGTTTATTGGAGCTCGGCGACTCCAACTCAACTAAAAAACAGACATCAACTTGCAAGTTGGGGCTTGAAATGGCGTCCTGGGTCATGTTCATCGATGTTTCAGTTCTGGGCAACTCAACTCAACTAGTGGTCGCTGCTTGCTGTGAGTCAGTCTCTTGGACGAGATCAACAGACAGGCCTCCGTCTTGATGCCAACATTATATTATTTCCTGCATGCGGCTAGGAGCCATTTCAAAGTACTTGTCAAGAACGCTGTTTGCTTGCTTAGGTGCAACATCAGCATCATCATCCAGAGTTAAGGCAACTTTGGTTAGTTATCACAGTACTAACCAGTAACCACTGAAGGCAAATCCATGGTGGCAGTAGTAATAAGTACTATGCAGCACTAACCTGCAACTCATAACACAAACTAGCTGAAGGCTGCTGGCTCCCAAGGTAGGCAAGTGTTTTCCATTCCCAGTTTCTGTTATTGCTGTTGTTCTGCAGGCTGCAGCTGCATGAATAGTGACATCTGCCAATTTCATCAACGTCAACTAGTGTCGAGAAAATACCATCTCATCAACAAGATAAGATAACTGAATAGCCAACTGAATACGTCCACAACTTGCATGCTTTCAACAGCGCAAGAGTACAAGACCCGCGCAGCAAGCAAGTCCCTCGCCGGCGGCGGCCGTTCAAAGAAACAAGCTAGCGATGCAGCTTCGTTCCGGCCCTACGCCGGAGCTAGCAGACCTCGCCGGAGATCGACTCTTGTGGTTGTGGACTCCGGCCAGCCCCGTCGGAGGATAACGCTGCGGGCCCACCAAAATCCAGGCGCCGTACGCTGCACCAGTGGGAGCTCGCCACGTCGGGACCAGCATCTCGGGGTGCAATGCGATAAGAGCAAAAGATACGCGCGCAGCAGTAGGATCAGATACTAACTGATTGCTTCCATCACCATCACCTGGAGCTTTCTTCTTCTTCTTTTTGCTGCAACTGGAACTTGGCAGCGCAGCGCAAAAGATTCAAAGAGATATTCACGAATTAGTTTCTCCAAATTATATATCCCATTATAGTATTAATAACTTATTATCCAGGAGCCTAACTATATATCTCGATAAGGAAAAAATTAAAAGGACAAATCATGACTCAACAAATCAACATGACGACATGTAGAAGTTGCGAATGCGCTAAGAGTGCATTTGGCGATAGGATATGGGCACAAAAGAAGCACAATGGAGTATAGGATCGAATATTGATTTCTTTAACCTTGGGCTAGAGCTTTCTTTTTTCATTATTTCAGGAGCGGCGGTAAAGCAAAAGATTCAAAGAGATATTCTTGATTTGAGATGGGGTTTGTCGTGCTCCCTTTTCAATTTAATTTTGTCCCTTTTTTCTCGATAGATAAAAAGGTATGCTTTTACACTGAATATATCCTGCAAGAAAAGAGAGAGCGATAGCAATCGGCATACAAATGCAAAGCATATTTTCTTGGTGGTAAAACTATATATATTTTGGTCACTAATATATAGTTACCATGAGACGTGTCTTAATTCACCCTAGCTAACCCTCACAACACCTACCTTTGGTTCTCCTGGATTTCACTCAAGTCTCTCTCACCACTCTCGTCCTCTGGCGCCATCATTGTTACCATGAGACGTCTCTTAATTCTCGCTTTCGTATCCCTGAGTGCCGAGCAAAACTGCATTCAGCCATTCAGGGAAAAGGAGCTTCACCAAACAAAAAAGCATACTCTCATATAGACTACTAGTATTACGTACAGTCAGGTATGAAGATGCATACGTACAGTTGGTGTGCCACATACATATTCATGATTCTGCATTCCCGCTAAAATCTCGCTCACAAGCAAAGCTTGTGGCAAGCACAGCTATCTCCATCTTCACCTTCCTCCTATCCTATGAGTGATGAACTGAAAAACGCAGGCATGCATCTTCCCCAGCCAGCCACTGTTATCTGCTATCATATCAGTGTTGATTCCAATAAGCTTCAGTCGTATGCGAAGGACGCCTTCTGCCGCCTCCGGTTCTTCTTCCCCTCCGACCCCTGCGAGCTCCTCGAGCTCTTCTTCCTCCTCCTCTTCTCCTCCGCCGCCGGCCCGCCGAACATGCTTATCCGCCCGAACCCCCTCGACAGCGACGCCAGGAACGCCCGCCCGTGCTCCCCGGCCCGCCCGTCCCCGCCGCGCATCCCCTGCTGCTTCATCAGCCCCTGCTCCCGCTCCAGCTCCGTCAGCCGCACCCGCATCCGCGAGATCTCCAGCTTCAGCTCGCGGTTCTCCCGACGCAGCGACGCGTAGTTGTCGCGCTGCGGGGACACGCACGAGCTCGGCACGCCGCTGTTGCACACGAACCGCTGCGACAGCCCGCCGTCGCCACATCCGCCGGAGCCGCCGCCCGAGAAGGAGGACTTCAACCGCAGCTGCTCGAAGTAGAGCACGCGCACCACCATCTGGATCGGAAGGCGGTCGTTCTGCGCCGCGTGGCTTGACGCGTCCTGCGACAGCTTCTGGCAGTCGATCAGCTTGCACAGCTTCTTGCATTCTGATTCTGTCAGAGATGGGTGTGCCTGATCATGAATAATAAACACAGGATATATCTGGTCAGACATAAAGATTGACCGGCCAAAATTTTCTAATCAGGCACAGAGAGAGGAGAGTAATGCCCAGTGATCAGCTAAATATATTCACTTCAATCATATAAAAATCACATTTTTCATCAATGATACTAGCTGTTTCTTATGCAGTTTATCTTCAGACTTGAAGATTGATTCAGGCATTCAGCAAGTTTTAACCAGACTGAGATGAAAGTCCAGTGAACAGCTGAAGTTTATTCTATTTGATTGCATACATACATTTTCATCAAGAGTGAATAATTTTGTCTATACGTACATGGTAGTATTGGAGTACTTAGATGGGAAACCTGTCTACTAACAATATGGAATTCGTTGCCACCGAATCAAATATATGTGAACTATTAAAACCTCTGCATTTTCTGTGCCAAAGCACAGGTCTAAGGCCCGGCCCCGGTAGTGATCGTCCCACATGGGTTACGGTGCCGCTGTGTAAGGGTGGGGCAGGGGTTCGGGGATTTTCTTGGCCGGTGTGAGATGGTCTTCTCTATCACACAATACCGCGGGGGCGGTCATTCCCCTGCCGGCCGAGTTTGAAACAACTAGAGAAATGTGAAATTTCTAATCTAGTGCACAGTTTCTTGCATTCTGATTCTGTCAGAGATGGGTGTGCCTGATCATGAATAATAACACACAGGATATTCTGGTCAGACATAAAGATTGGCCGGCCAATTTTTTTTTTAATCCAGCAGAGAGAGAGAAAGAGAGCAATGCTTCGATCATATAAAAACCACATTTTTCATCAATGATACTAGCTGTTTCTTATGCAGTTTATCTTAAGATTTGAAGATTGATTCTGGCTTTCAGGAAGTCTTAATCAGACGGAGATGAAAGTCCAGTGAACAGCTAGACTTTATTCTATATGATTGCATACATACATTGTCATCAACAGTGAGTAATTTTGTCTATACATAATAGTATCGGAGTAATTAGATGGGAAATCTGTCTACTAACAATATGGAATTCATTGCCACCGAATCAAACATATGCATATAATCTGGCAAAAATGTGAAATTTCTGCTAGATAACTTGTCTACTACAAAAATGTGAAATTTCTAATCTAGTGCACATTACCTTCAGGAATATGTCAATGGCACGGTACAGTCCGTCGTCAACAATGCGTGCATAATCTGGCAATAGTTCAATAAGGGCCATGAACTTCTGAAGTTTCAGATAAGGATCTGGTGCTATCTCTGCTAGATAACCATCCATCAGCCTTCCAACCTTCAGGATCGAACTGTGGCTTGGAGATTTTAGTCCTTCAGAATCATATCCACAAGGTGACAACTCTCCTGAATCATCTTCGTTGATCCTTTGCAAGAAGTTCACCAATATGCGGTGCACGGTGTCAACATCAAACATCGAGTCACTTGTTTGAGTGGAGGGGATCAGAAGATCATCTAGTGATGCCATCTCAAGCTGGAGACCGATCCTTTTCTCGACTTCAATTCTACAATCTAGACTTGCATCAACTTCAATTGCCATCCTCAGCATGCCAAACAAGAAGGACAAAGTAACCGTCGTAATATTTTCAGTCGCCAACAGATCGATGAGTGTCTCAACAATCATTCTCTGATCGTCTCCCACAAAGGGACCTGAGTCCCATACATGGCGCCTTTCAACACCTTTTAGAGATGTTTGGGCATAGTGCGTAATTGAGGTGCCAATACTCTCTGGCCTCACCCCAGTTCTCCTCATTGCAGCAATCACACGCCGATAGTGGTCGATTCTCAGTGCAGAAAGGTCTTCAACCCACCAATCCTGGGAGTGCATATGCAACTTTCCGGATCCCACATGACATTCCAAGTGCGCCAAACCCGAAACTAGCTGTTCCTTGCTTGCATTCATCGCAATTGCATCAACACACCTATCTACAAGACCGACTTCCTCCACTGTTGGGTCCAATCCATCACATTTACAAAGAACTTCCAGAGATTTGTCAAGGTTCTTGAGCACAAACTCGTTTAAGTAGGTCTCTGTCCTGAAAATGAGGTTCTCCTCTTGATAGTCCTCTGTCATTTCCAAGTACTCTGCAACGCATCGGAGATGGGCCACATTTGCCGTGGTTATCTCAAAATTGCTACCATAACAGAACTTAGCAGCAAGTTCGAATGCAAAAGCTCCCCCTGGTACATTTACAAGCTCCAGCTTTAAGAGATCTGGATCTTTTGAGTCCACTACCATTTTTCGTACTCGACCACACTGAGATACTAAAGGAAACTGCAAAACAAGTGCAGGGGCAGATAAATATGATGAAATTTATTCCAGGAAGCATAAAACTTTGCTTCAGTTTATGTAGTCTACATGGAATATGAGAGATATGAATCAATAAAAATTTCATAGTTTTCCAGAAGCTCAATAAGCATCTGCATCATAACTGAAAAGAAATATATATAAAGGTCAATCCCCTGATGTATTCGTTAATTGTTTACTTTTCAGCTATTTGAGAAAATCTGATACTTCAACCACTAACGACACTACAAAAGAACTATGTCCATAACACTACCAGAATTGCAAGAAAAAAGACATTTGATGTCTCATTGATAACCAACATTCATTTCAAACTGCGCATTGTTTTTTTTCCAATTACTGAACCCGTGCAATACGGAATTAAATTTGGGATTCAATTGCTAGAGAACAGAAATGCAACCAGCCAACTGAACAATTGTAACAATAATCTACACAGGCTGACACTTTAATGTACTAAATTCAAAGGAAGAAAGACAAGATAAATGTTGTATTGAAAAGGAAACAGAAAATAAAAATAAGTAAAGCTATTGAAATGAAACCTTGTGCAGGAGAAAGGATTGTCCATCCACCGATACCGTTACATCCTCTGCAACATCTGAAAATATCCTGCAGAACGGGCAATGTTCGAAAAGTTTTAAACATCAAGATTAGTATTTGAAATGGCAATGCATAAACATCTAGTACAATGTTTATTTTCCCATTGCCACACACTCTCCGGAACTTGAGATGCTGCAGAATCAACTAATGGAAACAAATAATTCCAATCGATACTGCCTGTACCTAAACTCTGCTTTTACCAAAACTTTGTTGATGAATTTCTTCAGAAACTGCTCAAGTAGTGTAAGAAGGGATGTCCTACAGACATGAACCTAGACAATTCTGGACGTCCCAGGAAGCAGAAAAAGTATCTAATGTTTTTAATAACACCAGAGTGCCATCTGATGATGTTCAGAGGAGAAAAAGTTTTTTTTTTCCCGAGCAGTGGAGCAAATGCATTTTTCACAGTAGTAGTTTGGTGCTTCCTTCCAAAACCTGCAACTCGTTCAACTTTCACTTGGTTGTGAAAGTGAAACCTGGAGATAGCATTTTGCCTCCTCTCGGTACTTCCGTTCCGCCGAATGCGGCGTGTTCAAGGGAACAGCCCGTGGCGCTAGGGCGTCGTCGAAATCAGCCACAGCAAGACAAGCCGGCTCGGCATTGCAATTTGTTTCTCCAAGTATGCAGAGCCGATTGAACTCTGGAAAAGGAAGTGGGGGAAAAAGAACAAGAGATGGGAATCCTCACCTCCTATGGCTGATGGGGTTGCAGAAGCGCGGGGACGTGATGGTGGTGGAGGGGAAGGGAAACGCAGCGCTGTCGCTGCCCATCCCCATTGCTCCTCTACTTCGTCGTCCTCCTTGATCCGCCGCCAGCCGCCTCCTCCCTCCCTAGTCCCAATCTAGTGATGAGGTGTGAGAGCAATGGAGGAGAAAAGGACGAGGGGAAAGAATAACGGCTGGTCGTCGGCGCGTGGCATTAACAAATTCTCAAAGAAAGAAAGAAAGAAAGAAAGCAGCAAGCTAGGTTCTCGTGACAGAGAAAAGTGACTCGACGGAGGAATAGTTGGGTGACTAGGGAACAAGGTCTGCTCCACTGTCAGCTTGCTTGTGGCTGCTGATATGCATGATAGCCTTCAATCAAAGGTGACTTGCTTCGTAGAGTAGGTTTTTAGAAACTGCTTCCGTTCGCCAAGATTCAGAGACAGCTGACGTATTAGTGTAATTGGGTTTTTAATTTGGGGATGTTTTGTTGAACAAATTGGATGATTCATCATCACTTTCTATCTCCTTAGATTTTTATTGGTTTGAGTAAAGGAATGTGTTAGCTAGTCTATCAACAATTGTTGCGCTGAATCAAACGAAATAAATAAAGTAAAATAGTAGTGGTAGTAGTAGTAGTATATATTAGTACTAGAAGAGAGGCTAGAGAGTTAGCTAGATCTAGAGTGGCCGGAGTCGGGTGGAGGCTGTCTGCCGGTGAAGAAAGGAAATGATGTTGGAGCATGTTTGTTGGCTGCTTGCCCACCGATGTTGAGAGCCGAGCACAGTGGTCTATTGTGGGGTGTAATGTACTACCTCCATTTCAAAATAACTTACTACCTCCATCCTAGAATACAGGTAGCAATTTTTAGATTTTTTTTCAAATCAAATCTTTTAAACTTTGACCGTAAATAGTAAATAAAATATAAAAACGACAACATAACGTGATGTCAGTTTATTCGTAATAAAGTCAACTATCCCAATACGTAACATTTTCTCCTCCATTGCGTGTAGTGTATGCTATCGATTGTTCCATGTACAAGTACAACTACTTTTTTTTTCTAGTTGGAGAGGGAAGGAATAACATGATGGTCGAGGTTCGAGGACAGGCAGCGTGACATATGATCGCACGCGACCCACGGCCCTGGCACTGAACCCGAGAAAAGGTTCGCTATGGAGTGCGAGAGGAGACACAAGAGTGCAGGGCACTTTTCTGCTTGTTGCACTGCACTGCCGTTACATACCTAGGGTCTGTTTAGATCCCAAAAGTTTTCCAAAAAACGTAAAACAACTTCGAATGTTTAGACACATGTACGAAGAATGAAATCTATTTATAAAATTTTTTATACGAATGGGTTGTAAATCGCGAGATGAATCGATGATTTGTAACAGTGATGCTACAGTAACCATCCGCTAATTATAAATTAACCATGAATTAATTACTATCATTAGATTCATCTCGCGATTTACAAGCCATCTATGCAAAAAGTTTTATAGATAGACTTCATTTAATACAACAAATTAGCGAGATTCTATTCCAAAATTTTTTGGCACAAGCAACTTACATATATAGCGCGTCGATCTGATCCAAACAATTCGCGCCACCTGTTACATATATATAGCGAGTAATGTGATGAATAATATGAATAATTCTACTTGAAGACAGATGGTAGGTGTATTTGAATTCGAATTGCCAATTCAAATTCAGATACAATGCGTTGATAGCAACTTAATTATATTCTGAGAGAATCCAAGGCACCTAGTAGCCTAGTACTGTAGTTGCTTTGAGCCTTTAACCCTTTTGATCTCGTTGTTGCCGTCAAGATTCTCGGTTACCAACACAATACTACTGTTCATTTTATAGCTCGAGATCCAAGATTAGGAACACACATGGACATGGTCCGGGGACCTTCTTTTTCTTTGAACTAGACCTTTTCACATTTTAAGGGAACAACTAACATTATCCATTGCATATTTAAGTTTAATTGTTACAATTCACATATTGCATTGTCAGTTGAAACCATTAATCTTAATTATTTATGCAGTCTACCCTGTTGCCTTCACATGTTGCATTGTCAGTTGAAACCATTAATCTTAATTATTTATGCAGCCTACCCTGTTGCCTGCGGATGCCGACGAGTACAGTGTGACCAGAACGCTGGAGGTGTACCTGCTTTGGTTGTTTGGTTACATCATGTTCAACAACACTCATGGCAACTCGGTCGATAGGATTCTCCTTCCGTATGCACGGGAGATTGCGGATGGGGACGAGGATGTACCGCCCTACAGCTGGGGTGAGGCGGTACTTGCAGTCACTTACCGTGGACTCTACGACGGCTGCACGAAGACACATGGGAACGCTATCCTGGCGGGGTGCCCACTACTGCTGCACCTTTGGTCGTACGAGAGGCTAGCCGTTGGTCGGCCCATCGTCAGCCACGAGCCTTACCACGAGGCCATATACGGCGACGAGGAGGACGACAGGCCCACTATGGGAACTCTCTGGAACTAGCATCAGGTACGTTCGCAACAAATCTAATTTTGTTATTCATTGTTACACGATTCATTAGCGCACTTTTAATTTTACTTATTCGGACTGCAGAGATCCTGGACGCATGCGTAGGTTAGACGCGCAAATCCTGAGTTTGTTTCGGAGCTCGACATGCTGACGCCCGATGATGTTGTCTGGGAGCCTTACAGCCCAGAGGCTGTGGCTACCCGTGCACCAGCAGGCCTGTCTTCGCACTGCTCCGCGAATGCGAGCTTGTGGCTTACTATAGCCGTCCTGGTTTACGACATCGCGGTTGAGGCATATTGCCCTTGGAGAGTCATGAGACAGTTTGGGCAGCGCCAGGAGTTTCCGGTGCCCACCGCGTTGGAGCGTGTCAGTCGCCAGGACCACAGGTAATTATGAATGAACTTAGCTCATACATTCGTGTTGAATCTAACGATTCTTCGTCGTCCACTTTTGTAGGTTGTCAATGAGTGGCTTGCCGTGCTCAGCTAATTGGCTCACCAAGATTCAGCCGTGGGTGGACCAATGGGAACAGGCAGATGAGCACTTGGTCCATCCAACAGGACCACACACAGACAGCTCTTTTAGGGCTTACCTCACGTGGTACTTACCCCGGACTCGGGCTCGTCTGGTTTATGTTGACACTCACCCGCAGGCACACCAGGCGAGGCCTCAGGATGGCTATGCCCGGCACCACGTGGAGGCACTAGCTGACGCGGTGAGTCTCTTGATCATATTTGTATATATATTAATATTCATAAGATAATTCATGTGTTACTAATTGTTCCTTTACTCAATGGATGCAGTTTCGCCTTTGCAACATGATGGAGACGGACTGCTCGACTTACCTGACGAGGGTACGTGCCAGATCCCCAATGACCTAGTTTGAGCAGACAGAGGCACGGTCGAGGCAACGTGACCAGTTGCGTTCAGTACTACACAACTTGCGAAGATGTGTGCAGTATGAAGACAGCCACGGGTCGTCCCAGGCCTCGTCGTCCTTCCCGTGTCCGGCGACCGCGCACCAGCCGACGTCTCAGTACTACACAACTACAGGTAACGTAGATATCTCTTTAAAATTATATCAATTGTTGCTACATATTTACTAATATCACAAACAGGATACGATCCAGCTACTGCGTTCGGCCATACTGGAATGTTTAGAGGGGCACCACCAGTTGGCGGACCGTATCCAGGGATGGTACCGGGGCCACAGATACCGGCCTACACAGGTTAGTTTATATTTCGTATTTCGGTTTCTACATGTCATGACGAAAGACACGAGCGTACGCTAACATCCGCATTTTATGCGTAGGATTCTACCCCAATGCGGGCGCCGGACCTTCTTCCTCCTTTCGATCTGGTACAAAACACTCTCTCAATACACTCACTAATTTACCACGCAACATATGTTGGTTTACGTTTATATGTTACGCAGGGTTTGTTTCGAGTACGTTCGTTCCAGATAACGAGGGTGTCACCTTAGACGAACTCGACAGCTTGACTCCAGACTCACCTGGCGCGCACGGTGACCCCGATGTCTTAGGGTATTCACAGCTAGGAGGAGCACCACTTGGGGATCTCTCAATAGCAGACACCGCAGCCCCTTTTGCGCCTTGAGCGACAGGTGAGGTCTCCGGATCGTCACACCTACTCCGAGGGCCATGTCCGTGCCCAGCAGAGGGCTAAGAGGGTCCGACGCCCTAGGGGTGGTTAGATATATCCGATGTTTGTATCTCTGATGTTTATTTGTAATGAGATAGCTGTGGACCGCTTATTTGTACACTTCAACGTTCGCCTCTGATCACTCTCGTATTTTCCATTACATACGATAGATGGTATGTTTATGCTTCGATGCTCCATTAGGACTAGCTACGATTCAAACTCGACATTATGTACATGTCCAGTGAATGCAAGTTAGGTACGAGACATACATACAAGCATAATACAACATTAACAATACTAAATGCGAATACATCTTAAACCGATGAACATCATATGTTATAGATCATGGCATGAAATCATCTAGGTCGTCATCCCAGTTGACAGATGGTGGTGCTGCAGGTGGTGTAGTATGGCTCGACGAACCTCTTGCCTTTCCCTTTCTCTCTTTTCTGGATCTAGATTCATGTACAGGGGGGAACATCATGTGTTGGAGGCCATGGTTTGGGGGGCATAAAGTCATCCATGTCGTCATCCCAGTTAACACAAGTTGGTGCTTGAGGTGCTGCAGCATGACTTGACGAACCTCTTCCCTTTCTCTTTCTCTCTTTTCTGGATCTAGGTTCATGTACAGGGAGGGAACATCATGTGTTGGAGGCCATGGTTTGGGGGGGCATGAAGTCATCCATATCATCGTCCCAGTTAACACAACTTGGTGCTAGAGGTGCTGCAGCATGACTTGACGAACCTCCGGTCATCTGTTCTTGTCGAGGCCAAGTACTATCACCTGAAGATCTTCTCCACCTCCTTCGCCTAGTTTGCGGCATAAGTCCACCGAAGATACATACCAATTTACGGAAATTTGGTGTCGATTTGTTAATCAACTCTGTGTCCTCGGGGTAATCCTAACATATAATTAAACAACAATTTTACTATTTTATAAATATAGATTCCAAATGACGGACGGAATTAGAACTGAATGAGAGTTACCTTAATGTGCATCTCATACACCTCTGGCCGCATCCATATCTTACAAGAACTTTGTAAGAATTCAATGACATTAGAATGATTCGCTAGTTCACATACTCTCATGTATATATTCCGACGTTCTAGCAGGTGTCTCTTTACATCTTGCGTTGTAATACCTCGAAACATTGTGAAATCTTTAAATTCTACTATTTTGGACAACACCATCTCTATCATACCATCCGCTAATGGATCCAACTTCTTACTGATTAAAAGATGTGTCATGATATCAAGTATTATACTAGATTTTTCTTCGGTCTATGAAAATCCTCCAGAATGGGAGGCAGCCATTGCCTTATGATGTAATATCAATAAGGAACTGTCATTATAAATTTACAATTCTATATTTCACTATCCAAAAATTAATTCTATCCTCGAACTCGTAATTAAATTGTTCTACTATAGCACTAATTATATTAAATTGCTATACAATATCAATGGATTCAAATATAATTACCTGCATATCACAAGTGCGTAATCCGGCAGGGCTTCGCCGCTTCCCTTCTCCTCACCCCTCTCTTTTTTTCCAGGATTTTTGGTGGAAGTTCCTCTCTTTTTTTCTGGATTTTTTGTGAAATTTTTGGACTCAAATGAGGAGGGAATGGGGGTGGAGGGGTTATATAGAGGAGGGGACCCTGTCGCCCGAGGGGGGGTGGCGACAGGCCCCCTGTCGCCCGTTGGGGGCGCGACCGCCGCCCCCCCCCGCGCCGCCGAGCCCCCGCGCCGTGCTGACCGAGGACCGGTTTGTAAATTTTTTTTACAAAAAAAACCTGTCGCCCCCTGCCTGGGCGATAGGGGGCCTGTCGCCCTCTCCATGGGCCCGCGAGGCCATATATTTTTGAAATTTTAATTTTTTAAAATATAAAAAAGAAAAAAAGGCCCGCAAGGCCGGCACCCTCCACGGACCACAACCCCTTTTGTCCCTTTGCTTGTGTATTTAGATTGGGCTATATAAGTTGACAATAGAATTCCAAGCCCAATCGTAAAAGAACCAGAGGAGGAGCCCAAGTTATATGGCCCATAATTGACTAGAGGCCACCGCAGCCCACCGTGCCAGACTGCCGGCACGAGCAGCCCAGCGTGATAGTGCCGGCCTGAATTTGACACCCGGCAGCCTCAACCCTATCGCCGTCGGTGAAGGTCGTGGCGGCAGTGGCGGCAAGAGGACGCGGGAAGGCTGCAGCTGGAGTATCCAGAATGCACGAGAGCGCGGGGGAGGCCTCGACTGCGACCGTGATGGTGAGGGGAGGCGGCAGCGACCGGAGATGAAAGGGGAGGACGCGAGGGGCGCGACAATGGTGATAGCAAGGGGAGGGACGGTGGAGAGAGAGAGGGAGAGAGAGAGAGGGGGAGGCATGGGGGAGACACGACCAGTTGGAAGAAGGGGAGGATTAGGGTTTGAAGAAGAGGGTGTGGAAGTATTTATATGATAAGTTATGGATCATAACAGGCTGAATTGTGGCAGCCTATTTGGTTGTGTCGTGGCGGGCTGACACAGCAGTTCCAGCCCAGACACGACACAGTGATAGAGCTGTGCCGGTTCGGACACTACAAGTATCGGGCCGGGCTAGGATCATGTTTAGTATCTAGTCTAGTGCGTTCCATCGGATCCAATCAATTTGGACATCTATAAAATTCTGTGAGAACATTCACAATTGATCAGACTATACTCTTGTCCTGTGAGCATCTCTAAATATTAGAGCACACGGATCGCTTCATCGTTGTCAGGGATTTCACATAACCTAAAGTCGTAAATGCAAATGCAAAACAATTTCCGAGTCAAAGATTCAAGTCTGGGCGAACAAGTTGTATCACACAATAAATCTACCCAATCGATCTGAGTTGAGTTGACAAGAAAGTATTTGGCTTGGAGTTTCAACACACGCCATTACGAGACGAGGGGACCTTGACCTCTCTTACTGGTCGTCCCGTCCGGCTCGTAATGTGAAAACGTGTGATCCGATCGGGCTGACACAAAATTGAAGGTCCGTGTATATAAAAAGTGTAAATAAAAATAGATGGAGTACACGGAATCCGTGTCCTGTTGTTAGCTGATCATGCACTACTCCAGTACAGAAGCAGGCAGCTTCTACTTGTTGCGTTGGTCCTACAAACCAGATACTATCTGTGTTTACAATCTCAATGCCCACGAGTAGTCAGTCAGTCAGTCACCAGACAGGTAATCAGCACAAAACATTACAAGCAGCTGCGTATATAGTCCGTCCAACAACACTTAATGTAACTAACCCTCCAGCACACGGAGGATTAGTATATACAGCAGCGTTCCCATTTTGCAAAACAAACACAAGCACACACTACATTCCAGTCCAGACGAGACGAGAGCTCGCGCGCGGTCGCAGATGGGGCGGCCAGCTGCCAGCGCACATGAGCTGCGACCTGGCACTGGCAGCCTCCCGTGCACAGTGACAGCAAAGATTCCGCTACAAATGCCAGCCAGATCTCTTGCTTTGAGCCGTGCCTTCCTGGCACACAAAACAGCCAAAACTTTCTACTCCATTTCCCAAGCTCATACCATAGAACAATCTGGTGATCTGAAGAAACAAACAAAGGCAAATCATCCCCCAGAGGCACCGCAGCTGCTGTTCAAATTTCTCCGGCCAAACAACACTAGTGGTTTCCACTTCCCCATGTCCACAGGCAGAGCATTATATTTTCTGGTGTGAGCTTGCTTCTGTCTGTCTCTTCTACCTACAGCTGAAAGATGCTACAAAATCCACTCTTACCGGCCAAACCCACACTGCCCAGCTAGGTATCACGTGTGTCTGCAGGTCTAGCTAATTTAGCTCACACAACACATATGCTTGTGATTGCATCAAGTGCTGCTAATTTACTAGGTGCTACTCAAGGTTGCTTCTCATTTCAGCACTATACCATGCTACCTTGGATAAAGGGACCCAACTTTGAGACATCATAGCATGTGTACCAAATTCGGAGTGGCAATCACATTCACAGCTCTAATTCCCAAACTACAATCTACAAGTACAAGCCATATCTCAGTTCCATCACGCTCCCATGATATCTAGCAAGAACCTGAACATGCCACAACAAAGTGTACCCCCTAAAGAATACTGCATGCTTCAAAAGTGAGTGGCTTAATGCTTTTGGCCAGCTCACATATTGATGCCTATCACAGATTGTTCATGCCCTCTCCTTATGCGATCTATTTGAGGAAGGAAACACATCGAACCAGTCTAGACTTCCAGAAAATCAGATGATGCATGCAACGACTACTAGAGTGTCAAAAGCAAAAGAAATGGCATTGAACTCCATGTGTAAAGGTTGCTCTTCAGCATTCAGTATCAGCAAATAGTGTTGTTAGCACAGAAAATTCTGTGGCGGGTTCAAAATGACTCAATGTATAAACAAATGCATCTACTTTTCTTCTGTGATATTCTCGGTCCCCATTGACAGATCTGCATAACACTTAATAATATTTCTACCAACTTGAGACCAAACCACAATACTACCAGAGAGAAAAAAGATAAGCTTTGGAACTTTTCTAGCGGACCATTCTTGAATCCTTCTATTCAGCTCATATTTATTTAGCATACTGCTCGTACTCGCATCTTTTCTTCATTGATCATCTAGGTCCCTACTGCAAGCTGTACATAAAACTTACAATACCATGACTAACTCGACAATTTATAGCCAAGCCAGAATAGTACCAGAGAGAAGAAGAAGGAGGAGCTTAGGAATTTTTCTAAGACAGCAGTCTTGAATCCCCCTGCTTGATTCCATTTTTTTTAACAATTAGTCATACTTACATTAAACGTATCTTCTAAATCGTACATTTCAACCACTAAAAGGTGGAACTTGTCAAAACTTATCATCAACTAGAGTGATGTCAAATCATGATTCATGAATAAAGCACAATTAGAAATTAAGTTGTCTCACCAACAACAATGGAAAGTTGACTGAACGATACAACAGAAGTAAAATCGAATGGCCATGAAATCCGAATTATCCGAATCAGACTAACTACCACAAAACTAGATAATGTACATCGCTGCATCATTTAGCAGCTGTCTAAACATGCAATGGAGGAAAAAAAAAGAAATGAAGTTGAATTGAACCTGGATGAATGAATTTCCTCCAACACAGCAAGACACAAAGTGCAATGAGTGTTACCTCAGCTTTATTGCCAAGCCCATTTCCTTTTGAATACATCAACCCAAAAAAAATAATCAAGAATTCCCAATCTGAGATGGCAAACATTCCCCCTCCATTGCTTGCTTGGAGATGAAAGGAACTCCGCATATGAACATGGCAACTACGAACAGGAACAATAGCCCATTGCTTGCAGTACAAAATGTAACCTTCTGAACAAGCCCACCAAAAGAATGTGCTGACCCCTCATGGAGCAGAACCTGAGCTCTAAAATCAGCAGCTAGCATCACCCTCGTGGATATGGAAAATTTGCTGCCTCAACCAACCAATGGACAACCCCGCCGCTAGCCATAACCATCAAATCTTTCTGTTACTAGACTAGAAAGAACTCTGCAAAAATCTCAAAAGAATGCTATGCAGCATAATCGTTTTCAATCACTGGTTGTGTCCGTGTCCCCAAGGCCACAGGTGCCTGCGTCCGCCCAACCTGCGCCATCCGTAACGTCTCCCCAACCTCCGCATTCCGCTCCATCACCTCTAACTTCTTATCCCTTTTGTACCTGACCAAACACAACAGAATCGCAGCCAACAGCCCCAATGCTATGGCAGCCCCAACCACGCTGACGGCAATCTTCCACGCCTTTGAGTTTCCCTTCTTTTGCCCTCCCGGAGTCAGTATCGGTGGGGAGATTGAGCCAGGTGGAGCAGGAGCTGGCGCAATCTCACTGGAGTTCACCACTATTGAGATGTGCCCCTGGCGATACGTTGAGCACACATTGGTTGCCTCCAGGTCCCGGAACTGCGGCGCGCCATTCAAATCGAACACCACACACCGCGGCGGCGCACTGCCTGACGGCACCGCCCTGACATTGCTGAAAGTGACAGAAATCGGACTCCCTGACGCGACAACGTTGAGCTCCTGCAGACCCACAGCTGAGAGGTTGGCCGCATCGTAGGCCAGCAGCCCCAGCACCGGCGCGAGGTAGGTGTACCCGGAGAGCCGGTAGTAGTGGTCCAACGAGCTGCCGAGGTTGTGGTAGACAAGCACCACCCGCTCGACGTGCGGCTGCACAACGACGCCGGTGGGGACGCCGAACTCGAAGTAGTCCGCGAAGCCCTTCCGCCGGAGGCTGCCGCTGCGCAGGCGGACCGCGGAGACCGCAATGCCGGTGAGGTTGGCGGGGAGGGTGGCGTTGTAGACAATGCCGGTGCGCGGGCGCACGAAGGCCCGGAACGCGTAGTCCTGCAGCGTCGCGTCGAGGATCCTGGCCGGCGACAGCGGCTGCGACTGCGCCGCCACCCCGGAAGCGGTGGCCAAGAGCAGGAGCTGGAGGAGGCAGGCGCAGATCAAGAAGCCCATAGCAGTGGGGGCGGCCCTCAGAGCTGAGCCGCCGCCGGGGAGCCTGCCTGGGCAAGAGCAGTCAGGACGATTTTGTCATGCCTGGCTACAAGGATCAGGGAGCGTTGAAGAATCTTGTCGTGCTCTTAATTGGGGGAAACAAAGACGGGATTTGGAGCGGAGAAGGCTGGGATCCTCTGCACGGACGGGCATTTACGCCCGGCCGTGGCAAGCCCCCGGACCGGTCCAAGAAAGCAGGCGGCTTGAGCAGAGAGGGGGAGCGGCAATGGCGATGGAAGCGAGGAGGACAGGACAGGACCGAGTCGTTCTACACTAGACGAAGTGGTGGGAGACGACGAGGGCGACGGCAACAAATCGGGAAGAAGCAAACGCGACCCAGATGGAAAGGAAAGAGAAAGAAATTGGGAGGAGAGGAGGGAGGCGATTACTCAATCTTGGCGAAATCCGAGCGGAGAGCTGGAGGCCACAGAAATTCGGGATTAAAGCGCAGCACCGCCCCACGAATGATTGCGACGCGGGCGAGGGAGTGAGAGTGGAGAGGAGGGGTTTGGTTGGGGATTGAAGGCGGAGGAGCGGAGAGATTGCAAGAGAGAGAGAGAGGACTCGAGTCGAAGGAGGATGGAGATTTCCAGGGGTTTAGCTGGAAACATTTTTTTTCCCGGGAATAAAAGACAGTTGGCACGGCACGCGGAGTTACGGATTTGCCCCTGGGTGGCTCATCCGCGTGGAGTTTACCGTTCCTGGTCGCTGGAAAGTGGACCTTTTGGCGCTTTTGGCCTGTCATGTCCTCTTTCCTAACGTTTCGATTCTTCCCAGGGGCCTTCTTGCAACTGGAGCAGCTGACCTGTGGGGCCACGTGCGTGGCACCTCCTCCGACCTCCAACGTCCAGCCAGCCCGCACCACCTTTGCTCTCCTAAAATCATGCGACGCGACATGGCTCACAAGCTCTGCCTCCAAGATTAGCGTGTGGGTTGAATGTAGAGTTTTTCTTTTCATTAATATAGGTGTATGTACTAAATATCTTTATCAATTTTTGTAACATCCATATGGCGTCACTTTACAAAGAGCCGACTTTACAAAGAGCCGTCTTATTCTAATAAGGGGGCAACAAAAATATCGCCTCCAAGATTAGCGTGTGGGTTTTCTGCTAAAATAAGGTGGATGACTAACCACTATTTAGAGATGTCCATGTGAAAGATACCGCTAAAAAATCTTTGTATATTTTTCAATTCATTTATGTTCTATACTTTCTTCTTACCTTTTCATGGCAACCTAAATTGATTATCGTTCTTACAAACCTAATTTAATTTATGCAACTATTCAAATCCTAGTTTTCTCTTTTTTGTTTCCTGTCTCAAGGTTTTGTTGAACCTCATATTTTACAAACTTTTCGTACGTCTTTCGAAACCCAAGCAGTAGATATCTCAACGGCCACATGTACGTACGTGTGTAATCTCGTACTTCCACTTGGATTCGCTCTGCTCTTCTGTTACGTTCCTTCCGCCATATGTACGTACACTACCATTAGTATTTTTCCTTGCAGCATTATTTAACCCATCGATATATAGCAGGCAGTGCTCCTTTTCATCATGACGTGATGATGTTTTGGCTGAGTAGGATACGTGTCCGTGCAGAGCCTTAATTTTTTAAATATCATTATTGATCTCTTAGTGTTCAAGGGACATGTTCAAAAGACACAGCACTAGCTATCTGCTAGAAGAAAACAAGTGATGATGGGGTACCATCATGCACACACAACAGGTCCATTTGGATGGCTTCCATTCCATGAACGAGGAATCATTACACGGTGATCAGAAGAAAAAAAACTCTTATTTAATGACGATTACATGAATGTTGGATGATGATCAATATAATGGTCAAATGAAACCGGCCATTTGCACTCAGCATAAACCTTAAAGGAGCTGTAATGTCCACCAGGCTATCACTATCAGCATTTGACTGCATATAGCCCATTAGTACACAGCTGTTTTTAATCTAATTCCCCACCCAGCATGCTTGCATCCACCAACAATGCAGTTTAACAATTAGTACTCTTTTCTGATGTATATGGTCGTTCACCTGGTCGATCAATTATTGCTACATAGTCATTAATGCCAAATAATTGTGTAAACAAGAAAAAAAAATCCTAGTGATAGTGATAGTCCGTCCAATAAACAAAAGGAGCTGGTCACACTGATGGTACATGCCATTAAAAGGAATACAGACGCTAGGTACATTTTGCGGAGTCTGCTGAACAAAAAGGATCATGGGTATTAAGCACAAGCTGATTACAGTTTTTAATATAATGTGAGATTTAGTACCAAATGCAGATGGGTAGCAGAAATAAAGAGATGCATGCATATATCTGCTTGTGGTCCTTTTTATTTGAGCAGAAAGGTTGATGGAGGCATAATTTCACCCATCAATGCGGCAACCCCATTGGATCTTTGGATGCCATCATCTGTGTAAGTTATGTTTGTCTTGTACTTGTTGGCCAAGGGATTGCTGGAAGGATCGTGCCCAGCGAGATTCAAGAAAAAAAGAAAAATCAGAGAGCGCTTCTGGTCTACTCATTCTTCTCTACTAGCAGAGTCATACTTCATGAATCATGTTGTCTGTCAAAATGCATTGCTTCGGTCTGAAACAAGTGCATGTCCTCTCTTCAGAGTTTGTAGAAAAGTTATCATCATATTAAGCTTGGAAGGTTGTCAGCTAGCTTGTCAGCCAACCAACCAGAAGAGCTTTTCTCTTACACCAAATCAGCGCCAACCACCAGCCAGTCAGCAGTATTTTTCTCTCACAACAAATCAGCACCAGACACCAGCCACAACCAGCCAAAAAGTTGAAGCACATATACTGAAAAGGCAGCAAACTGGTGATGGTATCTTTACTTTTACACTACTACGTACTACATTGGCCAACTGAAGCATGATTGGATGATCCATGTAGATGCAAGCGCGACACATGGCATAGTTAACCCTTGAGTGATGAGCAGGATGCCAAGCTAGTTAACACATAGTAGATCAGATCATCGCCCGATGTGCAGGCACAGCACAGGCACATGTTGGGTGGAATAATGGAAGCTGGAAGCAGCTGCGGGTGTCATTTGTTTTTTTTTTGTCTGATCCAGCCGCCCACAGTGACAAATTGTTACTCCTGTGATTCTGGACCGGGAAGTGGGAGGCACAAAACAAGATCTAAAGTTTTTGTTTGCAAAAGTATTTTTTGCCTTCGTCCTGGATCTTGCCTCACCAAACAGGCTAACATGGATAAATTGGAGAATGGCCTCTGGAGCCTGACCTGTGTCATGAACTCATGATCATGTATCCTCTTCCCCTATATGTGCCGCTAGCTGCATCTGAATATGCCGGCTAGGCCGTGGCCGGTGGTTAACTCCTCACCAACGAACTGTCTGGTAGGTGGAGCATGGACGATCGGTCGTTCGCATGAACCCCTGCAGCATTCAAATTGGCGCACATGGTTTAATGCAACGTTTATTTCCTTAATTCTGAGATGATACCTTTTGCTTGCTTATGCTGATTACCTTGTCCATCGGGTGAAGGCTGATAGTCTGAAAGGCTGAGTGGAAATGAGGCTGTCAGTCAGAAACGCTGAACAGCTAGCAATGCTCTGGCTTCCTTACAACACTGACTGGGTTTCACAAATCACAATACATGTAACTAGTACCATGCAGGTAACAACCTCTCCTGCCAAACTCCAAAGTGATCTTCATTTTGCCTATTCACAACTGTCAGTATTCACCAATAATCGGTACACTGTACACACGGAAATACCGTATAGATTTACAGACTCCTATAATCACACGAGTCCGCTTTTCACAAAAACCCCGCATGAAGGAAACCAAGCTATACACTTTATACACCAAGCAGAAACCTGTAACTACATTACAATTGCAAACCAATGTGGATAAAGAATGGACAAAATTTTATGCACACAAGAGCACCACCAAAACCATTTGAAATCCTGAATAAGATGACAATTCACATGCGTCAAGCTGTGTCAGATGCTGATGCATCTGGCTTTGAGGGGTTCGGAGAGTTGCTGGATCTAGGAGACGCTGGATCCCCTGGGATGACGATTGGAGATTCAGGACTCGAGGGCACAGGGGAGAGTTCTTCATCACCAGAATTTTCTTCAACCACAGGTAACATATTCTCAGTGTAAATAAGGTCGCTGTCCTCTTCTGGGTCATTGTCTCCCATATTGCCATCATCCAAGGAGACAACGTCCTCGGTAGTACTGAACTGATGAAAATCTACTATCTCACGCAGGAAGCGATTTTCACGGGCATACGTCGAGTTTTCCTGTGCCAGCCTTGATTTCTCGGCTAGTAAGGTCTCCAGTTGCACACGGATCTGTTTCAACGACAGGTTGTTCAGAGACAAAATTTCGGAACAGAATATAAACAACCATGTTCACATTTTCTATACGACGGGCTCTAAAGGAATAGTGATACTCTTCAAAGGTAGTTAAGAACAATCTGGGCAGTACTAGTAGTTAATAGCTAATATGAAATGAGAATATGAGAATGGCCTTTACTTATCATCACTTTACAACATAGATTCACATTAATCAAGTCAACCCACAATAAATTTACGCAATGCTGATCCTTCAAAAGAGGCAAAGCACAGAAACTGCAAATGCTCAGAAATAGAATGCACATTAACAGCAATTGGTGATGAATTATCACCCATTCAATATTCTTGATTTAACAGAAATTCAAGATGTATGCAATTTATTAGAATAATTCAGTAAGAAAACAAACAAATTTGATAAGAAAAAGATTACCAAGTCATCATCCTCTCCAGTTTTGCTCCCTTTCTGCTTTGTTTCTAGCAGTAACTTGTTCTCTTCTTCTAGCTGAGCACATCTTTGCTTTGCAAAAGGTAGATCAGCTTTAACGGATTTTAGTTCACGAAGTAGAAGTTTCGCTTTAGCAGCCATTGCATTAGCAACCCGAAATTTTTTCAATGAGGTAAAAAAACATCACCACAGCAAGTTATAACAAAAGATCATATACTTATTTATTTGAATCATTGACATACGCATGGTGAAAGGTAGAAGATTTTTTGTTCTTTTATCTCGCAAGGGCCAAAGCAATCTGGTAGTTCATTGCAGGGTTCACCTTACCGCCGGTAAATCGCCGGTTACCGGTGATTTTACCGATACCGCTAGTGAGCGGGATGCGGTTACCGGTCCGGTAAACGGTGTTTGATTCAAAATTCAAAAATACAAAAGTTATTTTTTTGTCAAAAAAAAACGGTTACCACTACAGTAAAAACGGTAAGGTGAACCCTGGTTCATTGTAACCAGAGAAAAGTGCTTATGGTGCCAATTAGGTGATCACAGTACTTATAGTAAATTACACTGGAGATCAAATAAGATAACATTAGGTAACATAAGCAGGCATATGTGTTAATTCTCAACCACACTGATAACCAATAGTCCATAAACAAGAGCTTAAGACTTAGTATAGGGCAGCTGAAATAGAAATATCTCTCAGCAGAAAAACAAATATCTTTTCTTTATTTATACTGAGAATTAATCTGCACACGATTCATAAAATTTAAAACCTATCTTAGGGATAATTGAACTGGATATAAGGACCACTAAATGTTGCAAGTCTTTCACACGTAAAAGAAGCTATAATTTTTCTGCATTGAGTTTCCAGTAATCACCGGGTACAATAGCATATTTGTCATCAAGATATAAGCATGCGGCACCTTACGTTACGAGAAGCTTTCAAATGAGTCTCCTCGGCTGCAGCTTGAGCTTGATCCAATGAGAGATTAGGAGTGCTGACTGTATGTACTGCTGAACTCGACATGTAAGAACTCGAACTGGTAGGCTTCCTTCTGATTTGAATTTTCTTTGTTTCCTCAATGATACTGGATGTCTTATTATCCACAATTGTGAGTCCCTCCTGTTAAAGCATGGAAGCAACAAGTCGTTAATTCTCCAGATGGTTATGCCATTAATAGGGCTAAAGAAAAATAGGTGTCCGGAGCTAAGTAAAAATATCATTACTTCCAACACATTTTTTTTATTTTTCCACCAAGATGGTTGACAGAAGCAGAAAGCGCCTCCGGCCTGATTCGAGCAGCAGCATCTCCTGTCTTCCAGTGGTTTTCAAATGACTAACGAGACTGAGGGGCCTGAAATTAAAAAATGTTGCAGGAGCTGTAAGCAGAAAGGCAGCCTGGAACATTATTGAAGAGGGACAAGAATGCATACACGAGAAGTTGGTTTGTGACTGTCTGTGTGTTGAGATGTTGAGATAAACACTTGCTGCGTTACCTGATCTCCACTGGATGAACTGGTGCTGCTGCGGGGTCGTTCTTTCCTGAAGTCCTCGAACTTATGCGCCAAGGCGTCCTCATCGAGAATTCCCTTGGCTTTGCTTGCCAAAGTTTGCCACAATCCAAGCTTGGGCTGCTCATTTATTCTTTTTAACGACGTGTAACTGTATGACGAAGCAGGATCCTAGAAATTTAATGCACATTAGGACTTAAGGCATATGCGTCATGATTTAGGACATGTAATAAGAAGGGACCAAGCAATCCACAGTGATTTATGATGTGCCACACGATTGAAGAATGAAGTATAGATTTGAGAAGCAACACTTGGGAATCCGCAATCAAGAAATGGTAGCGTACGCTAGAAGGAAGGCGACAAATGGAAGCAAGCAAACGAGGCAGGGGGAGAGTGAGAGAGGAGTGCGTGCCTGAGGATAGGAGCTCCGTCGATCGTCGGTGGCGCCCTGCTTCCGGCGGTAGGCCATGGGGATCGAGGGGCTTCCGCCGTTTGACGCAGCACAGGAGCAGGACGCGCCGCCAAAGAAGCGAAACAATCAAGCAACCGAAGCGACTTGTCGTGCAACCAGCGACTCGTGGTGGCCGCCGGCCTATCCGTGCTGGTACTGCTGGCGACTCTTGATTCTTCCTCCTCCTCCAGGCTGGCGACAGCGAAGGCTCTTGTCCCCGCCACCAAGCCGACCTCGACGACCAAGCCTGGGCTGGGCTGGGCTGGGTTTGTGCAGATGGACCAACACGAACGGACTGGGCCCAACACGGACCTTGTGCAGAGTCCCCAGACACACGGAGCTTGGTGCCTGCCAAATCTTACTTAGGACTAGGACTGAAGAACCCCCAATCCAATTCAGTGCTCCGTCCGCCGTCTTCTCCGTAGATTCGCCTGAATCGATTTGGGTTTGCGTCTCCTCCACATCGCCGCTCAAGGTGAGGATGAGGAAGCTCCCCTACTGCCCTAGTTTTTTTTTATACCAATTTTGTTTATTCTCAAATCTTCCCTTCCCTTTCCCCTCCTTTCCCTAATCAATTGTTTGCGCTTGTCTTACTTTATCCGATCAGCGTGTTGCCCGCGGCTTGGTAAAATGCCGCAGCCGCTGAACCTGCTAGGTCCATTAAGTCGCGTCGCGTGGATATCCTGCTGCATGTTCTTCACAAAATGGTATTGTCTGTCTACTCTTATGCCCATCTTATAGAGCATCAGCGATGTGGGAAATCGAACAACCCCGAGCTATCTTCTGAAGCTTGACTATTTTTACTCTTTTATCTGATTGTTCTGGTTGCCTATGCTTCCTCCCTTTACAGTTGATGTGCTACCACAGTCAAATACTTGCTCTGTTTTGTGGTTGCTTCTTTTTGTTGTGTTCAATTGGGGCTCCAAATCATGTAGTTATAGCTGAATCAAATAAAACGCCTGGTGGATTTTTTCAGTATCTTCTTTCTTTGCCTGACAATCACTTCCATTCTTTTGGCAGGTTCACATTGCCATGTGTTTAAGTGATGCATATCGTGAGGACCTGATCCTGATATCCAGCACATTCCTGCTTTCTTTGGGTCCAGTTCATGTCTCAAGTTGACTTCATATTTGCTTCTTTCCCTGCCACATTGCTATAGGAAAAAAGTGCCTCACATTTGACACAACTAGCTATCCATGTCTGACCATCAAAGGCACTCTGGCAGCTATGAACTCCATGCCACTCAGCCAGACGTGCAATGCCTAGTTTGCACAAGACCTTTTACTCTGGACACTGAGATTGCTGATAGCTTTGAAGCTTTAGCGATTTGCAGTGAGTGCAAGGTGACTGTGCTTAGTGACAATTACAGGGATGAGACTACCAGAGCTAATCGACAAACAAGACGGTCGGGGCAAAGATCCAGGGTCACAAGGGATGAACCCATGGGGGACGCTTTCGCACAGCAGTTCTCCCAGTTGATCAACCTAGCTAGACAAGGTCATGAAGCAGATGTTGATTCTCCGGCAGTCCCACATCAGTATGCATCACATAGTTCTACGCCAAATCGATCCCAAAGATGGCACAGTTCAGATGATGAGAGTGATGGTCTCAATTACTCTGATTCTGTGTTTGGTGAACTTGAATCAAACATTAGTTTTGGTGACGATGCTGGGGAATCAGATGCTTCTCTTGAGCACCAAACCACAATGGGAAGGGATATTTTCATTCAACTTGACACTCAGAGCTACATAAACATAGATACAGATATTGATCCCATGAATGCTGGACTGGATCAGTGGGATTCAGATGATCCAGAAGATGACCAGTCTGAAGAGTCTGATTTGGATGAAGCAGGCGACACCATGCAGGAGCACCGGCAGCGATGGCTTCATATCAACCCAAGTGGATTGAATGAGCAGGAATCCGAAGATACTGTGTTGACTTGGAGAACAGCTGGAAGCCAAGGAGTAAACAGGACTGATTTGAGGGCAGACACAGGAGGCTGAGAAATCAGGAGAGTTTTTATTGGGAATCCTGGTGATTATGTTGATGCAAGACAATTCGAAATGCTTCTTGAACAGTTTGCTGAGGATAGCAATACCACAAGAGGAGCTCCACCTGCAGTGACATCTTCCGTGGAAAATCTTCCATCTGTGGTCATCTCCACAAGCAATGAGATAAATGGTGGTGTAACATGTCCAGTCTGCAAAGATGACATGCCTATCCACACTATAGCAAAACAGCTACCATGCATGCATTTATACCATTCATCATGCATCTTGCCATGGCTTAGTTCTAGAAATACATGCCCAGTTTGTCGATATGAGCTTCCTACAGATGACACAGAATATGAGAGGTCCAAGCATGCCACAGCCAACGAGGGAAGCATCCATGGGGTGGAGCATACTCATCCCCAGGAAACCATTGAAGAAACTTCTTATGAACCAGAGGTTGAAGGAAGTTCTAATACAGTTGGGGGTACAATGGAAGAGACTAATACACATGAACATGCTGCTTATTCTGCGCAGCAGCCAAACAGAGCACGTGGCCGCCATAGATGGTTGTATATTGCAGCAGCTCCAGTTGTAAGTCTTGCCAGTTTAGCTATATTACTGTGCTTCACCAACTCTGCTGGCAATGTTAGAAGGCAACTGTTGTACCGTAGATCCCAGAGTACAACTACAACACAGCATGTGGATACAAGAAGTTGGTGGTCTATGTTCTAAATATCCAGTACATACCTGTTGACCCAAATTGCTGTGTGATGGCATATGATTGTTGCCGGTGTTGTGTCATTTCTGTGTGAAAAGTTTCAAGTTTAATTTGAACTTCAAATTTTGTGTTTGCTGACGAGATCCACCAATGTGTTTTTTGTAACCAAATTCAGGAACATATATTTTTTTTCTTCATAACTTTGCTCAGTTCAACAAAGCACATACTGAATTACTGATGCTTGCTGCTGTTCCACCGTTACCTTGTGTTGGTAGTTTTCTTATATTTCATTGCTTAGACTGTAACTCAAGTATGTAACTAAGACTCTTCGTCAAAGTGTGCCCATGAATTCTTCTAAGTGCCTTAAAAAAATTGTTGTCTTGAAGACTCGATGTGCATAATACTTGCTATGATTTGACTGGTACATAAGACTGTAGTCCTATGCTTCATTCTTCTAAACTATGCTTAAAGTTTAACCCATGATTAAAATAATCTTTTTTTTTATGTTTGCCTTATGTTTAAAAAAGGATACCAGTCTGTAATTCCAAGATGATTCTTCATCTATTATTTGAAGCTTGTGCATATGTTTAATTTGTAACTTTGTTTTTCTTTCTGACGTAGAGCTGTTGGCTAGATAATCTAGTGTCCTGTGTCATGCAGTTACAGAATGCAAAGTTATATATACTACTGTATGAGAAGGTAAAATTTTGCAAGCAAAGAGCCAGAAATCAAGGTGCTACAAGTCTACTGATGAATACTTGCCACGTTTTCAAGTTGTATCTGTCCACCCAGGATTGGAAAGCGACCTAAACAATGAGAAAAGGACGGTAGGTCAGGAAAAGGACAAACCATCACTCATATATTCAAACCATTACTCATATGTTCAGCACCAAGTATTTTGAGCTAGAGCACTATACAAGTACTTAATATTTTTACATTTGATGTAGTGTATGCTGTTGTGTATACACTACTGTCTACTGTATTTATATTTCTTATTTACTTGCATATAGTGAAATTAAGAAATTTATATTCCAGTGCTAAGTATTCTGGAAGAACAGCATCCATTGGTTCTATTGTTGGCTGATATATTCTTCTTAAGATTAGCTTGAGCGTATTGTTTCCTGCTGCAATCTCTTCTTCAGTCTTCATTATTTCAGTTAAATTTGTTATGTGCTTGCATAGTGTTTGGAAATTGGAACAGGGCCCGTATTCCTTTACTCAACAGGAGCTGTGGAGATATTGCATGTTGCTCAGCCAGAAATTGTGAAAGACATGTGCCACTGGACTCCATTGGAGCCTGGGAAGCCACATTATCTGATGAAATCCTTTAAACCTCCCTTTGGAGAAGGTATGATGACAGCAAATGACGGCCTTTCAACTTGTGAGAAGATCCTTGCACCAGAGTTCTTAATGGAAATAATTAAGGATATTACATTTTACTTAAAAAGCACATACAGCTGTATCATCGGCCTAACAATGTTGCTCCAACAATGATAGGGTGTGATAGGGCTAATTGTGGATGCAACAATTCCACTGTTACAAGCATGGGATAATTGGTGGATGGCACATAATGTAGTAAGGAGATCTATGTTGATATATACCTGAGAAACTTTTCAGCTTATGTGATTGCCAGTACTTGTTTCAAGAGCAGTTTTCACAAAAGGAAAATCCATATGTTTCAAGCTGAGGCAGCTCCAAAATGCATTTGATTTGGTTGATGTCCCTTGTCTTCCGCTCGCGGATCCTAGCCATCCTATAAATGTCCTTCTCCCCTTCTTTCGTGCCTAGCCGCTGATACAGGTCATCATACGCCTTACCCTTTGCTACACTCACAGCTCGCTTTGCAACCCTCTTCGCTAATTTATAGCCCTCGATATTGGCTGCACTCTTGTCAAGGTGGAGGCGCTTGACATTAGTAGCACATAACTCTGTGAAATTCATTAGTAGCACATAACTCTGTGAAGTGTGAATAGATTTTTTTTTGGGTGCTACAGGAAATAATTGGATTTGATTAGGCAAGTCTATCTGTTTAATATAGTTTTACTTGGAATGTCGCGTCATTCTAAAATATACAGTCTTGACCTTTTGGGCTTAGGTTAGGTGCACCTTCCTAAGAAATTTCCACTGGAAAGTGGAAACAGAGAAAAGTCTGTGGTTAATAATATTGTTGTACTTGTCATCTGGGGTCATTTTAAAATATAATAGGATTTCAGCTCTTGAGGGTCTGGGCTTGTGTGCATCTTCCTAGAAATTTTATTGGAAATAAATGCATTTTATTTATGCATCTGGTTAAAATGCAGTTTTACTTGGAGTTTGGGTTCACTTTGAAATATTATAGCCATCACCTCTTTATAGTCATCTGGATGGTCATCTTTTGACTTTTTCTTTGAAAGGGACATCAGCTGACTTGCGAATTGAAATTTCCACACTGATTCTATATGTTGTGTTTCCCATGGGAGATTGTGCATTTCCCAGCTAATTGATATGGAAGATCTTCTACATTAGTGAGAATTGTAGAACAACAGAAGTTCTATAAGTGAATTGTATCTTCTCACAATGAGATAGGTGAATTGTTAATTTTGAACAGGCCCGGTGTTCATATCCTCAACGGGAGCTCTTGAGATACTGCATGTTTCTGATCCAGAACTGGTGAAGGACATTGGTCACTGCACACCATCAGAGCTGGGGAAGCCTAAGTATCTAAAAAGATCTCGCAAAGCCTTATTTGGTAGAGGTTTGCTTACAGTGAATGGTGATGAATGGGCCTACCAGAGGAAGCTCATTGCGCCGGAGTTCTTCGTGGACAAGATTAAGGTACTTCAATACAGTTGCTTATGCTATCTTTGGCTAGAAAACATGGGATTGCCTCATGGATGAAAGAAAACTATACTATATATATGCAGGGTATGATAGAGCTGGTTGAGGATGCAACTGCTCCATTGTTGGAATCATGGGAGAGCATTCTCGACAATGTGGGAGGGAGTAGGGATATAGTTGTTGACGATTACTTGCGGAAGCTGTCAGCAGATGTAATCGCCAGGATTTGTTTTGGGAGAAGTTTCACAAGAGGAGAAGAGATATTTTGCAAGCTTAGGCAGCTCCAAAAGGCTATTTCTCAGCAAGATGCCCTGGTGGGACTCTCTGCATTTTGGTAAGTAGGAGTACATACTTTGTTGCGGCAAGAAGAAAGCACTTGAAATTGATGTTGCAGGTCGTTAATGCTGTTACAGGAAGCACCTGCCTACCAGCGTCAACCGAGAAATAGGAAAGTTGGAGGAGGAAGCTCGTTTACTGATCCTGGATGTCATGAAGGAACACAATAACAGCACGGACAACGACCTTCTTCGCGTCATTATTGATGGTGCACAAGGTTGTCACCTGCAAGGGCGTGATGCTGAGGACTTCATCATCGGCAACTGCAAGGGCATGTACTTTGCAGGGCATGGGACCACAGAAGTCACCATGATTTGGTGCTTGATGTTACTGGCCGCGCACCCTGAGTGGCAGGAACACGCCCGAGCTGAAGCTGCAGAGGTCTGCCAGGGAGGAGCGACACTCGATGTCAACGCTCTACGCCAACTCAGAATCGTGAGCAATTCATCCATCCATCCATCGGACTGCATTATTGGGACCGCCTAATGTTACCAGTAACAAATGCAGATCACGATGGTGATCCAAGAGACTCTCCGTCTGTTCCCTCCGGCATCGCTGATGATGCGTGAGGTGCTGATAGACGTCAAGATAGGCGGCCTGGACGTCCCCCATGGAACGATCATCCAGGTGGACAGATCGATGCTGCACCAGGACAAGGACGCCTGGGGCCCCGACGCCTGCGAGTTCCATCCGGACCGGTTCGCCAACGGTGTGGGTGTGGCCGCGGCGTGCAGGCCGGCAGGCATGTACATGCCGTTCGGGCACGGGCCCAGGACCTGCATCGGGCAGAACCTGGCGATGGTTGAGCTCAAGGTGGTGCTGGCCCGCCTGCTGAGCAGGTTCGCCTTCGCGCCGTCGCCGAGGTACCGGCACGCACCCGTGTTCCGGCTGACCATCGAGCCTGGCTTCGGCATGCCCCTTGTGGTGACAAAGCTGTGATCATCGCTCTCATGTCATCTGGGCTCAGTCTCACTGTCTGTATGTGCTGCAATGTTTGCGATGCTACTGCCGACAATGCGCCGGGTACCGAGCCTTCCTAGTGAAAGTGAAACCGGTCAGGCACTCAGGCAGCTCTCCTGCAATTACGAATTCTGTCTCTCTGTTTCTGAACCAATTTGATCCGTCTTACAGTCTAAGATGCAAAAGCGAAATGCCACGGTGCATCTTGTACGTTCAATCTCTTATCTCCTGTCCCCTTTTCCAATTCTGGAAGCAATCTGTGCATTCAGTTCTAAGCCTGGCTCCTCCATGCGTCTGGACTGAGATTCTTCATGTTTCTCCAACTTAGAAAATCACGGGTGGTTGGTTCTAGATGATCCCCAAGTTTCAGAATTTCCTAAAGGTATCTAATGTCAAGTTCACTGATGACCACTTTCGAGCATGCATGATTGCCTAGATTCTTCGGCATCTTTTGCAACTCCTGTAAATGAAGACACCTTGCCGCCTACTCTTAATTGTAGTCCCCAGTTGTTTGAAAAACTTGCAAAGCAGTTTCAGGGGCGGAGCCAGGATTGTGTTTTTTTCATTGTTAGGGGGGGCCAACCATACAAATTTATATAAAAATTTAATTAAAATTTAATTTTGTAGTGTAAAATTGGGGTTCATAGGGGGGCCCAGGCCCCTGCCCGCCCCCCCTGTCTCCGCCCCTGAGCAGTTTGTTACTAGTATATTTCCAAATCAAGGGACCGCCTGCTCGCTATGTATTATTTATTTTTATATCACAGGATATGTCTGGTGACGTGAACTAGTTTCATCATAGCAAGAAGACAAAACTAGTTTAATGTTTGTTATGTCCACTACTGTTTCTTTTTCTGTCTTCTTATTGTATTAGAAATGGCCATGTCTTATATAATACTCCCTCCATTTTAAATTATGGGTTATTTTGTCTTTTCTAGGTACATGGTTTTTACTATGATCTTTCGAAAAAAAATATTATGTATCAGGACATGGCTTATGTCTAGATGTATAGCAAAATATATGTACATAGAAAAGCTAAAATGACCCAAAAAAAATTAGCACGGAGGGAGTAACCGCTAGTGTGTGAGGTTTTATATAGCTGTCCAACCTTTACTGCTCCCAGCTGTGCTACAAATATCTCTAGTATGAACATGCAGCAAGGCTTCTCTCTCCACAGTCCACAAACAAATATGGAACTAGTCTTTTCACGGCTCCAATGGCTGATACTCCTACCTTTGGTCTTCCTCTTTATTCTCCTCTCCTACCTGTACACCATCCTATGGCTGAGACCAGAGAGGCTGAGGCAGAAACTGAGGAGCCAGGGAGTGAAGGGGCCCAAGCCTTCTTTCCTCTTTGGAAACATAGCGGAGATGAGGAGAATCCAGAAGGAACTGGCCATATCTGTCCAAGAACTGCAAGCAGGGACCACTGAAAAGTTCTCCTCGGATTATACAGCCACCCTATTCCCCTACTTCCTCCATTGGAGCAGAATTTATGGTATGTGAAATGTCACAGACTTGTCCTCGATTATTTCAGCTTGCTTCTTTTTTCTTTTAGGATGCCCAGCTGTTGAATTATGTGCATTTGATGGTAATTTTCTGGCCATATAAACTTATAAAGATTTGATGCAGGTGAAACCGCTAAATCAATGTTTGTTTTCCTCTCTCTCACTCTCTCTCTCTCTCTCTCTCTCTCTCTCTCTCTCTCTCTCTCTCTGCGACTTCAGTCATGATGACACTGGCTTCCCTGCGTACTGTGTAAGGATTGAGCCCCACCTGAATTTCATTGCCACGGATCCAGCAAGCCGGTGATGGCAATGTTTGTTAGGGTGAAAATTGTTGATACATAGTTCATGGTTTCTCCTGACTCCTGGAATATGTTTTTTGTTCAGGTGCACTTTTGTGACTTTAGTTTTTGTTTCTTCATGTCAACCCCTCACAGTCACATGCCTGAATTTATCCACTTTTGAGCTACCAAACTAGTGCATTACTGTGAACTTGGCAATATTGACTGGACAATTCGGTTGGATATGACTTGGCGAGAATTTTCTTTTGCATTTCCTATTCAAATGCCAATAATTATTGTATATTTCATACTATGTCAGGTTCCATCTTCTTGTATTCAACTGGGAGCATACAAATTCTGAATATGACAGATCCTGACATGGTGAAAGAGCTGGCCAATTGCAAATCTTTTGATATTGGAAGGCCTTTGTCTTTGCAAAAAGAGCGTGGGGCTCTTCTTGGCATGGGAATATTGGCATCAAATGGTGAGCTTTGGGCACATCAAAGAAAGGTGATTGCACCAGAGTTTTTCATGGACAAGGTTAAGGTAAAATCAAGGCTTAAAATCTGCCTTAAAATCAGAGAAAGTTTGTCATGAAATTGGCCTATGCAATGATGTCAGATAGTTATCTACTTGTTTCCTGGAAATATTTACAGGGCATGTTGCACGTGATGGTCGAAGCTGCAATGCCAATGTTGACTTCATGGGAAAACATAACTGCAGAGACTGTGGTGGATGAGTCCTTGAGAAACTTTTCAGCTGAAGTCATATCGAGGACTTCATTTGGAAGCAATCTTGCTGCAGGTAAAGAGATATTCAACAAAATTCGGCAACTTCAGATTGCAATGGCAGAGCAAAGCATGCTTGGTGTTCCCGGAATAAGGTATGTTGAAGAAATAAATCTTGTAACAGTTTCATATCCTAAAGGTTTAGTATTTGTCTGCTTACTTCTCATGCTCACCTGCACAACTGCTGCTCTAGCACTCATAATAGAAACTCAGACATGGAATTGGCCCTCAATAGGGTCACTATGACGGTTTTTTTTTAATAAAAAAAGGGTTATCTCAAGAAAAGTTGCATATATCTTAACGTTACATGAGAATATAGCATTTCGCTCTTGCGGGAATTGTTTGGAACACATCTCTTAATATCTTGTAGCAACCTATATATGACGTGAGCAGTTGCTTCTTAGTGTTTTAGGAAAAAAGGAACTTCTAAGATTAGAAAATACAGGCCAACAGGCCAGTAGCTCTGTCATTGCAATAGTTTTAGTACAGTATATGCCAAGCTTGTCTCTTTTTTAATCTAATGATGATTCATCTTTTTTATTATGTTTTACATCCCTCCTACTCCTATTGCTCGAAAATAAACATCATATATAAGCTGTATGAGTAATTCAGCATATATATTGTAGTATTGTACCTTGTTGTGTTTTCAGTACGTATGCGTCATAACACCACTCATCTTATTTTCCATTTCCTTATTGAAAATGATGATATCAATCCAGATACTTGCCAACAAAAACCAATAGAGAAATTTGGAGTCTGGACCGCAGCATTCGTCGCCTCATTTTAAATGTAGCTCTGAAGCACGAGCAAGATTCAGACGCCTTGTCAACTAAGGATCTCCTGCACTCTATAATTAAGGGTGCTAAAGCCCGCCACTTCGCTTCGCAGACGCCTGAGGATTTCATCATCGACAACTGCAAGAACATCTACTTCGCAGGGCATGAAACAACCTCAACCACTGCTGCATGGTGCTTGATGCTTCTTGCTTCACACCCTGAATGGCAGTCCCGTGCTCGGACTGAGCTATTGGATGTTTGTCAAGGGAAACCAATAGAATTTGACATGCTGCGGAAGTTGAAAATGGTGTGCCTATTATAAAACACAATCAACCAAGTATTTGTCCTTTACCTGACAAACGTATCACCGATGGAAGCTTACTGTACAATTGCAATCATCCTTGTGCAGATAACAATGGTGATCCAGGAGACCCTTCGCCTGTACCCTCCAGCAGCGTTTGTGGCACGAGAAGCTCTGAACGACCTAAAAATTGGTAGCCTCAACATTCCAAAAGGAACCAACATCAGAATCCCAGTAGCGCTGGCTCACCGGGATCCTGTTGTCTGGGGTCCCAATTCCGACAGGTTTGATCCTGGCAGGTTTGCCAACGGCATAGCAGGCGCCTGCAAGGCCCCTCATATGTACATGCCCTTTGGTGTTGGTGCCCGCACCTGCGCCGGCCAGAACCTGGCCATGGTTGAGCTCAAGGTTGTGCTATCACTTGTGCTGTCAAAGTTTGAGTTTGCACTTTCGCCAAAATACGTGCATTGCCCAGCATTCAGACTGACCATTGAGCCTGGGAATGGCGTGCCTTTGATTCTTAAGAAGCTTTATTAAACCAATGATTCGTGTCAGTGCACACTACTGTAGAACTTTGTGCCTCCCCTTCTTGTCTCAACTGTTGGAACGTTTAATTACTCTAGCTTCAGGTACTTGTTGCTATGGTATACATGTTACATGGGATGAACAATTCGGTAATCGTGAATGCTTTGTTGTCAGACCTCTGTATTTCTGCAATGCGTGTGTTAGGTAGCTGCTGGAAGCAGCGAACAAGGTTCGGACATGGTTATTACTGACTAATATTAGCTATAATTAAAATAAACCACAAATTTGTACATGCAGAAGTCAGGATGGCCGAGTGGTCTAAGGCGCCAGACTCAAGTTCTGGTCCTCTTACGAGGGCGTGGGTTCAAATCCCACTTCTGACATGTCACATTCGCAATTTTAGTTTTTTTATTGCATGTTTTTAAAAATCATTATGTTTATATAGAAGTGAAAATATTTGCCTAAAAAAGAAAGCCTATACTTTGTGAAAATATACAAGTGAGCCCATTATCATATAGTAATTGACACGTTATATGGGAGTTGAAAACGAAAAGTCCCCACTTCCTTGTAGTGGAGCTAGGTCAGGTGAAGCTAGGAATAAGAATATCACCATCATCTCATCTCTAAGCAAAGTTCCAAAATTAAAGAGCTGCGCGACTCAAGAGTAGTAGAGGGCCATTATTTAGATTATTATATAAAGTTTATTTATGTTTTCCCTTAAGCCACAACTCTTCTAAAAGATAGGACAGGTGCAATGAAAATGTGTATTAGAAAAGAGAAGGTTGTGAAAAAGAAGTCAGCAAAACGTACAAAAGTACTTACAAACAAAAAGCGCAACCACCTGCACATCCATCCATTCAACCTATTGTGTTTATGTACACAAGCAACCAATGATCAAACCCATAATAACAAGACCCAGTAAAAACTAGGCAGGACCTAATCTATCTTGGCAGAGCATCTCTCTCTCTCTCTCTCATACAAATTAAAGTAATAATAATACAGAGTAGATCTATCGTGCTTCTACTGCAACGTGGGATGATCCGACGCCATGAGAGGGGAGCATGTGGGTGCGTGGGCGGTGCCGACGCCGACGGCGACGGCGACGGGCAAGCAAGATCGACCAAGAAAACCAACACGGTTGGCATGCCACGACGTCGCAACAAACAACACGGGCGGCGCCGCGCGTCACGGGCACCACCATCATAGCTTTGTGCGATCGTGGCACTGCTGGCTGCGCACCGCCATCTCCGCGACGCCGAAGACGAAGCTGCAGTCGGAGTAGGCGACGGCGTGCCTCTTGAAGATGCACAGGATGGTGACCCTCCCGGGGATCCTGGTGCTGGCCTCCATGGCCACCGACCCGCTCTCCACGTCCGCCACCAGCTGCGCCAGGTCGGCCGCCAGCCGGTCGGCCTGCACCGTGAGCGCCAGCCTGACCTCGCCGTCGCCCTTGCTGGGGATGCGGCCCGGGTCGATGGCCGCCTCGCCGACGTGCGCGCCGCGGTAGGTGAGGTCGGTGTGGCCCCCGGCGTCGTAGGCGAAGGAGGCCGGGTTCGGGTTGTGCACGGCCACGGTGAGCAGCAGCGTGACGTTGAGCTGGACGGACAGGGCCGGGAAGGTGAGGCGCGGGGCGACGCCCGCCAGGCGCGTGGAGATGAGGCGCGTGGTGGGGTCCCGGACCTTGAGGACGGTGAGGAAGAGGACGAGCAGGGTGATGGCCAGCGCGAGCAGGACGGCCAGGGTGACGAGGAGACAGACGCAGAGGCAGCGCCGCCGGCGCCGAGGGTCCTTGGTCTTGGAAGGCCAGGCGGGGGCGGCGGTGTGGGTTGGGAGGATGCCGCCTGTGCCGTTGCCGGCGGCGGCGGAGGAGGCCATTGGGAATCGTCGGATTGATTGATGGATTCGGGCGGGCGCCTGGGATTGGGAGGATGCAATCTTTGCAATAACTGATGAAGATGAATTATATAGGGAAAGCACGAGAAGTCGGTCGTTATTACGGCAAGAAAAGTGAGGCGGGTGGGAGTTAATGAGGAGAGGGCGGTTGACGGGTGACTGATATCTGCTGTGGCCTCCATTGATTCTCTTCTTCTTCTTCTTCCGACGGAGGCTGCATCAGCATCCGCGTCTCTTGTTGTTGCAAACCAACAAACCAGCAGCCAAACTGCAATCGCAAACGCAGCCAAGGTTAGCAGCAACCAACGGCAAAGCTGTTTTCCATCCACCCTTGTTTATTTGTTTCCTTTGCCACAACAGAATTGGATCAGCCGAATTCTACCCCAAAAGATTGGATCAACCGAATTTAATTTCTGCTATTACGTCTTGCGTCGCATGATATACTTATGATGCACAGGCAGCACAGGAACAATGAGATCAATTCCAGCGCTTTAGCCGGCAGCTGCTGCTGCTTGCTTCTCATGTCGCTGTCGGATTCCATCGGCAACCTGTGTGTGTACAGATAGATAAAAAGTCCATGAGTTCCGTTGGATGTCGCCATCCACACATTACTGCTTACCCGTGCTCTGCTCTGCAGGCGTCAGGTTTCCACGCTCGTCCACATCCAAGCAGAGAAAGAGACACAGAGGGAGAGGGCAACTTCTCCTCCAACAGCCTCCAGGACAAGACACCACAGCTACAGATATCTGGGTTGCAAACAAACCATTATGCCGACCCAGTTGCCAGAAATTGATTTCATAGATAGCCCCATGAGAAATTTCACTCTTCACAGACCAACCCAACACGGTCTCAATCACATGGTAAAAGGAGGGCTTGTCAAGGATAGCTGTCCAAGTCTGAAACATTTTCTCCGTGCTCGGACAGAACACCAAACAATGATCCATCAGTGGTTACAGCTTTGCTTTCTTTAGACTGCACGGTTAACAGAAAAAACACGGTGCCTCCCAACATATAACCTTGTGTTACGCTACAAGACAAGTTTTCAAGACAGATTTTGGTACATGAAAGGATATATAGTTTATTCACTCACACACACACACACATGGCTCTATAAAAACCCTGACACAAAAAGGTAGGCACGCCAATTTTACTCGGTAACACGTCACTAATAGACTATGAACCACTTGCCTAGATGGCAAGTGAAATTTATAGCTCCATCGGAAAGCTCACTTCTTCATAGTAGCAGCTTCAGACTAGAACTGGGACTTGTCAAGGCTGTTAAAGTAGGGATGGTCCATCGCGGCGATAGCTGATATCCTATTTGCAGGATCTAGCTGAAGCATTTTCTGCAAAATGTCAATCACAAAACCATCAGCACAATTCCTTTCTTTTTGGGGGGTGGGAAGAAGATTGCGCAGTTTCTTGTTCAAAGGGAATGATGAAACATCCTAATAAAGCCATAAGCAGACTTTTCTTTTTTAGGGCATAATAAGATATTGATCTACCTATCAAGTGACAATTTAGCCAATGTTCTCAATGACAAACGAACCAATAAACTGAAATTCAGTATGTTCAGAATAAATGCACTCCACTGTACATCAAGTTACAATGTTACATACAGGGCAAGACACCAAAAGAAAATATGCAGAGATAATAGACCCATTTGAAATGTGACTATGTGAGAAAAGAAATGGATCAACTTCAGGTTTGATAATTGAAGAAAGGTCTCTTAAGTAGGTGGAATAACTCTTCCAAGTACAGAGAACTTACTGATAGCAGGTCAATGCCCTCAGGTTCCAGCGTTGGGACAGCACGGGCCAAACTCTGGGGCTTCCACTGTGGAAACTCGTGCCAATCCCTCAAGCCACTCACTCCAGGCCACTGCTCCTCAGTAGGTGTTCCCAACAACCTTTTCCAGAAGCAAATTTAAGCAAATCCAGAGTACATAGTATAAATTGTTCTAGAAAAGGCAAATCCATATTACAATATAAATTGATAGAAGAAACCCAGACTGAGATTTTATATGTGCATAACTGGCTATTCCTTGAAAGTTGAAACAATCAAGACTAATAGTACTGTCTAACAGAGATGAGTAATGAACATCAAACCATCATCACATATAGTAACATATTATGCCAAGCAAGAACTCATTTAATATGACCCTTGCAGCAAATGCTAAGTGCCAGGATTCGATCAGCTTGATAATAGAACAATAACTTCAGGATTAACAGAACGTGTATCCTAGCAACTAAGCAATGTACTACACATATTATGCCACCAATGTCTGAATGCAGAAGAGGAAGAAAGACCTGAAAATGTGAAGCAACTGTTGCAACTCAGAGTCACCGGGAAAGAGAGCTTGTCTTCTGACCATTTCAGCTGCATTAAAAAGTTAGGAACATCACAATGGGGTAAAGTTTTCAGTATAAATGTTGGAGGGTAGCGAAGAGAGAGAAGAGAATGGGAGGGCGGTTTCAAATTTCGAACGGCCCACGTGTCGTTGGCGTCTCACTTCAAGTAGGAGAAGGTGGGGGTCCATAGATCAGTTGGTGTACCATTCTCGTTGGGCCATGCTGCCTAATGGGCCTTAAGAGGCCTCCCCAGTTTTAACCTTTTTCAGTGGCCGAATACATTTCGGCCTCTTTTGTAACTTCCGTGTCTTCTTTGCCGGTCTTGTGTTACTGAACCAACAATAATAGAATTGGATCTCTTGATGACCATACAAATTGGTAATACTAAGCCTATCAACTCGTGGTCCCGCACGGGCTAATTAGAATTAATATAAAAATAAAATTTGTAGCTAATAATTATAATTAGCTATCACATGCTCTCTTTCATCTATTAGATATTCTAACATATAATATTTTAAAGATACATAGTCATCATTATCTAGTTGTAATATGTTTAGTTGTAATATGTTTAGTTATTAATAATATTTTTCACTTTGGATCAAACCTCCATATATTTTCTGTTTACGCTCTATGAACAACATAAAAAATTGGTATTCTTATATCTTCCCCCATACATAAAACACACCACGGGCAATATTTTTATATAAGCAATAACATAAATAATATATTGATAACGATAGATATAATAATTTAGAATTTTATATTGGTGCACTTTAAGATTTTGTTATAATTATATAACTTAGATTCAGATTTAGAAATTACTTTAACTTTTAATAATGACATAATTAGATAATTTATATATAAACTTAGGGGGTATTTGACATTAGTTTTATAATGGCATATATGGATAATTTGCAGGAAGATTAGGGGGTTACTTTAGATTATTTTTAGATTATTTTTTATAGTGGCAGAGGTGGATAATTTAGATACATATTTAGGGGGTTATTTTAGCTTTTTTCATAATGGTAGAGGTAGGAAAGTTATAAGAAAAAATAACAGATCCAATGGCTATTATGATTAGAGTTGTCAGATTGATTGCCATATATTTCTGTTTTTTATGAGAATTTCTCTATTTTTTTAAAATGTCCACCTAGGATCCTAGGTGGTTTCACGTGAAGGCATAAAAAAATCTCCAATTAGTAATAGTAAGATATTGAACACATTAATCACGATCCATGCATGACCATTTTTTTTGCAGTTGGGTGGCATGGTCAATGCAAAAATACTACTACTCGAGCGGACCGGAGGTCGATCCGATCATTTCATATATTTTATGGATGTATATAACTAGATAGATCACTTCATCCAAAATGATATATTCGTTAAATTGCCTTCAGTTCATACAAAATATGAAGCTCTACCAAGAACATATTTATTCTTCATCAGGCTACCTGTCTTCCTAAATTCTCATGAACACGGCTTTATGGCGGCAGTTGTGTTTCCACGGTCAAACTTGATGAGAAACATAATCCATATCATATTGCTTGGACTGTTAACATTACACAATGAGGCTTTATAAAAATAATTCATATATAGCATGGCATTAGAGATACTTACTTCCACATTTGCTTCCGACAGACAACGCCTGGCCACAATCACTTGCAAGGCGAATAAGTTTAGCCGCGCTAACGACATGTCCATCCGATGGCCAAAGTACACAGCATATACAAGCCATGTCAGATGTCCCCACCAGATGACGGCATAAATAACTTGGAGGGACGTAATTCCCACTAATTTTGATGCTGTTTATGCATACCCTCATGATAGTACTTTTATCAGCGTAACAATCCTGCTCACCCCAAGCTTTATGTGATGTAAACATGATAAGAACTACACCAAGGACCATGAGCTCAAGTTTCATGCTGCCCATTGTGGGTAAGCTTTGTGTTGGAGGTTAGTGTGCTTCAACTCTACATTTCTATTTATAGCGTTAGCATGAGAATCGGCGAGTTGTTCTAAAACATGCTCAAGTATCCAACATCCTTTGGTACAATACTAAATAAGAGTCTTAAAGGATAACATATTAAATGGCTAAAAATCTTTGAACGAACTTATGATACTTCATTCAGCAAAAATAAGTGCACATATATATAGAAAGTGGTTAGCTGGTAGTAGGCACATAACATTGATGGAGCTCTTATGATATTTATAGCGTATGAGCATCGGCGAGTTTGTTTAAAAAATGCTCAACATAGGAGAGGCCGGAACTTTCTATAATCTAATAAAAGTATCCAACATCCAAGCACAACACTAAATAAGAGTCTTTAAAGGATAACAAATTAAATGCCTAAAAATCTTTGAACGAACTTACGGTACTTCATTCAGCAAAAATAATTGTACACATATAGAAAGCGGTTAGCTGGTAGGCGCATGACATTGATGGAGCTCATTTGTTATCATATCTTAGAATCCTAAATTTGATAGGAAAAACATAAAACATGAGTCTTAGGCTCTTGGCACACAAATAAATTCTCAGCTGCTGTCGTGCTACCTCTGATCATACGTGCATTTCAGCCAGCAGCTAGCTGGTGTAACGAGATTTTCCTCCAATTTTTGGGCCAGTCAGAAAAAAAGTGCAAAATAGTCAACAGTAGCGCCTGCAATGACTCTCGACGGACGAATGTGTTAGCAGAGAAATTTGAAGAAAAGGTCCGTAGCACTACATACAGGTCTCTGCCTGTCCTGCATGACGTTAACTGCTTGCACAAATAAATCAAACATGCATGCAGAAAATAAGGTTTGCTTTTGGATTCTGTACATCACAACAACCTAGTACAAATAGAAAAATATGAGACTGTATAATTAAGCAGAGAGATTCTGCACAACTCTGGAAAACTGGATAAAGTGCATCAGATATTCTTTTCCCTCAAAACTACTTCTTCCATCTCGGCTCGGAAAAAGCGCAAAAGCTCTCCAGAAGTCCATGAACCACCTGGCACATGAAAATGACAACCTGCAGGCTCAGCGACAAAGAAAATGAACCAACAGAACGGAGATCCGGTTTATTACTTTTTTAAAAAAAGAACGGAGATCCGATAACAACAAAAAAGGTGATTTTTCGGATTTTACTGCTAGGAAGAAGCTGGTCTAATCTCAAGATGAGATCTCGAAATTGTATGGATGCATGAAATGAATGACACAGCGGTTGTGTCAGCAAAACAATGGATGCATGAATTCATTTCCAGCCAAACAATTGCACGACTGGATAATATAATGCTCCTAGCTGGGCTGGCTAGCTACACTACGCATGGCATGACACACATTCCACGACTTCTTGATGCGCATGAAGCTGCATTCTTGCTTCTACTACTAGTAGTCAATTAGTCATGATGAACACAAGGACATGCGTGCAGGAGAATGTTATGTTAGTCAATAAAAGTGCAGACTTTCCTGGAAAACTTGTCCCATGCATTTCGGCTAGAAAAAAGTGCAAAATTAAGTTCACCACCTGAACGTGACAACGTACCTGGCTGAATTATCGAGCAAAGAAACTACTCCTAGTAGGGTCAACATCACGCTAGTAATCTTCGTATTTCTTTTGCCAAATGAGACTTGGCTAGTACCTCGCCGAAGCAGGTAAGAGAGATCGCTTGAGAGATCAGCACAGCACATTCCATTAGTCGTCGCGCGCCAGTCTGTGACCGGGAATCACAGTACAACTGATTGTAAACCGCCATGTCTGTAGCAGCAGGGGCCGCGGTCTCTGTCTGTAACCTGTCTGTCAGTTGTTTGGTTAGGCGAAGCAAGGTAGAGGTGTGTTGCTTTCTGCTCTCCTCATAAACCCACATAGCTAGCTAGCATCTGATCTGATTGCTGTTCGCACTCTGAATTTAATGTGACCAATAATAGTAACACTACCACTGAAGATTAGGAAAATGGCCACACATTTAGTAGACGGCGGAACAGAGCGTTGGACCATGCAGCATGGAGCAATCTGCACACATTCCTCATTGCCAATCTTCTTCTTGAATGAACCAATACACAGAGGCATTAAAACGTGGCTCTATTATTATTGGCTGGGGCAGACTGACAGAGACGACTCAACACGAGTGGCTAGGCTGCCACAGGCCGGGGTGCTTCTGTTCTAGGCCAAGAGATAATAAGACCGGCAAATGTTTTGTTTTTTCCTGCTACTAGTACCATATGTTGAGTTGAATTGAACATACTGCATAGTAGTATATCACACTAGAGACGCATTGCAGTAGAGATTGGTTTGAGTATATTGCAAATAAAGCAGACAGGACAAGTTCAGAGTATGAACTCTGAATTTTAAAGTTCAATCAGCAAACTGAAGTTCAAAACATTAATCCTGGAGGAAGAACACTACGGCAACCAAAAAAGAAAAGAATTTTTTAAGGAGATGGTGTGTTTGTACACCAGAAAAAGCTAGCTACCTGCGCCTGGGCGGCTGGTGACTCTTGGTCGGATGATCATCAGATATACTGTATTGTTACTGAGCCACGTCAGGCAGAGGCAGAGCCTGCTTGCTAAAACTCAGCTGCCGCTCACAGCCTCCGGTATCTCTGTGCACTCCTGTTACTATGTAGAGACTAGAGAGGTCTGTACATGTGGGTGTCCTTTGTCAGAATGGCAGCGGCGTGGCTGCCACGGCCTGCACCGCCGCCCAGCAACGGGCTAGGCGCGGCACGACTATGCGTGCATCGTGCTGTGCCTAGCCGCGGCACCGGCACGGTGTGGCGGCACGGCACGATACGATTAGCTATTCGTGCCTAATCGTGTTGTGCGCAATCGTGGAATACTTGGGCGTATCCATACCATGTCGTGCTGGGCCGCATGTTTAGCCATCTATAATTGCTTGCATGATGGCCTCCCTCCCAAAGCAGCAAGCATCACAAATTGCTTGCGAGTATGGAACTATTTTAAATACATTTATTCGGTAAAATAGTTGAGAGATGCAACAATTTTCGTTACATCATCTTCCCACGGCCGGCCCTGTCTGTCATCAGTTGTTTGGTTAGGCGAAGCAAGGTAGATCGAGGTGTGTCGTTGCTTTCTGCTCTCCTCCTAAACCCAGATAGCTAGCTAGCTAGCATCTCATCTCATCTCATCTCATCTCATCTCATCTGATTGTTCGCACTCTGAATTAATGTGACCAATACATACACTACCGCTGAAGATTAGGAAAATGGCCACACATAACATAATAATAGTAGACGCGGAACTGAGAGTTGGACCATGCAGCATGGAGCTAGCAATCGGCACGCATTCCTCATTGCCAATCTCCTTGTTGAATGAACCAAAACACAGAGGCGATTAAAACGTGTCTCTATATATGATTGGCTGAGGCACACTGACAGAGACGACTCAACACAACGAGTGAGTGGCTAGGCTTCTGGCACAGGCCGGGGTGCTTTCTGTTCCTTTAATAGGCCACGAGATAATAAGACCGGCAAATGTCTCGTTTTTTCCTGCTACTAGTACCATGCATGTTGAGTTGAATTGAACATACTGTACTGCATATATCACAACAGAGACGCATTGCAGTAGAGAATAGAGATTGGTTTGGGTATGATGCAAATAAAGCAGACAAGACAAGCTCAGAGTATCAACCCTGAATTTAAAAAAGGTCAATCATCAAACTGAAGCTCAAAACATAAATCCTGGAGGAAGATCACTACGATAACCAAAAAAAATAAGAATTTTTTAAGGAGATGGTGTGTTTGTACAACAGACAAATTTAGGCAGCTGCTGCGCCTGGGGCTGATAACTCATTGGTTGGATGATCATCAGATACTGTATTATTGGTGAGCCACGGCAGGCAGATCGCAGAGCCTGCTTGCTAAAACTCGGCTGCCGCTCACAGCTGTGGCTGGGGCCTGACTGAGTGAGCCTCCGGGATCTCTGTGGTGTGTACTACTGGTACTCCGTAGAGCCTAGAGAGATCTGTACTGTACATGTGGTTGTCCTTTGGCAGAATGGCAGCGGCGTGGCTGCTACACCGACCATGTCCTTCGCAGCAGGGACCGCGCCGAGCCACGGCCGGCACCGAACATCTCGTCCAGCGCGATGACGAGCCCCATGGCGAGCGGCGAGCCCAGGCTCGGGTCCGCCACCAGCCGGAACACGTCGTCGCCCACCGAATCCTTCCGGCGCACCTCCACCACCGCGTCCCCGCGCGCGTCGCGCACGGCGCAGGCCCGCCGCCCGTACGAGCCCTCCACCACGTACTCCGCGGCGGAGGCAGCAGCAGAGCCCAGGAGCGTGACGTGCGCCAGCGTCTTGCTGGACGATCGGAGGCTGACGTGGCGGCGGACGGAGAGGAGCGGCCTGGCTGTGCCGTCGCCGTCGTAGATGACCCAGTGGTCTGTTAGGCTGAGCCTCTTGCGGCGGACGGTGAGGAGCGGCTTGCCCGCGACGTCCACGAGCACGACCTCGGCGCGGCGGCGGGCGGAGGCGTAGCAGTCGACGCGGAAGGCGAGGTCGCCCCTGGCGTCGAAGACGGTGAAGCCGTGGCAGTTGAAGAGGAGGGACTTGCGCCACACGGTGAGAACCGTGGGCGGCTCCGGCTCCTCCTGATCATCCTGGGGCGGCCGACGCTCTGGGTCGGCGGCGTTGGGGTGCACGTGCACCTTGGCCATTGTTTGTCTTGCCGGATCGATTGGATTGGATTGGAGGTGCCGAGGTGGAAGAGGGAGGAGTTGTGAGGAGGCGTGGGGTGGGGACTTTATAGAGGATCGATCATCCTGGTGTGGTGGGTGCGTCGTGGGCGGTTGCAGACGAGACGAGACGGCGCTCGGCTCTGGGTGGCTGCCATGTCCAAGCGACAAGTGACCGGATGGCTGACCTCACACGCTGCCCTTTACATTCCTCGCCGCCCACGCACACCACACGTAGTACGCCGACCCATTCATCCACTTTCCTCACAGTATTGAACATGCATGCAGAAAATGGGCGGCAGAAAAAAGGGGGAGCTTTGAGATAGCGAAGAATGTCCTAGCGACTAAAGTCATTGGTCGCCTCCAAAGCTACAGATCAACAAAGACCAACGCACGCGTCCTGCTTCTGCACTCCCATGCCATGCCTTTATTTGCTACCACACACACACACACACACACACACACACACACACACACACACACACACACACACACACACACACACACACACACACACACAGAAAAGCTAAGTTTATTTAGAAATATCAATAAAGCTAAATAAATATCATTTGGTTCATCATTTGGATTCCATCTGCGAGGAGTCGCCTTCTCTGTCTTCTGTATATGTTGCTGCTTACGACGATCAGCGTAGGAGTTAGCGTTGGTGTTCCCTTCTCGATCCACTCTACTATTTCTTTTCCTCCATTTTCTCCTGCTTTCGTTTTATCTGTTGATGATCAAACAACCATGCCTATCATATGGACCAAGGCCTATCTCGATATTCCTGCTGCATGCAGTATTATAGATAGTCTATCTCCAAATTATTTGAACAAATTAAAGCAATCTGGGCACAGAAAAGCTCTTGCTAGTTGCTACAGGGTACGTAGCTTCTGCTACCTGCTTACTTATGTTGTTATTGTTTATTTTATTTACAACATTGAAAGTGATCGGGTGCTCTAGCCTAAGAGGGGGAGGGGGTGAATTATGCTCTAATAAAAACTTAGACATATGGCTCCAACTAGTTTGCACAAAAGTTAAACTAAAACATGCTATCTAGATGTGCAACTAGGTTGTTCTAGTGTAAAACCCATATCCCAAAAGAGTTTAGCAACCTATAGCCTTTCCTATCAAGAAACTACTCTATGAAAGTAAAAGCATACAAATTGTTAGTATGAAATGAGGAAGCTTAAAGAGCGGGATAGGAGATAGCAAACTCTTGACGCGGGTGTTTATCCCGTGGTTCGGTTAGCCACAAAGGCACACCTACATCCACGTTGTTGTAGCACTCACTAAGAGTATTGCTACTCGGCCATCAAGTCTCTTCCGTGAACACAATCACGGTCACCTTGGCCCCGGGTTCCACTAAGGAGCTTCTCCACAAAGGATGGGGGTCTCCACGTCCCCCGCACAAAGTGTCATCGCCGCTCCACACCAAGTCGGAGGGTCGATGACGTTGCCGGCGAGCTTCACGCTCCAAGGTGCCGGCGCACCAAGCTCTTGTTTTGGTTCACTAGAGAACCACAGCACAAAAGGCTCAAGGCCTTGCAATCACACTCACTAAGAGCTAATCTAGCACTCACACTTTACAAAGCTAGTGCTATAAGCTAAGGATATGATCTATGAGCTCTTGTATGGCTTGGAGATGTTCTTGGATGTGTATGAGGTGTCTTGGGACTCCAGCAATCTTCAAATGGCCGGAGTGAGGCGTATATATAGGCCACCAAGTCTTGTAGCCGTTGCTCCAACGGTCAGCAGAATTCTGCGCATCACCGGTTGAACCGATGCCTCTGGCAGGGGTAGCGTCGGTTCATCCGGTCACTCACAACCCAAAGTAGTCGTTGAGCTTCTGACAGCTGACGCAGTGATCACCGGTTGAACCGATGCTTTGTACCGATGCATCACCGGTTCATCCGGTGCTCAAGAATCTTCTCCTGGGCGCTGACGTCATTACACCGATGCCATACTCCGATGCACCGTCGGTTAAACCGGTGCTGAAGAAACTTCTCCTGGGCACTTGACATCGTCTCTGGAACATAGGACGCCCAATGCACCGATGCCCTTTCTTGGACCGTCGGTTCAACCGGTGCCTATAGGCTGACTTGGCTTCGATTTCCTCCTGCATCAAACATCAAGGCGTCGGTTCTTCCGACAAGCGTCGGATGCACCGATGCTTAGGCATCGGTTCTTCCGGTGCTCCTGATCCGAAGGGCTTTCAGGGCGCTGCCCTGAGACCCGCGAGGGGCGGCTCCCCCTCGACCCCCGTCCGCTAACCGGGTAGCGGAACCCCTGTAGGGGCGGCCCTTCGGTCCTTGCTACGCCTATATTTTCTTTCTCTTTGTCATCACTTGAACCTAAAAACCTGAGAATGATCATCTTAACAATCATATTAGTCCAAGTGTTGTGTTGTCATTCGATCACCAAAATCACTCGAAATGGCATAAATGGTGCCATGTTCGTTACAAACATGATTCTTTTGTGTCAATGCATGGTTGAGTTGATCGCTTTAATATATATTGACCACTCGTATGCGCAGAAGCAAATATTCCTGATCTCCATAGCTATGGATCCAACTTGCACACTGGTCCTAGTTGTTTTGGCGAAGATACATGCGCAAGGGGTTGAGATGGAACAAATGCTCTGTCGTCGATCGGCTCCGCCGGCATATACTTGGCAGGGCAAATAATTTGATTCAGATTGGCATAGAACTCTTCAAGGAGGCATCCTAGCTAATTGGAATGTTTGGCCATCTCAACTCTTTATCTCTACACGTTCTCGAGGAAAAAGGCGATGGGATACTATTCCTACACATAGACATAGACATAGACAGTGACAATAATAATATAAGTAATGCACAAAGTAATCATACATACATTGAATAACTAATAGTTTTTTTCCCTCAAGATACGTATGGATTTACCGCTACGAATATAGTGTGCATCCACACTCTATTTGTATGAGATTGAATACAGAACGGAATGGTCCATGGATTGGATCCCGTCTCGATGAGCGTGCGTGGTGCGCTGCAGGGGCGCGGCTGCACATAATCAGGTTGCATACTATGGCTTCTTGTAGCTAGAGATATTTGAAACTAGTGCTAGAAGCAAGCTTCCTCTGGTGCAGATGCATCAGGCGGCCAATGTAACGTAGTATACTCCTAGATGGGACAAGCAATGGACAGGCACCACGCCACATGTAAACTTAGCAGGGGAGGGGACAGGCGATCCAGAGCCAATGCCCCCCATCCAAACCACTAGCTAGCAAGTACAGAGCCCCTTCTAGTTCTTCACAACACACAATACTAGTTGTATATTGTCATCTTCGTTCTAGGTTACACACATATATATGCACAGATGTCATCAGATGACCGCGACAAATGTATAGCAGAGAGTGGCCATGATGTGCATAGACCGATGATATCAGTTAAATTGGCCAGTACGTCCCCTCCGATCCAACGCTGCTGTCACAAACTAGTACATCCAAACAAACCAAGCTATATAGCTTGGGATGTGGCCACTCTAGATGTACTAGTTTGTAAAAGATGGTGTGATGGTTGCACAGCACCTGTTGACTCTTGATAATGCGCACTTGTTACTAGCTTCCTCCTTTTATTTAGTACCGCATTGATTTGCGCAGCTAGCTAACCAGTTGGAGTAGTACTTTAATGATCTGTTTGACAAAGCAAATAAATAATCCCATGCAATTCAAGTAGCTGGTGCGCCTAAAAGATCGATGTGCATGCATGGCGCATCGTCGTATCACCATTTTTCATATAAAAACTCCAAGCTACCTACCTAGGTTACTAGCTAGCTAGCGTCAATGGAAAACCCACGCAGCATCCACTAACACAAACTTAATACCACGATGACTATCTCTCCTACACTGGAGCTGCAGAGGTGCCCTACTCCAATAGCCTGAAAATGATCTTTTAATTTCAGCCTAGCTACCAATCTCCGGATCGAGTCTCCTTTGACTGAGAGATGTCAATTCAACAATACAGATTTGTACTTCATCTCCGCCCATTCAAAAGCACTGTTCTTGTTGCTCCTTTCTTTGGATCACCTTCTTCAATTCATATCGATCTACTTTTGAATCATTTTTGATAGAAGCCAAAAACAAATCTAGTCAACCCATCGATCGATTCATGTTTTGCTGTATATATTGCATCAATTTTACAATTTGTTTTCAGAGAGGAGCTACAAACGCTTGGGCACCGGATTCATATGCTGAATAACTCTGATGCGGCGCGCGCGCGCACACACACTGACACTAGGTAGGTAGCTAGACCTCTCGCTCTCTGATGCAGCCAGCACGCAAAAACTCTGCTGCCTGCCGCTAGCAATTGGGTCGCTACTGTACAGTACGTGTTAGATAGAGAATTGGTGGTATTTGGCCCTGGCATGTTGGCCAACCCTACCTTGGCATGAACTGCCTACTCCTTACTACGCCGACCAGGTCCTGCGCAGCAGCGACCGCGCCGATCCTCCGCGGAACATCTCGTCTAGCGCGATGACGAGCCCCATGGCCAGCGGCTCGCCCAGGCGCGGGTCCGCAACCAGCCGGAACACGTCGTCGCCCACCGACTCCTTCCGGCGCACCTCGGCCACCGCGTCCCCGCGCGCGTCGCGCACCGCGCAGGCCCGCCGCCCGTACGACCCCTCCACCACGTACTCCGCGGCGGAGGCAGCAGCAGAGCCCAGGGGCGTGACGTGCGCCAGCGTCTTGCTGGACGATCGGAGGCTGACGTGGCGGCGGACGGAGAGGAGCGGCCTGGCTGTGCCGTCGCCGTCGTAGATGACCCAGTGGTCTGTTAGGCTGAGCCTCTTGCGGCGGACGGTGAGGAGCGGCTTGCCCGCGACGTCCATGAGCACGACCTCGGCGCGGCGGCGGGCGGAGGCGTAGCAGTCGACGCGGAAGGCGAGGTCGCCCCTGGCGTCGAAGACGGTGAAGCCGTCGCAGTTGAAGAGGAGCGACTTGCGCCACACCGTCAGCAGCGCCGGAGGCGGCTCTTCCTCGGCCGCACGGCTGGTGGTGGTGGTTGCAGCGGGCTCCGGCGCGATGGCGTTGGGGTGCACCCTGGCCATGGCTCCTCCTCTGCTTGTTTCTGAGCTGAGACGAGGTGGTTTCTCTGTTTTGGTCTTGGTACAGATGGAGCAAGAGGGAAGTAGGTTTGGTGCTGCGCTGGGAGCTTGGGGTTGAATTGATTGGAGTCGGCAGCAGGCGTGGGGAATTTATACCGGGTGGGGGATGCTGGGTGAGTGGGCGGAGGAGACGGACGGCGAGCAATGAGCTAGCTGACGACGCAGGCCAAGGATCGCATCGCATGTGGGCTCCCTGCTCCGATCATATCCGGAACTTGTCGAGCTGCTGCTGCTGCATGTGCTGATCGAATATCTTTCTCTGTTCATCTCTCTCCCAACCGGCTGGTTTTCCTGCCTAGATGGGATTAGGCGTATAGTCTTGGTGCAGGAATCAGGATATTCATAGATAGCTAGCCATGCAGCAGCATGCATTTCGGTGGAGGAACTTATTCTTCGCTGCCCCCAACACCGTACCGCATTCCGTTGCCGAAGATGCAAACGCAAAGTTATTCTCCATTATATTGACAAGACAAAATATAAAAGCAAGCAAAAGGAAACTTTGAAATAGGCGAAATGATGTGGAGAACAAACAAAGTTGTTGCCTGGCCTCCAAATCAACAACATGACGTCGTCAAATGTTCTGCTTGTACCGTCCCACATACACCTTTGCCTTCCTTTGTATGGGAGTGTGTGAGGTGAGGACAAACGTTGCACAGACGATTCGATCTCACTAGAGTATGCATGCATGCCTCCCCTCATTAGTGGATGCATGTCGCATCATGATGAATGACCATGCAGCAAAATTGACTTTGCTGCGACCACAAAGTCAATCTGGTTCCTTCGTCCACCTTCTTAATTTGTCGCACTCTGCTCATCGCTTTTTTTTGGTCTGGTCTGCCAATGTTTTATATTTGGGCCGCGAGTTTACATGGCGCTGCAGGCCCAGGATGTAAGAGGCCCCAAACCTAGCGCGCAAATGGGCCTGTATCATGGAGCCCCAGTCCTCTTCGAAGCCCACCACAATGCCACAACCTTTCTTTCCTCTCCGGCAGTCTCCCTCTGCTCCGTCCGCCGCGCCCGTCACATACATCCTCGACAGATGCTCGGGGGTTTCTCTTTCTCTGCGCTGCGCTCGCGTGCCGTCCTCCCACTCCCACTCGCTTCCTCCGCGGCCTGCCGCACCCGCGCGCCGTCTTCTCCTCTTCCTCCTCCTCGCTCCCGCCGCCGCCGCCGGGGATGGAGGCTTCGGCCCCTACAAGATCGACGCTAGGGAGGTCTTCCACGCCATGGTCAACCTGCCCCCCCTCCTCCCAGGTATTTTTCCCCCTTCTCTTTTCACTTCGCCTTTGCCGATGCTTTTGCTTGGTTGCTGTACCCGCCGCCACGCTCCGACATCTGCTCACTAGTCCCTACGCCGTAGCAATCATTTTTAGGTTGTCGGTGCTAGAACAGTAACCATCGCGACTCGCAAGAGAAAGGGGGGAAAAAACTTCAGCTTTCTTGCGCAAATGTGGCTGATGAAAGTTACATTGATCAACACTGACTCCCAAATGCTAAATAAATCTTTTTTTTTATTGCGAACCATTGCTTTCCTGATAATAATTAATAAATTCAACCAGGCATCAGTGTCCATTAAGGAATTATGGCCAATGCCTTCTGCTTGGCTGGGAATTTGAACTAAGCCATTGCAGTTACATTCTAGATTGATCTCCTGATGAATGAAACCTTACACTAGTGACTAGAGCTTGTCATGGGCATTGCAATTAGGCTTTGTAAAGGAAACTACCACATTGCATCCATTTTTATCAGTTAGTGTTCTGCAGATTTTTCTTAACCATGTAAACCTTTCTTATGCAGGTCATATCCTTTTATTTCAGTAAAGCTGGTACAACACTTTCTTGGAAGCTAATTTTTGGGCAGTTTGGCAGTTTTTACCACTCACATGCCTCTGCACTCACATTCCGGTGCTGCCTTTTTCTCTGCGGGCAACTAATTAATGGATTGCTGGTACTCCAGTAAGGTTCATGAAGAGCACCCACAAACAAATATGACTCTATCAAATAAACTGAGCAGTGGAAGTTTCTGTGAAACCTTTGCATTGGTTCTCTTCTTTTTACACCTGTTTTTCAGTTGTTCTAGGGGATCACATCACACACAAGTTTTATTTGGCTTGAAGTTTGATGCATCACATATTGCGAATATTGTGTTATTCTATATGCATCACTTTTTTCCCTTGACAATACATACATGTTCTTGTGTGCCCCAAGCGTGAAGTCAAAAGATTTGCTGATCTAAGTTCTGATGAGACAAGTGACTTATGGGTTACTGCAAAGGAAGTTGGTGCACGTCTTGAGCAGTATCATAAAGCATCTTCACTTACCTTTGATATTCAGGTGTGATATATGCTTCAATTTTATTGTTGTAGTGAGCTCATCCTTCCACTACTCAATAGCCCAAATTTATTTATGCAATACGAAAGTAGTGTCCTATTTGGATGTCTAAAATGTGAGAATGATGAACATTGTGGAGAATATCATATATATTTATACCATGTCATGTGCTCTTTTACTAATCGCACCTTTGATTAGCTTGTTATGGGCTTCTTACTTGTTATATTCTTTGAATGACTAACATGAAGTTGCTTGTTAACAAGTGATATTACTTATCAGGATGGTCCTGAAGCTGGCCAGACAGTTCCACATGTCCACATTCATGTCATCCCGAGGAAGAAAGGGGATTTTGAGAAAAATGATGAAATATATGATGCGGTACGTGGCATAATAGATGTCCACATCTGGTTATTTTATTATGACACCTGATCAAATAAAGCTTACCCTTTCCCTTGGTATAATAGATTGATGTGAAAGAGAAAGAATTGAAGGACAAGCTTGACCTGGACATTGAGAGGAAAGATAGAAGCATGGAAGAAATGGCTCATGAGGCCAATGAGTACCATGCTCTTTTCTCCTAGAATTAACTCTAGTATAGTGGTTAGTTTCAAAGTTGAGCTGACTGTTTGCTATAAATAAGCCTTGCTGCTTCTTGTTCTCCATTGTTGCAATCCAGTATCATTTAACTGATATGGTGTTGGACTGGTGTTCAGTGGTGTGAACTAGAATGATGCTAATGTGATATGTTTATGTACTATGAACAAATAGTCATCTCTTGTAAGGATTGCGTTCTTACGGGCAAACCTTCTAGATTAGAAACTAGTTTTGATGTACTACAGAGCGTCAGCTGTTTGCTGGATGAAGTATATCTTTACTGCAAATTTTCTCTTTATGAAACCGTAACTCTGTAAGAGAGGATGTACAATTTAACCATTCTCAGTTATCAAATTTAGGCAGCCATTAGTGATTGGTAGTAGGCTATGACTCAGATGCACAAATCACATGTAGCGTACAAAAATACTATGGTCATTTGTTACTTTGGCTAAATCATTTTCTGAACCCCAAACCCTACAAAAAGTAGAAGTTATATTTCAGGGTTAAAGAAAATTTATGGTATCTTATAGAATCATATAACCTTTGTATTTCATATCTATAGTTTCGTTTTAAACACTGACATGAATTGAGATTGCCTCCACCTTTCAAATTGTTCAAAGGCAATATTTGTTCATAATAGGTTACTTCAGGAAATATATTGATATTATGTAGTTAGTTCTGCCCCATCAATCCTTTACAACAACAACATAGCCTTTTGCCCCATCAATCCTTTCAGTGGAAATTTCTGTCTTCAGTATGCTTTATGTCTGGAACGACTCAAGTTACATAGCTAATAGTTAAACTGATACTGTTTTAAACAAAATGGATTATGACAGAAAGATGTATGTGTACTTATTTTGCGGTGAGCTAAAGTTTTATTCCTAGTGATGACTATCCATTATGTTTGTGCTTTGGAGAATCTTGGCCGGCAGTGGCCTTTTCACTGAATAAGTTGCCTCTTAACATGGTGCTTCTGTTTTCCCATGCTTCTGTCCAAACATCAAAAGTTAAGCTGATTCGTAAATTCCAGAACTCTGACTATCTATGGCTGACTTGGTTAAACCTTATTCCATGGCTCCATGCTGATGGTTCTGATTGTAAGTTCTTGACAACTCAAATGTTCTGCTTGAAGATCATGCCCATTTTTCAGCTTTATACCCTTGTCCTTTTTGAAAATCATCGAACATGGTTTGCACTTTTCTTTTCTTTGTTTTTATTGTTGACTTGTTGTGGATAGAGAGGCTATGGTCCGTTGATCACAATTGATGCGGCAAGAATGTAAAGAGGGCACCAAATTTGCTTAGTCTTGAATGTAAGAACTTGGCTTGCGTCACGCTTAGGTGAAGGCATCTCTTGTAACTGGTTAGATCTCAAACCCCCCACTTTTACTGATTTGCATCTTTGACTTGGCTAACTTTAGTCGTTGTCATCCTTTTCATTGTGCCCTGCTTGGTATCAGGATCACTTTGTTCGCACGGGATGCCCCTAGCTGCTTGTTTTTGGCTGTGACCTGAACTTCATTCTGAGAAGCTTGCAGCTCCCTTAGCTTACGTTGAAAATGCACATGTTGCAGGCTGTGGTTTGGTTATGATTTGGGGGGCATCTGGGACATACGTGGCTGTTTCTTCTTGCACCTGGCAAGTCGGTATGCCGCTATCTCAGGACATTGCCGATGTACTAGGCAACCTGCAACATGCAATCTCTGGATGTAGTCGTGTGCTTGCCCTGGAGTACTTGACAAATGTCAACAAATGGTTGTTTCTGTGGTGGGAATCGAGGCTATTGTTCCGTGGCGCTGTTGAAAATGATCCTGGTCCCTGGAACAAAGAGTACCCTCAGAGATAGGCTAGAATTTTAGTGCTTCATGTATCAACTAGGCACTAGCAAATGCATGTCATTTTCTCATGTCCTTAACGCGTACCTGTATTAAATCAGAATCTTCTATACCCCCTTTTTTTTCTTGGAGGTAATAACATTGCAACGACGCAAAACGGGTTAGTGAGGAATCTCTTGGCTCTCTGCTACTGCTGCCTACGGTTTACACTGTCTTTGATATCTCACCATGACTACACCTCTACTGTGACGAGCACACCATGGGCGTGTACGGTTTGTGACAGATCCTGTCCATTACAACAACAATAGCCATGATCGTCGCCACGTCCACGCCTGGCCGGACAACGAGGCTGAACACGTCGTCTCCGAGCGTCGCTACCGGTCTGGACGCCACGCCGGCGCTCTTCCTCCCTATCCGCGCCGCCTCCTTGCCGTCGCTGCCACGACGGATCTTGCAGTTCCTCCTGGAGAAGGAGCCCTCGATCCGGTAGGCCGGAGCGGCGGCAACCTGCGGGTGCTTGCAGCTGAGGCTAGATGATGACGATGAAGCGGTGCCTGCTGCTGACATGTGGACCTCTGCTTCGTCGCTGCTCTTCAGAGCTGAGCACCTGCTCATCGTGAAGACCTGCTGCTGTGATGTGGGAGACGGCTTCTTGTCGAGGCCGCCTTCTTCCGTTGCCGTGTAGCAATTCCAGCGATCGTGCAGGCTGAGAAGCTGTTACAATAATGCAAAAAAAAACCTTGGTTAGTAGATGTGGTTTTGCCCAGTCAAAAACTGACTGCGGAAAGGACATGCAGTAAAACTGGTTTATGATCATGCTTGTGCCTTTCGTGTTGCAAGTTGCAAGGAAAAGGTTTCAGTTATTATAGTAAAATAATAATAAGATACAATATATATATATATATATATATATATATATATATGCAACAACAGAATAAGACCTTTGTATATGATTCCATTTCCTTATGAAAGCATTTCTGTTTGCTTGTTTTGGTAGGCGATTGCATTCATTTTCCTTGGATTTGTCCTACTCGGTGGCCCCTAAATTGTCCCAGGTCACCAAATCTTTGAATTAGTCTGGAGGTACGAGTCCACTGAACAAAATTAAGGTTAAATATATGTATTTCATCTGACAGCCTCTAAACCGCTGTCAATTTTCCGTGAAAGAGAAGAGTAAATGGGACCAGCTTGAATAATTAAGGAGATAGCAAAAATGTAAAGTTGACATTTGTGATTGATCACTACATGTACAGTGTAAATAATTGAAGCTACTAATAATAGAGTTCTGATTGATCGCTACATGTAGACTGTAAACTTCATTCAGTTTTTATCAAGCTTTTAATTAACTTTTAAGGATTGCTAATTAATACATTTGGTAATTTTGCTGTTACTTGATATTGCTTCCACGAATAAACTACTAAGGAACAAGGAAGAAAAAGAACACCGTAAAGGATAACCTCGAGAACAATCAATGAGTGTGTTGATCTCTTTATCAAGCTAAGGCAATAGAAACTGATTCTTGAAAGCTGAGGAAAAATGCATGCACCTCCTAATTAAACAAGCAGGGAGTCATTTGCTGCCCCTAGATGATGCTTCAGAAATGGCAGAGGAATCACCTGCGGCCTGAGGGACAGGAGCGGCGTGCCCTGTCCATCCATGAGCAGGAGCTCGCCGGCGCAGAGCTTCCGCCGCCGAGAGTAGTTGTCGACCCGGAACGCCAGCCTGCCCGCGTCGTCGTAGACGCAGAAGCCGTCGGTGCCCTGGAAGCCCATGCTGGACCTCTTCCACACCGTGTACACCGCCGGCCGGCGATCCGTCGGCGCCGGCGCCGCGCGACGGGCACGGCCGCCGCGGCTGGCATCGGACGGATGGATCCTATTGCTCATGGTGTTCGCGTCTGAGAAGGAAGGTACAGCAAGCACAGGGATGGATGGACGGGTGGGAAATGGCAGGAGGCGGCAGTACGTGTGCCCGGGAGAAAGGAGGCGGCAGGGCAGGGGAGTAGAGTTTTGACGCGAGGGAGCAGAGCAGGCAGGGCGTCTGAAAGCTGTGGCACGGACCAGCGAGTCCCAATCCGTGGCTTTCACCATTTATTTTCATGGCGTACGTGCACGGATGCTTTGCTGAAATGAATCTCGGATGCCTACCTTAGCTTGCATTGCATCGCCGGATAACGCCTCTGACTGAGAATGACCGCAACGAAATGCGAAGCATCTGCTGGTTGGTGCCGACGGTCGTTGGACTACGACTCTGCCCTCCCTCTTGAAAATACCGACTTTCAGCAGCAATTTTTGTAAGCATCTAACAGGAGCATTCATGTATGATGTACGCGTGGTGTGCATCTCAGCACGTCTATCATTTTGTAGCCTGTACAAAGGATTAGAACCAAGCAAAAACGATTACGACAACGTCCCTCATTTTTTTCGGTAGTGTCGAAAAAGAAATATAGACTGTACCAAAATTATCTCTTTTTTTTTGAAACAGGAAGCTTTATTAATTTCAACACTATTACATCAAGGTGATAGGTGATAGAACATCTTGAAATTCCCCCAGCCTCTGCCAGAAGGCACACATCTCAACGTAAAAGACCAACAAAAAGTTCAACGCACACTAATGACTATCAATCCGAAGACTAGACCACGACCCATGTGCCCGAGTAAAAAACTCCTTGGCCACCTGCGCCAAATACCGAGAAGCTGCTACAACGACTTCCTGGAAAGAAGACTTCTGCTGGACAGCCCAAGTACGTAGCCAATGCGTAGTCAGATAGATGACCTGCAAAAGAGAAGTGTGTTTGTTTTCAAAGATAAATGCATTTCTACATAGCCACAGAGACCAACATAAAGGTGATGCTCCCAAAAGTATCAAAGGTTTTAAGTTCGACTGAACTCCATCCAGCCAATGCCCAAACATATCATCCACACTATGGGGTCTAGGGAGTCCCCAAGCTGCATAAGCTGTAGCCCAACCTATACAAGCGAACCGACAGTTAGAAAATAGATGTTGTATCGTTTCATTCTCATGACAGAAGTAATATTGCTGGTTACCTTGCCAGTTCCTTCTGGCTAAATTATCTTTTGTTAGAATAACACCTTTCCGAAGGTACCAAAGGAAAACCTTAATCTTGAGAGGAATTTTTAATTTCCAAAGATGCTTGTTAGTATTGGGGATGTTTTGATGAATCAGACCAAGATAAAGTGATTTTACTGAAAATTCACCCTTTCGATCTAATGTCCAAATAACTCATCATCCTCCTGACTTAAAACGGCAGTTGTAAGACGTGAAAGAAGATTATTACACATCACAAGCTTGTCGCCAAAAAGATCCCTCTACCATGATACATTAGGTGGATACGCACTAAGTACTGCTTCCACCGTATCCTGTTTCCCTAGCTCGAGCAATGTTGTATAGCTGTGGACATTGTTCTCTTAGTGGTGTATTTCTTAACCAGATATCTTCCCAAAATCTTACTTATGACCCGTTTTGAATCATGAAAGTTCCAAATCTAAGAAAGTCCCGTTTTACCTTCATCAAGCTTACCTAGAATTGAGAGTCTCCGCTTTTCAACTGGACACCAAAGGTTTGGTCCCTAGATACTTGTTGCGTAGAATCTGCTGCCATGTGTCGTTTGTCTTTAACAGTCGGTATAACCATTTACTAAGCAGAACCGTGTTCTTTAACTCTAGGTTATGTATGCCTAGACCGCCTTGTTCCTTTGGTTGACATAGGATATCATATTTGGCTAAACGGTATTTTCTTTTATATTCATCACATTGCCAAAAGAATCAAGAATGAAAGTAATCCAACTTCTTTAGGACCCCTTTTGGGATCTCAAAGAAAGACATCATATACATTGGTAGACTACTAAGAACAGAATTGATTAAAGTTAAACGACCTCCGGTTGACAAGTTTTTTTCTTTCCAACTACTGAGGCGTTTCTCAAATCTTTCTTGTACCTTCAACCAATCAGCATTTGACAATTTCTTATAGTGTATAGGAATACCCAAATATCTCATTGGGAAAGCACCTGTATTGCATCCAAATAGTCCCATGTATTGATCCTCGAATTCTTTGGCCTCTCCAAAGTAGAAAATTTCACTTTTATGGAAGTTGATTTTCAGACCCGATAGTTGCTCAAAAGCATAAAGTAGCAACTTCATGTTTTGAGTCTTCTCCAGGTTATGTTTCAAAAAGAGAATTGTATCATCATCGTATTGTGAAATGGAAATTCCACCATCAACAAGATGTGGTACCACTCCACCTACCTGATCATCCGTTTTAGCTCTCTTAATAATTATAGCTAACATATCAGTGACTACATTGAATAATATCGGGGAGAGGGGGTCACCCTGTCGCAGGCTCTTCTTTGTTTGAAAGAAAGGACCTACTTCCTCATTGACATTAATTGCTACACTTCCACCTGAAATGAATGATTTTACCCATTCAATCCATTTAGGTGAGAATCCTTTCACTCAAAGTGTTTTAGCAATAAATCCCGGCGCACTTTGTCATACGCCTTTTCAAAGTCAATTTTGAGGATTACCCCACTTTGTTTTTTTTCCGGTGCAACTCATGAACTATTTCATGCAGTATGACGACTCCATCTGGGATGTTGCGTCCTTGCATGAAAGTTGTTTGGGTATGGCTAATAATATGATCCTCCACTGAGTTAAAGCGAACAGTGACGACTTTGGTGAAAATTTTGAAGCTTACATACAACAAGCAGATTGGTCTATATTGTTGTATTTTGTTTGCCTTCTGAATTTTTAGCAATAAAGTTATTACTCCAAAATTCAGGCTGAAAAGTGGAATATCCCCCTATGAAGATCGTGAAATATATGCATCAGATCACCCTTGATAACGCCTCAAAACTGTTGATAGAATTCAGTCAGGAAGCCATCGGGACCTGGAGCTTTATTACGTTCCATTGCGAAAATTGCATCTCGAATCTCCTTTTCAGTGAAAGAAGCCGTAAGAAATTTATTTTCACTCTGACTGACTTGGGGGATATCATCTATTCTACTTTCATCAAAGGCAAAGTGGTTGTCCTTGGATGGTCCAAATAATTCTTTATAGAATTACATGATATAATTTTTTAAATTGTTTTGCCCCTCAATTTTTACCCATCATTATCTAAAGAGAAGATATGTTTCTTTCAGTGCTTGCCATTGGCAATCATCTGAAAGTATCTCGTATTATTATCCCCTAGAAGAATGTCGGTTGCTTTTGCACGCTGATAGAACTTTTTTTCCTTCTATCGGATGAAAAGATCATTTTTTTTCATGCATGCCAAATTGCCAATACATTAGCAACAATGAGGAATTGACACGCCTAGCCGTATGACTAGCAAGTAGGCTTTTTTTCTTGCATTTTTTTCTCTCCCCTAATTTCGCTGCCTTCAGCTTCGACACTCTGCCCTTGGTTTGTGTAGCGCAAGTACTATAGCGGTAAGGATCACCGGGGTGTCCGAACCTAGAGGGGGAGGGGGTGAATAGGGTCGCTAATCGCTTTCTATCTTAGGGCTCAATCTATTTGCATGAGATAAATCTAACACGTCCTACACATGCTAGTTATGACTAAGGTTTATCTATGCTACTCTCTACTTACCCCTAAAAGACTTGCAACCTATAGCCAATCCTAATCAAACTAACTAGGAAAGTAAAGTCACGCAAGATAGAGTAAATACGGAAACGTAATACGGTCAATAAAGAGGTAAGGGAGAGAATATGCAAACTCCCGTGAAAACACCAAGACACACGATTTAACGTGGTTCGGCTAGGACACCAAGTCCCTCCCTACGTCCACGGCCACTTGTCCAACACGAACAAGTGTGATGCCGAGTCTCTTCGCTTGATCACCGTCTTGCGTTCGCCACCAAGGCTCCCGGCAAGCAAAGGCTAAGTGACCCCAAGTCACCAAGATAAGGCCACCGCCATCGTCTCTCTCGAAGCGTCACCCACGGCACCGTCTTCACTATCGGAGCTTCTCACCAAGAGGGGTCTCCTTCCCCGCACAAAGTGTCGTTGCCTCTCCACACCAAGTTGGAGGGTCACACGACGAGTACACAAGATGCTTGCCGCAGCAAGACTTTTGACAGACTAGAGTTTTGTCCTTCAACTCTACGCCGAAAGTTTCTTTAAACATAACAGCCAAATCTTTCTTATGCTTCTCAAGTATTTGATTAAAATAAGAATCATTTGGTCTTTGAACATTGGTATTAGAGCTATTCGGCACATGCGGTATATGATTCAGTTGTGTATATGGTATTTGCTGCAAATGTCCATTATTTGGCATTGTACCATATGAATAACCAGAACCCTGAGTAGGCATAGTGTATGAATTATTCATTCAGCTAAAGCCAGCCGAAACATAAGATACACTAGTAATTGGTTCAGGAGACGATGGATATGCAACTAAAGCTCCAAAACCGGTCGGACCAGTTGGAACCGGTCCTCCATGACCAGTTTGACCGGTCTGCGAGACCGGTCCGACCGCTCCATACGCGTGATACTGCTATGGAGTTCTCCGACCATAAAAATTCATCGGCATGCCGTATTGGGGCGCATGTGCTGCCGATGATTCAAGATGCATAGTATTATGATAAAAAATGCCATCAATATCAGGTCTAGGAGTACCACTATCATCAATCAAAGGTTGCTTGCCTAATGATTTATCAATCATATTTTGAACAGTAGCAAGAATATTTTTTTGACCACTAACCACCAATTGACTAATTTGCTTCATAGTAATGGGAGATGTTGCAACACTTACATTGGTGTTAGATTTGGCCTGCTCCTCCTCATCTGAAAGAATGACCACCTCCTTGTCTTTGGAGACATCACCCTTCCGATTCTTAGAGAAGTGAGACAAGAACCACTGGCGCTTTTCTTCGATTTCTTTTTCTTTGCGCCGTGTGTTCTCCTCTTCGCACTCCTTGATGAAGGCTTCATAAACTTAACGATCCTCGGCGGTAACTCATCAACAGACGGCCTGCTGATATTATTGACGTTGATCTCACCGGGATCCGACAGCTTCACCATGATAGTATATGGAGTAGATTAGATCGGTTTTTACAACTAAGATCTTTCTTCCCCAACAGAGTCGCCAAAATTGTGTTGGCGCAGATTTATGACCAACACACACGAATGCGCACGATGCCCAGCGAGCGACGGCACAGGTGCGGTGCCGATGCTCAGGGCGGTCAGACCGGTCAAATAGACCGGTCAGACCGGTCGCCGGTGTGAGATGGCGAGATCCGACGAACGCTCGCCCGGGAGGGACCCCGTCAGGGCAGGCACACGTAGGGTTGTTTTAGGATCGGCATGCCACCTAAAACGCCTTCAGACGTTGCAGAGACGAAGGAAGAACATCAGAAAAGGATTGGAAGGAGCTAGGGTTTGGAGATAAAAATAGAAACAATAAACATAAAGAAAAGTAATGTATTGATGTGTTTTTTGATCGATTGGATCTCTCAATCGGCCGTTGCCCTTTATATTTATAGGGTGGGTGGACTTGTCCCGCAAGAAATCCTATTACAAGATCTAAATCTATGAAAATCTCTAGTTTTCTCGGACTCTGCTTGGACCGGTCAGACCGGTCAGCTCCTGCCGGATCGGCTACATCGTCGCAGACCAGTCAGACCGCCTGGGGCGACCGGTCAGATCGGTTGGTCTAGTCTGCTGCCAATTTTGATCGTCAACACAAACTTTGACCAATAATTAGAGGTAATAAATAAAATTAGTTTACAAAATTAACTCCACAACCCCTGCGCTACTTCGCGAGACAAATCTAATGAGGTCTTTGACCGCATGATTAGGAATGATTACTGTAGCATCATTGAAGCCAATCATCGATTAATTACTATAGTTAGACTCGTCGCGCAAAATTACACTCATCCGTGAAAAAAATTTGCAAACAAACTTCGTTTATTACTTGCATGTAAAATTCTTTTTTAGCGCGGGTAGCGCAATGGAAACCAAACGGGGCACTGCACTGTGCCAAGTGCTCTGAGCAGCAGCAGCTGCTCATGCCTGAGTTGAAGGCCAGATTCTTGATTCGCTGATTCTTTGAACCGCTAGGTGCCTCCCAGGCAGAGTGGAGCTTCGTCTTCCTCGTCTGCCTCCATACTCCAGCACACGCTTCACCTGACAGACCTTCGATCTTCAGAAGAGGAACAAGGCCGATGGAGCCGCCTTGTTCCTCATCTCAGTTCCCCGCACGGGTGGTTCGCTCCGCTCGTCGTCGCCCCTCGACAACCTCCGCGGGCTCCGCCCAGCAACAACCGGTCGCGCATTCCATCACCACCAGGTATCCATCCCTACCCTGAACCTGAACTCCAGACATCTCCTTGATGCGATTGTATATTTCCATTTCCTCATGGTGACCTCTGCGACGCACTGCCACTATCCACCTCGTACAATTAAATGGATTGTGCTACTTGTTGTATCAATGGAAATGGCACTATCACAATTCTTGGCTTACTGAACAGGATATGTTCTCTTTGCAGTGCGTGTGTGATGTCTACCGCCTAATTCTTTCTTGATGGAGGATTGCTGATCTTCAGAGATGCAATATAACATTCATGGGGAGCAGTCGACTTTGCATTTATATTTGAGTATGTCACTGATCAGATCTTAAATCTGTCATTTTTCTGGTCCTCTTTTTGGAATTAGTATTCAACACAACTTGGTCACCTTCGTCTTTTGCACTGACCTTAAGCCGCATCTAGGTATAAACCATTAGAAATGTAATACGGTACTGCCCAGGAACAATGTGGAGCAGCTCATGTCAGAGTTGGGAGCTAGTTGGTTCTCTTTTTTTTTTAACAAATAGCCAGCTGATGATTCATGGAAGCACAGGACAGAGTAACAAACATTGCAAGTTGCAACTAGGACAAAGGATACTAGTACTGCCTATTTGCTGTGTCATTCCCTTATTTTGACCTTTTTTTTCAAGTTTTCTTGGCAAGTTGTGGTGGCATCTTTGTTCTGAGCATTAAACAACACCAATGAACTTTCCTTGAAATTTACATCACTGGAATCCAGTATGCATTGCAATGCAAGATTCCATTTAAATTCTGAATTTCCATCTCTTGCTGAAAAAGTTAGGACATGTTACATGCTGGCTTCAGTCAGTTAACAGACGCAATAGCTGCTGCGGTCCCTACCTATCTAATCTTACTGCCTTAGCTGCTCATTGCTCTTCTTGAATTTCAGTGTTTATCACTTTCAGCATCAAGTTTCATGGGTCCAAATACGCCTTCGGCACCTGGAAGCTGGAAGGCATGAGCTACGAAGAACATATTAAAGGTTTGTATGGCCTCTGGCAGATACGGTCCAAAATGACAACGAAAGCCATGATCATTGTGCGATCGACATTTGGCATGATGGTAAGGCTGAAGACATCTTCGCCAAGTGTGACCGTCTCCGACACTGCACCCAGGGGCGGAGACAGGGGGGGGCGGGCAGGGGCCTGGCCCCCCCCTATGGTCCCCAAATTTCCATTGGAAATTTAAATTTTGATTAAATTTTGATTAAATTTGTATGGTTGGCCCCCCCTAACAATGAAAAAAATGGTTTCCTGGCTCCGCCCCTGACTGCACCGGCCTTCTTCCTGGTTATCCTAGCCACCTCCTCCCCATTGCCTTTTCGGATTTTGCAGCATCTCCTCCAGAAGCTGCCCTGCACCCTGAAGCTAGGAGCTTGAGCATCATGATCTGATGAGGTGGTACATCCTGACATGTGCACTTCTGCTTCGTCATTTCTTTTTACAAGTGAACATTTCCTCATGGAGAAGAGGTGTTGCCGCCTGGAGGAGCTCTTGTCACCGGCTTCTTCTGATGCTCTGTAACAGTTCCACTGATCGCGCATGCTGAGAATCTGCCACAGCAAGAGGGGGCATTGTTAGTGTCATAATATTTGGTAGTTGCAAAGCTGTTCTGCTTTGTCAAAACTGCCAGGCAAAGAAAAATTAACTAGGGGAGATACTACTGATGCTGCAATATGTTTAATTTATTTTGCTGCTATTGTCGTATCTTTATTTTTGCAAGTTACAGCTGGAAGCCTGTGACATGTATTACAAAGCGTGGAGAGGAAAACTATGGGCGAAAGGCGAAAGGCATATGAGAGAAAACAAAGGATTTTGTGTGCAAGCATTTGGACGATAGCACTTGTGTTTTTGCAGTACAGGGTTTAGCTTTGTTGCAGTATCTGTATGATCTTGCAGGCAGTTGAACTTATTTTACGAGTACAAGGGAAGTAAGTTGTTATTCATATTTGAGGAATCACTTTGGGTGCTGCAGATTGAAGTTTTTTTTTCCTTTTCTTTTTGAAACATAGTATTCTCCTGGTTTTATAGAAAGCGAATCACAAGGTTCTTACAGACTGCAGATTGAAGTTTTGGGTCGCATTGCACAGTATAAAGAGAAGAAGAGTAGATATCTTTTTCCACCTAGCAAGAAAGGATATGCGTTGCTTATCGGAATTTGCAAAGATGAACTGGAGTAGTTAGTATTAATGTACAATGTGGATTTGAACAATCCGTAATAGTGCACAAATACTTGCAAATTATGCAAGTGATTAATGACTGACCTGTGGGCGGAGTGCCAGAAGGGGCGCGCCATGGCCATCCATGAGCAGGAGCTCGCCGGCGAAGAGCTTGCGGCGCCTTGAGTAGTTGTCGACGCGGAAGGCGAGGGCGCCGGCTGCGTCGTAGACGGAGAAGCCGTCGGTGCCCTGGAAGCCCATGCTGGACCTCTTCCACACCGTGTAGAGCGCCGGCTGCTGGTCCGCGTCGGCGGTGCAGCTGTGGTGAAGGGCGTCGGCGTCGGAAGGGTGTACCCTCTTGCCGGTGGCGATGTTGCTGGGGCTCGACCGCGGAGGCACCGGATGCATCGTCGTCTGCTTTTGGTTGGGTTACGTTGCTGCAGGTGGATGGATGCAGATGGAGATGGAGATGGACAAGAACAAGAAAAGGGCGGCTGCGATCGGTGCGCGTGCTCCTCTTATATTCAGAGCTGAGGCCGTGCACCCGTAGCTGCCTTTTGTCGAGTACTCCTTCAGGGCAGGCCGGCACCAGTCATGTTGGTACTCCAGTGTTCTACCCCTAGCAGCTCGATCGATTGTTCCCTGAAGCACGCTCGCTCGTCTTAGAGGAGAATTAATCAAGTATAATTACCCGTGCGGTTCTGAATAAGAGCATCCATTTCCATCGATCATGTGGTGTGCGCCAGCTGCAGGGTGGCGAAGCTAGGTGGTCGGCATCAGAGCGCGTGTTGTGTTGCCCTGCTTAGTGCGTGCGCTAGCAGTGTGATGGATCGGCACCTAGCTACGGAGTAGAGTAGTTTCTTGTTGCGCAGGCACAGCTACGCGTGCAGATGCAGTCAACAAACAGCATATTTTTGAAAAGGAAAACTTTATTTATTTCAAGAGGGATATATCGAGGTGAAAATTTCATGACCTCTGCCCAAAGCGCACACAACCTACAAAAATTTGATAAGAATTCTGACACACTAATGACTATCAATTCTAAGACTAGACCTATATGCCCGGACAAAAAATTCCTTGCTCATCTATGCCAAAAAAAAGATGCCGCTACAAGAATATCCTATAAAGTATGCGGATGAAGGATAGCCCACATACAGAGCCAACGCATAGTCGAGAAGATAACCTGCAAATAGGAAAATTATTTGTTATAAAAAAATCACTGAGTTTCTACCTAGTCAAATAGACCAACATAAGGCTGCCGTGCCAACAAGAACTAGTGGTTTAAATTTTTTTTGGTAATCTATGGAGTCAGCTCCCAAACATACTTGACACGTTGCCAGATTTGGGTATGCCCCAGACCGCATATATCGACATCCATACCAGTTGCGTGAGTCAAAAAACATATATTGTATCGTTTTATTTTCATGACAGAAACGGCATTGTTGATTTCCTTAACAAACAGCATCCTGACGACAGAGCAATTATATTGGAAACCTCTCTTGCTCACTCATGAACGTATTCATGATCGGTCAGCAATGGAACCTTCTTTTTTGGCAACTAAAACAGATGAATATAATAGAAATAGAGAGAAGATTACTCTTCAAGTGTTACAAATTTAAACATTGCTGCCAACTAACGAGATGCAGTTGGTGCTTGTGCAGCTAATGTGCACGAGGGAAAAGACGACAGAGACCCGTGAGAGGAAAAATGTAGTTAGGATCCTCCAAGTAATGCGTTGTGTGTATTCTGTCAGGTCAATAAGAAAATAAACATGCATGAATAATCGCGGCTTAAGCAAATCAACGCACGATTAATCACCCTGCTAGAAACAACACAAACACCAAAAGTGTATCAGCAACTGATGACAAGATTAGGTGAGATTATTCTTAGCCAGATTTCTGATTACCCACTTCCACTCTAGCTAGCTTTCACACTCTGATCCTCATCATTGCTCATAATAAGCTGTTGGCGGTAGAGTTAATGGTGGGTTTGGTGTCCTTGCTTCTTATGAGTCCAACCAAGGATGGCTTGCATGAAGCGTGTTAATTTGCATGTTGCTGTTAATTTAGATGATAATTTCTTACAAGTTGGGTGTACTATTTATATAGTATAATGCCGCCGCTGCTGCTGCTTACATCACTCAATAATAATGTGCATGTTTTGTGGGTTTATGGATTTTTTTTGGAAAAGGGAAATTTTATTGATTTCAAAAGGGATACATCGAGGTGATACATCATCTTGAAAAATTCCCGACCTTTGCTCAAAGTGCACACAACCTACAAAAGTTTGACAAGAATCCTGACACACTAATAGCGGTCGATCCTAAGACTAGACCACCACCCATGTGCCATGTTAAAAAAAATCATTGGCTACTTGTGCAAAAAAAAAAGAGATGCCGCTACAAAAATATCCTGCGAAGTATGCCGCTGAAGAATAGCCCATGTAAGTGCATAGTCGAGAAGATAACCTGCAAAAAAGAAGATTGTTTGTTATAAAAATCCATTGTGTTTCTGCAGAGCCAAACAGACCAACACAAGGCTGCCACGCCCACAAGGACTAGTGGTTTAAAACTTTTTGTAATATTCCCTGAACTTTGTCCTCCTTGATTCTTCTGATGGCTTTGGTAGAAATTTCTCTCATGCACTGAATATGGTATGCTCTTTCGGCAATATATGCCAAATGTCTTTTGAATCTTTTCTCTTTATGAGGTTTACAGCAGATCTTGATAGACAAATAGGCATGGATGCAATAAGAGTACTAGCTAGTTGTGTTTCGTCTAACGCTCAATTTTTCTATGCAGCACCAAAGATAGCTTAAGCCACTGGTTAGCTGAATCAGCAAACTTCTCTTTTAGGATTCAATGCAACAAGCATTGGTCACTTTCTCTTTTGCATCTCCAATGCTGCTTCTTGGTGAAAACCACTAGCATAATTTTGCCCTGATATATATTACTACTATTGGTTATAACGGGCAACTCACACAGTTGACTCTCTAGTTGCATTGCTCATAATGATGCTACTTCTCATAAAATTAACAAATCATGAGTTCCTAAAAGCTGTATCTACGTAAATTCAGTGGCGGATCCAGACTAGAAAGGGAGGGGGGCTCAACTACACACTGTTCATCTTCAACCTTGAGCTTTCTTCAATGGTAGGGGAAAAAATTAAGGGGAGGCTCAGGGGGGGCTCCAATGGAGTTTCCGGGGCAGGGGGGCTCGAGCCCCCCAGCCCCCCTGCTGGATCCGCCCCTGCGTAAATTTGACAAGTTAGGTCTTTGTTAGTTGGGGCCTATTTACAGCTGCATTTCGCAAACTACATTTTTTGTCCGTCCTTTTGTAAATCACTGTGCTCTGTTTGCTTCAGTGATCATGTAGGGAAACGGGTAGGCTACGCTAGCATCACTACCGCATAAACCCAAGATACTTGCGAGTAGAAGATCATAGATCGTTACCACTAGACGCGCAGCGCAGCGGAAGAAGTCGCGCGTCGATGTAGAGGAAGTAGTCGATCACGTCCCACGAACCGAGCTCCTCGTACTTGATCCCAGCAGCCGATCAGCGCAGCAGTCGCAGCAGCGCCTCCACGGAGTCCACACGTACGGGGATGAAACGCCGGGCGTCGGTGTGCTAGCACCGCACGCACGGCAAGGGCGGCGGCCGAGAGAGAGGGAGGGGCGGCGGCTAGGGAGGTGGCGCGGCTCAGGTCATCGCCCCCCCTAGCCCCTCCCTCATATATATAGGGCGTACTAATGGGCTTCTATCTCATAGGCCCATTAGTAACCCTAATCCCTCTTGGATCAATATCCACTTGGGCCTTTAAACCGTATTGTGATGATGGGCTCTTGGGCATATCACCAACAATCTCCCACTTGCACTAGAGACAATCATACATGCAAGCTTTCCAACATTCCAAACCCCTTAAGTGTGTGACCCGTTAGGTTCATGTGTAGGTGGTCGTGATCGAAAATCATTTCCGAATCACAAGTCAATAGCGGCACCTAGCAGGGCATAGTGACTCACAAATACACATAAAGATCATATCGGCCGAACCATAGATATACTCATACACCGATCCCTTTACCACACGATACCAGTCAAGCTCAAAGCGAGATGCGTGCCACCTTTGTGATAGCTCGACCATTCTCTCGATCTAATAGTGGATTCTATTCATAACTAACCTTTAGTCATCATGATTAACTCTTTAATCACTTTGGCATGGCCATGCACTTTCAAATCCAACTATCTCGAGGGGCCCAGAGATATCTCTCCCGTTATCTAGGAGGGGCAAATTCCATCTTGATCCGCTCACATCCCATTCCATGTTTCATGACATACCTGTAAGCTGCTTTTGTAACTACCCAGTCACGGAGTAGCGTTTAGCAGCCCCAAGATGCACCACTACACACAGTGAGAAACAATGGCGATCTCAGGTCTAAGGATTCAGTAGGTATAACACTCAAGAACAACTGATGGCACATACAAAATAACAATCCCAACATTGTCTTGGAGTGGGTCAATCCAACACCATGTTCACCAACATGTGTCCACATCATTAATTCGATATCTCCATATCCATGATCCGTGAAACATGATCATCAATTAATGCATGTGCTAGTCTCAACGTCGTTATTGTCCCACACAACGACATAAACTAGGGATAATTTAGAATCATATCATTTTCAACAAAGAGTTTCACGAACAAGTCACATACTTGATAATCAATGTAAAATAATCATCCATGGAACAAATAACAATTATTTATCATTACATAAACATACTCATGACACAAAATCTCCCACGCACACTAGAATCACTGATGTAAGTATCTAATACCCATAGATCTCATGTGCGCCTCATGCTTTGGTTGTGGGAGAGGCTTCGTCAACGGATCAGCAACGTTTGAATCCGTGTGCACCTTGCAAACCTTCACATCACCTCTCTCAACAAAGTTACGGATGAGGTGATACTTTCGCAGTATATGTCTGGACTTCTTAGTTGTTCTAGACTCCTTTGCTAGTGCAACGGCACCACTATTATCACAATAGAGGTCCACTGGACTGGACGCACTAGGAACAACACCCAAGTCAGAAACAAACTTTCTGATCCAAACAGCTTCTTTTGCAGCTTCGGAAGCTGCAATATACTCGGCCTCTGTCGTCGAATCAGCCACCGTATCTTGCTTGGAACTCTTCCAGCTCACTGCCCCACCATTGAGGCAGAAAACAAAACCGGATTGCGATTTGGAGTCATCTTTGTCTGTTTGAAAACTAGCATCAGTGTAACCCTTTACAAGGAGCTCATCTTTGCCTCCAAATATTAGGAACATATCCTTAGTTCTTCTCAAGTACTTAAGGATACTCTTTACAACTGTCCAGTGAGGTTCACCGAAATCTGACTGATACCTGCTCGTAACACTTAGAGCAAAGGAAACATCTGGGCGCGTGCAAAACATAGCATACATGATCGACCCTATGGCTGAAGCGTAAGGAATCGTACTCATCCTCTTTTGCTCATCAGGTGTCGTAGCACACTGACTCTTGCTTAGAGTAATGCCATGTGACATTGGCAAGAAACCTTTCTTGGAATCTTGCATATTGAACCGATTCAATATCTTGTCAATGTACGTGTCTTGGCTCAATCCAATTAGGCTTTTTGATCTATCTCTATAGATCCTAATACCCAGAATATAAGCCGCCTCTTCTAAATCCTTCATCGAAAAACTCTTTTTCAATGAGGTTTTAACGGCTTCAAGCATTGGAATATCATTTCCGATCAGTAATATGTCATCCACATATAGGACCAGAAACACAAGTGCGCTCCCACTAGCCTTTTTGTAAACACAAGGCTCATCTTCATTCTTGATGAAGCCAAACCCTTTGACTACTTCATCAAAACGAATATTCCAACTCCGAGATGCTTGCTTCAATCCATAGATGGACCTCTGAAGCTTACATATTTTCCCAGCATTTTTAGGATCGACAAAACCTTCAGGCTGTGTCATATACACATCCTCACTTAGATGTCCATTAAGAAAAGCGGTTTTGACATCCATTTGCCATATCTCATAGTCATAATATGCGGCAATTGCTAGGAGAATCTGAACAGACTTTAGCATTGCGACGGGCGAAAAGGTTTCCTCATAGTCAACACCTTGAATTTGTCGGAAACCTTTCGCCACCAATCGTGCCTTATAGATGTGAACATTTCCATCCATGTCTAATTTTTTCTTAAAAATCCACTTACAGTCGACAGGTCTTACACTGTCAATCTGATCGACCAAGTTCCAAACTTGATTATCATGCATGGATTTTAACTCGGATTCCATGGCTTCAAGCCATTTGTCGGAGTCGGGTCCCAGCATTGCTTCTTTGTAGGTCAAGGGCTCATCATTTTCCATCAATAATACATGGCGCTCCTCCGTAATAAGGAGGTTGAGCTTGTCAGTAGCGCGACGTGCCCTTATAGACCTTCGTGGGGCTGGTGCCTCAACTACGGGTTGTGCAACATCTTGCACATCCCGTGGATCTTCAGTGGGTGCTAAAACAGTTTCGGGTGTTTCCTGAATTTCTTCAAGTTGCACCTTGCTCCCACTAAATCCTTTTGAGAGAAACTCCTTTTCTAAGAAAACACCATTGCGAGCGACAAACACTTTGCCTTCCGCCTTATTGTAAAAATAATATCCTTTGGTTTCCCTAGGATACCCCACAAAGAAACATTTGTCTGACTTTGGAGTGAGCTTATCTGACATCAAACGTTTGACATAAGCCTCACATCCCCAAACTTTGAGAAAAGATAATCCGGGACGCTTTCCAGTCCATATCTCATATGGTGTCTTCTCAACAGACTTACTTGGAACCCTATTCAGTGTGAACGCAGCAGTTTCAAGAGCATAACCCCAAAATGACAATGGAAGATCAGCTTGGCTCATCATGGACCTAACCATGTCCAACAAGGTTCGGTTCCTCCGTTCGGATACCCCATTCCATTGAGGCGTTCCGAGCGGAGTTAGCTGCGGAATAATTCCACATTGCTTCAAATGATCACCAAATTCAAGGCTCAAATATTCTCCTCCACGATCAGATCGCAGAAATTTAATTGTCTTGCCTAATTGATTTTGTACTTCATTCTGAAATTCTTTGAACTTTTCAAACGATTCAGACTTGTGCCTCATTAAGTAGATATAGCTATATCTACTAAAGTCATCAGTGAAAGTAATGAAGTACTGAAAACCACCTCTGGCTATTGAGCTCATTGGTCCACATACATCGGTATGTACAAGTCCCAACAAGTCACTCGCCCTCTCACTCTGACCAGTGAAAGGCGCTTTGGTCATCTTTCCAAGCAAACAAGACTCACATGTGTCAAATGATTCAAAATCAAATGAGCTTAACAATCCATCTTTATAGAGTTGTTCAATGCGCTTCTCATTTATATGACCTAAGCGACAATACCAAATAAAAGTGGGATTCAAATCATTTGGTCTAAACCTCTTAGTATTAATGTTACAGACAGATTTATCCTCAAGATCAAGAACATATAATCCATTCACCAATGGACAATGAGCATAAAAAATACCATTGCAAAAGATAGAACAACGTTTGTTCTCAATTACAATCTTAAAATCACCAACTTCTTCCAAACATGAAGAAGAAATAATGTTCTTGCTCAAAGCAGGAATGCAATAACAATTATTTAATTCCAAAACTAATCCGGAGGGTAGAGACAAGTGGTAGGTGCCGACCGCCAACACCGCAACCTTTGCGCCATTGCCGACCCGAACGTCCAACTCGCCTCTTGCAAATCTTCTAGTCTCACTTAGACCCTGCAACGATTTGCAAGTGTGAATCATCGATCCAGTATCAAATACCCATGATTCACTAGAAGATAATGCAATATTTATTTCTATAACATTTATACCTGAAGTGGAAGTCTCACTTCCCTTCTTCTTCTTCTTTTCTTCCAAGTACTTCTTGCAGTTCCTAGACCAATGTCCCTTTTCATGACAGTGGAAGCATTCATCTTCAGAAGTAGGGCCAGATTTGGCCTTAGGTGCTGGCTTTAGCTTAGAGCCTGAGGACTCACCACCGGAACTCTTTTCCTTGCCTTTACCTTTGGGATTAGGAGGCGTCCAACGCTTCCTCTTTTTGTTCCCCTTCTGAATCATCATCACATGATTGGGATTCTTCTTAATGCTCTCCTCTGCTGTTTTTAGCATCCCATGCAACTCACTCAATGTTTTATCCAAGCCATTCATCTGAAAATTCATGATAAAAGGCTCATAGCTCGCCGGGAGCGACTGGAGAATAACATCAGTAGCCAAGTCTTGGTGAAGTTCAGAACCAAGTCTATCCAAAGTCTCAATGTAACCAATCATTTTGATCACATGAGGACTGACTGGGCTACCTTCTGCCAGCTTGCACGCAAACAAAGATTTTGAGATATTGAACCTCTCAGTCCTGGCTTGGTTCTGAAACATCCCACGCAGCCCCTCGATCATGGTATGAGCATCCGCATGCTCATACTGCTTCTGCAGATCAGGGGACATGGTGGCGAGCATCAGACAGCTGACATCAAGTGAGTCATTGCAGTGCTTCTCATAAGCTCTGCGATCAGCAGCAGTTGCATTGTCAGGGAGATCATCAGGATATGGCTGCTCAAGAACATACTCCTTTTTCTCTTGCCTGAGAACAATTCTCAGGTTGCGGTACCAATCAATAAAGTTTGTTCCATTCAACTTTTCTTTCTCAAGAACAGAACGCAAATTGAAAGCGGAATTGTTACTGGCAGACATGATCTACAACATTAAAGTAAAGCAAGATTTCAGCACTAAGTTTATGTAAAGACTTTCATTAACTGATTTAACAAAAGACAACCTACTATATCAAAGTCATCTTCCCTCTAATGACATATAGTGGTTCAAGATCCATAATCACTAAAATTCTAGTGAGCTTTAGCATCACGGCTAGAAAAGTAGTGATACAGGTAAGTAACAAATTACTAATCACATCTCTATGCGACTCTTGTTTGTTGGGTGGCATCCAATGCCCCGGCCCCAACCCTATGCCTTAAAGCCCAAAACTGTTTTGATAGCTTTGCTGAGTAAACCAATACTATGCTTGTGAATGTCCGACATCCACCCTATACAAAAGTGATAGCTGAGGGTACTCTACTTTGGTAAACCTACCACACAACGATCAAAATTTATAGGTGCAGCTATTGGTAAAAGGCATCAAAAACTCAAACTTTTCTGAGGGAAGCTATTCTATCATGATTAAAGCATCCACCATATGTAAAAGCATGAAAGAATAGTATGACAGGAAAATAAACATCACAGGCATATAATCATATTATATTGTGAATAGTATGGCCTCTTGCATCACAATGGGCTCCATCGCCATGGCTCCAAGGTGACCTCCATTGCCATCCGTCCTGTCTTGTGGTGATCATCATCGCCATCATGATTGAAACCTCCATGAAAAGATACTAAGCTACTACATCTAATAGCTAGTGAAATAATTACATGAGGATTCAAACATCACAAGTCGACACGCAGGTCGTTATACAATAATGGTGCAACCTCAACCCGGTTGTGTTAACTTGCGACACGCAGGTCGCACAAATCATCACATACATCATCACATGACATTGAGGCCATACCATTCACATCACACCCTGCAAAAACAAGTTAGGCGTACGACGTGTTCTACCAATGTAGCGCTTGGGAAGCCGCTACAGCGAGAAAGCAACGGCAGTTCCGCTCACGGAATTACACAGATCGCATCTATGGAATCCCTATGAAAATCTCATCAAAGTGATCGCATCACCTCAAATCCGAGCCATTCATAATGTCTCAATTTTCACTAGGTCAATCACCTTGACCGTGCAAACTTTGCACTTGAGAAAACTGCATCTACACATGACCTTGATCTGTTGGTTCAATCTACTGACTATGCACACAGTTAGTCCCGATGGTGATTCCAGCCGGTAGGGACATGTCGTATGCATAACAGAGAAAGAACACAAACTAATCTTTTGTCACATGCCGCGCAATCAACTCGCTCCAGTTTTAACCCCTTATGACCAATTGATCTAATCAAACCGTGCAAAAGTAATAGATCCAATCTACTACAACAACATATCACCTATATGCAAAAGATCCAGACCAAAAACTACGCAAGATGGCTCTGGTACCACTGTAGGGAAACGGGTAGGCTACGCTAGCATCACTACCGCATAAACCCAAGATACTTGCGAGTAGAAGATCATAGATCGTTACCACTAGACGCGCAGCGCAGCGGAAGAAGTCGCGCGTCGATGTAGAGGAAGTAGTCGATCACGTCCCATGAACCGAGCTCCTCGTACTTGATCCCAGCAGCCGATCAGCGCAGCAGTCGCAGCAGCGCCTCCACGGAGTCCACACGTACGGGGATGAAACGCCGGGCGTCGGTGTGCTAGCACCGCACGCACGGCAAGGGCGGCGGCCGAGAGAGAGGGAGGGGCGGCGGCTAGGGAGGTGGCGCGGCTCAGGTCATCGCCCCCCCTAGCCCCTCCCTCATATATATAGGGCGTACTAATGGGCTTCTATCTCATAGGCCCATTAGTAACCCTAATCCCTCTTGGATCAATATCCACTTGAGCCTTTAAACCGTATTGTGATGATGGGCTCTTGGGCATATCACCAACAGATCATGCATAGTAGTCAGAAGAGGCTTCATCACCAAGGGCTATAAGGAGCAGATCATGGGTGTGAACGACATCCAGCAGATCCGGTCCAGAACAACAATGAAAGCCATGATCATCGTGCAATCCACATTCGGCTGAATCGTGAGGTTGAACACGTCGTCACCGAGCATCAAAGAACTCGCTGCGGCTTCAGCCCTCTTCCTCATTATCCTTGCCACCTCCTCGCCATCACTGTTGCGAATCCTGCAGCTTCTTCTCCTGAAGCAGCCCTCGACACAGAAGCTGGGGCCGTGACTGATATGGTCTGATGCAGTGCTACATCCTGTCATGGACACTTCAGCTTCATGTCCCTTTTGCAAAACCGAACACTTTCTCATTGAGAAGAGTTGATGTGACCTTGTCCTCTCGCCTTGGCTTTCTTCTGATTCTTTATAGCAATTCCATTGGTCGTGCGTGCTGAAGATCTGGCCAAAAAGAAAACCTTTGTCAGCATTTTCTGCTACTAGTCCTAGTGAATTTGCTGGCCAGTCAAGAGACTGAGAGGCAGTGGAGGCCTGCTCCTTAGTGTGATGAGTGATTGCCAACACGTGGAGAGGACTGACAGTGGTGTAGTCGCGACTTCGTGGAGATTGCGTCGATTTCTTGGTCTGTGGTGTGCAGGCATACGGATGGCGCGGTGGCAGCGAGTCGGTTTGGACAAGAGCGTGGTGCGTGCCGATGTACCATGCGGCGGCGTTGCAGTGGCGGGAGCTCGACGACCATGCGGAGGCGGGAGACCTTGCGGTGGCATTGGAGGCCCAACCGGACGACCGTGCGGTGGAGAAGGATAGCCCAGATGCTTGGGCCACTGCTGGGCCGCGTGGCGATCCACTCCTGGCGCCAAGGCGGGACGGCGTGGAGTTTGTTGGTACCTCGGGAAAAACCAACGGCGGGATGCGTCGACGTCGGCCAAGTTGAACAGGTTTCGGCGGGAGGTCGGACACGTGGCGTCATCGGGCTTGGCGGGTGTGCCCGGAAACATCGCGCGGGAAGGGTTCGCGGTTCCCTCCAAAACCGCAACCGAACTCGGTTTCGGCAGTTTTCCAAAAACTGCCCCCGGAAGATTCCAGAAGGACGCGTGGCGACATCAAGGGGATTGCGTCGAGATGAAGCAAGGTTCTCCGAGTCGTCGCGGCCGTCGGATGTCTTCGATGTATCTTTTCCGGTTTTGCCCCTAAGGGCCTTCTAGTTTAGTCTAGCACTTAGGGGTAGTTTAGTCTTTTAAAGGGAGACTTGGAGTGGAAGAAAGGATGGGAGAGATGGAGTGGGTGATGGCTGCCTGGACACAAAAAGGCAGGGCCTCCTCCCTGGACCCGGTGCCCTGGCAATTAGAAGAGAAAGGAAAAAGAGCCAGGCGCCCTCTTCCTCCTCCCTCCCGTGTTCTTCCTCCTCCCTCACCGTCTCTAAGGTTTAGGCATGGATTCTTGAAGAACTTGTAAGGAGAATTCGTGGGAAAGGAGGCCCATCCCTCCTTGTGTCCTCGGGGCTTTGAAATCAAGGTTCGTTCCATGTCCTACTGAGCTCTGTGTGCATGAATCATCCTTGTTCTTGATTTCTTCGTGTTGGTGTGTCTACCACTTGTTGCCGTAGTTCTTGAGGCTCTTCTTGGCGATTAGAATCATCGTAGTCTTGTGCTAAAACTCATCTAGATCGTGAGCCTTCAAGAACTCAGTTTTGGAAAATTCCTGAAAACCCCATTCTTCCTCGGTTCTTCGTCGATTCCTCTCCAACCATGGAGTAGATCGTCGATTCTTTTTGTGAGTAGGCTCACAAGGTCTTTGTGAGTGTGCCTGCAAATTTTGGAGAACTTTCGACCTGTTTTGATCGATCAATCTTCGAGTTTTTGGTCGTGCCGAGAGGAAAACAGAGGTTCTGCGCTCGGGCAGGATTTTTCCTTAACGCCGGTTGAACCGACGCTGGCGTTCCTGAGCGTCGGATCAACCGGTGAGTGCTTTTGTCACGGGTTAGGGTTTTTGGGGTTTTGTGTGATTGCATCGGTGCTTTGATCTCCCCGACGTCGGTTTAACCGGCGTTACTAATTTGGTTTGCAGTTTTTGGCGGTTGACCGACGTATAGGGTTTTGCCTACGTCGGATCAACCGGCGTTCATTTACTTCGGTTTTGTTGTCTCTCTGGACAACTGCACCGACGCTCGAGGTTTTTGAGCATCGGTTTAACCGGGGTTCATTGCTTGGTTTGGTGCATTTTGTTGATCCTCTGGACAACTGCACCGACGTGAGTTTACGATTTTGTCGGTTTATCCGACGTTCGATCACCGGTTTAACCGACGAGGTTCAAAACCCAGCATCGGTTCAACCGGTGCTCACTGGTTGTTTGCTGCAGGCTCTGTATCACCGGTTTAACCGACGTCGTTCAAACGTGTGCGTCAGATCAACCGGTGATATATACCTTGCTTGGTTCTTGCACTGCTTTCGTGCAATTGCTTCTGCGCTTGATCGCTTTGGTTCCTAGGCTTGTTTTGTGTTAGTGTAGCTCCCTTGTAGCTACTCTGCACATCGCCTAGAACTCTGGGGTTGAGGTGCACTCTAGAATTGTGAGCCGAAGTTTTTGATCGCGATTATTTTCGAAGGCTCCCATTCACCCCCCCCCCTCTGGTCACATTTCTCGGTCCTACAATTGGTATCAGAGCCGGGACGGTTTCTCTATAGCCTTCTCCGGTTCGAAACCGTTGTGCAAACCCCCGATCTTCGATGGATCCGATTACGACTATTGGAAGGTGCGCATGCGTGCCTATCTTTTGAGTCTAGGTTTCGAGGTCTGGGAGATTTGTGTGGACCCTGATTATGTGAACCTTGCGGTCCGCACGACCGAGCTTCAGGTTAGGAGACATGAGGTCAATAGCAAGGCGTACAACGCTCTCATAGCCTGTCTCTCTCGTCCTGAGTTCGATCGTGTCAGCGACCTTCTCACAGCCCGGGAGATCTGGACACGGTTGGCCAATTTCCATGAAGGAACCAACCATGTCAAGTCGAGGCTGTATGAGACTCACCGGCGGGAGTATGAGAATTTTTCTCAGTTGTCGGGTGAGAGCATCGACATCATGTTCAGTCGTTTTCAGTCGATTGTGAACAAGGTGCGTGCGAACCAACCACAGGGCACCCAGGCCTACTCCGATCATGAGAAGGCTATGAAGCTTCTCTATGCTCTTGATCGCAAGGTCTGGGTGGTGAAGGTCCAGACTATCATAGAGTCTGCTAGCAATGAGACCCTCACTGTGGATGAGCTGTTCAGCAAGCTCAAGGCTTCAGAGGTGGAGAAGCTCTCTCGAGCTAAGATGGAAGGCAATCATGCTGATGCCTCCGCCTCCAAGTCTATGGCCCTAGTAGGCACCTCTGGAGCTAACTCTGACCCTTCTCTTGGAGGTTTTTGCTTGTCTTCTCTTGTGTCTGTGACAGATGAGCAGCTGGAGGTGCTGGGAAACGAGGAGCTTGCATTGATCATCCACAAGTTCCAGCGTGCCTTCAACAACAGACAAGCACGAGCGAAGACCTGCTTCAACTGCGGCAAGACCGGCCACTTCGCCGCCGAGTGCCCCAAGAAGAAGAGTTCCAGGGATGATGACGGCCGCTCCAGGCACGAGGAGTACCGCGAGCACCGCCACAAGCACAAGAGTGGGCACTCCCACAAGAAGAATGGCGGACGCTCCAAGCGGCACCACGAGCGGAAGAAGAAGAACGTCGGCAAGTACAAGGACAAGCAGGCGTTCGTCGCCCAGAGCGAGGATCACTCCTCCACCAGCCAGAGTTCGACGTCTTCGTCCTCATCCAGCTCCAGTGACTCCGACTCACACCACCACGGCGAAAAGAAGCGGAGCTCCAAGAAGAAGGCCACAGAGGGCTTCACTGGCCTTTGCCTCCATGCTGGGAAGGCGGCCGGTCTCTGCACCATGGCCATCGACTCCGACGCCGACGGAACTCCTTCCACTACTGCAGAGCTTGCACCTCAGCTAGAGTCAAGCTCTGAGGTACGTCCTGAGCACCCCACTCCTGAGGAGTTGGAGGATCTTTACACTGCTCTAGATAATCAAGATCTGATCATTAAGGATGCAAAGAGGCAGTTTAGAGCTTTGAGACAGGAGCTGAAGGAAGCTAAGCTAGCTCTAGAAATTGCTCAGTCTGCACCTATTGTGGAGGAGTGTGTTGAGGAGGATGAGTGCAGTCAGTGCATCGGTTTGATGTCTGACCTGTCCGAGCTCAGGAGCAAGTATGATGAGAATTTGCTCAAGCTCGAGGAGGGCAAGAAGGCCATGGATGAGCTCAAGTCCCGGCCTACCCTCTTGGGTGCTTGCAAGGAGTGCCCAGCACTTAGAGAAGAGCTTAAGGAGAAGAATGTTGCTTTGAGGAAGTTGGAGAAATCCGCAGTTCCTAGCTCTTGCTCTGCTGATTGTACTGTGTGCCCAAGCCTGATCTCTGAGCTTGAGGAGGCACGGAAGGACAAGACCCGGATGAAGGAGGAGAACTCCCACCTTCGGGAGATTCTCAGTTGGGTGTCCGCCCGCGAGCCTCAGTTGGGCATGATGGTTCAGCAGTTTAAGCGTCCTGATGGTGTTGGGGTTGGTTTTGCTTTTACTCCTGCTGACTTTGTCCAACCCTATGGTAAGATTGGTGAGATACTTGAGCCGAGTGTGAATGTACTCTCTTCCACAGCTTCACCAGTTCCTAAGCCAGCACCAGTTAAGGACGGAATCCTCACTGAGCCACCTAAAGCTCCACCTAAAAATCCAGTGTGGGTTCCCAAGCCTAACCATCTCAAGAACCGACTGGATACACTCCCTCCTAGTGGTAAGCCAATTCCTAAGCCCAAGGTGAGGACTCAGCCCCCCAGAGTTCCTCAGAGAGCCCCAGCTTCTACACCACAGCCTACACACAAGAGAGAGCCTTACCTGTGTGAGTGGTGCGAAAGGGAGGGTCACTTGGCAGAATTTTGCTTCCGGAGGTTGAGGTTTGAGCGCAGGCAGTCTGAGAGGCGCGCTCCGGAAGTGTTCCACCAGCCTACAGGTGGACACACTCCAGCTCGATGTGGGCAGAGGCGGGATGCCAGGCCACGTCGTGTAGGTGGAGGAGGGGGAGGCGGTGGTGGTTACCGTGCTCCTGTTGGTGGTTTCGCCGGCCCCATTCCACACCGTGCTTTCGGTGATGGTCAGCGTGGCCGAAGCTTTGGTGGCGGAGGCGCACCACGTTTTCCTCAGCGTGGTGGTCGCCAGCCACAGTTTTCGTTTGAGGATACTTACCCTGCTTTCGAGCAGATGGCACGGCACTGGTTTGCTTCTTTCTGTGCTAACCCCAGTGTCGGGCCATTTGCCCGCTCTTTCTCTTCTTACTGAGCAGGACACTCGAGGCCTGGAGGACATATGGCTCATGGACTCCGGTTGTTCGCGCCACATGACCGGAAGTCACAGATGGTTCTCCAGCCTCACCCCGATGAAGGACAAAGAGTACATCACCTTCGGGGATAACAGCAGAGGAAAGGTACGTGGAGTTGGCGCTATTCGGATTTCAGATGACTTCACCTTGAGAGAAGTTGCTCTTGTTGATAAGCTGGGTTTTAATCTGCTCTCTGTTTCACAACTCCTTGATGATGGGTTTGAAGTGAGTTTTAAGAGAGGTTGCTCGCGTGTTCTTGATTCCAGAGGAGAGTTTGTGTGCGGCATTGTTCCTTTTGGCCGTGTGTTTCGCATTGACTTTTCTGGATCTTCTTCTAGCACCTCTCACTGTCTGGTGACTGGTCAGTCTTCTGAGCTCTGGAAGTGGCATAGGAGGCTTGGTCACTTGAGTTTTGACCTACTAGTTAGGCTCAGCTCACTTGATTTGATCCGAGGATTGCCCAAGCTCAAGTTGGACAAGGACCTTGTTTGTCACCCGTGTCGTCACGGGAAGATGGTTTCCCTTCCACACCCACCTGTGAATCAGGTGATGACATCGCACCCTGGCGAGCTTCTTCACATGGACACCATTGGTCCAGCTCGTGTGCGCTCTGTCGGTGGGAAGTGGTACATTCTTGTGATCGTTGACGATTTTTCTCGGTACTCTTGGGTTTTCTTCTTGGAGACTAAGGATGAGGCTTTTCAGTACTTTCGAGACCTTGCCTTGAGGTTACAGAACGAGCTTCCACATGCCATGAGGGCTATCCGCAGTGATAATGGCTCTGAATTTAAGAACGCTCGTTTTGATGACTTCTGTTGTAGCTTTGGTCTCGATCACCAGTACTCCTCTCCTTATGTTCCTCCACAGAATGGCGTGGTTGAACGCAAGAACCGGACCCTAGTGGACATGGCCAGGACGATGCTCGATGAGCATAGGACTCCTAGGCGTTTTTGGGCCGAGGCGATCAACACCGCATGCTATGTTGCCAACCACATCTTTCTTCGCTCTTTCATGAAAAAGACTTCGTATGAGTTGCGGTTTGGTCGACAGCCCAGAGTGTCCCACCTGCGTGCTTTTGGTTGCAGATGCTTTGTTCTGAAGGAAGGAAATCTTGATAAGTTCGAGTCTAGGAGCTATGATGGCATTCTTCTTGGCTATGCTCTTCAATCCAGAGGCTATCGTGTTCTTATTCTTGAGACTAACCGGATCGTCGAAACTTGTAATGTAACCTTCGACGAGTCCACTCCTTCTTTGTCTGCTTCTTTGGAGTGTGCAGGTGATGATGAGTTTGGCTAGGACATCTTTGAGGATGAGGATGAGCCTGAGGCCTTTGAGGATGTTGGTGGTGTCCCTGCGCCGGCTGCAGGCCCACTTCCTGGAGATTCGAGTTCTGACGACGATGGCGGCCCGCTCCCCACAGCTTCGACTACGCCCGATCCACGTCCAGCTCAAGGTTCTTCCTCCGGGACCCATGTTGAGGGCGGTGGCGAGGCGACTTCGTCAAGAGAAGCACCACGACACATTCAGCGTCGCCATCCACCTCAACAAATGTTAGGTGACCTCAACGAATGAACCACGAGGTCCAAGGTAACAAGTATCGCTGGCTTTGCTCATTCAGCGTTTGTTGCCTCCTTTGAGCCAAAAGATATTGGACATGCTTTATCTGATTCTAACTGGGTCAATGCCATGCATGAGGAGCTAGAAAACTTTGAGCGAAACCAAGTCTGGGTCCTAGTAGAGCCTCCACCAGATTGCCACCCTATAGGTACCAAATGGGTTTTCAAGAACAAACAGGGTGAGGATGGGATGGTTGTGAGGAACAAGGCTAGGTTAGTAGCTCAGGGTTACAGCCAGCAGGAGGGGATAGATTATGAGGAGACCTTTGCACCTGTAGCTCGTTTAGAGGCCATCAGGATCTTTTTAGCCTTTGCAGCTTCCAAGGGGTTCAAGCTGTATCAGATGGATGTTAAGAGTGCCTTTTTGAACGGGTTTATAGAGAAGGAGGTCTATGTGAAGCAGCCTCCTGGCTTTGAGAGTCCCAAGTTTCCAAACCGAGTCTTCAAGCTTCAGAAGGCTTTGTATGGTCTGAAGCAAGCCCCTAGAGCCTGGTATGCGAGATTGAGAGCCTTTTTGCTTAAACAAGGGTTTGTCATGGGATCGGTAGATAAGACGTTGTTTCTCCTCAGGCGTGGTGCTGATTTTCTGTTGGTACAGATTTACGTGGATGATATTATCTTTGGTGGCTCCTCTCACTCTCTTGTTTCTAGCTTTTCTGATGATATGAGCAGGGAGTTTGAGATGTCGATGATGGGTGAGCTTCAGTTCTTCCTTGGGTTGCACATCAAGCAAACCCGGGATGGCACCTTCGTCCACTAGGCCAAGTACACCAAGGACATGCTCAAGAAGTTCGACTTAGGGGGCCTCAGTCCTATGCCGACTCCTATGGGTACTTCTATGGCGCTGGATGAGGACACTGAAGGTGTTGCTGTGGACCAGAAGGAGTACAGGAGCATGATCGGCTCGCTCCTGTACTTGACGGCCACCAGACCCGACATCCAGTTCGCGGTCTGTCTCTGCGCGAGGTTCCAGGCTTCTCCGCGCACGTCTCACAGGAACGCTGTGAAGAGGATCTTCAGGTACCTTCGATACACTCCAGAGTTTGGCTTATGGTACTCTGCTTCCTCTTCTCTTGCGTTGGTTGGCTTTTCTGATGCTGATCATGGTGGTTGTCGGATTGATCGCAAGTCGACTTCAGGCACCTGCCAGTTTCTTGGAACTTCTCTTGTGTCTTGGTCTGCCCGTAAGCAAACTAGTGTAGCCCTTTCCACCACAGAAGCCGAATACATTGCTGCTGCTAGTTGCTGCTCCCAGATCTTTTGGATGAGACACACTCTCAGTGATTATGGCCTAACATATGGCAGAGTTCCCATTTTCATTGACAGCACCTCAGCCATTAGCTTAGCCAAGAACCCCGTCCTACACTCTCGCTCCAAGCATATAGACGTGAGGTTCCACTTCCTGAGAGATCATTATGAGAAGGGTGATGTTGAGCTGACCCATGTGTCCACTGTTAATCAAGTAGCCGACATCTTGACCAAGCCCCTGGAACAAGCCACCTATGCTCGCTTGCGGGGAGAGCTTGGCGTGTGCTACCCATTTTGAGTTGGGTAGTTGTTTTTGTAGTTTAGGTTTTGTTTTTCCTTCTTTTTGCTTTTTCTTGCATTTTGTGTACATACCATCTTGCATTGCATTTGCTCATATGCATTACACTTGCACTAAGCTTCTCATGTATGATATCTGCATTTGCTTGTGCCTTGTGCTATGCTATGAGTTGTATATATGCTTTGACCATGTGTAGCCAGCTCCTTTGAATATGTTGTATATTGGCTCTGAGCTTAGCTATTTTATTCTCTGAAAATCATAAAACATGGTCACCTTCAGGGTCTGCTACTAGCATGTGTAGGTTTGTATGCTTATGCTATCTTGATCATACTTAGTGGCTAGGTCTTTTGCTCTCACATGCAACAAGATGCCCTCTTTTCTGTTGGAATAGTTTAATTGGTATCTAATTTCAAAAAGTCCAACAAATTGGTTTATCTTGGGTTGCTTTGAGTGAAAAGATCCAGGTGGGATTGCTTGCACCACTGTTCTTGTATCGAGACTGCTCCTCTGGAGAACTTGGACAAGGCTGTGGATGACTGAGAGTGGTGTCTTAAGCTTCTGATGTTCCTTGACCTAGGCTTGGCACATTCGCTAAGTTAAGCGCTTGCAAGCTTTCAACCCCTGGCACCGAAATTTGAAAGTTTTCAATTGGTATCAAGGCTGCTTGAGTGGCAGTTGCTGTGATATGGTTTGGATAGCTCACCTGTATGTTCTTGCTAGCTCTAGCATGCTTGCTTGCCTTCTAGTATGCTAGGTCCTTTATGGTGATGCTTTTCGTTTACAAATGACAAATGCTTGCTCATGATCTGTATAGATATATTCTTATGAGCTTCTCCATGCATTGTCTTTGTATATGCACCCTCATATGCTGTGCTGATTTGACCCATGCAAATGCTCTTGTTCTGTACCTGGAAGCTTTTAGGCACGCATGCACTTCATGGCATATTTCCAGGGGGAGCATCTAGGCAGGGGGAGTTTCCTTGACGTGTGCCTTGTCAACAAGGGGGAGAGAATGTTGTTTTTTGTCTCACCTTAGGGGTTAGGGTGAAATTTCTTGACCCTTGTCCAAAGGGGAAGAGTTTGTTTGTTTGATCTCAGGGAGAGATTCAGACTTTGAGTGTGCACACATCGGGGGAGAGTTGCATAGTGAGGGGGAGCTGCATTTCAGGGGGAGTTTTGAGCATGAAAAGCTTTGTGATGCTTATTTTGCTTGGCTGTGTTGAGCCTTGCCTTTTTCTTGAGGGATCAAGCATGTTTTGGAGTCAGTGCGTCGAGCCGTTGCCCTTGTCTTAGGGGCTGACTCTTTTGGCTTTGCTATGTTCAAGTGATTTTTTCTGGCTTTGATTCGCTTTTGATCACTTGAGATAGCTCTCTTTGTTTTCTATTTCTTTTTGGTTATCTTTGTTTTCACCAGTGCCCGTGTGGGGTGTGGTGTTGACAATGCACTCATCAAGGGGGAGATTGAGAGGCAGTGGAGGCCTGCTCCTTAGTGTGATGAGTGATTGCCAACACGTGGAGAGGACTGACAGTGGTGTAGTCGCGACTTCGTGGAGATTGCGTCGATTTCTTGGTCTGTGGTGTGCAGGTATACGGATGGCGCGGTGGCAGCGAGTCGGTTTGGACAAGAGCGTGGTGCGTGCCGATGTACCATGCGGCGGCGTTGCAGTGGCGGGAGCTCGACGACCATGCGGAGGCGGGAGACCTTGCGGTGGCGTTGGAGGCCCAACCGGACGACCGTGCGGTGGAGAAGGACAGCCCAGATGCTTGGGCCACTGCTGGGCCGCGTGGCGATCCACTCCTGGCGCCAAGGCGGGACGGCGTGGAGTTTGTTGGTACCTCGGGAAAAACCAACGGCGGGATGCGTCGACGTCGGCCAAGTCGAAGAGGTTTCGGCGGGAGGTCGGACACGTGGCGTCATCGGGCTTGGCGGGTGTGCCCGGAAACATCGCGCGGGAAGGGTTCGCGGTTCCCTCCAAAACCGCAACCGAACTCGGTTTCGGCAGTTTTCCAAAAACTGCCCCCGGAAGATTCCAGAAGGACGCGTGGCGACATCAAGGGGATTGCGTCGAGATGAAGCAAGGTTCTCCGAGTCGTCGCGGCCGTCGGATGTCTTCGATGTATCTTTTCCGGTTTTGCCCCTAAGGGCCTTCTAGTTTAGTCTAGCACTTAGGGGTAGTTTAGTCTTTTAAAGGGAGACTTGGAGTGGAAGAAAGGATGGGAGAGATGGAGTGGGTGATGGCTGCCTGGACACAAAAAGGCAGGGCCTCCTCCCTGGACCCGGTGCCCTGGCAATTAGAAGAGAAAGGAAAAAGAGCCAGGCGCCCTCTTCCTCCTCCCTCCCGTGTTCTTCCTCCTCCCTCACCGTCTCTAAGGTTTAGGCATGGATTCTTGAAGAACTTGTAAGGAGAATTCGTGGGAAAGGAGGCCCATCCCTCCTTGTGTCCTCGGGGCTTTGAAATCAAGGTTCGTTCCATGTCCTACTGAGCTCTGTGTGCATGAATCATCCTTGTTCTTGATTTCTTCGTGTTGGTGTGTCTACCACTTGTTGCCGTAGTTCTTGAGGCTCTTCTTGGCGATTAGAATCATCGTAGTCTTGTGCTAAAACTCATCTAGATCGTGAGCCTTCAAGAACTCAGTTTTGGAAAATTCCTGAAAACCCCATTCTTCCTCGGTTCTTCGTCGATTCCTCTCCAACCATGGAGTAGATCGTCGATTCTTTTTGTGAGTAGGCTCACAAGGTCTTTGTGAGTGTGCCTGCAAATTTTGGAGAACTTTCGACCTGTTTTGATCGATCAATCTTCGAGTTTTTGGTCGTGCCGAGAGGAAAACAGAGGTTCTGCGCTCGGGCAGGATTTTTCCTTAACGCCGGTTGAACCGACGCTGGCGTTCCTGAGCGTCGGATCAACCGGTGAGTGCTTTTGTCACGGGTTAGGGTTTTTGGGGTTTTGTGTGATTGCATCGGTGCTTTGATCTCCCCGACGTCGGTTTAACCGGCGTTACTAATTTGGTTTGCAGTTTTTGGCGGTTGACCGACGTATAGGGTTTTGCCTACGTCGGATCAACCGGCGTTCATTTACTTCGATTTTGTTGTCTCTCTGGACAACTGCACCGACGCTCGAGGTTTTTGAGCATCAGTTTAACCGGGGTTCATTGCTTGGTTTGGTGCATTTTGTTGATCCTCTGGACAACTGCACCGACGTGAGTTTACGATTTTGTCGGTTTATCCGACGTTCGATCACCGGTTTAACCGACGAGGTTCAAAACCCAGCGTCGGTTCAACCGGTGCTCACTGGTTGTTTGCTGCAGGCTCTGTATCACCGGTTTAACCGACGTCGTTCAAACGTGTGCGTCGGATCAACCGGTGATATATACCTTGCTTGGTTCTTGCACTGCTTTCGTGCAATTGCTTCTGCGCTTGATCGCTTTGGTTCCTAGGCTTGTTTTGTGTTAGTGTAGCTCCCTTGTAGCTACTCTGCACATCGCCTAGAACTCTGGGGTTGAGGTGCACTCTAGAATTGTGAGCCGAAGTTTTTGATCGCGATTATTTTCGAAGGCTCCCATTCACCCCCCCTCTGGTCGCATTTCTCGGTCCTACAGAGACAAATATTTGAGCTCGTCTATTATACACTTGTACTAGCTGGGAGAAATTAACTGCATATCATCCAGAAAAAAAGAAATGAAAGCGAACGCTTAATTTTGAATGTACTTCCACATTTGATTTAGTCAGACTAGAGACTAGTGAACTTTGAAGAAAGCAACCGAGTCTGTTCTCTTATGGAGTGAACTGACTGAATTTGCTGTAAAAGATTGTCGTTGTCATTTGGTCTGAATCGTCTGGTGATGAGCTACCGGATCTTTGCAGTAGCAGTACTAGAAGAAACAGACTATATAAAAAAGTACACCCTATTTAGCAAGAGTTATTCTAGGAATTAACGACAAATATAATTTTAGAGAGATAAAAAAACTCTAGTTGAAAAACTAGAGTTATTGCTAGTACAAAAGAATGAAGCTCTGGCTGGCCATTTCCCTATCTGAAAAAAAAGCCCTGACATATATACATCTACATTAGAAAAGACTGATTGCAACTAGAAGATGCAAGTCATCGGTGACGACCATACATATAATATATCATAGCATTATATAGTGGAGTATTGTGGAACGCCTCGGACCTTATTTGTTGTAACAGTACGAGATCGATGAACATCTGAATATCATGATGATGTATCGATTCGACTGGATATCAGAGGGGAAGGTAGTTCAATAACATGAAGAAAGTCGCAACTGATGGATGGATGAATCACCGTACGTACCTGGGGCCTGAGGGCAAGAAGAGGGGAGCCTTGGCCATCCATGAGCAGGAGCTCGCCGACGAAGATCTTGCGGCGGCGCGAGTAGTTGTCGACGCGGAAGGCGAGGGCGCCGGCGGCGTCGTAGACAGAGAAGCCGTCGGTGCCCTGGAAGCCCATGCTGGACCTCTTCCACACCGTGTACCGCAGCGCCGCCGTCGCCGCCGCCGATGACGACGCGCGGCCAGATGGATCTCCGCCGCCGCTGCGGTGGCGAATCAGAGGCCGTGTCGTCTCGGAGGGGTGGATCCGGGTGGTCGTCATGCTGGAGCTGGACCGATCGGGGAAGACCGCCGTGACTGATCCCCTCATTTTTATACTCCTCGGTGATGGACTCGTGAAAAACTAGTCGATGGGTCAGGCATGTGTACAGTACGACTACACGTACGACGTGCCAGTTCGCTGCAGTTTGAATTTTGTTTGGTAAATTTCGCGAAAAAAGAATCTTACATGCATAGAGTATTAAACAAAGTCTATTTGCAAAACTAGGTGCAACTTTGCGAGCCGAATCTAATAATTCTAATTAATTCATAATTAGAAACAGTAATATTATAATAATCATGCTCTAATCCTTATCTAATCACACGGTCAAAGGTCTACAGTATTAGCTACAGTGTTGCTACGGTAAAGAATGGTTGCTTAGATGATTTTGTAATTAGATTTCAGTTAATATAATTAGTAGTCAAACTGACAAAATGCTTTTCCGAATTTTTTTTTCATCCACAACTGTCGGTGTTTACCGCCAAGTCTGCTCAGGGATACCCTTAGCAGTAGGGTTTATAGGTAGGGATCGACTGCTCTAGAACTCGATGGTACAAGGAACACAAAGATTTAGACAGGTTCGGGCCGTGAGTTTGCGTAACCCTACGGCCTGTGTGGTTTGTATTGCCTTAAGTGTAGATGATTGTTTGGAGGGAGTCCCTGCCCGCCCTTATATATCCGGGGGGACAGGATTACATGGAAAGTCCTAGCCCAGTACAGTTGGAGTCCTACTACAACACAATCGGGTAGTTTCATTTGTACTGTAGCTAGTTCTATGCCTATTCGAGTAGTTACAAAAGAGATAAGGTACATCCATGAATTATCCCTTGCTCTAAAACATTCTATGCCTATAAACAGTCCCGTTGTCCCGAATCTGACAACAACCAAACACGGCCTTTGGTAAGTTGTGTGGAGTGAGTGTGTAGCTGCGTGGCATCTCACCTTTATGATTGTGTTGCGTGTGCATGCATGCGCCAGGTCCAAAGATTCCCATGCCTACCTAGTACAGGTTGTAGACTTAGTAGGCCCATTATCAAGGAAGCTTCTAAGAGTGGGAAGATAATTACCGATGGAATTACTTACTCTAAACTATCCCTTTGACTAAACTTGTTTCCCATTTCCAACCGCCCAAACTGGTGCCCGTTTCCCATTGGTTGGGTGTGAAGTGGAGATCCTGAGATGTCATTCCAACAGCTCTATGCTATTAATTATTTAATAATACTATTATCTCTCTAGTCTATGCAGATATTCTCATCAGCAACTTGCAAGTGCCAAATATGAGCAACATGGTAGTGATACATGGTGCCAATTAATATTTTCTCCCATTTAACAACTGTACAAATGAACCTCCTTGTTTATGTCATATCTTTATAGTACATCATGTGCCAATACATTACTCCCACCATCCCAAATAAGTGTTCATTTAACTTTCAAATTTTATCCTAGAAAGAGTGTTCTTTATATTGTAATAAAGTCTATCTAATTAAAATAGTATCAAATACCAAGAAAAAATGTATACAGAAGTGGATGGAGCCAATCAAATGCTTAAGTAGATGTTATTTTTTTATTCTAATTCATTTGCATTTATTGAGGATCTAGGGATCGGAATCAAATAATTAGCACAATTTTCAATCACAACTGCTATAGTAATGTGTCTGAAATTTTCTAAAATAACACTTAGTTTGGAACGGAGGGAGGGAGCATGTGTATATAAAAATTTGGGTGTGTAGTATGTTAGATCATTTTTGTACAATAATATCTAGAGATCCTGATCTCTTAGTAATTTGTGTGTATGAATGGCCTCCAAGTTTACATGGAAGCTGAGAGACTACACAAATATTTTTGCATGTCCTTATTAAGGGAAAGTTTCAATTTACACCCTCTAACTATTGTATATATCCCGACTGATGGAGCAAATAGCCAAACCAACAAGTGAAGATGCCTTGCTGGCATGCATGAAGAGACATGGACTCGTGAATAATAACTAAGAAGAAAGCTGGAGAATCATCTCGCGAATTATTCTTTTATTTTGCCCAGATGCATGTCACGTATCGTGTTTAGCACTAACGAGCTTTCAGTACATGCATGTTCCCTAGCCAATGCCCAATAAAGAAACATACAACCAATGCAAGGTTTGTTGCGTCTCAAAGTTACAAGCAGACTAATCGCTCCCTGAAGTCCAGACACCACAAAATCCAACCTACTCCAAAACAGAGTTAGTAGTAGCTAATGCTAGTCGCCGTCACTTGTGATTTGTGAACGCGCTTCTGCGTCGTGACGTCTGACCCCATCATTGTCTAGAGATTATGATCTCCATCGTTTAATTAGTACGGTAAGCATGCATCCTAGGTAGCCTAATGGTGAGTTTGGTTGGTGTTCATTCATTAACGTGGTATGTATATAATCTGCAAGTTGCAAATTTGATTAGCTGGTAGTTCTGGTTCTGGTTGATCATCTATGAGACTATCACTTTTGGATACGGGAGCAGGAAGGCAGACGCCGCAGACCTGCGCATCTAGCTAGCGACAACAGCCAGCCAAAGGGCGTCGTCGGCCATGCCCCATGGCGAGAGGAAGACGAAGGGGGCCGGGCCCTGGCTGCGTGCAGTTCGATCTCGACCGCACGATAAGGATCCGATGGCTGCGAGAGGCCCAGAGGGTGGACGGTATTTCATTTACCGTCCACCCGGTTGGCAATTCAAATACTGTCCACCCCTGGTTCAGGCCGTCCGGCACCATTGACGGCAGTCACGCCATCCTGACCTTCACCACCGGCATTCCTACGCCCAATACACCGTGAGACGTGCTCCAGACCGCCAGTAACAAGACACCATCGCGCCGCTTCATTATCGACGACGACGAGAGGAGGACGCCGTCGGTGCTCCAGGCCGCTAGCAGGCGATCTGCACACGGCCGGCACCCGAGTCGAGCGCGGCAGCAGCCAGCAGGTGAGAACGAGCTTGGAGATCGCCGGGGAGCAGATCTAGCTAAAATTCCCAGACGCAGTGGACCAGGCCGCACGCACGGTTCTCCGTGGCCGCGGGGTCGTGAGTTCAATGGTGGCGCCCCGCCGGCGATCGCGCCATGTCCGACTTCAGCTCCTGCTGCGGCGCAACCAACTGGGTTGCACTGGGTGCCGTCTATAACAAACATGGCACCTTTTATGCCATTTCGAGTGATTTTGGTGATCGAATGACAACACAATCAATGGGATTAATGCTTTGGTTAAGTGAACATTTATAGATCCCAGGGATGAAGTAAAAAAGCCATGCAAAGCAAAACACGAAGAAAGAACTCAAAGAAACGCAGAATAGGACGAGTTCTACTGAAATCAGTAGCACCGGAAGAACCGATGCTATAGGCATCGGTGCATCCAATGGTTGTCGGAAGTTCCGATGGCCTGGCTGTGGCACAAGCTTGTGCGCCTCTGGAGATCAAGTGAAGAAATAAGTACAGCACCGGATGAACCGACGGCGTCAACCTAGGCATCGGTGCATTGGATGTACTATGTTCCAGAGACGATGTCAAGCCCGCAGGAGCCAAGCCTTCAGCACCGGTTGAACCGGTGGTGCATCGGAGCATAGCACCGGTGTAATGACGTCAGCAGGAGAGAAAGAGGGCAACGGCTAGTTGAGTGCTGTGAGTGATCGGTCCAACCGACACACAGGCATCGGTTAAACTGGTGGTGTCGCAGACAGTACGGCAGAAGCTCAATGGCTACTTCGGATCTGAGAGTGACCGGATGAACCGACGCTACCCCAGGCAGAGGCATCGGTTCATCCGATGGTTCGCAGAATTTTGCTGACCGTTGGAGCAACGGCTCCACGACTTGGAGGCCTATATATATGGCATCCCCCAGCCATTTGAAGATTGCTGGAGTTCAAGGAAGTCACAAACACACCCAAGAACATCTCCAAGCCATCCAAAAATTTAAGTGTTCATATCATTAGTCTTAGCACACTTTGAGAGTGTTGTGTAAAGGATTAACTCTTAGTAAGTGAGATTGCAAGGCCTTGAGCCATTGTGCTGTGGTTCTCTAGTGAACCAAAAGAAGATTTCGGTGCGCCGGCACCTTGGAGCTTTGAAGGCTCGCCGGCACGTCATCGACCCTCCGACTTGGTGTGGAGCGGTGACGACAACTTTGTGCGGGGGACGTGGAGACCCCCATCCTTTGTGGAGAAGCTCCTTAGTGGAATCCGGGGCCAAGGTGACCGTGATTTTGTTCACGAAAAAGACTTGGTGGCCGAGTAGCAATACTTTTAGTGAGTGCTACAACAACGTGAATGTAGGTGTGCCTTTGTGGCTAAACGAACCACGGGATAAACACCCGCGTCGAGAGTTTGCTTTCTCCTATCCCGCTCTTTAAGCTTCTGCATTTCATACTAGCAATTTGTATGTCTTTACTTTCATAGAGTAGTTTCTTGATAGGAAAGGCTATAGGTTGCTAAACTCTTTTGGGATAGGGGTTTCACACTAGAACAATCGTAGTTGCACATCTAGATAGTTTGTTTTAGTTTAAGTTTTGTGCAAACTAGTTGGAGCCATAGGTCTAAGTTTTTTAGAGTGCCTAATTCACCCTCTCCCTCTGTTAGGCTAGAGCACCCGGTCCTAACACCGTCATGTGTTCCAATTCTGGATCATGGCCTAAATATGAACTGTGAAGCAAACCATGAGCTAGCTGGCACCGCCGGAAGGAAGCAAGCAAGCGTCGGAGGACGCACGATGCTGAGAGAGGAAGACGAAAAGGGGCTTGTTGGCTGCCTGGACTGGAGCATACAGGGTGCAGTTACATATCCACTTCGATCTCAGCTACATGTCGAATGAGTAACCTCACGTGCATTACAGATACTAACAATAGTACAATTTGTTTAATTTGGTTCTTTAAGCTATAGCACTTAAATTGAACACCAAACTCATCTAGTTGTCGGCCTGATTTAGTTGCGCGCGTAAAGTTTTTGACATAGAATATTTGCACATTTGAAATATTAAACATAGACTAATCACAAAACTAATTACAGAACTCGTCTGTAAATTACGAGATGAATTTATTAAGACTAATTAATCCATCATTAGCGCATATGTATTGTAGCAGTTATTGTAGCAATTTAGTGTCTAATCATAACCTAATTATGCTCATTAGATTTGTCTCGTAATTTACAAGCAAACTATGCAGTTTGTTTTTTTTTATCTAAATTTAATAATCTGTGCATGTTCAATTTCTTTTTGATATGATAGTTTTAGAATTTTAAATTTTGCAACTAAATAAGGCCATAGTAAATAGTAAAGGACAACAACTTAGGCCGCCGACTCTGACACTACAATACGGCTGTGTTTAGATCCCTGAAAAATGGGAGAAAAAGTCACATCAGATACTGTAGTACACTTTAGTATTTTTCGTTTGTTTGTGGTAAATATTGTCCTACCATGACCTAACTAGGCTCAAAAGATTCGTCTCGCAATGTACATCAAAACTATACAATTAGTTTTTTTATTTACCTACATTTAGTACTCCATACATGTGTCATTTATTATATTTAATGTTTCGATGTGATAGAGATGTGATGGAAAGTTTGAATTTGGGGGGGGTTTGGGGCATCTAAACACACCCTACATGTCTTGCACAGAGCCAAAGTCAGACAGCAGCCGCCGATTCTGACACTAACGGCCGGAACGACGCACAAACCAAGTCCATATTCATCTAAATCTATCTGTGATGAAACTTTTGCTGCAGTAGGCAGTACTGTATTATTTTTTCAGATTACTCAGAACACAAAAAAAGTTTTTTTAGGAAACCCCAGAGCCCAATCTCAGACACAAATTGAGATTTCAGAGTCACCAAAAGAAAAACACGAAATGAATAATCAAAGCATACTTGTAACAGAACCGCCCAAATTAAATCGGCTTAAGTGCGCTAACTATCATTTTAAGTATTAATCAAGCTACCGCGCACTTAAAACGGTGTAATCCGGCAGCATGCTGAAATTAAATCGGCTTAAGTGCGCTAACTATCATTTTAAGTATTAATCAAGCCACCGCGCACTTAAAACGGTGTAATCCGGCAGCCTGCTGGGTTAAGGATCGAAAACACCGGAAGTCTCACCCGAAGGCGAGCACAGATGATTACAAACAGACTAAAGTTCTCCAAATTAAGTTTACAAAGCAAAGTATCACAATTAAGTTTAAATAAAAGTTATCAGAGTTAAACGTGCAGCGGAAAATTTAGAAAGGAAGTTCAGTTTGAAAACCACGAGATCTACGAAGTCGGGCGGATGTCACATCGAGCCCACCGACGTGAATCCTGGTCAGCTTCCACCAACAACAAAAACCAGAAAACAGGGTAACAACAAACCCTGAGTATACTAATACTCAGCAAGCCTTACCCGACACGGGTATATTTAGCCCACTATCTAGACATGCAAGCTTTTGGCTCTAGAGTTTATTTTTGCTCAAAAGCTACTAATAGTGAATCCTTACTTTCAATATTTTAGCTTAAGTTTAATGTACAAATATCAACTAGGTTTGCATAACATCTAGAGCAAACATGGTACATCACATTATATTTTCCAAGAGTATCATAAACATATATTCCATCCTCGTCTTTCAATTCTTATTCCACTTCTTTACTACGATGTGACGCAGTGACCAAGGCTCTCATATCCGCGAGTCACGGCGAATCGATCCGATTTAACCTTGCAAGGTGGACCTAACTCACACGACACATGCAAACCACGCCGGGCCACACGCGTCAGCTGTTTCCATCATTACCACGACATTTGAACCACGCCTGCTAAAACCCAGGTGAAGGGCCCCTCACGGTGAACTCCCGGAGAACCCGAAGGCGACATCCAATCCAACACCCGCCATCATCCCACGCCCAGAGTAGCAGGACGGAATTCAAAGTATCGTCGTAAAGTGGTACACAGTTTACCGGTTTCGACTACCTCCTACTTCCGGTACGTGGTTAGTACTGTTCAATCCTCGGTCATCAGGACCAACAACGGTACGGTCCTCAATCGACACAGGCGGAGGTCCACTTTCCAAGCATTCCATATCCGTAATCCAATTCCTCTCCGCCCGATCTCCATTTTTCTTTACTCACAGATTCATTCTCAAGCCACTTTTCCATAAGTAACAAAAACCTATAGCTCGCGAGTGACAGCAATCACTCGACTTCTACCGGATCCTAGTTAAGCATGGCAATACTAACGACACATGTATACTAGTATAGACTCATAGGTACCAGAGAGAAACATGCATACTAGGGTTCCATACAACTCCTAAAAATATAAATGCACCAATACTTAAATAAACATTGAATACTCAAATTAGGAGTTATGCTCTGGGGCTTGCCTTCTTGAGCTCAGTTAGTTTTCGAGGCTTCTGGAGTCGGGTTCGGGTTCTCGACGGCGTCGGCAAAGTTCACTTGAGCTTTTCCGGGACCTTCTTCCGCTTCAGGCACCAGCTCGTACGTACCATCGGTGAGAGTAGTCGTGTCTATATGAAATGCACATGCATGAGTGGATGATGATAACAAGTTAAGATTAAAACACTATAGTGTTGTAATCCAACAAATCAGGTTAAGTGGTACAGCATTATCAACTCGGTTTTAATGGGAAACCGTTTATAGAGTAGAATCTAACATGTTTTAGTTCATAAAAAGAACTATGTGTGGTTTTCAAAACCCAGTTATTTAAACAAGACAAACAAATCAACAAAAACTAGTTAAAATATGCATAAATAGCCAAGTAAGGTTACACTTAGCCTCTGGTCACGAAATTTTTACACAGCAAGCATAACTTAGCTAACAACCTACTGTAAAAGAAAAAAATTCAGTAAGTTTCAAGAAGTAGAAAAAGCAGGAAAAACATTTTACACAACCACTGCAAGAAAACAAATTGACTTGCACAGGCCAAACTATGCAGGTGCTGGTAATAAACTTTTAACTGAGTGCTGGCTATCCTAAGATGAGCTTACAGTAAAAAATTTTCAAAATTAAAACAGGAACATACAGAGCATGATAAATATAGCAAGTTATAGTTGTATTTAACAAGATTCATTTTTCTCGTTCTAGTTATCTAAAAAAATTACTAAACTTTTTGTACAGCAACTAGGCACCAATTTAAAGCCCTGTTCCGCTAGGCGCTAGGCGCAATCTAGGCAATGACCCTCAGCCTAGAGACTAGTCGAGAGTAATTGCGCCTAGGCGCTGCTAGGCGTTTTGGTGTTTTGCCATACAACTTATATATATATATATATATATATATATATATATATATATATATATATATATATATATATATATATATATATTATATAATGTATATATAGCAAAAAATGCTGAATATATATAGGCTACAGTAAATAAAAGATAGGGTCAGTAGACATACCTGATAACTTGGTGGCTTAATCTTGCATGTTCCTTCCTCCTGCTGTCCTGCATCACATTTTGACATCTTGTAAATACTAAATAGTCAATAGATTCAATCATTTCAGCCACCTCCAATCTATGAGCATAATGTATCAGCAGCTAATAATTAGAAATTTTAAAGCATAAACACAAGCACATAGCAGCAGCCAGCAGTACAAGTGCACAACACAATTTATAAATAAAGGACGTCACAACACTACAACAGCAGTTCATACAACACAAACACAAGCACAAGCAAATAGTTCATACCCCTCAAGGGTTCACACAGTCACATAGCACACAACATAGCACACAACGGCGGTTCATAAGAGCTCCCTTGCCTCCCTCACTCATCCTCATCCTCATCAGACTCATACTCTTCTTCTTCAGACAAAAACTCTTCTCCTTCATAGAGCTCCCTTGCCTGCCTCACTCTACCACTTCTACGCCGCTCAAGCTGCTCTTCTGCTCCCACTGCCTCTCCAATAACAACCCAAGGTATCCCTGTACCTTCCATCTCATCCTCATCTTCCTCATCTCTAAAGACAACTAATGCGCAATCATCTCCACCCTCTTGGAGAAAATCTTGAACTTCAGTTGTATCACTAGACAAGAGAACATCAGTGGTCTTCTTTGTCTTGATCTTTTCTCTTACTAAGCAGCCTGTTGTTGAATTGAATATAGACCAACTTTTCGAAGCGGGCTGTAGTAAGTCTATTCCTCTTCTTAGTGTGTATCTATAAATTAAAAATAAGAGCATTTTCAGTTGTGCAATTTAATTATAATGCTGCTGAAATGTTCATAATAGATAGGTACTAACCCCTTCAAACCCGCTCCAATTTCTTTCACAACCAGAAGCACTTGATGTCAAAGATAAGATCCTTGTAGCCATCTTCTGTAAAGCTGGTGTGTGGCTTCCATACAACCTCCACCATGAGGCTGAAATAAAAGAAAAATACCCCTATTAGTTAGAAAACAACAAACATCCATGTTAGAAAATAGCAAACAGCCATGTATTTGTTACTTAACACCTCTACCTGAATTGTAATCAAAGTTTTCAAAAGTCCTTGCTAGCTTCTTGCTAAATGCTCCTTCTCTATTTTGAAACTTTTTCAATTCAATGTTGGCAGCTTGATCTTGCTTGTCCTCGTCATGATAATAAAATTGCTCAACACAAGCTATAAATGCTTCATTCATTTTGGGCTCATCAAAGATTGATGGGTTAGTAAAGCTATAGTGTGGATTGAGCAAATAAGCTGTCAAATGCAATGGAGAATCAAGTCTTCCCTTCATCTTCTTCTCAATAACAGCTAGTACATCCTTGAATCGAGTCTCATTATTGCCAAAGACCTCTTTGATCTCTCTCTTTGCCTTTAGTAGTTCTCCATAAATGAAACCCATGGATGCCTTCACATCCCCATCAGCCAAACGGAGGACTTTGAACAATGGCTCAAAAACAGCCAATATTAGCTTCACTTCCTTCCAAAAGGTTGGACTCAATATAGTTGCTGTGGCATCTTTTCCTTTCTTTGATTTCACATCCTTCAATGAGTCCCACCTAGTATGAACCACCATTTTCTTAGCTGGTCCTTCTTCTCTAGCATGCTGTTCAAAGTGAGAAAGTTTGAAGCAAACCTAATCACTCCTGCCCTCACTACCTCTTTCCCCTCCGTGAAGTATCTCAAGCAGTCCAATGTTCTTGTGTGGCCATAGACAAATATGATAAATGCCTTTGCTTGGTCAATCACTTTATTGAACCGAGGCATGTTGCCAATTTCTTGGAGCATCAAGTTGATTGTGTGAGCTGCACAAGATGTCCAAAATATCTGTGGTCTCTTCTGAAGCAATAGCTTCTTTGCTCCCATGTTGTTGGAGGCATTGTCGGTCACTACTTGCACTACATTTTCTGGACCCAAGTCTTCAATTGCTTTGTCCACTAGTTCAAAGATGACTTCACTTGTGTGTGACACATCTGACATCTCTTTTGAGCTGATGAATTCAGTTCCTTCAGCACAATTAGTGCACAGATTCATTATGCTTCTCCTCTTCCTATCTGACCAAGCATCGGTCATAACAGAGCACCCATTTTTCAACTTCTCAGCTTGACGTTCCTGCATCAAACTCTTGGTTCTTGCATATTCTTGTTCCAGCAATTTCTCTCGCAGTAAATCATCACTTGGAGGCTGAAATCCAGGTCCAAACTGTCCAATTGCTTCACACATTTGCTTGAAGTCATCATTGTCACATGCATTGAAAGGTATTGCTGCAAATGTATAAAAAAAAGAAGCCAAATTTGTGTTCAGTACAGGAATAACAACAGCTAATGAATTTTAAAATGCAAATACAGATTAGTATGGTAGTAATTTACCATGATTATAGACCCATCTTGCAATATACTTGTACACCTCATTTGATCTTTCTTTCCAAAGTTCTTTGTTCAGCTACTGTTGCTTTAAAGACTCAGTCTTGGTAGCTTTAGGATCAATAGCACGTGTCTATTTGTCAATAGGTCCTAATTTGTGAGGCTGTGAACTACCAACACAAGTGACTTCCTCTAACTCTCCAACCCTAGACACATCCACTTCCGCTCTAAATTCTAGCTCACGGATAGTCTTCTCCTCCCTCTTCCTTTTTGCATCTTCTAGTGCTTTCTTGCACTTTGCTTTAGCCTCCGAAGCCTGCTGTGTTCTAGTTGGACATTTAGTCATATTCTTTCCTTCACGAGCCAAATGCTGCTTCAGCCTATAAATCCCTCCCCTCATCTCCTTATTACAAAGGTTGCACCTGACCTTGTCCTTGTTGTTAGCATCAACAAGAACACCATACTCCCATCCAACATCATCTGAGTTCCTTTTCAGCAGATTCACTGCCTCAGTGCTGGCTCCATCAACTTGTTCATTCTCTGATGTCGGCATCGTACAATTAGGCAATGGGCATGCATTGAAATAACTCAAATAAATCCATGCCTGCTAATATGCTTATTCATCCTAGTACTAGAAAATAAAGACTAACAAGCCAATCTCTCCTAGAACATTTAGTCCATGCCTGCTCACTACTCATTCAGTTCTACTCTAAAAAAGCATATTAGCAGTCTAATTTCAAGTGTACTGGATATTAGCAGTTCTCCATGCCTGACTTAGCTTGCTGAATAAGTGTGTAGTGTACTCACATGGATGGATTGGATGGAGACAGACTGCTAACTATCAGACTCTGCTAACTGAAACAAAAAGACTGACATTGAGTACTAAACACAGGGACTACATCCAACAGATACGAATTGTGAACCATCAAAAGCTAAATCAAGCTTTCAGTACCCAAAGCTACTCAATGCATTCTCAAAAGCCAGTCAAATTCTGCAACAATTGAATGATGGTAACCGAATGAACTAGTATTGGAACCAGCACTCAACCTACCGGTTTCACAAAAAAAATCAGAGACGACTGGCAGCAACGATAGCCTACCGCTGCGGGCAACCACACATCTTGGAGCAGGGGAGGGGACTGACCTTGGAGCAGGGGAGGGGACTGACCTTGGAGCAGGATGAGGCCGTCGGCGGTGAGGACCTTGCAGACTTGGAGGCTGGAGCAGTGCAGCGCAGCAGCGGGGACGAGGTTCGAGGAGCAGTGCGGCCGGCGGAGCTTCCAGGCTTGGAGGAGCAGCGCCGGCGGGTGGAACTTCCCAGGCGAGGAGGAGCAGCGCCGGCGGGTGGACCTTCAGGCGGGGAGGAGCAGAGCCGGCACAGGAGGGGAAAGCAGAGGAGCAGGTAGGGGAGCAGCCGGCGGGATAGGGGAGACGAGCAGGGAAGTGGAAGCTGCAGGCAGGGGGAAGGCAACTCACGTTGAGGACGAGCGGGGGAAGCAGCCAGCGGTGCAAGGGAGAGGAGCAGCTAGCGCCGTCGGGGACGAGGAGCTTCCAGGCGGCAAGTCGCGGCCGTCGTTCTTCTCTCCCCCTTATCCTTTCTCGATTTCGCGCCGCCAAATCCAGTTGCGCGCACGCCGGGCCGCCCCATCTGCTTCCGCGCGGGAAATCGAGCGCGCTCGCGCCGCGGGGCCAAAGTTTTCGCGGGAATCGACAGCGCGTCCGCCTCGGCGCCGCCTCGCGCGCGTCCGCCTCGGCACCGCCTCGCGCGCCTCCGCGCCGCCTCCGCTCCGCCTAATCGCCGCCTCGCGCCGCCTAGCTCCGCCTCGCGCCCAGACTGCTGCCTACCCCCCTAGGCCAGGCGATGGCCGTCGCCTAGCGACTAAGCGCGCCTGGGCACCGTCTAGTCGCCGCCTAGCGGAACAGGGATTTAAAGGTACTGTAACAGTTTTAGCTCATGAAACAAAGTTAAGCAGTATGTACAAACAAAACTAAAATATACAAGGCATAAAGCAAGTTTTAACTAAACTGATAGCTAGGCATGTCAAATGTCCATGAAACTTTTACGCAAGTCTAATAATCTAGCGTGCAACACACTGACCAAAAATGGCAGCCATGCAGTGTATAGAACTAGAGATCTAATTAAAGCTCTAATAAACTTGCATTTAATATAGAACAAAAACTAATGCTTAAATAAGAAAGTGCATGTAAAGAAACTTGTAGATTTTGTTACAAGGAATCCAAAACAATTGAGTTTGTATTTTTCTGATTTTTCTTTGAATTGTTACGAATTTTCAAAGTTCACATGAAATGAAATAAATTCATTTGACAAAACTACAGTAGCCGCACGGCAGCACAGCCACGCCATGGCCACCAGGGCCATGGACGGCGGCGTGGCGTGCCTGTCTCGCCGGCGATGGACCAAGGCGGCGGCGGAGCAGGGCAGCACGGCGGCCAGGGAAGCCCTGCGGCCCCGAGGCGCGCGGCGGGGGAGCCCGGGCCCGCGCAGGAGCAGCCGGCGGCATAGCCCGGCGACCACGGCGGCGCGGCGGCGTTCCGGGCAGCATGGCGCCGGAGTTGAAGAGGAAAGGGGCCGGGGAGGATGAGAGGAGCGTGGGAAAGCTCACCGCGCACTCGAATCGGACGGAGGAGGGCCGGAAGGTGGAGCTCGACGGAAGGGGCGGAGGTCCGAGCGGCCATCAATGGCAGCCGGCGGGGAGGTGGTCGATTCGGCCGAGGAAAGCTCAAATGGGTTCGGGGAAGGAGCGGAGGAGGTGCGGGGTGACGTTGTGCGGCTCTGGGCGCAGGGAATCGAGGTGGGATGGTGAGGGGCGGCCGGAATCGACGCCGGCGACGGCTCTGCTGACGCTCAGCTTGACCCCCGCGCGCGAGGAAGAAGAAGGGGAGGGGGAAACGAGGATTGGCGTCGCGAGCGGATAAGGATGGCGTGCAGAGGACGAGGATCGCCGGCGCACGCGACGCGTGGACACAAACGTCGAGAACGGCGGCGCGCGGTGCCTTCACGGCGTGAGACAGAGAGAGGAAAGAGACGAGATGGTGCAATGGCAGTTTTGTAATTATACTGAAGTTCAAAATTTCATTTTGTAAACTCAATCTTTCTCCTATTTTATGGTCTCAATTGAAAAACTTGTGAATACCAAACTTGCTTAAAATTTCGAGATCTACAACTTTCGTTTCAGGCACTTTTTCATTTGAAGCCTACTTTAAAAAAATAAACTCTTGCAAAATTCAAAATATGGCCCTTTTCAAAAATGCAAATTCTTCTCAAGTTTTTGCATGGCAACTTGAAAAACCACCAACATGAAAGTTGTTCACCATTTAAAACTCTACAACTTTGTTTTTAAGTAAAAGTTCAATTGAGCAAGAATTTAAAAGTTATTTTCAAAGCATTTTACATTGAATTTGAAAACTAGTCATCATTTCATGTGTTAACAACTAGCAAAAATGTAATTAAAAGATTTTATGCATGCAAGGTTAGTGTTAACAACGATATCAAATACACAATTAACCATAACTACAGGTGATTAACACCTGGGGTGTTACAATACTACGTTTGCAGTTGCATCATCGTCAAACCAAACCGTTACAATTTGGATTGAACTGATCAGCACTTCATCAGTAGCACACTTATGTTGTGTGAGACGAGAAGATTAGTGATGAATGGGGAAATCATCAGGAAAGCAAGGATCATCAGGAGGGCTGGGTGCAGTTGCCGGTGCCGCCGCATCCGCAGGTTTGGGGCGTGAAAGCGCAGGTGCCGAAGGGCTTCCCCGGGAGGTTGCAGTCGATGGAGTAGCAGCAGCTCGTGTCCACGCAGCTGCTCGTGTTGGACGTCGAGCAGCACCGGCACCCCTCGCACACCTCGAACGGCTCGTACCCCACCGCCTCCGTCGACGTCGTCGCCGCCGCCGCCGGCAGCGCCACCGACCGCGACCGGTACACCACGCTCCGCACGGGGACGTAGTACTCACCCATGACTGTCGTTTCTCCTCGCCCAAGTTGCTGGATCCTGCCCACCAGGGGATCACAACTGAATCAAGAGCATGATCCCACGATAGAAAACATGCATGGAATCCATCGATCCATGGATGATACTACGTACCTTGAGCTTGCAGGGAGGTGAAGAGGAGGGCGAGGGAGAGGACGATGGTGAAGCCGGTGAGGGAGATGACACGGAGATGATGAGCCATGGTCTGTGGTTTTCAGTTTGGCGTGGGAATGGAAGAAAGAGGAAGACGCTAGCAGCTTTTGGCTTTATAATAACACAAGGACGGATTGTTGTGTTGGTACATTACTGAAAAATGGTTTAGCACAAAGCGACGAGCCCCTGTAACTGTAAAATCAAATGACTGAGCTTGATATATACATGGACCGTATACTTATCCCTGTTTCTGTTTGAATCCACTCAAATTATGAAAAAGCTGAGTCGTAGTTGGTAAATGTTGGACCAAAAAGCTGGCCTGCGCGCATGGATCGACTAAAACATCACAATGCAAAAACTAGTAAAAGTTTTAGAGAGGCAGCTTGTGAGATTGTAAAAGCTAGCTTTTTAGATCCGCTAGAGCTTTTAAAAGTAGATTTCACAAATTGGGTGCATCATGCTGTTAGGAAGAAGAGAAGGAAGGAGAGACTCTAAATGGGGATATATATACATGAGAGCACCTAAACCCTAGACACTAGAATATTACAATACTACCCTTGACTATTATAGATACTAGAATATTACAATATTACCCTTAACTATTATAAATGAAACACTAATTAGTTATATCATAAGCAGGTGTCCAAATTGCAATATTTTACCTAGAAAACAATCGAACAAGCAAGTAAAAATCAAATAAAAAGCCTATGATTGAATTTTTTTTCACTTTCTATTTAATACAATGATACGCAACTCTCCTTTGTATTCGAGATAAAAAACGAAAACTTATGGCCGTCTCATTCAGAGTGTTTTAAGGGCCCCATCGATCCGGTTGGCGAACATGGTGCCTTTGGATATAGAAAGACATCGCTCTGTTCAGCTGGTTGTGGCTGGTAGTTGGTGCAGATTTATTATCAGAGAAAAGTATTACTGGCTGGCTGGTGGCTGATGCTGATTTAATGTGAGAGAAAAGTATTGCTGACTGCCAGCTGAACAGAGCGATATCAGCACTAGACATGGTGCGTGCCTGCTTTCTGCGCCAAAATTAAAAACTAGACTGCTACATGCATAAAACTTCTAGAACTCCAAGATAATCCAAAAATGTCATAAACTTTTATCAACAAGGGGCCGAGTCGAAACACAGCTAATCGATCACTCTTATTGGAAAGGGAAAAAAAGAAAAGAGAAAAGTTTGGGTGTTGAAGAAAGTTGTGTGCACGGTCATCCATCGAGCAATACACCGAGCAGATAGATGTTTTGCTAGTGCAGTTGTGCGTGCCAGTTAATGAAAGCGATTGACATTTCTCTGTCAGTAGTAAAGGGAATATAGTGCTCTTTGTGTGGCGCATCTCACCAGGCAACACATGGACATCATCAAACTATAAAGATTTTATGATGTTACCAGAACATTCACGTTGCATGTCAGCTTTAATATAATGACAATTGCATTGGTACGCAGCTGCTATGTGATAATCAAACGCCCAAAACCACCAAAGCTTTATACGTCTGCAACTGCATCATCATTCCAGTTCATTTGGATGCGCACCTACCATTTGATCACAATTTCATTTCTTTTCTTTTGGGAAAATATTTGGTCAGAATTTAGAAGAGAAGAGAAGACGGCAACATATATATAGTAGAGGAGAATATACCCTTGGAACTCGACACGCAGTGATAACCCAAAAAGATTCTGAGCTTGCCAAGACGAATACGTGCATGGTGATCATTTGGGTATGTAGGTGAACCTTGATCCGTCCTTTTTGTTCTTGACATTTTCCTTGCAAATGACTATCCACCAATTAAAAGCATCATTTGGATATGAGAGGATAAAGTTGGGCACTGATCGACTAGCTAGCTGCCATCCTATGAGTCAGATTAGTTAGATACATCAATGACTGAAATGGTGACACTTGTTTGGTCGTTGCTGAGGTTCTATCTGCTTTTTGTGCTTTCCATGAACAAACTTTTGGATCAGATGATATAACCCCCCCCCCCCCCCTCCCCTCATTACCAACCCCCGGGAAATAAATAAAGCAAACACACTTTATTTTCTAATATAAGGATTAACATCTGGCCATCTTCTCCACCTCACATGCGACACCACGTAATGCGAGTGATGATGGCGACGATGACCATGGCTCGAGGGAACTAAGAATTATTATGTGATTATGATAGTATATATGTATATAGTGACTGAAAATGACATTTTGACTAAGCAATTTTGATCTGGATTCTCAAACCTTCTCTCTTAATGAAATACGTGCTCAGGCAATCTAGATTCTCAAACCAGCTATATTGAGATGTTAGGCGGAACGTCATGCTGATTTTTTTTCCATTCATACTCAGCCAGTAGCCAATTATTAGATTCCACTTCCAGGGTCATGTGATGAGGTTTTCTTGGTCACTGAAGTACCCAAAAAAAAAGGTAAGGATACATTATGACGTTTTAACCAAGCCAATCGATTACGACGTTTCCACCAAGCTCTGGTATAAATTTTCAGTACATTTAGACTATAGCACAGTATCACAAAATCACGCACAAGAGCTCAGAATGTGATTATGGTACTAATTTATGGTGAGCGAAAATGACACCCAGAAGCAGAACATTTTTTTCTGTGAATTTTGAAGCCAGCTCCAAGGCTCCAAGTACGCATGATCACATATTATTAGTGTCCGGCCGGGATCACGTGATGGAGCAGATTATCATAGGCCTTTACAATCAGAATTCAGAAACTTGTTTGCGGACGAGAGACACGAAGACACCAATGCAAGTTGGGTCATCGAGATAGATCATCGCGTGCGCTGGAATTCAAGCTGCAAAGAGACCATAACAGTACACAATTGCACAAGGCGTCGTCATTGGAGTGGAATTTCAGACGACAAAGCAGCTAGCATGGCTCAAGGCAAGGACAATAGACGTTCCATGTTCGTTCATTTCAACAACACAACAAAACTCGGCCGCACTTGCCACAGGACTGCATTCAGATGCGCATACAGGATCATCTGCAGCGCACAGTTTATCAGGGCAACATTCATACTGCACTTCTGAAACCTACAGGTCTCAACTCTCAAATGGAACTCAACCAGAAACGACAACTCAACGGTGCATATACAGATAGCTGGAGACACTGGGGAAATGATGGTAGACTAGCCCAAGCAATCGCCTCTGGTAATCCCTCATCAATGTTGCACATGATGCTTCCTAAGCTACGTTAGCAAAACATCAAACATGCTAGGTAAGACTCTGCATCTGTTGCCTTTGTGAAGGAGGCTTGGAATCTCAAATCATCTAGGCAACAATCTTCATCCACTGATCCACCTTCCTATGTCTAGTTGTAACTTACTCCCCATTGACAAAGCTTTTACCCTCGTAGTACTTCTTCTCACTGGCTTCCTTCTTCTCATTCCGTTTCTGCAAAAAGCAAAAAATGAATGTAAACCACACCAGATTCATGGACCAGAATAACTGAACCACAACCACCAGAAATTAAAGAACACATTGCCAAACGTAATATAAGGGGGGAGGATTGGTCATTGGTCCCAAGGAAACAGTCAGCATTTAATGTACACATGCAAGAAGCTTAACTTGAGCAATACCACATCAGCACTTTTAAAATCAGTAAACAGTAGCTCTCAATGCACGCCATTGATATAAACAGGATAAAACCAAATAACATGCAAGTTACTGAGAATATGTACTGCACTACTGTCTGCATGCTGCATACAGAAGGCCCATAGCCATCTGAATATCTGATCACGTTAGTTATACCTGGTAAGCTTCATGGTTAGCAACAATCCTCCTTATAATAGTACTTGTAGTGATATCCAAAGGGCTCTCAAGCCTATGGTAAATACCCATAGCCATGGGAACAGCATATGGATTTGAATCATCCTGATACATGCACAATTGACAATTATTTTGTGCTAAGATGTGCATATTCAAATAAAATAACAACTTGATTACCTTTGCGTAGTCCATATTCTCAGCAATTGTTCCATGAACAACCAACGAAATATTGAATGTGGTAATCTGAACCCAAAACAAGAAAGTTAGATAGCTCTGGAAAAACACATAATCTGATAACGATAACAAAAGCTGAGCAGATTGTCATTTTCAGATCCTTGGTCAATACTACATAAGAAATCTCAACTGTTAACATTCAAAATTATGTGAATGGTATGCACCTTATACTTGGTGATTTGGTGCAGCAATTTGGACTTCAGATAAAATGGCGACACTGAGGACATCTGTTCAGGACTTCTGGTGCACAAACTCTTAATGCATGTCTGGGCCAGTTAAGCTAAGCTAGTTTACAACCAAGCTAGAATTTGTACTATCTGTTATTTAAACACAACCTAGTTTGCATCCAAGCTAGAATTTGTACACAAAGATATACATAAGTTTTTCTTTTATTTAAACATGCTCATGAGGCTAATCCATGGATAAGAGCATGTCAGTATGCAAGGTGGAATGGGATTTTCAATGGGTTAAAGTAAACAGAATGTTACAGATCTTACAGCAAATGCACTGTCTGATGTCTTAAGAGAACCACATACAAGAAACAACTACAAACAGTTGCATCATGCATTCTATGTTTTTATATTGTCATCACTGAAAACTCACCATGTCTTTTGAAACATCCCATGGAGCTCCAATGATCACCTCATCAACATAACGACAAGCCAAAACACTCAAACTTCTTTCATGGAGATTCATGATAGGGCGATGTCTTCCTCGCGTTGAACTGCCAAGTGTAGTAAACACAACAGAAAATTAGCCTGAATGCCATGTCTAAGGGATCGTTTAGATGTAATGAACAAGGACTCCTGCAGAACTGAATTAACTTGATCATCTTAACTTGTAAAGATAAGGAGAATAAAGATGCGACCATCATATTACCTTATGGTCTGATCAGTGTGAATACCCACAAGCAAAAAGTCTCCAAGTTCCCGAGCAAGTCGCAATATCTACATGGAAGAAACTATAAATACAAGAATGTCTGAATAACTATGTTTTGGAAGGTTAAATCAGTCTGTTGAAATGCAAAAACAGAAAAGGCACAACAAAAGTACAGCCAACATTCACATAAACAGCCACCTGTATTTCTATAAGCTGACTTATTAGCTGATGTTATGATTTTCTCCCCTTTCTTTCTTTTCCTCCTTTGGGGTGGTGTGGCATGTAGGAAGGAAATTCTTATTTACCTCAACATGTCCGGCGTGGAAAAGATCAAATGCACCATCAATGTAAACTATCCGAGAATCTGGACCTGGACCCTGCATCGGGAGAGTCTACAATTCAACAGAAGAAAAAATGGCCATATTCCAAATTCATGTCTAGAATAATAGTTGTATGAAGTAAATTAAATCAATCATTTCGAGATTCCAATAAATGGAAGTATACTATGCTGAACTAAATTTCACATTCATTTAATGAACAGTTTCCAAATGCATCTAATGAACAGTTGGGCACCCAACCATATGAATTTTTCTGACAACTCAAGGACTTAGCAGCTTCTATTCCCACTGATATACTTCCAGGATACAATAACACTATTGACAAATAAGATCTCCAACAAGCAATTTTGGTTATCAGTTCTTGTAATAATAATAATAAGGTAACAAAAGGTACAGAAAAGTTATATTAATTCATCAGCAGAAGACTATTCAAAAACCAGAAGTATCAATACGTGTGAAACTGTAAAGTCATACCCTGCTGTTTGAGAACTGAACTATTCGCCTAGATGTAGGAAGGAAATGAGATACTCTAGTTCCACTTCCAGATCCACTATCATCAACTTTCTGACCATGTCCACTACTGAATTGTCTTTGTAGCGAAGAGTGATTGTGGGCATCCGAAGATGATCTCTCTCTAACACAAAGAAGCATCCGTCCTATCATGAAGCAGCACTTAATCAACATGAGAAGCCTTTTCACCACCAAAAAGGGTGTATTCACTAGAAATGGTATAACAGAAACAGAAGATCTATTGTTCATGCTGTGATGGGAACAAGAACAGCAGTGGACTGCTTATCGCTTAAACATTTCATATGAAACTAGGTTCACATGGTTTCATATGGACAAATCAGCTGAGGAAATCTATTGAGCAGTACAGTTGTTGACAAAAGAAGTTTTCTGTAGATCTAGAATCAATAGCAACATCAAGGTACAGCTGTGAGGTTCAGTCCATAATAACTAGCAACTGAGGGTTAGATCCTAGATATTCTCTGTTTCAGATTTGGATATCATTATTAGCAAACCAAAGTTTACATAGAAACTGAAAAGAAAAGAAAAACTAAAGTGAAATTAGTACCAACAATGTCTGTTGTTGACACTCCCTCTGTTCTTTTAATCTGCTTATATCGGCCAGCCTTTTTGGCAAGGGCATATGCATCAGTGCCATCGGGTAGCAAGCAAGGATCGTCACCATGGATAATGTAATCTATGTTGTACTCAGTGAATAGCTTGTTCATGAATTCTTCGGTTATGGCATAAGGTGCATCTGGAATGATATCATCCACCCATTTCACAGCACTGACCATTATCATTCTGTATATACAAAGAACGATCAGAAACTTATATAGAATATATAGGAAACAGGAGCAACATACTTGATACACCCTGACACATCCAAAGAATCAGAAACATAACACCACAGAAACGCATAAATCTCCATACAGCCAGGTCATAAATAAAGGAAGAACACAATATAAAAGTTGAGATAAAAAATGATCATTTGATGGGTATTTATATATGCATAAAGTGTCAAACTACCACAAGATCACATTAAACCCTCAGGATTGTTCCCTCTTGGTGGTGATCGATCCAAGACAGTTTTTTTAATCTACAATAAAGCAAAGTAGTTTTTTTTTTGGGAATAGATTGCCCAGTAACTCTTACACTGCTGAAATTCCCAAAGAGAAATGAACTGCTGAAATTGATGTTGTGAACAGGTAACTAAAGAAAAAAAAACGTTACTTTAGAAACCTGTGTCACGCAACCGTATGCTAGAATTACATCAGAGATTAAAAGAAATGATAGCGTGATGCGAAATTGAAGGCTGGGAAAGCACCTCTCGTGGAGGGGCGTAACAGGCGGCCCTTTGTTTGCCTTGATCTCTTCGTCGCTGATGACGCCGACGATGAGCTCGTCCCCGAGGGCGCGCGCCTGGCGCAGCGCGTTGCAGTGTCCGTAGTGCATCATGTCGAAGCAGCCGTCCATGTAGACGCGCACGGGGCGGCGGCGGCGGCGGAGCCGGCGCCTGACCGCGTCGAGCGGCAGCAGGGACGGAAGGGACACGGGCCCCGCGAGGTGGAGCGCGAGCACGGATGCGCCCAGCACGATGCCGCCAATGACGCACGCCGCCAGCGTACGGGCGCTGCAGCCGGTGCCGTTGCCCGCCTCCATGGAGACGGACGGAGGAGATTGGAGGGGCACGGTAGGAGTGGCGTAGTGCGGTCTGTGTTTGTGATGGAGGTGTGAGAGTGGGGGTGGGATCTAGGGTTAGGGATGACGAGGGTGTGCGGGTGGAGGGACTATAGCCATGGGGGGTGAGGTGAAGTGAAGGGGGGAGGGAGAGCGCCGGTGGCGGCGGCGAACCGGAGGAGGGAGGACGAATGTTCTTGTGCCTCCGGGGAAGAGGGGTGTTTGAGGCGGCTGTCATGTGGGACCAGGATGTCAGTTGGTGCGAGCAAGATGAAGAGGACATGAGCCCACGTGTCATGGATTGTGACGGTCTTAAATGGAGCCGTCCAAACTACCAAGACGAGACACATACAGTATGCCTATACAACACGTCGATGATATGCACACACATCACAACCAATTTTGCTGAAAAGAAATTGTGTATTTGTACCCTATTTGTTTGGTTTCACATGGTCCAAGTCCAAGGCTCAAATCAAATGTACACATTTCTTCAAAAAAAAACCAAATGTACACGTGCCATCATCCATGGTATATACTAGTATATCCGATGAAATAAGAGTTGAACGTTGGGGTCAAAGCTTGACGGACAGATGTCCACAGCATTTAACGGCTCGGCAAGATTGACTGCGTCTTGAATCTTGGATACGCGTCACCAGATGATGCCAAGGACGGACTATTCAGACCACCACATGTTCGTATCAGCAACAGAGGGATCGCAATGTCGGGCCAATCCCTCCCAAAGCTAGAAGCTACAGCTAAAGTGCCATCTCTGCCTGAAGTTTGGTCAGTTCACTCAAATCACTGCTCTGCATAGAAGATGATGTTTGCTTTGCTAATGGTTCCACATGCGCAGATATCCTCGCTGGAGGTGCAGGCAACTCCTCTTCCTCGAGCTCTTCCTCCTCCAGATCTTCCAGCTCTGCTTCTAGCTCATCCTGTTTTCAGATATTATTAAACAGAATGATTTCCACGTATTTTGAAAAATGTTTGCTCATGTTATGGGTTGACCCTGTTTTGCGCAAGTGCGCCTTTTTACCAAACAAGAGAATCAGTACCTCGTCAAAATCAGCAGAAGCGCCAACTGGTGTTGCAAGTGCCTCTTGTATCTGCCTCATATTTTCTGTCTGTTCGTTTGCCGCATCAATGGCGTTCTCAATGTCATCGATGTACCTGCACGAGAATTACCATAACCAGTTCACCCATGTACCAATTATTACAACATTTTAATATATGCATAGCCTACATAAGACCCAGTAATACAAGAATTTAGTTAACTTCAGAATGTGCACAAACTTCCTAACAAAAGGCACTAAGCTACCTTGGACATAATAGTTAGATCGAGAATATATCTTCATTGTATTACGAGAGAGACGTAGAAAATTGTAGCCTTTTCAGATGGTGAACTACAGCTTAATTAGCCATTTTAGTGAAAATGAGAAGGAAAATGGAATCTTACAGTGATTGCTGAATAGCTTTGACAGCAGATGATCCAGAGCGCAAAGCATCAACAGTATCGGTAGTTGCCTTTGCACTTTCAAGCATTATAATCTACAAAATTAATTTCCTATCAGTCCATTTCAACCTTTTAGAAGCTCTGAGATGTACTACAAAGATTCAAGGTTGAAATTTTAAATGTTTAAATTTTCATTACCTGGTCATGAACTCGCAATTGAAAATTTGATAGCTGTTCAATTTGTGTCTCGTACAGCTTCTTTTTCTTTAGACACTGAATTGCAGCTGCAACAGACAACAAGTAATTTCATATATACGTAAAAAGTTACTAAAAAGTATAGAGCATCACAAGTTCAAGATTTTTTTTCGCTAGAGTGACTAAGTCGTAGTCTGGGAATTGTGTCTAGACATGCAAGCTCTTGAAAAATCAGCAAGCAAACAAATTTGCAAGTTTAACAATTATGCATGAAAAATTCTCACAAGTAACAAAACGTAAGACTGACAGATGTCTTTTCTCCAAAGTAATGATTTCTTACCATTCTTGTTCTTCGATTTTGTATAATCCTTAGCCTTTTCGATTTCAGCAGAACACTTCTTCTGAAGGAAACGCTCTTTCTTCTCCAGCATCTCTAGAGTCTATCCACATGAACAGTAAAAATACACCATTGTGAAAGGTAAATGTAAGGCAGCAAGTTAATACCTCGGCACCACAAACATAATTTGTTGATCTGTTAACAATCACTTACGATGCAGATTGAGGGGCATGATCGCAAAACAGATACATCCATAGTGTCGACATCAAATACTATACTAAGTCCTCAAAATTGACAAGTGCTGATTGCTGAACAAATTTTCATTCATAGGATTGAAAATAAAGTTGACCATCTAGAATTTAGCTGATTATATTCTTCTGTACACATCCTACCTGAAGGTCAACATTAAGACAGGCTAGCAGCTTTTGCCAAGAAGGACTTCTTCTATTTTGTTTTTCAAACATGAAGATTTCTAATCTTCTATTATTTTCTTTCACTACATCTTCTGGAATCCATTGAATTCAGAAATCCCACGTGTTTGAATTAAATCATTCAACTGAAGATGGATAGGCTTGTTTCATGACACACGAACTCCGTGAACTGCACACTCTAATCCAATCCTCTCTTGCCAACAAAATAAGTTACAGTAATGGCATACTCTTAAGAAAGGGAGCAACAATGGAGGTACCATTCTAAGAAAAAGAATTATTTACATATTTTGCAGGTAATCAGTTTCCATTTCTAGAACTTCTCTGCTTTAGAAAATATTAAACCTCCATGAACTTTATAGGACTCCTACATACTATTGAAGAAACACAAGCACAACGAAAGTAAAGATCAAGAAGACAAGAACAGGGGAGACAAGCAAAGAATTTGGTGCAACGGGGATGCCAAACCTCATGGAGCCGATCCAACGTGGGTATCGCAGAGGAGGCTGCCTCCTTCTTCTTCTTGCTCTTAGTCTTTGGCAACAATTTCTTCAGCATCTTCTTGCTAGTCCTTGCTTATTGTCAATCTCGTATGATGATGGCCTGTGTCTTATGAAAGAATAGTAGGGCGATGAATTGGAGATTGCTTCTCAAGGGTGAAAGGGAAAGTGAGGGAAGAGGTTCTCAGAATAGATTCCTTGAGAATAGTAGGAAGAATATGTAGGGGCAACCATTTGTAATGAAGGAGAGAGAAGGACCTCTCTGCTCATGTAAAAGAAGAAAGGAAATTTCAATCATGTCACTATCTTAAGAATGGGAAGTGACAATCCTATCAGCCGCGGAAGATATCTACTAACGACAGAAAAAAACAGAATCGGCATGTCGAAGAAATATGTAGCAGGTATGTTGGATTAGGTGGGTCTTGCAACCTATCTATAATTTGGCATGTTGCTGCTGTCAGCATCTACTATATGGTTAGCAAATAACTGTGAATCCTACATCATAACACTTGATGCTTCTTACATGAGACAGAGTGCCGAGGTAAATCATCCCCCCTTTTCCTTTCAGGACAAGTAGTTGAGCTGCCATGCATTTGCTATCATCTTTGTTTTGCCTTTGGAGTGAGTAAAAAAATTAAATTCGCATTGCAAAATTCAGATGTACCTAAAAAGTGCAGAATAAAGGGCCGGGGTATTCTTAACCCATGCCTCCATTCAGAAAGCATCCAGCTTTTGCGAAAGGGCTTGCAGATGGGAGGCCAATTTCAGTTCCCCCTTTTTCCCCATTCATTAACTGCAAAAGATGGGATATGAGATATCTACAGTTTATAGATTCCCCTTTCTTTTTAGAGGGTTTCAACTTCAAGAGCGCAAAGGGACCTGGTCAGAATCATGAGCGTGTACTAGAGGTCTACTGGACTGGAACCGGTTCCTCATCACGGGTCACTGGAAATGCACGCGCGTAACTGTAGAATAGTATTCCCCACTGACCAGATCAACAGAAGCTGCAAGTCCAGAATCTCCAGCCGAGTCAAATCCCGGCCCACAAGATGCAAGTGTGAGGCTGCGCCAGCATATGCAACTATGCAGGGAGGGCAAAGAGAAAGAGGCCTCACCACCTAGCCGAGCAGCTGCACAGCGGCCCGCGCCAGCCTCTCTACCAGCTCCAGCGGCCGGCGCGGCGGTCCCCCGCGTTGGGCGACCAGCACTTGCCTTGCCTGCCTTGGAGGCTGGGAGCGGAGTCGCGTAGAAGCTGGCCGCAGTGGAGCTGAAACCGTCGAGCCGGTGCCCGGTGGGCGGTGGCGCTGGCTGTCAGCCTGCCGCCTGCGGTGCGGAGAACTGTTGCTGCTTTTTCTCTTTTTTTTTTCTTTTTTTAGAGGAAACTGCTGCTTGACACGGGCAAGAATGCAAGCAGCAAGCCAAATCTTTTTTTTTTTTACACAAGCAGCAAGCCAAATCTTGTTATGGGCTGGATCGGCAAATTTTCAGTACATGCAGAGAGAGAAGGCCGGCCCGTCAGCTTTCCTTCCAAATCATCCATGGGCCATGCCGGCCTTAATGCACGAAGAAGGGACAAGCAAAGAAAACTTGCAAAATCATAAGTAATTTATTTTAAATCAAAAAATATGAAATGACTATCAAAAGTTTTCTAAAAGGTAACCTATTTGTTGGCACTATACTTGTCGGTTATCCGGATCCAGTTTTTTATGTTCATAGTGTTTCATTGCTTATAGTTGTGCCTATTATTTTTGAGTAGATAAGATTCAAATAGAGCAATCATAGATATGTTATATTTTTAGAAAAAGTTTAGTACTAATTTCATATTTTTCTAATTTAAATGAATTTGTTATGATTTTTTTGGATCTAATTAGATTGTTTTAACTTCTAAAAAATACAAAACCACCTTTTCTAAGCACCAAATTTGCTCGATTTTAACAGCTAGATGGCCTATGTTAGCCAATTTTGTATTGGAATGTTGAAAATCGGATTTTTGTGATAGTTCAAGAAGGTAAACTAGATTTTTTTTTCCCTTTTTATACTGAAATAAAATGAGCTCGTTCCGTGCAGAGCTCACAGCCACAAAATAAAAGTAAGCACAACTAGTACACAAGTGCATGCCATGCAGTTGGACGAAAATAGCTGCTGCTTCCTGTGATCACTCCTCACCCCACACACGCACTTCATTCTCTCACTCCTTCCCTTGCCGCACGACAGCCTCCAGCGATCATCGCTAGTCATCGCCGGCGACGAATTGATCGAGAACGGGCCGACGAGGAGGAGGAGGCCGGATTACTGATAGATGGCGTCGACGGCGGTGAGCGACCCGCTGGAGGAGCTATGGAAGCACACCATGTCGTCGGACAGGACGGACCTGCTGTGCTTGTACCCCAGCAAGATCACCATGAGCGGCATCTGGACGGGGGACAACCCGCTCGACTTCTCCCTCCCGCTGCTCCTCTTCCAGATCATCCTCATCACCACCACCACCCGCGCCGTCGCGCTCCTGCTCACCCCGCTCCGCCTCCCGCGCTACATCGCCGAGATCCTCGCCGGCTTCCTCCTCGGGCCCTCCGTGCTCGGCCGCATCCCCCACTTCTCCGACATCGCCTTCCCCATCCGCAGCCTCTTCATCCTCGAGTCCATGTCCCTCCTCGGCCTCATCTACTACACCTTCACCATCGGCGTCGAGATCGAGCTCCACACCGTGCTCCGCGCTGGCCGCCGGAGCTTCTGGTTCGCCGCCGCCTCCGCGTTCCCGCCCTTCCTCGTCGGCGCCGCCACCGGCTACGTCGCGGTCAGCACCGACGGCACAAGGAGGACCGCGGACCAGTTCCTCAACACCCTCTCCTTCCCTGTTTTCCTCGGCGCCACCTTCTGCGCCACTGCCTTCTCCGTGCTCGCACGCAACATCGCCCAGCTCAAGCTCGCCGGCACCGACGTCGGCCAGCTCTCCATCTCCGCCTCCCTCATCAACGACACCTTCGCGTGGGGCGGCCTCACCGTCGCCACCGCGCTCGCGCACGTGCGCTACGGCATGGTCCCGTGCTTCTGGACCATCGCCTCGGGCTTCCTCATCGTCGGCGCCAGCTACCTCGTCGTCCGGCCGATGCTTCTGCGGCTGGCGGGGCGTGTCGCCGAGGGGGAGGTGGTCACCGAGCTGCATGAGTGCTCGGTGCTCATCGGCGTCATGGTCGCGGCGCTCGTGGCCGACGCCGGGGGCACGCACGCCATCTTCGGCGCGTTCGTGTTCGGCCTCGCCGTGCCCAACGGGCCGGTCGGCGTGGCGATCGTGGAGAAGGTGGAGGATTTTGTGGTGGGGACGCTGCTGCCCCTCTTCTTCGCCATGAGCGGCCTCCGCACGGACACCGCCAAGATCACCAGCATGAGCGCTGCGGTGCTGTTGATGGTGGCGGCACTGGCCGCGGCGATCCTCAAGGTTGTCGCTGCGGTCACCGTGGCCGGCGCGTTTGGCATGCCGCTGCACGATGGCACTTCCATCGGGCTGCTGCTCAACACCAAGGGAGTCATCGAGCTTGTCATCCTCAACATTGGAAAGAACAAAAAGGTAATCTGTGTTTTTTCTGCTGATTTTTATTTATTTTCACTGCATGTTCATTCACTTCGATTGACTATTGATTCAACAATGCAGATCATGAGCGACCAGTCGTTCACGGTTCTGGTGTTCATGTCGGCGCTGATCACGGCGCTGGTGACGCCGCTGCTGGCCATGGTCGTCAAGCCGGCGCGGCGGCTCGTGTTCTACAAGCGGCGCACCATCGCGTGGGCGCAGCCCGAGTCGGAGTTCCGTGTGCTGGCCTGCGTCCACATGCCGCGCGACGTGCCCGCGCTGCTGACCCTCCTCGACGTGGCCTCGCCCTCCGACCGCTCGCCGGTGGCGGTCCAAGCCCTGCACCTGATCGAGTTCGCCGGCCGGTCGTCGGCCCTGCTCCTCATCAACGCCTCCGCGCCGTCGTCCTCCTTCGAGCACTCCACGCACGGGCGCAGCCAGGTGGAGCTGCAGTTCAAGCACATCTCCCACGCCTTCCTGGCCTACGAGGAGAACGTGCCGGGCGTCACGGCGCGCACGGTGGCCGCCGTGTCGCCGTACGCGACCATGCACGACGACGTGACCGCCGCCGCCGAGGACCGGCACGCGGCGCTGATCCTGCTGCCCTTCCACAAGCACCGGTCGGTGGACGGCGGCCTGGAGGTGTTCCACCCGGCGATCCAGCCGCTCAACCAGAACATCCAGCGCTTCTCGCCGTGCACGGTGGGCATCCTCGTGGACCGCGGCCTGGGCGGCGTGCCCGGCGCCGGGTGCCGCGTGGCGGCGCTCTTCTTCGGCGGGCGCGACGACCGCGAGGCGGTGGCTCTGGCGACGCGCATGGTGTGCAACCCGGCCATCGACCTGACGGTGCTCCGCTTCGTCCAGAAGGGCGGCGGGGGCTTCATGGGAGGCGCCGATCAGTTCGACGCGCTCAAGGAGCGCAAGGCCGACGACGCGTGCCTGCGGGAGTTCCTGGACCGGGCCAACAGCATGAGCGCCGGCGGCGGCGGCGGCGCGGGCGTGGAGTACCGGGAACGGGGCGTGTTCAACGCGAGCGAGATGGTGGCGCAGATCCAGGAGGTGGAGGCGCTGGGGAAGGACCTGTTCGTGGTGGGGAAGGTGCCGGGGCTCCCGGCGCTGACGGCGGGGATGGCGGAGTGGACCGAGTGCCCGGAGCTGGGGCCGATCGGGGACCTGCTGGCGTCGAGGGACTTCCAGACGGTGGCGTCGGTGCTGGTGGTGCAGTCGTACGCGAGGCCGTCTGCCGGGGCGGTTTCAGGGGAGCTGGGGGGCTATGGCGGCGACGGCGGCGTGCCCGCGGCGGGGAGGCCGCCACGGCCAGATCATATCCGTAGGAATAGCATTGGGATGGGGAGCTGGAGCTAGAGAGAGGACTGGGAATACCATTGGAAACGCCATCGCTGGCAGTTCTTTGAATTCCATATTAATTAGCCTGGAGAACAAGTCATCTTCATGGTTGCTAGCCTGCTGAACGCCGCGCGCGTGACACGCACGGTGCGTGACGGTGATCGTTCCAGCTCGCGCCAGGCAAGGCGGCGGCCGGCGAGGAGGCCGTCACACCCGTCGCTTGCTTGTCTCGCCGGAGAGGAGATCTGACGCGCGTTCCGGCCGTCGCAGAACACGCGTACCAGGTTCCTGCCATGGCATCACGAAGCTGGCCGTTCGGCAGAGAGCTAAGGCTGCGTATCCATGGCGGCGCGCACTCTTCCTCATCGGTTGCGCGGCTTCTCGCCACGGCGACGCACGCTGGCAGTCACGCCAGCGCAGCACCCATCGTCCCTGGTTCCTTGCTGCGATAGAGCGCCTGCGGCGATGGAAATAAGCGGAAGGGATGGATATCGGCGAGCCGTGCGCCGGAGGAGGACGACACGCCGGCGCGGGGCCGTTGTCGGGCCGTGCCGACCGCGTGCGCCGGCGTCCGCGGCTGACATGGGGGCATGGGGCTGGACGGTGTTTGGTTCGCCGACCAAGAGGCGGACGGTATTTCAATTACCGTCCGGCCTCAAGTGATTTTCAACCGTAGGATGGCATCTGTGCGGCTGAGATGGGACCCGGCGGCCTGGAGCGGGAAATTGTTGGTTTGGGCCGCGCCAAATGAAGGCCCAGCTCCCTGAGCCCATTAGCTCGCTGAGGCCCGTAGCCCGGTGTGCAGAGTTGCTTCATCTGGTTGCTCCGGCGCTCCCCGCCGGCGCCCGTACCTCGCCGCGGCTCCGTCGCTGCAAATTTTGAGAAGAACTTATAGCTTTCACAAAGGCTGGGAATTTCTTTAGATTAGGTCGTGTATCATATTGATGTAAAACTTTGGAAATTAATAAAGTTTGAATAATGTAACAATGCCTTGAACGTCGGAAGCAGTATGTGCTCCAATGCAAATTAAACTACCAGCTGATCGAACTTTCAATCTTTTTACTGGTTGTCTGAATTGTTGGCTCCGCTTTTATCATGGATGCCTACCTACGGAGTATCTCCCAGTATGTTGATACCAGCTTGGTAAAAGAAGCAATAATGCATGCCATGTCGATTTCAACAGCATGTCCGAGATGTGACATTTTTCATACAAGGAGACAGGAGAGGACAAACATTATTAACCTCTCTCGATCCACTACTTCTAGGCTGTGTTTATATCCGCAAAAAAATGTAAAAAGAGTCACATCGGATATTGTAGTATATTGTAACACTTTTCGTTTGTTTGTGGTAAATATTGTCCTATCATAGACTAACTAGGCTCAAAAAATTCGTCTGTACATTAAAACTATGCAATTAGTTTTTTTATTTACCTATATTTAGTACTCCATGTATAAGACAAAAGATTTGATGTGATAGGTGATAGGTGAATAGTACTCCATGAATGACGAGCGTGGTCACATTATGATTGGACACGAGATGAGACAGCTAGGCATATATGGCTCTGTTTAGTTTTTTACATGTAAACGCAAAAAAGCCGTAAACGCATTAAAGTGAAAATGAATCTTGCTAATTTGAAGTACTAAATGAAGTCTATTTACAAAACTTTTTGCATGAATGGGCTGTAAATCGCGAGACGATTCTAATGAGTCTACTTAATCCATGATTTTGCAACAGTGATGCTACAGTAACCATCCACTAATTATTAATTAATCATGGATTAATTAGCATCATTAGATTCGTCTCGCGATTTACAACCCATCTATGCAAAAAATTTTACAAATAGACTTCATTTAGTACTTCAAATGAAACTAAACACACCCTATATATATGGATGGATACACATGCATGCGTTTACTTGGTCCCGGAATGCATGCATGGGTATGGTATAGTACCAGCAAAAGCTGGCGCACTTCAGCCCGATTTGTTTTGTTTATAGAAGAGCGAACACACTTTGACCACTAATTAGGAGTGTCAAATAAAGATAATTTATAAAGCCAACTTTACAACGGCTGCGCTAGGAATCTGAAGAATCTAATGAGGTCTTTGACCGCGTGATTAGAGGATGGTTACTGTAGCATCACTGTTGCCAATCATCAATTAATTACCGTCATTAGATTCTCGCGAAAAATTACACTCAAACCTGAAGAGATTTGACAAATAAACTTCATTTAGTACTTCATGCGGAGCTTAAAGACGCATTCTAGAATGTTCTAGTGAAAACCAAACATGACATCTCTACTAAAAGAACGCTAGTTTTTTTTTTAAGATCAGCAACTAATCTATTAACATATTAGAATAGACAGCAAAGATTAAGAGCTCATCAGCAGCTGACGATCTATAACATATTGTCACTTTAATCTGCATGTAATATTCCTATTGAACATGCATATTACACATAAGTCCATAAAATAAATTGATTATATATTCAAAGGATAATAATGTAGCTAGGAAATAAAGCCTACAAGTAGAAACCTAGTCGTTGGCTAACCAACAATACAGAAAAGCTAGTCAGTGAGGTATATTTGAGACTGTCCAATCTAAACCAAAGCATGGCATGTAGCTCTAAACAAGAGAAGACAAACATGCTACTACTATTGCTACATATGTGTACAAATATATAGCACGCAGCTGGTTGGGACGGGAGACACGGTGCACGGTGTGTCACATGGGGCAGGTACGCAGCAGGATACTGTAGTTGAGCAGGCCGGGAGGAAGTATCCAAGGGGAAAGTTGCAGAGGAGTGAGGAGAGATCAGCTCAGCTCATATCAAGCAAGGGTCCCCTGCTGGCTGCTGCCGTGCTGCATCGCGGATAGTAGTGTACATGGGGAAGGAGGAATTATTTGGAGCAACGGACCGGACAAGGGGAACACGATGGATGCAACACTGATCGATGCACATACTTACTGTATTCAACAGTACAGCTAAACAACCCGTGATATATGCCAGATAATAACGGACCTGCATGCATGCATGCCTCGGAAGTCGACGACGTTTGTTGACTGCATTTGCTTAGAGCAACTATTATGGACGACTGGGAGCCGGCGGAATTCGACGTGGGAGAGAGATAAAATAAGAGAGAGAAGAAGCGGATGTTTTGCGAGACGCCGGCAGGAGCGGGCGGATGCGCGCGAGGAGGCTACTATTGGCTGCGGTGCTGCGCCGCTGGCTGTCCATTCGCCACCGCTCACGGCAGCTACAGCAGCAGCACTAAATGCATGCCAGAGTGGCGTCCTTTTCGACCGAGTGCTGCCGCAACCATTGCCCTTGCTCTTATGTGTTGTTGAGCGACCAAACTAAAATATGCGTTTTTAATTTTCTTGTAGTATATTTTCTTGCATTAGTATACAGATTAGTTAGTATTTTGATTAAGAGGCCTAGGCGCCTAGCAAGTCAAGCATGTAATTAATTTTTTCAGAAAAGCTAAGTCACTTCTTCAAAAAAAAAAACCCCAAGTCTGATGAATCGGAGCTGCACGCATGAGTACATTATTTCTGGGGTTGAGGCAGAAAAAAAAGGGAGGTCAATAATATGGTGTCGGTACCCTACAACTGGGGTACCCACTCCTACTGTGCCAAGACTCGCGTAGTTATCCGTAACTACGCCCTAAGGAGCTGAGCAGCCGGACTCCTGGGTTCCGACTCCATCTCACCGGACCAACGGTCCCGGACCCGCTTCCCGTTTGGGGACGGGTCCGGTGTCACCACGTGTCCCAGAGGTGGAAATGCTCAGCACCTGTGGCCGCGGACCCGGACCCCCGCAGGCGGGTCCGGGACCTCCACGTGCCATCCGGACTCCCGCAGGCAGGTCCGGGACCTCCACGTGCCATCCCGGACCCCCGTGAGCTCTCGGCTCAGCAAGCTGCTCGGGTGGGGTCCGGAGCCGCCACGTCACGCAGACGCGGGCGCGGGCGCCAGCCTTCCGCTGGAAGCTCCATCACCCACCCGCATTAAGTGCGAGTGGTTGAGGCGGGATCTGCTGCCTCTGGGCACGGGGCAGCTTTTGTCAGTTACCGTCGGTACCCCAGGACTGGGGTACCCCCTCTTGCTGTGACTAGGCAAGAGCCTTTGTAGTCATCCTTGACTACAACCAAACAGCCGGACCCCTGCAGTCCGAAGTCCTGTCCTCCCGACAAAGGTCCGGACCTGTTCCACGGCCGGGGAAGGTCTGGGAACGCCACGTGTCCCAGGAAAAACAGGCGCTCAAGCGCAAGCAACCAGGGCTCCGGACCTCCCAAGGAATCCGGGCCCCCGCGGGGTCCCGGACCCCTCATAGGGTCCTGGATAGCAACCGGACCCCTCTCCAAGGGAAAGTTTGGACGCCCCGCCTCAGGGTGGTCCGGGGCCGACACGTGTATGAGGCCCTTGGTCTCCATATTGAGGCCCTTGGTCTCCATATTGAGGTCCACCTACCTTCGCATTTATTGCGGTAGGTGGACGTCCACTTTGATATAGTGGAAGCCGAGGCGTTTGACTGACCAGGGGGCACTATTGATCGCGTATTACCAAGGCAGTGGAGCCGATGGCGCCGCCCATGCCGCGTCTGCCAGTCTGCCGTAACAGTCGGATACGACGGCTCGGCTTCACCCATTATGACGCTACATAATAGCCTCAGCAGGCCACGCCGCAAGCTACGCTACTCCAACGGGCGCCTCGCTGACGGGACAAGAGAAGACCCCCTGTGTCAGAAGAGCAGCAGTACGCATATCGAAGGAAAGATTCGCTACCACTGTAGCCACATTCACGTTGGGCCCACCTGTCGGGGCATCGACGTCCTATGTATCCGCTCCCCCTTGATCTATAAAAGGGGGGAGCGCCGCTAGAAAACCTCAGGCTGGGCAAGAGCCAAGGCCAGCAGAGGATAGGTTCATTCACACAACCAAGACAATACATCTCCCAGTGGACGTAGGGTATTACGCTCCGGCGGCCCGAACCACTCTAAATCCTGCTGTGTTCATCGTGTTCTTGAGGAAGATTGATCTAAGACTAGCTAACCCCCGAGTACACACCCTCTGGGCTAGGGCGGGTGCCTTCCGCCACCCGGCCGTGGTTTGCAGCACCACGACATTTGGCGCGCCAGGTAGGGGCGCTAGCTGGTCGCATTTCATCATCTTCTTCGTCCCCATGGTTCGCGTGGACGACGTGGAGATGACGGAGGGGGTGGCGTCCTCCACGCCACATGCCTCTCGCGTTCCTGCTCCAGGGGCAACTGTGCCTGTGGAGCAGCCACCGTTGGCGGCGGCGCGCGCCGCCCGCCGGCAAGAGTCAGGGCACCCGTCAAGGGCCCCCTCACAAGCTGCGAGCGGCGGAGCGACAAATCCCAGCTCACAGCATACCTCACTCATGAGAGGAAGCCGCTCCGGCGGAAAGCCGACTCCGGTCGCACCAAGCCCGCTCCAGCGGACTGCCGACTCCGGTCGCACCAAGCCCGCTCCGGCGGAAAGCCGACTCCGGTCGCACCAAGCCCGCTCCGGCGGAAAGCCGACTCCGGTCGCACCAAGCCCGCTCCGGCGGAAAGCCGGCTCTAGTGGCTCTCTCCGGCGGAAAGCCGACTCCGGTCGTACCCCCGACTCTACATCTCTGTAAGTCCTACTCTTAGAGGCCCAGCAGGGAATAAAATCTTTTCCTTTGTAACTATGTAGTACTTCCGTGTGGTCCAGTCCGGTGAGCCTCCCCCGTGGAGGGGTCCGGACCTCTGCGAACCAGGTTCAGGGAAGCGTATTCACCCTCCGGGGAGGTCCGGAGCCGTGTAGCCGCTTAGCCTGGTTCCGTACCCTAAGCCTGCATGCTCTACCTCCCTAGGGTGAGTACCGTAGTACCTAAGACTGGGGGCCCGGAGGTCCGGACAGCTCCGGCCTCATAAACCCGTGTTCTGGCTTACATCGCACATCTCATGTACATCTAGTTATAAAGGAAAAGTTTATTCTCAGTTCGCCTCTAAGGATGTTACATTCCAATTTCGATCTACGCATTCTGTTTGCGCTAACCCCCACGTGGCTTCTTACTCTTGTGCGGTGATTGTGGTCCGAATTGAGTTGGCTAGTTAGTGACTTAGCTCGAGACCCCTCATGGAAGAGAGGGGTTCGGACCCCTGGGAACCTGCAGGTTCAGGGAAGCGCACTCATTCTCCGGGGAGGTCCGGAGCCGTGTAGCCGCTTAGCCTGGTTCCGTACCCTAAGCCTGCACGCACCACCTCCTGTGAATGAGTGCCGTAGTACCTAGGACTGGGAACCTGGAGGTCCGGACTTTCTCTTAACCTAAAGGCCGGCCCCTTGAGCTTCGTTCACTGAACCTAGCTATCCATCTCAAAGGATTACAGCCAACAGGATTTGGGACCCGTGGGCACGCTACTAAGCATCTACCTTGAGTCATGTGCAGGTCCAAACGTGATGATGCAGCAGGTGACCCAAGGGATGGACGATGCAGGGCAAGACCCTTGCGGCGCGCACCGCTGGGTGCCAGAAGCAGCCAAGTTGCTCACAGTAGTGGCCCCACCTGCGGGTTCGTTGCCTCTCCCGAGGCGGGCCCGGGGGCCACTGTCGGTACCCTACAACTGGGGTACCCACTCCTACTGTGCCAAGACTCGCGTAGTTATCCGTAACTACGCCCTAAGGAGCTGAGCAGCCGGACTCCTGGGTTCCGACTCCATCTCACCGGACCAACGGTCCCGGACCCGCTTCCCGTTTGGGGACGGGTCCGGTGTCACCACGTGTCCCAGAGGTGGAAATGCTCAGCACCTGTGGCCGCGGACCCGGACCCCCGCAGGCGGGTCCGGGACCTCCACGTGCCATCCGGACTCCCGCAGGCAGGTCCGGGACCTCCACGTGCCATCCCGGACCCCCGTGAGCTCTCGGCTCAGCAAGCTGCTCGGGTGGGGTCCGGAGCCGCCACGTCACGCAGACGCGGGCGCGGGCGCCAGCCTTCCGCTGGAAGCTCCATCACCCACCCGCATTAAGTGCGAGTGGTTGAGGCGGGATCTGCTGCCTCTGGGCACGGGGCAGCTTTTGTCAGTTACCGTCGGTACCCCAGGACTGGGGTACCCCCTCTTGCTGTGACTAGGCAAGAGCCTTTGTAGTCATCCTTGACTACAACCAAACAGCCGGACCCCTGCAGTCCGAAGTCCTGTCCTCCCGACAAAGGTCCGGACCTGTTCCACGGCCGGGGAAGGTCTGGGAACGCCACGTGTCCCAGGAAAAACAGGCGCTCAAGCGCAAGCAACCAGGGCTCCGGACCTCCCAAGGAATCCGGGCCCCCGCGGGGTCCCGGACCCCTCATAGGGTCCTGGATAGCAACCGGACCCCTCTCCAAGGGAAAGTTTGGACGCCCCGCCTCAGGGTGGTCCGGGGCCGACACGTGTATGAGGCCCTTGGTCTCCATATTGAGGCCCTTGGTCTCCATATTGAGGTCCACCTACCTTCGCATTTATTGCGGTAGGTGGACGTCCACTTTGATATAGTGGAAGCCGAGGCGTTTGACTGACCAGGGGGCACTATTGATCGCGTATTACCAAGGCAGTGGAGCCGATGGCGCCGCCCATGCCGCGTCTGCCAGTCTGCCGTAACAGTCGGATACGACGGCTCGGCTTCACCCATTATGACGCTACATAATAGCCTCAGCAGGCCACGCCGCAAGCTACGCTACTCCAACGGGCGCCTCGCTGACGGGACAAGAGAAGACCCCCTGTGTCAGAAGAGCAGCAGTACGCATATCGAAGGAAAGATTCGCTACCACTGTAGCCACATTCACGTTGGGCCCACCTGTCGGGGCATCGACGTCCTATGTATCCGCTCCCCCTTGATCTATAAAAGGGGGGAGCGCCGCTAGAAAACCTCAGGCTGGGCAAGAGCCAAGGCCAGCAGAGGATAGGTTCATTCACACAACCAAGACAATACATCTCCCAGTGGACGTAGGGTATTACGCTCCGGCGGCCCGAACCACTCTAAATCCTGCTGTGTTCATCGTGTTCTTGAGGAAGATTGATCTAAGACTAGCTAACCCCCGAGTACACACCCTCTGGGCTAGGGCGGGTGCCTTCCGCCACCCGGCCGTGGTTTGCAGCACCACGACATATGGTCATGATGTTTGCAATCATCCACTGCTAGCACTTTTGCAGATCTAGTACGTGTAGGGATCGATCACAATTCACAAGGCCGGCCTGAAGTGACGCTACGCTCAGGTCGACTCAGACTGATCGATATGCTCGTGTCTAGTACATGTCACGGCTTGCACAGTGATAGATGAGCCCCGGTACTATACTGCTCATGCATCCATGTGCGTACGTACTACTTCTACACACCACTCGATCAATCGATCGATCGATCATTGCAGATGTAGTAAGATACACATGTACAGTGAATTTCGATCATGCATGCATTATTCTCTGATCTGTTCTTCGTTGGCCTTACTTATGGATCGGAGTATGCGTGACTCTTCAGTTCGTCCGTCCGGTATGCTGCCGACATGCATGCTGCTAGGTGGTTCCAAGAACACATGGATGCATGCATGCATGTGTATGGATCGGATAAACAAGTGGCCATGCACAGGCCTGCATGAAATACCAGCAAGCTGGTACTGTACGGACTCTACTGCTAGTTATGATTATGTAGCCCCAAGCTTCAGCTTTTACTTGTTGTCTCGCCTCGATCAGGGTGTAATCGTATCGAGAGAGTGACGTTTTTTTATTCTTGGACAGAATCGAGAGTGACACTTGTGTCACATTCTTCTCATCATCTATTCGCGCATGGGTTGGTCCATGCCGATGATAGATGTGCCTTATCAGTATCAGGCGGTTTATTAGTTTTTTTTTGCTCTGAACCTGAGTTAATAATTAATTTGACTACTTGATATCTGAATAATGTGCGCATTCTGTATTATTTATTCTCTCCTTAACAGTGCTTGATCTGATCTGGCTATTGTCCCAAATCTTGGCACCTCCACACGCACACTCATCCGTTTATATGGAAGATAAAACTAAAACGTACAGGTGAAGAACAGTACGTATGTATTAAAAAATTTCTGTAGCACGAAAGGAGAATAAGGCATGGGGGCCATGCTATGCGCGGACCACCGGAGCACTCATCTTTGTAGCGAGGGTCACGTGAATGGATACACTAGACGACACCTAATATTCGCCCGTTGCCACGCGAGCAGCCTTACTCGCAGGCAGCAGCCGAGCATGTCGATCTGCTGCACTCATCAGTCACTGCCATTGTCATGCCCTATGCGTGTAGCCTACTACACAGAGCCAGAGCTGCCTGATCAGCCCTCTAGCTAGTACCACTGTACTGAACGCATGCATGCTTGCAAATTAAGCCTGCGCAAATGCTACAAGAATGCACAAGAACGAGATACATACTAGCTAGTGTACCTGCGCGCGCAGAATGCCAAAATGATCTGATCGAGGCCCGCCGCCCTGCTATCATTCCGGCAGTATATGTGTTAGCATTCAGAATTTTCACTTGTGTCGTCGGACATGCCAACGACAGACAAATACCCGTGATCGGTCGATCGGGGTCCTCCTCACTGCAAGAGCCAACAAGCTTGTTTCCTAGCTTATAGCTAGCACCAACAAGCTCTTGCTGCAGCTGATCATACTGATTGTTGCATCGCATTTGCCTTTTCCTTTCTACTTAAGTTGCTTCTTTTGCATTCTGCCTTGTGTATATATTCTGTCCACCATCGTTCATTCCTTATCCACCGCCACATCAGGCACCGTGTAGTTACTACTGCTTGCTCACCCTCTTTGGCTGATTGCACTGCCCAACACCCACGATTTTCAGAAATATATATTGTGTTGAAATAATTTATTAAGTTATTGGACCGATGGCCAAGAAGGAGGGGTTGTTTCAAAGAGTACGAGCATTATGCTAGGCGCCGTTGGACAGAACAGGAGAAGGCGTTGAAAAGGTCCAAAATAATGTTAAATTCAGAGCTAAGGTTTATCATATCCTATTAAAATTTGTACTACATTTCTCCTAATGCAAACTATAAGTCCATTCAATTAATTTTGTTCTAATTTATTTTATTTACCTTTGACCATCAAATATCAAACTCCAATGGGTTGATTACTTCACCATAAACCATATTTTCATACTTTTAAACAAACCAGCATAGTACCTGTGCGTTGCTACGGTTAATATCATCAACTCTATGTTCATTCACTTCATATATACGTCGTGTCGTGATTGTGCGAGACATTGATTGTCCATGTTCTGATCGGGATTCCGATTGATTTGTCCGGGTTCCGATAAGGATTAGGATTGATTTGTCCGGACTCTATCTGTTTAGGATTCCAATTGATGGACCAATGAAATATTGCTTACTTTAAAAATAGTAGAGATAGAGATGGTATAGGAACACTTAATATTTGAAAATATATTTAAATAACTCCTGCTATTATATATATTTATATGGTTATAATTTTAGTGCTTCCTCCACTCATTTCTAGTAGGTGTATTAGGACTTGAGAAAGTTTCTTGAGTTCTACTTTATTCGTTATATATTGCTAGAAAATCAATATTGTACCAAAAATCTATGAAATATAAATTTATTTACTTATTAGCTTTTCATATTTCATATTAGTATAATATTGATTTTACTTATTATACAACACTTGCACTAATATGAATTTATTTACTTATTAGCTTTTACTTATTAGTATACAGTAAGCGTGATTTTGCTGATTATTAGTAAGTAGTTATAAAGTTTGACTTTCAAAAATTCTATTACTCCTAGAAAAGTGCTAATGGCCTTGTTTGGTTACCGGCGCCATTTTAGGATCTCTAGAATGCACGCTTCCCAAAAAAGAATCGCATATATAGAGTGCTAAATAAGTTTATTTACAAAATCTTTTTAGAGATGTGTATAACTTTTCGCGATGAATCTAATGACAGTAAGTAATCGATGGTTGACTACAGTGCTGTTACAGTAACCATTCTCTAATCACGCGGTCAAAGGCCATTAGATTTTTCAAAGCTCCTAGCACAGAGGTTTTGTAGTTAGTTTTATAAACTGATTTTATTTAACACTATAATTAGCGATCAAAATTTCATAACTTTCTAGCGCGGAAACCAAACAAAGTCGTATGCCGCACGAGGCGTAGCCGCATCTGCTAGACTGCTGCTGGCTGGAAAAGTGTTAGAGTACTCCTGGAAATCCGAGTCGCTTTTTCATGGCACGTTCGTGGCCTAGACACGGATTCCTGGTTGAGCTGCGGCTGCCTGCCATAGGATTCTTGGGCCTCGAGCGACGTGCCTGATCTCTCTCATGCAACAAGTCAAATGCTCACCAAAAAAAGCTACTAGTAGCTACTAGTTGCTGAAGCATTGTTGTGTTGACCTAAACGTTGGTTTCCTTTCCAGCTACGTATCACATGCGCATCATGGTTGATCGAATTAGTCTGCAGGGCCAATGGGGCCTGAGTGTTTATAATGACCTGTCTTGATCGAGAGGGGTTGTCTGAACACCAACCCAAGCTAGTTCAGAAATCAGAATGTGAACAAGACACGTAGCATTATGTTTGTTCATGTTGACATATACTGTAGCACAAAGTATACGTAAAAAAATAAGACCTTATTTAGATGCAAAATGTTTTGGATGTAAAGTATTATAGCACTTTCGTTTGTATTTGATAATTATTATCTCGCCATAGGTTAATTAGGCTCAAAAGATTCGTCTCCCAAATTATAGTCAATATGTAATTAGTTATTTTGTTTAGCTACATTTAATATTTCATGCATGCGTTCAAAGATTCGATTTGATGGAGAATCTTGTAAAATTTTGGAATTTTAAGTGCATCTAATCAAGGCCTAAGGCTACCAGCAAAGCTTGGATTTTATGTTTATTTTGACGCTTCAGAACCTTCATTCTATCAAAACGTGTTCCAGAATAAGAGAAATTGTAGAAACTCCGGCAAAAAAGAAAAACATCTGAACAACAATGTTTTTAAGACCGAATCCTCATCATCATTAACGGTTTGTTGTCATCAAAACGCGTTAGATAATAAGAGAAATCCACGAACAAGAAAAAAGCACCTGAAACATTGTCTTTAGACTGAATCATCGTTAGCGGCGATCTAATCTATTCTTTAGTTGCTCAATGCATGTACGGAACCGTAAAAAAATATCTTGTGCCGCATTTAAATTCCTAGTATGTCATTATTAAAAATAGTATATTATAGCTTTCTAAGGCATGAAAAGTTGATTATCTAGGTTCTGTTTGGGAGGGTTCCGGCCCTTGTAAAAATGATGGAGTCGGAGTTGGAGCAGGTAAAGTTGGGTTTTGTGGCTCTACCTTCTCACAGATAAATTCGTTGCTCCACCTTTTCATATGGTATAGTATAAAACCGCTCTATTATTTTAAGTGTTTGGTAGGACTTCAACAAAAACTACCGAGTAAGCTAGAGCTGGAGCCCTGCCAAAGAATTCGTGTAGTCACGAGGCGTGTAGTCATGTCCGTAACTAATGGTAGGTGAAGTGTTTAATGCTAGCAACTTTCATTCAGATGACAGACCGAAGAGTTAAAACTTGTCCAGAGTACGGTGATTGTTGAGCGAGCCGCAGTCTGAAAAATGAAGAGGACGCAGCAGATAGACTTCAGATTACCGTGTGGTACAGTAGACGAAGACCAGGGACGCAGCCACGACCATGCGTCCTATTTATTTGGAGTAGTGCAAACCCAGGTCTTGTTTAGATATAAAATTTAAAATTCCAAAATTATCATATCGAATAAGAATTTTGAATACATGGAGTATTAAATCTGAATAAAATAAAAAACTAATTGCATAGTTTGCTTGTAAATTACGAGACGGATTTAATGAACCTAAGCATACCATGTTTAGATATTAAATTGCTACAGTAAATACATGCTACTGACGGATTAATTAGATTCATTAGATTCATCTCGCGGTTTACGGACGGAATCTGTAATTAATTTTGTGATTAGTTTATATTTAATACTTCAAATGTGAAAAGATTTCTTTTCAAAATTTTTACAAGTGCATCCAAACGAGTGCCCAGTGCTGTGCCCTTGTGATGTGCAGAGAAGCCCGTGTTGATGCACAATCAATTGGTTGGACGAACAGCTTTTGCTCCGTATAATTTGGGCCCCAGAATTCAAAGGAATTGAGCTCCCCTGGTGCCTGTAGCCCTCCCTGTAGGCGAAGGAGGCCATGGCAGAGGTGCACGAGAACGAGTTCAGGTAGTAAGGCCCCGTTTCGCGATTTTGTGATGAAAAGTTAATGTAGCACAATTTGTTATTACTTGACAAATAATATCTAATCATAAACTAATTAGGCTTAAAAGATTCATTTCGTGCTAATCAGTTAGATTGTGTAATTAATTATTTTTTAACTACATTTAATGTTTTATGCATGTGTTTGAAAATTCAATGTGACGGTTACTGTAGCAATTTTTTTGGGAAGTGAACGGGGCCTAATTGAGCTGCCTGCCCGCCGCGCGGCCGCCTGCGCGCCGATGAAGGCCGTGTTTAGATGTTTTGCAAAAAAAAATTGCGATGAAATCTTGCGAATTTGAAGTACTAAATGAAGTCTATTTACAAAATTTTTGCACAGATGGGTTGTAAATCGCGAGACAAATCTAATGAGCCTACTTAATCCATAATTTGCAACAGTGATGCTACAGTAATCATCCGTTAATTATGGATTAATCATAAATTAATTAGCATCATTAGATTCGTCTCTCGATTTACAACCCATCTGTGCAAAAAGTTTTGTAAATAGATTCACTTGTCTTGGTTCTTGTCCATTTGCATGGGATAAGCTAGCGTGATCCTCCTCTTTGCACTAAAGGATCTGTTGATGGACAGAGCGGTCATGGCTATCAGAAAGTATATTTGCTTTGTTCAATTGGTTTCTCAGCTAGTTAGTCAGCAGTATTTTTCTTTTATATCAAAATAGCATTAGGGCTTATTTAGATGCATAAAAGTGAATCTGTAAAGCATAGAACACTTTCGTTTGTATTTGGTAATTATTATCCCGTCATGGTTTAACTAGGCTCAAAAGATTCGTCTCGCAAATTATAGACAAACTGTGTAATTAGTTATTTTGTTTAGCTACATTTAATACTTTATGCATGCATTCAAAGATTCGATATGACGTGAAATTTTGTAAAGTTTTGAAATTTTGAAGGAAACTAAACAAAGCCTTAGTCATCAGACAGTAGTATTTTTTTCTTACAATAAATCAACACCAGCTACCAGCCACAGCCAGCCGAACAGAACGAGTCCACGCATTTCACTAGCTTTGACATCTCTTTCCCTAAATTAGGCACTCGACCACGGCCATTCATAGAAATTGTTGTAACCATAGCTGCATATAATACAAGTACTATAGATACCGCCAACAAGCAGGAGTTACATTTTTGAAGAACCAAGCAGGAGTTTTATAGAAGTACTCCGTCTATAGAATAGGAAGAACAGTAGTAGCATTGGACAACTCCATCTATCGATGAAGAAGGGAAACTGGGAAAGGATCAAGACCCTACACACCCTAGAAGAGAAGAGAATTGGTAGTTGTTGGAGCGAGCGAGCGGCGAGCCCGAGCAACGCAACGCAACGCAACACAATGCTCTCGGCTCCATGGCCGGCCGCGCGTGCGTGCAAATGGAAGCATGCCAAGGAACAGGACGACGATGCAGCGAGAACAACGAGACGAAAAAGGGCGCAAGAAAAGGCGAGACCCTTTTTTCCATTGGGGAGCCTGAAACGAGGCCACACATGCAAGTCAAGACACCACCGGAAAGCCGGCCGGGGTCCAGTCCACGATGCACCAGCTAGCCTTTTGCAAACTACAGTATAGCAGCAGCGATAAAAGTAAACATCCCGATCTCTATGACGAGAGTCAAAACTCAAAAAAAAACGCGACTAGTTAAACTAAACAAATGCAAATTAAGTACAAGTGCTAGTATGAATGAGACAATGATCGAGTAGCTAGCTAGGACGAGGGCCACATGGGCATGGTCCAGGTACAGGCCTGGCATGCATCATGTCCGGACCAACGTGCATGCAGTGCCGTGCAGTGCAGGGTCCAGTCCAGCAAACCACCCGGCCGGCGTGCGCCTGCCCAACAAACTGGAACCATCACCATGCTCAATACTGGCTGCGGGACACCATTGTTCAAGTCCCCCACACAGCAGCCTCAGCATTGCCAAACCTTATATGTGCGTGTTCTTCAGTTTTCAAGCTAGCCATGGATTACCCTTTTTGTTGGCGCTATGGACATGCATTCTTTCAAAAGAAACATTTTTTCTATAAATTATGACCAATTTTATTTTTAGAAAAGGTTACTGCATTTATCTCTATCGTTCAAGGTAAATGCTGCACATTTTGGCAACAACCTTGATGGTAATGCTTTTTATGATGAAACAATAAGAGTAAAGTATACCAGCGGTGGTAAGCTGATCTTATATGCTTTTTATGTGAACTACAAGAAAATATCGATGATCTTCAGTTGGGTGCAACCTATAGCTGCAAGTGGTTCATCATTTCCGTGGCTCTGGACTGGCAGTCTGAGCTTCTTATCAACCAAGTTAGTGCGAAGCTACAGTGCAAGATGACACATGATTTGAGCAGCAGCAACTCTATTCGTCGACAATGGTGCAACCACTCAGTGATAGAAATGGTAATGTCACTTGGGAGTTGTCAAGGATCAGTGCCGGTTGTCATCTCTTTTGGGGCTAAGGTGCCATGGATTGAATTGTTCGCTGAACAGTGTCAAGACCGATCAGTGGAAGGTGAAGCACTGCTCCAAATTTCCATGGGATCCCAGTGGTTGCGGCTTGAGGGCAAGCCGCATTTTAAGTTTTGGGAATGTCATGGACAGACCCTCTCGGAGTGACTGCCAGGTGGGCCAGGCGATGGGAACGGCTAAAGCTACAAAAAGAAAGGACCGGGCGCTGGGAACGGCATCGAACAGAACACAAGACGTAGTTATCTTCCTCCTCAGGACTCTGTCCTCTGTATCTCTTGCTTTTCTTGATCCCTAACCCTAGTTCTTGCTATTCCCTACCCAATCCCTCTAATCCTTCTACAAAATTGTATCAAATACTCTTGCTATTGTGATTTGGAGGCCTAGGACCATAACAGGTTTGGAGATCGATGAGAGAAGCCTGCTACTGCAAAACTACATACAGCAAAGTGTACTCTACAGCAAATAAAAGGCGAAAGAAGAAACGATGGGCTGAGCTTGCCAGTCGCAAAGGGCAACGGCATGCACGCCGGTGACCACCGTATCCCCATGCCGACGATGGCGATGATGCTGATAGTGAAACGGTGACAAACAAAGCCGGACAGCTATGGAGACGCCACCAGAGAATCTCTTCTTCCGTTCTTCGTCATGCGGTTCCTGTCCGGTTCAGAGAGACGAGCTGAGCTGATGGTTCCGCAGCCAAGCCAATGCCATTGCCATGGTCAAAAGAAGAATGCATGGGCAAAGTTCAACACGAGACTTGCTAAAAGACTCGAAGACAACAACGTCTCGACCTCCTAGCTGGGTACACTCGTGTCGCTGCGTGCAAATCTGGAGTAGCTAGGATTCCTCCCAAGGCTGAGATCAGAGATCACCATCATATCCTTTCTGTAAACGAGAACTAGTCAGAAAGTTGAATCGAGTAGTAATGCAATTTATTTTTTGTAGGAAAGTAGTGATGCAATGACCTACCGGTACACAAGAGCCAGTACATGAAAGATAAGTTACCGATAGATGTTAAGGCCCTGTTCAGTTTCCAAAATTTGCATACAGTACCTATCACATCGAATATTCGAACACATGCATAATATTGAATGCAATTGAAAAAATAACTAATTATACAGCTCAACTGTAAAATGATGAGACAAATCTTTTAAGCCTAATTAGTTCATGATTAGACATTAAATGTCAAATAACAACGAAAGTGCTACAGTAGTCAAATTCAAAAAAAACACGAACTAAACAGGCCCTAAATATTGCAAATGCAACTGTGTTCATCTATCTTCACATATCACATACAGGTAGTAGGTTTATGCTAATTAAAAAGGTGAACAATTTAAAGAATACTGGTAATGTATTCTTTCACATCCGCTTGATCTTTTCAAAAAAAAAAAAGTTCAGTTGTCTCATTCAGCCCTCGATCGAGCTTCTAATTTACTTTCCACATCCGCTTGATCTTGCAGGGAAGAAGTATTTCCTCTGGTGTCACTAGCATCTCCCCCATCCCCACTAGTAGTAGTGAAACAATCAATTTTCCTTTCGAACCTCACATAGTTGTGTGATATCTTACCATTACTAATTATTACTAATTGGAGGTTTGTTTTAAACCCTCACGTCCTTTAATAAAAATTATTATAAAAATCAGAAACATCAAGCCATCCATCCTACAACTCTAATCACAATAGTCATTGGATATATTATCTTTCATAATAAATTATCCACCTCCAACATTATGAAAATATACTAAATTACCCACCTCTACCATTATAAAAAATTCTAATGTAACCCCCTAATCTCCATGTAAATTACTCATCTATACTATTATAAAAACAAAGCAAATAATCCCCTAAATTTGTATATAAATTATCCAATTATATTATTATTAAAAGTTAAAGTAACTTCTAAATCTGAATCTAATGATGTAACTATAATAAAATATTAAAGTGCACCAATATAAATTTATAATACTATTTTTATCATCATTAATATATTATTTATATTATTGTTTATATAAAAATACTACCCATAATATATGTTATCATGTATTCATGTATGATGAAAGAGACAATAATACCAATTCACAAACAAATGGTTCAAATTAATATATATCAAACATACATGGAGGTGTGATGCACAATGAAACCTATTCCAACTAGATAAAGGTAAATATATATTTTAAAATATGTGTGAAAATTTATATTAGTAGGTGAAATATAGTGTGAATTATAATTATTAGCTATAAATTTTATTTCTATATTAATTTTAATTAGTCCGTGTAGGTGTTGATAGGCTAGTGTTGATAATTTATTGGATTGTAAGTAAATTCAAATAAAAATTAGTGATAAATTTGCTACTTTCTCCGTTAAGTGTTGACAAAGAAACCGTTTTTTTATTTTGAAAAACACACTGATAATAAGCTGTTTAAGAAGAACATGAGGCGGGTAAGCACGGAGCCCAAGGGGAAGCAGATACCTCCTGATGCAGCTGGTGCGGCTCTCCCCCATAAATATGATTTAGCCAATCCAACCCAAACATTTTGGCTGTGTTTAGTCCCCTATTTTGGAGTGTCAGAATACACTGTAGCATACTGTAGCACTTTCGTTTGTATTTGGTAATTGTTGTCCAATTATTGACTATTTAGGCTCAAAATGTTCGTCTCGCAAATTAGAACCAAACTGTACAATTAGTTTTTCGCCCCGTTCGGTTGCACTTAAAGCGCTGGCTGGATCGCCGGCTGGGCTGGTCTGGCTCCCAGCCGTTCGGCAGCTCCAGTCCAGTCGGACGGCTGGGCTGAACCCACGGCGTCGGCCTCCTTCGTATTCATCCCCCCTCTCTGCTCTGGCTCTCTCAATTCCGCACCCCCATCTAGCAGGAGACCCAGCTGGCCAGCCGCTGACTCCAGCAGCTATAGTAATTCCAGCGGGGCCAGCCAACTACCAGCCAGCGCTTTAAGTGCAACCGAACGGGGTGTTTGATTTTATTTATATTTAATATGTACCGTAAATTCGATATGATGGGGATTTTTTTTTGAATTTTGGACTTTTTGGCAACTAACACAACCCTTGTTGTACTTGTTCGTCTCCCGGCGGCGTCTTCCTCTTTACTCCGTTCCTCGACCATCTACTCCACCACTTATCCTTCTCACCTCAGCCGCTCAGCGCACCTCCACCGCATCAGCAGCCGATCGATCACCATGCGCGCGGCGGCTTCTTGTTGGCGTTTGTAGATGGGCTCTTCGTCCCTCCTGCTCTTCCCCTCGTCCTCCTCGGCCGCGCCACCCCCTCACTCTGCTGTTTATTCCCATGCCACCACCTCCTCCCACTCCTTATTGCCGCCGCTCCCCTCCTCCCAGGACCACCTCCTCCTCCACTACCTCCACCACCACCAAGACCAGCAGCACCAGGAATCCGCCGCCGCCGCCGCCATGGTCCGCAAGCGCCCGGCGCCCGACATGGACCTTCCCCCGCCGCGCCGCCACATCATGGGCGACCTCTCCGACGTCACTGCCGCCGCTTGTGCGCAGCCGCATCAGTCGGCAGCTAGTGCGCAGCTGCCCGCGCTGCCCACCCAGCTCCAGCTCCCCGCATTCCAGCAGCAGCACCACCACCACGCGCATGCGGAGGTGGACATCCCCCACGCGCCCCCGCCTGCGCCGGCCGAGGTGGCGGCGTCCACCACGGCGTGGGTGGACGGCATCATCCGCGACATCATCGGCAGCAGTGGCGGCGCCGGGGTCTCCATCACGCAGCTCATCCACAACGTCCGCGATATCATCCACCCCTGCAACCCCGGCCTTGCCTCCCTCCTCGAGCTCCGCCTCCGCTCCCTCCTCAACGCCGACCCCGCCCCGCCGCCGCTACCGCATCCTCCCGCCCTCCTGCATGGCAGCACCCTGTTAGAATTGCCAAAACTTAATATTAGTGGCACGTTACTTAGGATCTTAACATAACCTAGTTCATGACAAATCAATCTAATACGAAATAAATGGTAATCATTATACCAGCGTTAGCAGTAGCAACAGCCATTTACGCCTGATCCGTAGAGGAAGTAGGCGTTCTTGTCGGTGTAGGAGATGCAGCAGCGAATCGGCGTCTTTCGGGCACCAAAGGGAGTGCTTGGCCTTCCAAACCCCTCCAGTGCCCTTAGCGGTCAGACTAGCGGTGGCTAGGGTTTTGCATTGAGATGAATGGGTGATTAAGGTGCTAACCACGACCTTATATTTATAGGCACTGTGAGGCTGGGGGCCAGCCTCTGGAAACGGGCCTAATGGGCCTGCTGATCACAGCCCATTAGGGTTTTATCATTATGTTTCCTTAATCGCGTTTAGATGGTTTAAATACTTCCTTAATAATGAAGATCACAAATATCTTAACTGAAATTTATTTCCAACATTCTCCCACTTGATCGAACGGTTAAGGCTAATGTTCGTATCATACTAATGTTCACCCTTAGTAGTAACAAAAAGTACCGGATTAATGCGTCGTCAGTAGCTTGATGCACTACTGGGACCCCATTACCCACAGTCTCACTGAAACACTTCGGTAGAACGCTTATTCGTTAGTTGGGAGTCATAATGGCCCTAAACCAGGACATAAAGGCTATCCACCAAACCCATATTAGTAACGTGCTGCTTAAACACGTTCGGTGGTAAGCCTTTAGTGAACGGATCCGCTAACATAGAATTAGTTCTTATGTGCTCAATCTTAATGGTTCGATCCTGGCATCTTTCTTTCACAACACGATACTTAAGGTCAATGTGTTTGGAAGCACCACTTGACTTGTTGTTACTCGAAAAGAATACTGCAGACTGATTATCGCAGTATAACGTTATAGGTTCCGTAATGCTGTCAATTACCTTGAGGCTCGGAATAAAATTCTTAAGCCAAACAGCCTGTCCAGTTGCTTCATAGCATGCCACAAACTCAGCTTGCATCGTCGACGCTGCAACTAAACTTTGCTTAGAGCTTTTCCATGATATAGCTCCACTAGCTAACGTGTAGATATATCCTGATGTAGATTTCCTACTATCAACACATCCAGCAAAGTCAGCATCAGTATAACCCACAACTTCAAGGTTATCTGATCTTCTGTATGTGAGCATGAAGTCTTTAGTGCCTTGGCAGTAACGTAATGCCTTCTTGACACCAACCCAGTGGACCTTTCTGGGATTTTTCTGATATCTTCCAAACATTCCGGTAGCAAATGCCAAGTCAGGACGTGTACAGACTTGTGCATACATCAGGCTTCCGACAGCTGAAGCATAAGGTATGTCCTTCATCTCATCTGATTCCAATAGGTTCTTAGGATATTGGGCTTCACTAAACTTATCGCCCTTCGCTAATGGAACATGTGTGGCCTTACTCTTATCTATATTAAATCTCTTAAGCATTTTCTCAATATATGCTTTTTGAGACAATCCTAGTACTCCTTTGGTCCTATCTCAGTGTATCTCAATGCCCAGAACATAAGAGGCTTCACCAAGATCTTTCATATCAAAATTTGATGAAAGAAATCCCTTTGTCTCATGCAGCATACATTTATCGCTGCTCGCTAATAGGATATCATCCACATAAAGCACTAGAATTATAAATTTACCACCCTTTATCTTAGTGTAGATACAATTATCCACATCATTCTCCTTAAATCTGAATTTCTTAATCACTTGATTGAATTTAAGGTTCCACTGTCTTGACGCTTGCTTAAGCCCGTAAATAGATTTCTTAAGTCTGCATCCTAAATGTTCATTGCCCTTCACAACAAAACCTTCCGGTTGTGCCATGAAGATGGTCTCATCCAAGTCACCATTAAGGAACGCAGTTTTGACATCCATCTGATGTAGCTCTAAGTCATAATGAGCTACTAGCGCCATAACGATTCTGAATGAATCTTTCTTAGACACAGGGGAGAAAGGTTCATTATAATCAACCCCTTCCTTTTGTGTAAAACCTTTGGCTACAAGCCTTGCTTTGAATCGTTCGATATTCCCTTTAGAATCACGTTTAGTCTTGTAGACCCATTTACAGCCTACTGGTTTGACTCCATTAGGAATATCTACCAGATCCCAAACATCATTGGAACTCATGGACTTAAGCTCTTCTTTCATGGCCTCAACCCATTTGGCAGAGTTCTCACATGATACTGCCTCTCTAAATGAGTTAGGATCATCAGCTTTCCCAATATCATACATGTCTTCACTTAAGTATGTCTCATAATCAGGGAAAATTGTATGTTTCCTAGCCCGCTGTGATCTTCTTAATGGTTCAACAGCCTGAGGTGCTGGTTGAGGTGCAGTCTGAGGCACCTCGACAGGGTTCTCAACTTCAGCATTAGGCGCCATTTGCTCAGCTTGTTGTTCGCTCGCAGGCTCAAGAGCTACTTCAATAGGCGGAGCAGTGCTAACATATGGTGTACTCTGAACGGAAGGAACAAACAGCGGCACTAACTGAGGTGTTACTGTTTCTTGAATCATCGGGATGGGAAGCTCAGCCCGTATTTCTTCAAGATTAATTTCCCTCCTCGGAAAGCTCCCACTGATTCCTATATTCTCTAGGAATACAGCCTGCCTGGTCTCAACGAACTTAGTGAAACGATCAGGACAATAGAATCGGTATCCCTTAGACTTATCAGGGTATCCGATGAAATAGCAGCTCACCGTCTTATCATCTAATTTCTTTTGCTGTGGATTAAATAACTTAGCTTCGGCTGGACAGCCCCACACACGCAAATAATTAAGCGATGGTTTCTTCCCGAACCACAACTCATAAGGTGTTTTTGGCACGGATTTGGAAGGAACACGATTAAGTATGTGTGCAGTTGTTTTTAATGCTTCCATCCACAGCTCCACAGACAAAGTAGAATAACTAAGCATGATGCGTACCATGTCCATTAGTGTACGATTACGACGCTCAGCAACTCCGTTTTGCTGTGGTTCGCCCGACATACTGTACTGGGCCTTTATACCATTCTCTTCAAGATACTTAGCGAATGGTCCTGGTATTTGGCCGAATGGAGCATATCTCCCATAATATTCACCACCTCGATCCGATCTCACTAATTTAATAGTGACATTATGCTGATTTTCCACTTCAGCCTTGAATATTTTGAATTTATCTAATGACTCGGATCGATCATGAATGGGGTAAATATAACCATAACGAGAGAAGTCATCTGTGAAAGTAATGAACGAGTCAAAACCATCAACAGACTTTACTGGGAACGGGCCACAAATATCAGTATGAATTATTTCTAATAGGCCCGAACTCCGAGTAGCTCCTTTCTTAATTGTCTCAGCGAATTTCCCCTTAATACAATCAACGCATTGTTGATCTAATTCTGAGAGATCTAATGAATGGAGTATCTCTTCTCTTATGAGGCGCTCAATTCTCCCCCTCGAAATGTGGCCCAAACGACAATGCCACAATTTCGAAGAAGTCTCATCATCACGCTTACGTTTATGCGATACATCATCCACATTCATTGCAGAATAAACATTATCAAGAGAGAGCAAATAAAGATCGCCTTGCAAATGACCAATGCCCACACTTAAATTATGAAATTTAATGTTGCACACAGAGTTGCCAAACTTACAAATATGTCCCGACTTATCTAAACACGAAATAGAAATAAGGTTTCTCTTCAAACTAGGAACATAAAGAACATCATGCAAACTAAGGTTGAAGCCGCCTGGTAACTCCAAATCGAAGCTCCCAATGCCTTCAACCTTCACTTCATTGCCATTAGCCACTCTTAGGCTTCGGTCCCCCTCTCTTATAGTTCGGATCGAACTGAATACCTGCAGTGAATTGGAAATGTGCACAGTGGCACCTGAGTCAATCCACCAAATATTAGGAGAAAAATTCACTAAGAATGGTTCATCAATAAAAGATACATAATCAGTAATTGTACCTTTGTTCTTAAGCCACTCCTTAAATCCATGGCAATCCTTCTGCTCATGTTTAGGTGACTTGCAGAACTTGCACACCTCTCATTAGAGGTCTTCTTATGTGACACGGCCTTACTCTTATGGCCCTTAAACTTTCTCTTATGCTGCCTGCTGCTGCCAGACTCAGCCTGATGCTTAGGAGTGTTGCTCATGCTAACACGCCCAAAGCACTCGCTGACCATGTTGACAGCATCCTTCATCCTTTCAGTTTTCTGTCTTTCTTCTTCCTCAACACAGTAGCTAATGAGCTTAGCCATGCTCCAAGTCGCTTTCTGAGTGTTGTAGCTTATTTTGAAAGGACTGTACTGTACTGGCAGAGAAGTCATGATGAAGTGCACCAGAAAACCATCAGAGATAGCCATATCCAGTGTCTTCAGCTTATTTGCCATGTCACACATGCTCATAATGTGCTCCCTAATTCCACTTTGCCCATCATACTGTGAAGTCAGCATCTTCATGATCAGGGTGCTAGCATAAGTCTTGGAAGAACTCTTAAAGTTCTCCTCCACCTTGGCAAGGTATGCCTTGGCGCTCAGATCATTACCATCCTGGTCCTTATCAGGAATAGCACCACAGATGGCCGGAGTGATCGTGTTCTTAATGATCATGTTGGCCATCCTGTCTTATCTCTCCCACTTCTCAATGGCAGTACGATCACCATTGGGATCAGCGGGCTCTGCTGGCTTGTCTTGACGTAAGGCGAGATCATACTCGCACACAGTAATGGCAACATTAACATCTTTATACCAGCTTGGATAGTTGGTGCCATTCAGGGGCTCAATGGATTTCAGGTAGTCCGTCACAGTGTTCACTGAAAATCATGAGAACAATAACTTCATTAAACTCACAATTAAGATGCGCATAAGAAGTATGAAATTAACCCTACGATGGTCTGATTAAAATCATACATAAATTTCAATTTGCATCACCGATGGGGAAAACAAACGAAATTTATCATTAAAACTCATAATTAAATCAACGATGGTCAAAATTAATTACAAGTGCTCTAAATAAACTTTCCGATGGTTCCATTTAAATAGAGTGCATCTTAATTGCTTATGGTGGATGAACATAATTTTCAGTGAATAAATGCAATTAAAACATAATTAAAAGCATTTACATAACTCATGGAAAAATAAATAAACATAATGCTGGTAATTAAGTGCAACAGAAATAAATAAATAAATAAAGCCTTTAACATAAGCAGCAATTAAATTAAGCTTAAAACATTAAGGCTAAAACTCATAAAGCAGACCACAAACTCAATTTGGCCCACGAAATTCCACCCGCGTGCGCGGCCCATAAGCACGCAAACAGCCCAGTTCGGCCCGCTCCGCGGAAACCCTAACGCGAGGCGATCTGGACCCTTCATCATGATCCAACGGTTACAAACTGATTTAGTGCCATATAAATAGGATGAGCTGCTGTCTGAGAATCCTAATCCAGCAGCCTCACTCCTCTCTCTTTCTCCCAGTCCCGAGCCGCCGCTCCTCATGGCGATTCAGTCGGCAGCTAGCGCGCAGCTGCCCGCGCAGCCCACCCAGCTCCAGCACCCCGCGTTCGAGCAGCAGCAGCACCACCACGCGCACGCGGAGGTGGACGTCCCCCACGCGCCCCCGCCTGCGCCGGCCGAGGTGGCGGCGTCCACCACGGCGTGGGTGGACGGCATCATCCGCGACATCATCGGCATCAGCGGCGGCGCCGGGGTCTCCATCACGCAGCTCATCCACAACGTCCGCGAGATCATCCACCCCTGCAACCCCGGCCTCGCCTCCCTCCTCGAGCCCCGCCTCCGCTCCCTCCTCAACGCCGACCCCGCCCCGCCGCCGCTCCCGCATCCTCCCGCCCTCCTGCACGGCAGCACCCCGCCCGCCGCCGCCCCAACAGTGCCCCCCGCTCTCCCTCCCCCTCCCCCGCTTCCGGTTCCAGACAAGCGCCGCCACGAGCCGCAGCAGGAGGAGCCGAACCCGTCGCCGCAGTCGCCCAAGGCTCCGACGGCGGAGGAGACCGCCGCGGCAGCCGCCGCCGCGGCTGCCGGGGCCGCCAAGGAGCGGAAGGAAGAGCAGCGGCGGAAGCAGCGCGACGAGGAGGGCCTCCACCTGCTGACGCTGCTGCTGCAGTGCGCCGAGTCGGTGAACGCGGACAACCTCGACGACGCGCACCTGACGCTGCTGGAGATCGCGGAGCTCGCCACGCCCTTCGGCACCTCCACGCAGCGCGTCGCCGCCTACTTCGCGGAGGCCATGTCCGCGCGCCTCGTCAGCTCGTGCCTCGGCCTGTACGCGCCGCTACCGGCGGCGTCCCCCGCGGCGGCGCGCCTGCACGGCCGCGTCGCCGCCGCGTTCCAGGTGTTCAACGGCATCAGCCCCCTGGTGAAGTTCTCGCACTTCACGGCGAACCAGGCCATCCAGGAGGCATTCGAGCGGGAGGAGCGCGTCCACATCATAGACCTCGACATCATGCAGGGGCTGCACTGGCCGGGCCTCTTCCACATCCTCGCCTCCCGCCCCGGCGGCCCGCCCAGGGTCAGGCTCACCGGCCTCGGCGCGTCCATGGAGGCGCTCGAGGCCACGGGGGAGCGCCTCTCCGACTTCGCCGACACGCTCGGCCTGCCATTCGAGTTCTGCGCCGTCGCGGAGAAGGCCGGCAATGTCGACCCGGAGAAGCTGGGCGTCACGCGGCGCGAGGCCGTCGCCGTCCACTGGCTCCACCACTCGCTCTACGACGTCACCGGCAACGACTCCAACACGCTCTGGCTCATCCAAAGGTCAGGTGGCTCCTCTCCATTGCTAGCAGCTTCCATGTCAAATCCTATCCTCCTTGTTGCTTGCTTCTACCATCATGACTACTTTTCAGCAACCACTTCACTAGTAGTTAACTAATGTCTGTCACATTGTGATATGCACATCAAGCATCAATCGTAGGGAGTACATCCGGTACAAGCGTACTCCGATCGATGGTTTACCAGTAAAAAATTGCGTTTTGGAGCTCCAAAAGTTTACTAGTAATCATGGCCAACTTTCTAGGCTAAAAAGGTTGCATCTTTGCAATGCTTTTGAGACGATCTCTTCCATGGTCTTGGGCGATCCCAGGACCACAAAAGATCCCGCTTGAATTTGGTTAGTGGATCTCTAGGAGCGAGCTGAAACTTCTTATCATCATGGCCAACTTTCTATGCCAAAAAGGTTTCTAGTTTCTAGTGCCAGAGTCATGAAATGGAATAACTGTCATCTTCGACTAACCATCATTTCTTAATACTAGATCAGGAAGCTAAACTCAAAAGCTTATCCAAGGTGTTAGCTTTAACAGTCGATGTCGATTGACTGCTACATATCTGTCCAATGTAGCTTTGCGAAACCATGAGATAACTGCAATGCCCTTGATTTGATGCATCATTAAAACGCTTAGTGTTGCTGGTTGAATCTTGTCCTGCCAGCAGAATCTAATGGCCACGAATGCACGTACTGATGCTGTCCCCGTGGACCACGGATTGCAGGCTGGCCCCCAAGGTGGTGACAATGGTGGAGCAGGACCTCAGCCACTCGGGCTCCTTCCTGGCGTGCTTCGTGGAGGCCATCCACTACTACTCGGCGCTGTTCGACTCGCTGGACGCGAGCTACGGCAAGGACAGCCCGGAGCGGCACGTCGTGGAGCAGCAGCTCCTATCGAGGGAGATCTGCAACGTGCTCGCCGTGGGCGGGCTGGCGCGCACCGGCGACGTCAAGTTCGGGAGCTGGCGCGAGAAGCTCGCACAGTCGGGGTTCCACTCGGTGTCGCTCGCCTGCAGCGCGGCGGCGCAGGCGTCGCTGCTGCTCAGCATGTTCCCCTCCTTCGGGTACACGCTCGTCGAGGAGAATGGTGCTCTCAAGCTTGAGTGGAAGGATCTTTGCCTGCTCACTGCATCTGCTTGGCGCCCGATTCAGACCCCATGCCGTTAAATTTGAGAGCAAATTTACAGAGCTAAAGAATTACTATTCCTACTGGATCTTACATGGGGTTCTTGCCCAGATCTTTTACCTGTTTAGCTAGCTGCTCAATTTAATCGGTTCAGAGATTGGGAAAATTGAAACATTTCTGATCACTAGTTGCTAGATCTCTTCACAATGATAGTTACTGATGCAAGCTTGGTAGATTTTGTTCAGTTGTTGATCGGTTATCTTCACCAATCCTGCCAATCAGCCCTAGTTTTCATCTTCCTTTGCTAATTAATATAATCCCTGCTGCTTCATTATATGTAGAGTCCTTGATCACAAATTACATTATCAGGTGCTCTTTTTGTGTATTCGTTTAGGTTTTTGCTGGGGGTGGAGGCACTTTTAATAGAGTCTTATTAGTTTTCTCTACAAATTAGGAGAAGCTGAGGAATCCATCATCAGCTCAATACCAAAGCCACTGATTTATTTATTTACTTAGGAGTATTTTTTTATTTTTATTTGGGGGTGGGGGTTAACCATTAAGGATTTTTAACCTCAAATTTGTGGCTAGATAAATGTCATCCTAAATCAGTGTTTACAACTGGTGCAGTGTGCAAATTGTTCCTGCTTATTCTCACCGTGTTGTTTACTACTCATTTGTGTATTGATAATAATCTTCATGTGTGTTGCATAAGGCATAGTTACCTTAAGTGGAATCCACCTTTTTGTGTGTGGATAGGTATTGTTTACTTTTAACATCGTATTCACCTTTACCTCCATGAGGTCATCAGCCTGTCAATTCTTGCTTCCTGAACATCATCTTAACCAATTGGCCTTGAGCTTACATCCTTATTATTTTTCCCCCAATGACATTCCACAAGTGAGATTATGGCGTATTTTGTTAGTTCACGATCCCCATCAAGCAATCCCACTTCACTAGTTGTTTGCTAGTACTACTGTAGTAGTTAATCTTTTTTTGCTCTTCTTGGCTTAGCTCACAGAGAACTGCCTTTCTGTGCATTGTTTATGAAGACTGCTCGGTTGTGTACTTGTGTTTTGTTTAGGTTACAGATGTTGAGATCGGTGGTGGTGGTGCAAGGAGGAATTGTTGGTAGTACTAGGACCTGTCTTAGCTTGCTTCCTAGTCACATTTCCAAACTGGGTTATGACTTATGAGGCAAATATCTTGTAGGAAAACATGACAGTCATCAAAGCACTTTGCAGGCACAGTGGGGCGGGCAGTCGTGCCATTTGCAGGATTGTCCTGTGATAACATGCTGCTTGCTCATTATGGACTGAACATGAGAGAGGTTGAGGGACGAGGGGCAACTGGGCAAGTAAAGCATTCGTCCTAGAGTTTTTTTTTTAAAGATGTCCTAGAGAGTAGAGAGTGAAATAGCTGGCATGATTGGGGGATGGCTCCTCTCTCCTACTTTTTTTTTTAACATAAGCTCCTCTCTCCTACTCGTACAAAGCTTTTTTGCGCTGCCCTCCCTACCTTTTCCTGTCCGAGGGCCCCACCATTTCTTCTTCCGAATGACCAGTCCTTTTCTCCTCACAGCCGAAGCAGAAGCAGAAGCCGTGCCCTGTTGTCTCTTGCTCTCGTGTGTAGTAGGGGAGCGGGTACTGCAACTGGCACGAGGTCAGCAGCATGGGAAAGACACTGATACCTCTACCCTTTGTTACTCAGGGCAGAGAGAGGGCTGTGGCTTGGACTTGCAGCAAAAGCTGTGGATGTTTTTTTTTTGGGGGGGGGGGGGGGGGGGGGGGAGTGCTGATGATAGTTGGGCGTGGTTGTTGGACTTGCCCAAACCCATTCGAGGAATACAGTAGTTGCCACAAGGCAGTGGTTTGGTTTGATCCCATCTGACGTGGGATGTGATAGTTGCATCCTACCCAGGGTCTGTTTGGCGGGGTTCCAAAACCGGCTTAGAGTCCTACCAAACGGTTCAAAATATAGCAGCTTCAGGTAAGGAGACGCACCTAGAGTCTCTTTCGGCTTCCACTAGTGAGGTGGAGCCACGAAACGAGGCTTCGCCTGGCTCCGTGGAGCTCCTCCAGGTTGCCTGCCACCTTTGCCCCCCAAGGGTGGCGTGAACGGAGGTCTCTTCGTGCGCTCCGCCTCCTCGCGACGTCTGAACGCTGCTCCGCGTAAGAGACACGATGGGGTGGGGCGGGAGGCCGGCGGTGGCGGGCCACGATGGGAGCTAGGACGGAGGATGACGGCGACGCGGCAGAAGCAAGAGGAGGAGGACGGAGCGGTGGGAGTAAGAGGTGGCGAAGGTGCCAGCAAAGCAGCAACGGAGCGGGAGGAGGGGGCAGAGGTGCCGGCGGTGCCGCAGCCGAGCGGGAGGAGGGGGCAGAGGTATTGGCGGCAGAGCGGGAGGAGGGAAGAGGAGGGAGGTGCCAGCGGTCGGTGGCAGGAGCTAGATGTAGGGTTGGAGGCAGCGGCGGCATGAGCGAGGGGGAAGGGGGCGGAGGTGCCTGCTGGGAGTCGGGAGGAAGAAAGGGTAAGAAGAAAAGAAAAAAAGCAAGGGAATTATGAGCATTTTATCTTTTTCTGTGCATTTGAAATAGTCAGCCAGAGCTTTTTTACCAAACATTTTACAAAATGGCTCTAGCTCTACCAGAGAAGCCGCTCTACCGCAGAAGTCGAAGCCAGAGCCGTTTTTGGAGGAACTGGAGTCTTGCCAAACAGATTCCAAGTTAAAGTTTCCATGACAATCGACGTAGCTAGCACTGCATATGTGCAGGCAGCCCATTTGGGTTGGACCCTCAAGGATCGCAACCTGTGTGTCTCACCGAGTGCTGAGGCGGTGCATATGTGCGTGTGGATGTGTGTCTCAATATGGCGCGTCACCGAGTGCTGAGGCGGTGCATATGTGCGTGTGGATGTGTCTCAATATGGCGCGTCACGATACTACTTGGTCAGTCTCATCTGTTTTGAGTCTAGTCAGCGTGTAGGCCAGTGATCCTAAGGGCCTAGCCAGGGACGCAGGGGTATGGCCCCCTGTGATCTGTAATTTGGCACTGAAAATTTTGAATTTAATCAAAATATTAGATAAATTAGCACTGCTGGCCCTCCCACATAGGAAAAAATGAATTCCTGGCTACGTTACTGAGTGATTCTGAGTGTCATGTGAATGTGTGATGTGATTCCAATTCCAACAGGAAGGAAGTCGTCGAGTCTGGTGTTCGGGAAGCCCATTGGATTGGGAGGGAGGAATCTGCTGGATATTTTATCTCATGCGGCCCAATCTCTAATTTATTGAACATGGGCCTGGCCTTCCCTAGGCTGAAGCAGCCTCCTCATCCTCAATGCAATGGCCTGGGCCGGCTCTTTATTTGATGTACACACCGGTAGGGGTGGTAAAGGGCCCAACATTTTGAACTAGAAAATCTAAGGATCGGGCCCTAAAAGGGCCAGGCTCTAAACATATGTATTTTTGAACTAAAAATTTTAAAGGTCCTATTAGATTGTGAAGAGGCCACTAGGGCCATGGCCCATTACCACCCCTACACACCGGACGTGACAGACAGCCACAGCCCGCATTGCAATCCATTGCAGGTGCAAGAACGTCAGCTTTCACCATTCCAAAAATATATATCCAAATTTTTTTTTGCAAAAATGTCACCCTGTCGCCGGTTCGTTTGGCGGTAATGAGTTACCGCCAGATGAACCGGCGGTAAGATCCTTGGCCCACGGCCCATGGAACTTACCGCCGTATCATACGGCGGTAGCTCCTTACCGCCAAACGAATCGGCGGTAAGTGCTACCACCGGGCTACAGCGCGGCTATAGCCGGCTGTAGCTGCCCTGTAGACGGCCAGCGCCCTACCGCCGTTTGAAACGGCGGTAGGTATTCCCACAATTTTTTTAATTATTTTATATGCTCTCACTGCTGTAATTAATTGTATAATTATTTTATAGGCTGTCTAAACTGTAATTATTTCTTTTACATTTAGAGATATTTCAGAAAATAATAGAGATAGCGGAGGTTAGGGAAATATTTTTTTTAAAATTTATACAAATTAGATTTAACTCTAATAGTATGTGAAAATATATTTTCATGAGATATTCATGAGTTTCAATTACAATTTCGATGTCCTGTCACCTTGCATCAGATTCTTCTGCACCCCTACTATAATTAAAAATGTGGGAGGACCTACCGCTGTTTGAAACGGTGATAGACATGCGTGAACCATGCCTATAGACCAAATAGCTCCATCTATAAATAGAACATCGCCCCATCTCATATGAAGTCAGTAGCCATCTCATACGAAGTCTTTAGCCATCCTCGCACGACCACCATGTCTTTCTCTGGTTCTACCTACATTCCGTGGAACAAGATTAGAGAACCTGTGCCTCAAAGAGTGCAGGTTCCAATGTGCTTCTGCGGTTCGTTGTGCAAGCTGATGGAGTCCAAAGTTTTGGGCGATGACTTCGGCAGGAGGTTCTTCATGTGTGAGAACTACGAGTACGATCCGCCAAAGCGCTACGGCAAGGACAAAGCGAAGGTATCACCTCGCACTATCTAGTTTGCGCCTTCGGAGTTCAGTAAGTTAATTCTAACTCGGCTTGGAAATAGAGTCCACCACCTCTTTGTGATTTCATACAGTGGCTGGACACGGAGCAATCGACTGAAGCTAAGGAACACGTTGAGTGCGAAGCAAGGTGGGCTGCCGAAAGGTGGCAGCGAATGCTGCAAGAGGAAAAAATAGAGGAGAAGCGCAAGAAAGATAAAGAAGACATCCAGAAGAGGTTCGCAGATGTGGAACGTCGCCAGGCGGAGGAGCGTGAAGCTGATAGGGAGAGGAAGCGAGAGAGGGCCCGCCGTGCGAAGGAGGTGGGACCCGAGGCTATTAGGAAGGGAAAGTATCCTCGGTGCACTCAGTAGATGACTATCATGTAATGTTCGAATTTCATATTCCCTAAGGCATGTTAGGTCTAGATGGAACATGACATTAACGTGTTCCATGCACATGGCAGTGCAATTGTTATTGTAATTTCAATGTCAAATTAATTTGAGTTGTGTAATTTGTACTAGCTACACTAGATTTTTCGGAAGCATTGCCCTACAAATAAACTTTTCAGACCGACGCGATGACAACTCCATGGGCATATATCGGCCAGTACACACAATAAAAACAATCAAAACAATCACCGTTCATACATTGAACACAAATTAAATAGTGGTCCACACAATTTAACGCACAGAACACATGACATGGCATGTCAGGACCTGTTGCAAGCTACGATAACGAGATCCAAGACTAAACCTAACATGCCTTAGGTAATTCGAACAAACGTTACATTATTTATTCAGACGGATCAGTACAACATCAATTATTCACGGGCAGTACCCTTATCACGTCCCGCGATGTCTGCTTTTGCACGCTCGCCTTTGCGTAAATCTTCATTCACCTTCTTCAACCACTCCATATACTGCTGATCACGATGAGTGATCCACGTGTCAATCCACTCATGGAAATGACACCAATGAGTATGCGTGTCATCACCAGCGTACTTTTGCAAACAAGAAACGATTCAAAATTAATAAAAATAACAAAAGCATATTTACAAATTAATCTATACCTGTGATGTTGCACCTCTTTTTTGGACTTCCTCGATATTCTTGCAACACCAATACCTCTGGCCAAAAGTCTCGTAATCACGAGATATGTTCGGAACACAACACATTTTGCAATAGCAATCGGGTGGCTCTACATCTTTCGGCCATACCTTGCAATCTGTAATACATCTATTGGGATCGTTAGGAGAGGGTCCTAAATTAGCCTCCATTTCCCGACGGAAAGCTGCCCGGGAAAATGAGGAGCTCATAGCTGTTTGTTTGGGCTAATTAAAAAAAGTGGAACCTGAATTGCAAGTCTGTGCTCTCGGGAACCACAAGGTGCTCTTTTATACACACAGGGCTGCCTGCATGTCCAAGCACTTTGAACACAGATATTATCTCTCACTGCTCCACAGTCGTCCACAGTTCTGCACTCGCACGCTGCACAGCGCGCACTCATTCCACTTTAAACAACAACATGACCTCTCACTGCTCGTACCATCAGTACTCGCACGCTCCACAGCGCTCACTGCTACCACTTTAAACACGGATTATTGCATCGACCTACTCATCGCATCGACCACTTTAAACTCGTCGTGCTGTCACTGCATCGACCTACTCGTGATTATTGCACTGCTCTGACACATCCCATCGCCCGGAACACTACACGGTACCGGCTTAATCGTCACAATGTAAACCAAAGGAATTTCATCATAATACAACGTTAATGAAACACACAGCAGAAATGCAGTGGCATGGCAGAACCCGTTGCAACTACGGTAAACAGATTCTGATCTAAGCTAACATGCCTTAGGTAATTTAAAAAAACCCAACAAATACAACGATGCGTCACTAGCACTAGGTAGTCCTAATAGCCGTACCCCCCACGTAGCAAACTGCGTTGAGTCTTCTCCGCAGTATCCACCCATTGCAGCTAGTGCAGGCGGTGGTGCCGGACGGGCAGGGCCCTTCTTCTTGTGACAAGGGCGGTTGCAGTAAGGAATAGTGCATGGTTCATCTTGTGAAGCGGCAGCATTGCTGATATCATCATCTTCGTCGTCTTTGTTACCCTCGCTCACTTCCTCGTAATGGTTCACCTTGCACTCCAGATCAAAGATCTTTATCTGGAGGTACTCGATGAACTCCTGAACTGAATCAATTGGTGCAGGATCGACCCACCTGGTAAATCCACAGTTTTCTGGAGCATCTGAAGACTGCAAAACAAATTTCATGTAAGGTGTCTCAATGAAGATAAAGAAATAAAACAACCGATCATTACCCATGCGTGTGGGCATTTGAAGAAACGCCGACCACCATCCATCCCGTCGGTGCACATCTGCACTAAGCAGTCCTCACCATATCTGCATTTTGGCCACGTTTCTCTACGGTTATCGTATTGTCGAAGAGGAGTTTCATTGGTAAATTCACTCTTGTGCTGTGGCGGAAACTCAAACATTGGTTCCGGAAAGGAATCAGGTCCAAGAGGCCCCTCTGTAACGAACATGGCACCATTGATGCCATTTCGAGTGATTTTGGTGATCGAATGACAACACAACACTTGGACTAATATGATTGTTAAGATGATCATTCTCAGGCTTTTAGGTTCAAGTGATGACAAAGAGAAAGAGAAGATAGGCGTAGCACCGGAAGAACCGACGCCAGGGCATCGGAGCATCCGATGGTAGTCGGAAGAACCGACGCCTTGATACTTTGGTGCAGAAGGGAATCGAAGTCAAGTCAGCCTATCGGCACCGGTTGAACCGACGGTCTAAAATAGGTCATCGGTGCAATGGCCGTCCTTTGTACCAGAGACGATGTCAAGTGCCCAGAAGAAGTTTCTTCAGCACCGGTTCAACCGACGGTGCATCGGTGCATACCACCGGTGTAATGACGTCAGCATCCAGGAGAAGATTCTTTCAGCACCGGTTGAACCGGTGAGGCATCGGTGCATTGCATCGGTTCAACCGGTGGTCTCTGCGTCAGCTGTCAGGACTTCAACGGCTACTTCATGTTGTGAGTGACCGGATGAACCGACGCTACCCTGCCAAGAGGCATCGGTTCTTCCGGTGGTAGCAGATTTTCAGCTGACCGTTGGAGCAACGGCTACAAGACTTGGTGGCCTATATATACGCCTCACCCCGGCCATTTGAAGTGTGCTGGAGTTGCTGAACATCCCAAACACACCCAAGAACATCTCCAACCACCATAGAGCTTCATTGTACATCATATAGGCTTAAGCACACTTGTGAGAGTGCTTAGTGCTTGTTTAGGGATTAGTTCTTGCGAGAGCTCCCTTGAGAGAAGTCTTGCTGTGGCAAGCAACTTGTGATCCGTCGTGTGACCCTCCGTCTTGGTGTGGAGTGGCAACGACACTTTGTGCGGGGGTAGAGGAGGCCCCCTCCTTGGTGGAGAAGCTCCGTAGTGGATTTCGGCCGGGTGACCGAGAGAGACGGTGGCGGTGCACTAGACTCGGTGTCTTGTGTGCACTTGCCTTTGCTTGCCGGCATCGCCTTGGTGGCGTAGTGCAAGACGGTGATCGGAAGAGCCTCGGTGTCCCGTGGACGTAGGCGTTTGTGCCGAACCACGTTACATGACCGTGTCTACTCGGGAGTTTGCATCCCTCTTGCACTTACCTCTTTACTTACCTTATTACGTTTCCGCATTTATTCTTTCTTGTGTGCCTTTACTTTCCTAGTTAGTTTGATTAGGATTGGCTATAGGTTGCAAGTTTTTAGGGGTAAGTAGAGAGTTGCATAGATAAACCTTAGTCATAACTAGCATGTGTAGGACGTGTTAGGATTATCTTATGCAATTAGATTGAGCCCTAGGATAGAAAAGCGATTAGCGACCCTATTCACCCCCTCCTCCTCTAGGGTCGGACACCCCGGTGATCCTTACACCCTCCCATATTATGGGGTCTCCCTTTCTTCCCCCTTTTCCTTTCCCAAAACCGTAGTAATTCTTCCCGCTAGACCCACCTCCAGACATTGGGTATACAATGAGCTTTGGTGTTTGAGTGGTGCTGGGAGTTCACAAACTGGTGAGTATTTATAGGCGCACAAATGTCTGATACCCGGAGTGTGGAGTGTAAATGCACATGAAAAGCCTACAGTATTCGCACGCTCCACAGCGCTCACTCCTACCACTTTAAACACGGACACGACCTCTCATTGCTCTTGATTTGTACCCAATCATAGTCTGCATAGGCCTACATAACATAATATGACGGAACAAAGTAATTAACAAGCTACAACCTGTAAACTAGATGCGTCCGCGCTTGCCCCGTCTCCTCCTGCCACGTCGCTCTGCAGCCTGGCCCGCCCTAGTGTGGTGCTGCGAGTACGTCAGTGGCTCCGGCGGGATGGTCTGGCGAGTGGACCGACGACCCTACTCAGGAACAGGCATCTGCTCCACCTGACTGTAGTCCTGCGTCGCGAGTGGGGCACCCCCTAGCTGTGAGTGCCCACAACCTCCTGCGTCGGTGCAGAAGAGAAGAACGTGTTCACCCACTCCATCTGCGTGAGGTCATCCACCTCCTGAATCTCCTCATTGTCGTCTGTCCCTCCCACCTGACGGTACTCTGATTCACAAACTTCCATCCATCAATATTCAATTAAAAATGTACTTGTTATCGCAAATTAACAACTGGTCTTAGACGTACCTAAATCGTGTATGGGACGACGAAGAGACGAAGATCCGGCGCCGTAGGGATCTATCGACGGAAACAGCGACGAGCCGGGCGCTACACGAATAAGAAGTACAAGTTAATGAATAAAGTTTTACATGATACGGTATTGTAAGTGACACGAGGTTAGAGTACGATTTACCTGCCGAGTACAAATGTGCCGGTCGCGGCACGTACGTGGGCCGAACTGCAGAACCCGAAGGTGTCGCCATCGTGTCAGGTGGCAGTGGCGGTGGCGGTGGCGGTGGACCTAACTGTGCCGCGGGTGCAGACCGTCGTGACGATGGACCGGTCACAGGAACCGGCCCCGAACTGTGAGGTGGGAGGAAGGTGTCGTCCTCACGACAGGTCACGGCTCGTCGGAATCGCTGGCACATATCGACGATCTTCTGCAGCGTGCTCTGGTGCTAGGCGGGCGTCATGTCATGGTACTGGCCCATACTCGATGAAGCCTCGGACTCAATCGCTCGTATGACATCGTACTGTACCGAGAAAGTAGTAACATCATATGCAACCAGTTTTTTATACTGCAAAATCAATCAAAGAAACGTACCGCTATGGCGAAGTTCTAGTCTCGAACTACGGGGTACGTCTCCGACACCCTTGCAGCCTCGATCGGAGCCTCTGGTGGAACGTGCATGACACGTGTGCGCGTCCTCGGCAGGTACCACCGTAGGTAGTCCGCGAACGCCTCGTAGCTGTGCGGCCGATCCTCGAAAACGACGTCGTCGAGGGCCGCGGCCCAAGAGTCGACGTAAGGACGGACCTTGTCGGCCCACCGCGAGCCTGGTGGCTGGCCCTGACGTGTCCACCTATAGTAGAAAGCTTGTGCGATTCAATGCTAAATGGTAGGTTACAAAAAATGATGAATTATTAACAGAACTATTTATTCGGTACCTGTGGACGTGGGCCTCCACTGAGTGCACAATAGGGACCGGGGTCTACTGGTAGAGACTGAACTGCCTCATATCCCAGTGAACGTGGTACTCCTCGACATGGATGTCGTAAAGGATCGGCTTCCTCATCATCCAGTACTCGTGATCTCGCAGGCATAAGGACGAAAGACCGCTCGGTGCCCGGGTGTAAATGTCGGCTGCAGTATACGGAGTCCACCTCATGTCCGTGTCCACAAGAGCGTCAAACTGTCCCACAAAGTCGTGGTATGACTTCCTCGTCTGCACGCCGACCCAAGAAGGCTGCATAACGAAAAAATAAGTTAACCGCTAAATCGTACATTTGTGCAGGCATGTAACAATAAGTAAAACAAACGATGTAACGTACCCTCCTGAGGCACCACAACGAATCCATCGTAGGTCTGTCGACGTCGTCGTGGTCTGCGGACAGCTGGACGTATGGCTCGAAGTCCATCTCTGGCCTACCGACAGGAAAGCACTCGTACGACCAGAGCTGTAACAGTAGAGGACACCCAACAAAAATGGGCTCCTCTGCTGAGACCTTCGTCACACCCGTGCAAAGACTCCTGTAACTCGCAGCCAAAACGGCAGAAGCCCAGCTGAACTGTGGCATCTCGTGAAGTGGAGCATCAGCTATCTACCTCGCCAAAGGAATGAGCTGTTTGGGGCACGAGTCACCCTGCGAGCTGCAGAACATGACCCAGCCGAACAGCCACAGTAAGTAGGCCTCGAAGTGTCTGGCAACCGTAAAGTCGTCTGCGTCTGCCCTCATGTAGTCCGCCTTTAAAATGGTACGAGTCGTCAATGCAAATACGTATCAATATAAGTACGGAAAGAATCAACATTTATGTACTCACACTGAACTGTAGGAGCAATCTCTTTGTCAGTCCGTGTGCGTGGTTCGCAGGCAAGGGTCGGTACGGCAATGCTAGCTCGTTGCGCTGAACCCCGGCGAACCGAGCCAAAAGGTCATCGCGCCACGAGAGTCCCACGTCCTCTGCACCCACAGCTCGTCCAGCACACGGCAAGCCTAGAAGCATCGCCACGTCCTGAAGAGTAGGGGTCATCTCACTGATCGGGAGGTGAAACGTGTGCGTCTCCGGACGCCAACGGTCGAGAAGTGCCGCGAGGAAGGACATGTCGAACTGGAACCGTGGAGCCCTGTCCCTAGGTCGACGTGCGGGGTCGGCCATATCTCCCTCCACAAGTCGCGCAATCGGGAGAAGACCTGAAGCGCGTAGCCTGCATCGCGAAAATGAAAATCAAGTTAGAACAAACGGTGTAGGAAACAACGTAAATATGTGAGAAATGTAACCCATACCTAGGAACCCAGCGACGGTGTATCGGCATCGTCGACATGGGCACACGAGCCCGAAACGTCCCTAAGCTTATGCCACGGACCGCAGACATGTTCGATCGGTGGCGCTTGTCGAAGAGAGCATCTAGCAACTCAGGGGTGGCTCCTTCCTCATGCGCCATACCTGTATAATAAGATTTATTACAAATAATTTCAGAACATAAATAACAATATTAAGCATAATAACATTAACGTATTAAAATACTAAATAAAATTTCAGAACATAAATAACAATATTAAGTAATACAACAAATTTTTAATAAAATACTAAATAAAAATAACGTAATAAACTAATAAATGATGCACAACAAATTACATATCATATAACTTCAATTTCCAATTACAGCAATAAAGTTGAACATTCATTTGCGCCACATATTACAACAAATATTCGTACGCCAATACGAAATCAGTTTACGACATATTAGTTCTTAATATTACATAATTTAACATCGAACATGATTCAATAGCGAATGACACAAATGACAATCGTCATCGATCACATAAGGCCATCGTTGTTAGGACGGCGGCCACGACGACCCGTTGCCTGCGGTGCCGGATTTGGAGCAGCTTCTGATGGGCCCGCTCCATCTGTGCGGCCACCATAACTCAATGCCGTACAATCCTTGTGCGTATGACCCGTCTCGTGGCACTTCGAGCAGAGGCGGACATCTCGACCAGCCTCCGATCGATCCATGTTATTTCTAATGCGTTTCTTCTTGCGTCGGCCCACCCCTTGAAACATTTCTGGATCTGGATCCGGAACATAAGTTGCATTGTGTCCAGGATCATTTATGAAGTCCCCCAGGATGCGAAACCCATAAATCTCGTGCCTCCAAGTCATCCAAATAGTTTCCTTCATGAAGTAATTTGAGACATCCATACGAGCCTGTAGTCCACCAGCTTCAAAACAGGCAGCAATGACATGTGTGCATGGTAGGTGCAGCAGCTTTGGCTTATGACATGAGCAAATACAAGCATCAGGACGGAGAACACACTCCTGCACATGCTTCTCACGCCGGCCCCCCATTCGGCCTTTGTCCCTGCACATCACCTCGTACAGACGTTCCATAGAGCCAACTGGAGTCACCCGATGTAAACGGACCTTTTTGAAAGCTGCCTTCATATGCTCCGTAACCTTGTATCCGTAAATTTTGTGATTATCGACCATATCTTTCTGTGCCACAGCGTAACGGTCCCTGAAGTACTCGCAAGTGCGATACAAGAAGAACTCCACGATCCCAACAAGTGGCAATGATCTTACACCACGCAGCACCCAATTATATACCTCGGCTAGGTTCGTAGTCATTAAACCGTACCTAACACCTCCTTCATCAAACAGTAAAGCCCATTTCTCTTTTGGTTCGTGCTCAATCCACTCAGAGAATATCTTAATTGCCCTTGTCCTTTTGCGCCTGACATTCGGACCGTCCAAGCCCACGTCTTCAAGTGAGACCTGGTCGTCCTCCTCTGTATTGACAGATCTCTTCGCTAGCTCCGCCGTTTGCTTTTTTGTTAGCTCATCCAATTTTTTCCATAAGAAGTTGAATTTCCTTTCCTGATTCTGGCTGCATAACCGCTTGAATAACTTCATAAGGATTTTTTTCTTGAACTGGCTATGAAATTTTGCCCCCATATGCCTCATGCACCACCTACTCTTTAGGACCGGCCAAAGTGCAGTCCTACTACGCTCAGTAGAACCATTCTGTATGTCATCGATTGCTTGTAATATACTCTTATGCCGATCATGAATCAAACACACGTTCTCTACATCTTTTTTTTTGAAAGCACCCAGGAGCACTGGGGAATCATTTAAGAACTCGATTTGGGCACCCGTGCTAACCGCACGCTCATACACGGATGGGCTGCCGGGAAGTCCGAGGACGCGCCCCCGAGCACCACACACCACACACACGCGCACACTCACACAAGCGCTCGGTCCCCTCTGGGGAAAATCCCCGTGCGACACCCGAAACTCGAGCCAGACAGGACTCGAGCTCGGGCGGGTGGCGCTCCACCGAGCTTGCCTACCACCGAGCCAGAGGCTCGTTCGCGTTCTCTACATCTTTGACACTTCAAAAAGCACTTTATGGTTTGAAACAGGCACCCAGAGCTTGGTATGATAGATTGAAAACCTTTTTGCTGGCTCAGGATTTTAAAATGGAATGTGTGGATAAAACTTTGTTCCTCATGCGATCTGGCACTGACTTTCTTTTAGTTCAGATATATGTGGATGATATTATCTTTGGTGGCTCTTCTCACGCTCTTGTCTCCAAATTTTTTGAGCAGATGTCCAGGGAGTTCGAGATGAGCATGATGGGTGAATTGCAGTTCTTCCTCGGGCTGCAGATCAAGCAAACTCCTCAGGGCACTTTTGTCCATCAAGCCAAGTACACTAGAGACTTGCTGCGGAAGTTCGACATGAGTGACTTATCTCCTCAGCCGACTCCGATCAGCACATCTACGGCGCTTGATGAGGACTTGGACGGCGAGGCGGTGGACCAGAAGGAGTACAGGAGCATGATCGGCTCTCTCCTGTACCTAACGGCGACGCGGCTGGACATTCAGTTCAGCGTCTGCCTCTGTGCGCGGTATCAGGCTTCTCCGCGCACCTCCCACATGCAGGTGGTGAAACGCATCTTCAGGTATCTGAAATTCACCCCTGAATTTGGTCTTTGGTATTCTGCGGATTCTTCTCTGGTTTTGGTGGGCTTTTCTGATGCCGATTTTGGTGGGTGTCGGTTGGATCGCAAGTCGACTTCCGGCACTTGTCAATTTCTCGGTACATCTTTGGTGTCTTGGTCCTCTCGCAAGTAGGGTAGCGTAGCGCTTTCTTCTACTGAAGCTGAGTATGTTGCTGCTGCTAGCTGCTGCTCCCAGATACTTTGGATGAAACAAACCTTGCAGGATTATGACTTGAGTTTCGGTAGGGTTCCCATCTTTGTAGACAACATGTCAGCCATTAGCATTGCAAAGAACCCTATCCTACACTCCAGAACCAAACACATTGATATCCGGTTCCATTTCCTGCGAGATAACCATGAGAGAGGACACATAGACTTGAACCATGTCCCTTCAGAGAGGCAAACCGCAGATATCCTAACCAAACCGCTAGAGCAGGACACATTTGCTCGCTTGCGAGGGGAGCTTGGGGTTTGTTACCCTTTTTGATCGCTGACTTTTCTTTGGTTAGCTTTGTAGGTTTTATTTGCTTCTCTTCGTTTTCTAGGTTTGGTAGTTGCATTGTGCATATGCATTGTACATGTTTGCATGACTGCGTCGAGTGTTACCTCTGTCTTTGAGGAGTCATGTTTTGGCTTTTGATCGATTGCGTCGAGCCGTTGCCCTTGTCTTAGGGGATCGAGCCGTTGCCCTTGTTTTAGGGGATCGATCTCTGCTTGAGTAAGTGACTGTTTCTGCTTTTCTGAGCTTTTTGTCACTTGCTTGAGTTCTTCACCTTCTTGCTTATCTTTTTATCACTTCTTTGTTTTGAAGTGGTGTGTTGACAATGCACTCATCAAGGGGAAGATTGAGGAACGAGAGTACTCTATCCTGCCTGTGATGAGTGAATTGTCAACCGTGCGGTGTGATCGTGCACTTGGTCTTTGGATTGCAGGTACACGGGCGTCGAGTGTCGACGGAGAGTTGCCGTGGAGGAGCTCGGACCGGGCGGCAGCTGTGCCGTCCACTCCTGGATCGAGGGCGCAAGCGGCGACAGAAGACGGGTTTCTTGGTTTGTGCCACAAAACCAAGGAGGCGGATGGCGGTTGAAGATGCCAAGTCGTGGAGGCACGGGCGTCGGTCTCGGGACTGGCGGAGGCGACGGGCGTCGACGGCGTCTAGGGCTTCGCTGCGGGCGTGGAGGTGACGGGCGTCGGGCGGCGTCTAGGGCCGTCAGAAAGCCGAGGCGGGAACGGCGTCTAGTGCCACGGCGTGGAGGCGGGAATCTTCCCGCGCGTGAGGTTTTGGCGGTTTTCTCAAAACCGGCCACCTACCCGGGTTTCGCGGACCCTCCAAAACCGCAGACCAGATCTTCATCAAGATGGCAGCATCATGGAGAAGACTTCGTTTCGAAGAAAGAACCCCAGCCGTCAGATGGGATCGTGTACAGGGGGATACTGCAGACCAACCGGTCTGACCGGTCCCTGGCACCGATCTGACCGGTCTCCGCGGGTATAAATACCCCTTCACTTGTATTAGGTCGTGTGGCTTTTGTAACTCGTCCGTGAATTGCTCTTTCTCCCAGGCCCCCACCCCTGTGTCTCTCTCCCCCGTTCTTCTCTTTAGAGTAGAATTAGTCCATGGATTGGTGAGACTTTGTGTTGGATTTGATTGGGAAAGGATGCCCTATCCTCCTCGTGCCCTCTGGGCTTTTTGAATCAATCCAATCCCCTCGTTTTTGTGCCCTTGTGTGATTTTCGGGATATAGGCCGACGGTTTAAGTTTCGAGAGAAATTTTGACCAGGCTCTCATTCACCCCCTCTGGTCGCCGGTTCCGGTCCCTCGTAAATCATTGCAAATCATTGCGAATTTTCATCCTACATCAATCCTTAACTCTTGCTGCCCAATGCATTGTTCCCTGCCCTAACTCTTCTTGTGATCTCGTCACTGGTTGTCATCGTTCTCGGTGAGCAGCACATCGACCTCCGCGTAGCCCTTGGCTCGGTACTGCTTGATGATGATGTCCGCGTCGAATCCGCCAGCGACTTAATGACGAGACAGCCCTGGTTTTGCCAGCATGGCACTCGCGGTATGGCTCGGAGCCTCGGACATGTCCAGGGCCTCCTCCTCCTCGTCATCTCCCAATCAAGGGCTCATCAAAGGGTTCCTTGAGAAGGAATTACGTCAATCACCTCCTGCTTCAACTTCTTCCTTACAATCTCCTTCTTGCTCCTCTCCTTGCAGGCACCAGACGGCTGTACCTCCAAGCTCACCACCATCGCCTCGTCGTTCCTCTTCAGGTCATGACCACCCCTCCTGCATCACAGTCGCAGTCGTCTCGAGCCTCTTCTTCAGGTCATGCTCACCGCCCTTCATCGCTCTGGATAACAGGTATCTGCAGTTTTAACAGAACAAGGGAATGGAGGGCAGCACCAAATAAATAAATATAGTTACCATAAATATATTGCCTCGCGCCCGCAACCGGCACCGTATCAGATCCAAATGACCCGTCCAAACGGACACGGATCTCCTACAACAAACTGAATTTACAACATTCATACAAGTAAGCACCAGGATCCCTCCCAATGTCAGTCAAGCTTGAAGCTACAACTAAAGTGCCATCTCTGCCTGAAGTTTGGTCAGTTCACTCAAATCACTGCTCTGCATAGAAGATGATGTTTGCTTTGCCAATGGTTCCACATGCGCAGATATCCTCGCTGGTGGTGCAGGCAACTCTTCCTCGAGTTCTTCCTCCTCCAGATCTTCCAGCTCTGCTTCTAGCTCATCCTGTTTTAATAAGATATTATTAAACAGAATGATTTCCACATATTTAAAAAATGTTTGCGCATGTTATGGCTTGATCGTGTTTTGAGCATGTGCACCTTTTTACCAGGCAAGAGAATCAGTACCTCGTCAAAATCAGCAGAAGCACCAACTGGTGTTGCAAGTGCCTCTTGTATCTGTCTCATATTTTCTGTCTGTTCGTTTGCCGCATCAATGGCGTTCTCAATATCATCAATGTCCCTGCACGATAATTACCATAACCAGTTCACCCATGTACCAGTTATTACAACATTTCAATATATACATAGCCTACATGAGACCCAGTAATACAAGAATTTAGTTAACTTCAGAATGTGCACAAACTTCCTAACAAAGAACAATTAGATCGAGAATATATTTTCATTGTATTACGAGAGATGTAGAAAATGGCAACCTTTTCAGATATGGTGTACTACAGCTTAATTAGCCGTTTTAGTGAAAATGAGAAGGAAAATGGAATCTTACAGTGATTGCTGAATAGCTTTGACAGCAGATCATCCAGAGCGCAAAGCACCAACAGTATCGGTAGTTGCCTTTGCACTTTCAAGCATTATAATCTACAAAATTAATTTCCTATCAGTCTATTTCAATATTTTAGAAGCTCTGAGATGTACTACAAAGGTTCAAAGTTGAAATTGTATATGTTTAAATTTTCATTACCTGGTCATGAACTCGCAATTGAAAATTTGATAGCTGTTCAATTTGTGTCTCGTACAGCTTCTTTTTCTTTAGACACTGAATTGCAGCTGCAACAGACAACAAGTAATTTCATATATATCTGAAAAGTTACAAAAAAGTATAGAGCATCACAAGTTCAAAAAAAATTCCGCTGGAGTGATTAACTCGTTGTCTGGGAATGGTGTCTAGACATGCAAGTTCTTGAAAAAGTAGCAAGCAAATAAATTTGCAAGTTTAACAATTATGCATGAAAAATTCTCACAATATTGTAACAAAATGTAAGACTGATAGATGTCTTTTCTCCAAATTAATGATTTCTTACCATTCTTGTTCTTCGATTTTGTATAATCCTTAGCCTTCTCGATTTCAGCAGAACACTTCTTCTGAAGGAAACGCTCTTTCTTCTCCAGCATTTCTAGAGTCTATCCACATGAACAGTAAAAAATACACCATTGTGAAAGGTAAATGTAAGGTAGCAAGTTCATACCTCGGCACCACAAACATAATGTGCTGATCTGTTAACAATCACTTACGATGCAGATTGAGGGGCATGATCGCAAAACAGATACATCCATAGTGTCAACATGAAATACTATACTAAGTCCTCAAAATTGACAAGTGTTGATTGCTGAACAAATTTTCATTCATAGGACTGAAAATAAAGTTGACCATCTAGAATTTAGCTGATTATATTCTTCTGTACACATCCTACCTGAAGGTCAACATTAAGACAGGCTGGCAGCTTTTGCCAAGGACTTCTTCTATTTTGTTTTTCAAACATGAAGATTTCTAATCTTCTATTATTTTATTTCACTACATCTTCTGGAATCCATTGAATTCAAAAATCCCACGTGTTTGAATTACATCATTCAACTGAAGAAGTGAAGATGGATAGGCTTGTTTCATGACACACGAACTCCGTGAACTGCACACTCTAATCCAGTCCTCTCTTGCCAACAAAATAAGTTACAGTAATGGCATACTCTTAAGAAAGGGAGCAACCATGGAGGCACCATTCTAAGAAAAAAATTATTTACATATTTTGCAGGTGATCAGTTTCCATTTCAAGAACTTTTCTAGATTAGAACATATTAAACCTCCATGAACTTCAACGCCCCTAATCCAGTCCAGACCTATCTTGCCAACCAAAGAAATTTATGGGACTCCTACATACTATTGAAGGAACACAAGCACAACAAGAGTAAAGACTAAGAACAAGGAAGACAAGCAAAGAATTCTCTGTAACGGGGATGACAGACCTCATGGAGCCGATCCAACGTGGGTATCGCAGAGGAGGTTGCGTCCTTCTTCTTCTTGCTCTTAGTCTTTGGCAACAATTTCTTCAGCATGTTCTTGCCAGTCGTCCTTGCTGATTGTCAATCTCGTATGATGATGGCCTGTGTATGAAGGAATAGTAGGGTGATGGATTGGAGATGGCCTCTCAAGGGTGAAGGGGAAAGTGAGGGAAGAGGTTCTCAGAATAGATTCCTTGAGAATAGTAGGAAGAATATGTTGTAATGAAGGACAGAGAAAGACCTCTCTGCTCATGTTAAAGAAGAAAAGGAAATTTCAATGATGTTGCTATCTTAAGGATGAAAAGTGACAATTCTATCAGCCGCGGAAGATATCTACTTATGACAGAAAAAAAACAGAATCCGCATGTGGAAGAAATATGTAGCAGGTATGTTGGATTAGGTGGGTCTTGCAACCTATCTATAATTTGGCATGTTGCTGCTGTCAGCATCTACTATATGGTTAGCAAACAACTGTGAATCCTACATCATAACACTTGATGCTTCTTACATGAGACAGAGTGCCGAGGTAAATCATCCCCCCTTTTCCTTTCAGGACAAGTAGTTGAGCTGCCATGCATTTGCTATCATCTTTGTTTTGCCTTTGGAGTGAGTAAAAAAATTAAATTCGCATTGCAAAATTCAGATATACCTAAAAAGTGCAGAATAAAGAGCCGGGGTATTCTTAACCCATGCCTCCATTCAGAAAGCATCCAGCTTTTGCGAAAGGGCTTGCAGATGGGAGGCCAATTTCAGTTCCCCCTTTTTCCCCATTCATTAACCGCAAAAGATGGGATATGAGATATCTACAGTTTATAAATTCCCTTACCTTTTTAGAGGGTTTCAACTTCAAGAGCGCAAAGGGACCTGGTCAGAATCATGAGCGTGTACTAGAGGTCTACTGGACTGGAACCGGTTCCTCATCACGGGTCACTGGAAATGCACGCGCGTAACTGTAGAATAGTATTCCCCACTGACCAGATCAACAGAAGCTGCAAGTCCAGAATCTCCAGCCGAGACAAATCCCGGCCCGCAAGATGCAAGTGTGAGGCTGCGCCAGCATATGCAACTATGCAGGGAGGGCAAAGAGAAAGAGGACTCACCACCTAGCCGAGCAGCTGCACAGCGGCCCGCGCCAGCCTCTCTACCAGCTCCAGCGGTCGGCGCGGCGGGCCCCCGCGTTGGGTGACCAGCACTTGCCTTGCCTGCCTTGGAGGCTGGGAGCGGAGTCGCGCAGAAGCTGGCCGCAGTGGAGCTGAAACCGTCGAGCCGGTGCCCGGTGGGCGGTGGCGCTGGCTGTCAGCCTGCCGCCTGCGGTGCGGAGAACTTGCTGCCTTTTCTCTTTTTTTTTCTTTTTTTGAGAGGAAACTGCTGCTTGACACGGGCAAGAATGCAAGCAGCAAGCCAAATCTTTTTTTTTTTTTACACAAGCAGCAAGCCAAATCTTGTTATGGGCTGGATCGGCAAATTTTCAGTACATGCAGAGAGAGAAGGCCGGCCCGTCAGCTTTCCTTCCAAATCATCCATGGGCCAGGCCGGCCTTAATGCACGAAGAAGGGACAAGCAAAGAAAAATTGCAAAATCATAAGTAATTTATTTTAAATCAAAAAATATGAAATGACTATCAAAAGTTTTCTAAAAGGTAACCTATTTGTTGGCACTATACTTGTCGGTTATCCGGATCCAGTTTTTTATGTTCATAGTGTTTCATTGCTTATAGTTGTGCCTATTATTTTTTAGTAGATAAGATTCAAATAGAGCAATCATAGATAGGTTATATTTTTAGAAAAATTTTAGTACTAGTTTCATATTTTTCTAATTTAAATGAATTTGTTATGATTTTTTGGATCTAATTAGATTGTTTTAACTTCTAAAAAATACAAAACCACCTTTTCTAAGCACCAAATTTGCTCGATTTTAACAGCTAGATGGCTTATGTTAGCCAATTTTGTATTGGAATGTTGAAAATCGGATTTTTGTGATAGTTCAAGAATGTAAACTAGATTTTTTTCCCCTTTTTTATACTGAAATAAAATGAGCTCATTCCGTGCAGAGCTCACAGCCACAAAATAAAAGTAAACACAACTAGTACACAGTGCATGCCATGCAGTTGGACGAAAATAGCTGCTGCTTCCTGTGATCACTCCTCACCCCACACACGCACTTCATTCTCTCACTCCTTCCCTTGCCGCACGACAGCCTCCAGCGATCATCGCTAGTCATCGCCGGCGACGAATTGATCGAGAACGGTCGGCCGACGAGGAGGAGGAGGCCGGATTACTGATAGATGGCGTCGACGGCGGTGAGCGACCCGCTGGAGGAGCTATGGAAGCACACGATGTCGTCGGACAGGACGGACCTGCTGTGCTTGTACCCAAGCAAGATCACCATGAGCGGCATCTGGACGGGGGACAACCCGCTCGACTTCTCCCTCCCGCTGCTCCTCTTCCAGATCATCCTCATCACCACCACCACCCGCGCCGTCGCGCTCCTGCTCACCCCGCTCCGCCTCCCGCGCTACATCGCCGAGATCCTCGCCGGCTTCCTCCTCGGCCCCTCCGTGCTCGGCCGCATCCCCCACTTCTCCGACATCGCCTTCCCCATCCGCAGCCTCTTCATCCTCGAGTCCATGTCCCTCCTTGGCCTCATCTACTACACCTTCACCATCGGCGTCGAGATCGAGCTCCACACCGTGCTCCGCGCCGGCCGCCGGAGCTTCTGGTTCGCCGCCGCCTCCGCCTCCGCGCTCCCGCCCTTCCTCGTCGGCGCCGCCACCGGCTACGTCGCCGTCAGCACCGATGGCACCAGGAGGACCGCGGACCAGTTCCTCAACACCCTCTCCTTCCCCGTCTTCCTCGGCGCCACCTTCTGCGCCACCGCCTTCTCCGTGCTCGCGCGCAACATCGCCCAGCTCAAGCTCGCCGGCACCGACGTCGGCCAGCTCTCCATCTCTGCGTCCCTCATCAACGACACCTTCGCGTGGGGCGGCCTCACCGTCGCCACGGCGCTCGCGCACGTGCGCTACGGCATGGTCCCGTGCGTCTGGACCATCGCCTCGGGCTTCCTCATCGTCGGTGCCAGCTACCTCGTCGTCCGGCCGATGCTCCTGCGGCTGGCGGGGCGTGTCGCCGAGGGGGAGGTGGTCACCGAGCTGCAAGAGTGCTCGGTCCTCATCGGCGTCATGGTCGCGGCGCTCGTGGCCGACGCCGGGGGCACGCACGCCATCTTCGGCGCGTTCGTGTTCGGCCTCGCCGTGCCCAACGGGCCGGTCGGCGTGGCGATCGTGGAGAAGGTGGAGGACTTTGTGGTGGGGACGCTGCTGCCCCTCTTCTTCGCCATGAGCGGCCTCCGCACGGACACCGCCAAGATCACCAGCATGAGCGCGGCGGTGCTGTTGATGGTGGCGGCACTGGCCGCGGCGATCCTCAAGGTTGTCGCTGCGGTCACCGTGGCCGGCGCGTTTGGCATGCCGCTGCACGATGGCACTTCCATCGGGCTGCTGCTCAACACCAAGGGAGTCATCGAGCTTGTCATCCTCAACATTGGAAAGAACAAAAAGGTAACCTGTGTTTTTTCTGCTGATTTTTATTTATTTTCACTGCATGTTCATTCACTTCGATTGACTATTGATTCAACAATGCAGATCATGAGCGACCAGTCGTTCACGGTTCTGGTGTTCATGTCGGCGCTGATCACGGCGCTGGTGACGCCGCTGCTGGCCATGGTCGTCAAGCCGGCGCGGCGCCTCGTGTTCTACAAGCGGCGCACCATCGCGTGGGCGCAGCCCGAGTCGGAGTTCCGCGTGCTGGCCTGCGTCCACATGCCGCGCGACGTGCCCGCGCTGCTGACCCTCCTCGACGTCGCCTCGCCCTCCGACCGCTCGCCGGTGGCGGTCCAAGCCCTGCACCTGATCGAGTTCGCCGGCCGGTCCTCGGCCCTGCTCCTCATCAACGCCTCCGCGCCGTCGTCCTCCTTCGAGCACTCCACGCACGGGCGCAGCCAGGTGGAGCTGCAGTTCAAGCACATCTCCCACGCCTTCCTGGCCTACGAGGAGAACGTGCTGGGCGTCACGGCGCGCACGGTGGCCGCCGTGTCGCCGTACGCGACCATGCACGACGACGTGACCGCCGCCGCCGAGGACCGGCACGCCGCGCTGATCCTGCTGCCCTTCCACAAGCACCGGTCGGTGGACGGCGGCCTGGAGGTGTTCCACCCGGCGATCCAGCCGCTCAACCAGAGCATCCAGCGCTTCTCGCCGTGCACGGTGGGCATCCTTGTGGACCGCGGCCTGGGCGGCGTGCCTGGCGCCGGGTGCCGCGTGGCGGCGCTCTTCTTCGGCGGCCGCGACGACCGCGAGGCGGTGGCCCTGGCGACGCGCATGGTGTGCAACCCGGCCATCGACCTGACGGTGCTCCGCTTCGTCCAGAAGGGCGGCGGGGGCTTCATGGGCGGCGCCGATCAGTTCGACGCGCTCAAGGAGCGCAAGGCCGACGACGCGTGCCTGCGGGAGTTCCTGGACCGGGCCAACAGCATGAGCGCCGGCGGCGGCGGCGGCGCGGGCGTGGAGTACCGGGAGCGGGGCGTGTTCAACGCGAGCGAGATGGTGGCGCAGATCCAGGAGGTGGAGGCGCTGGGGAAGGACCTGTTTGTGGTGGGGAAGGTGCCGGGGCTCCGGCGCTGACGGCGGGGATGGCGGAGTGGACCGAGTGCCCGGAGCTGGGGCCGATCGGGGACCTGCTGGCGTCGAGGGACTTCCAGACGGTGGCGTCGGTGCTGGTGGTGCAGTCGTACGCGAGGCCGTCTGCCGGGGCGGTTTCAGGGGAGCTGGGGGGCTATGGCGGCGACGGCGGCGTGCCCGCGGCGGGGAGGCCGCCACGGCCAGATCATATCCGTAGGAATAGCATTGGGATGGGGAGCTGGAGCTAGAGAGAGGACTGGGAATACCATTGGAAACGCCATCGCTGGCAGTTCTTTGAATTCCATATTAATTAGCCTGGAGAACAAGTCATCTTCATGGTTGCTAGCCTGCTGAACGCCGCGCGCGTGACACGCACGGTGCGTGACGGTGATCGTTCCAGCTCGCGCCAGGCAAGGCGGCGGCCGGCGAGGAGGCCGTCACACCCGTCGCTTGCTTGTCTCGCCGGAGAGGAGATCTGACGCGCGTTCCGGCCGTCGCAGAACACGCGTACCAGGTTCCTGCCATGGCATCACGAAGCTGGCCGTTCGGCAGAGAGCTAAGGCTGCGTATCCATGGCGGCGCGCACTCTTCCTCATCGGTTGCGCGGCTTCTCGCCACGGCGACGCACGCTGGCAGTCACGCCAGCGCAGCACCCATCGTCCCTGGTTCCTTGCTGCGATAGAGCGCCTGCGGCGATGGAAATAAGCGGAAGGGATGGATATCGGCGAGCCGTGCGCCGGAGGAGGACGACACGCCGGCGCGGGGCCGTTGTCGGGCCGTGCCGACCGCGTGCGCCGGCGTCCGCGGCTGACATGGGGGCATGGGGCTGGACGGTGTTTGGTTCGCCGACCAAGAGGCGGACGGTATTTCAATTACCGTCCGGCCTCAAGTGATTTTCAACCGTAGGATGGCATCTGTGCGGCTGAGATGGGACCCGGCGGCCTGGAGCGGGAAATTGTTGGTTTGGGCCGCGCCAAATGAAGGCCCAGCTCCCTGAGCCCATTAGCTCGCTGAGGCCCGTAGCCCGGTGTGCAGAGTTGCTTCATCTGGTTGCTCCGGCGCTCCCCGCCGGCGCCCGTACCTCGCCGCGGCTCCGTCGCTGCAAATTTTGAGAAGAACTTATAGCTTTCACAAAGGCTGGGAATTTCTTTAGATTAGGTCGTGTATCATATTGATGTAAAACTTTGGAAATTAATAAAGTTTGAATAATGTAACAATGCCTTGAACGTCGGAAGCAGTATGTGCTCCAATGCAAATTAAACTACCAGCTGATCGAACTTTCAATCTTTTTACTGGTTGTCTGAATTGTTGGCTCCGCTTTTATCATGGATGCCTACCTACGGAGTATCTCCCAGTATGTTGATACCAGCTTGGTAAAAGAAGCAATAATGCATGCCATGTCGATTTCAACAGCATGTCCGAGATGTGACATTTTTCATACAAGGAGACAGGAGAGGACAAACATTATTAACCTCTCTCGATCCACTACTTCTAGGCTGTGTTTATATCCGCAAAAAAATGTAAAAAGAGTCACATCGGATATTGTAGTATATTGTAACACTTTTCGTTTGTTTGTGGTAAATATTGTCCTATCATAGACTAACTAGGCTCAAAAAATTCGTCTGTACATTAAAACTATGCAATTAGTTTTTTTATTTACCTATATTTAGTACTCCATGTATAAGACAAAAGATTTGATGTGATAGGTGATAGGTGAATAGTACTCCATGAATGACGAGCGTGGTCACATTATGATTGGACACGAGATGAGACAGCTAGGCATATATGGCTCTGTTTAGTTTTTTACATGTAAACGCAAAAAAGCCGTAAACGCATTAAAGTGAAAATGAATCTTGCTAATTTGAAGTACTAAATGAAGTCTATTTACAAAACTTTTTGCATGAATGGGCTGTAAATCGCGAGACGATTCTAATGAGTCTACTTAATCCATGATTTTGCAACAGTGATGCTACAGTAACCATCCACTAATTATTAATTAATCATGGATTAATTAGCATCATTAGATTCGTCTCGCGATTTACAACCCATCTATGCAAAAAATTTTACAAATAGACTTCATTTAGTACTTCAAATGAAACTAAACACACCCTATATATATGGATGGATACACATGCATGCGTTTACTTGGTCCCGGAATGCATGCATGGGTATGGTATAGTACCAGCAAAAGCTGGCGCACTTCAGCCCGATTTGTTTTGTTTATAGAAGAGCGAACACACTTTGACCACTAATTAGGAGTGTCAAATAAAGATAATTTATAAAGCCAACTTTACAACGGCTGCGCTAGGAATCTGAAGAATCTAATGAGGTCTTTGACCGCGTGATTAGAGGATGGTTACTGTAGCATCACTGTTGCCAATCATCAATTAATTACCGTCATTAGATTCTCGCGAAAAATTACACTCAAACCTGAAGAGATTTGACAAATAAACTTCATTTAGTACTTCATGCGGAGCTTAAAGACGCATTCTAGAATGTTCTAGTGAAAACCAAACATGACATCTCTACTAAAAGAACGCTAGTTTTTTTTTTAAGATCAGCAACTAATCTATTAACATATTAGAATAGACAGCAAAGATTAAGAGCTCATCAGCAGCTGACGATCTATAACATATTGTCACTTTAATCTGCATGTAATATTCCTATTGAACATGCATATTACACATAAGTCCATAAAATAAATTGATTATATATTCAAAGGATAATAATGTAGCTAGGAAATAAAGCCTACAAGTAGAAACCTAGTCGTTGGCTAACCAACAATACAGAAAAGCTAGTCAGTGAGGTATATTTGAGACTGTCCAATCTAAACCAAAGCATGGCATGTAGCTCTAAACAAGAGAAGACAAACATGCTACTACTATTGCTACATATGTGTACAAATATATAGCACGCAGCTGGTTGGGACGGGAGACACGGTGCACGGTGTGTCACATGGGGCAGGTACGCAGCAGGATACTGTAGTTGAGCAGGCCGGGAGGAAGTATCCAAGGGGAAAGTTGCAGAGGAGTGAGGAGAGATCAGCTCAGCTCATATCAAGCAAGGGTCCCCTGCTGGCTGCTGCCGTGCTGCATCGCGGATAGTAGTGTACATGGGGAAGGAGGAATTATTTGGAGCAACGGACCGGACAAGGGGAACACGATGGATGCAACACTGATCGATGCACATACTTACTGTATTCAACAGTACAGCTAAACAACCCGTGATATATGCCAGATAATAACGGACCTGCATGCATGCATGCCTCGGAAGTCGACGACGTTTGTTGACTGCATTTGCTTAGAGCAACTATTATGGACGACTGGGAGCCGGCGGAATTCGACGTGGGAGAGAGATAAAATAAGAGAGAGAAGAAGCGGATGTTTTGCGAGACGCCGGCAGGAGCGGGCGGATGCGCGCGAGGAGGCTACTATTGGCTGCGGTGCTGCGCCGCTGGCTGTCCATTCGCCACCGCTCACGGCAGCTACAGCAGCAGCACTAAATGCATGCCAGAGTGGCGTCCTTTTCGACCGAGTGCTGCCGCAACCATTGCCCTTGCTCTTATGTGTTGTTGAGCGACCAAACTAAAATATGCGTTTTTAATTTTCTTGTAGTATATTTTCTTGCATTAGTATACAGATTAGTTAGTATTTTGATTAAGAGGCCTAGGCGCCTAGCAAGTCAAGCATGTAATTAATTTTTTCAGAAAAGCTAAGTCACTTCTTCAAAAAAAAAAAAACCCAAGTCTGATGAATCGGAGCTGCACGCATGAGTACATTATTTCTGGGGTTGAGGCAGAAAAAAAAAGGGAGGTCAATAATATGGTCATGATGTTTGCAATCATCCACTGCTAGCACTTTTGCAGATCTAGTACGTGTAGGGATCGATCACAATTCACAAGGCCGGCCTGAAGTGACGCTACGCTCAGGTCGACTCAGACTGATCGATATGCTCGTGTCTAGTACATGTCACGGCTTGCACAGTGATAGATGAGCCCCGGTACTATACTGCTCATGCATCCATGTGCGTACGTACTACTTCTACACACCACTCGATCAATCGATCGATCGATCATTGCAGATGTAGTAAGATACACATGTACAGTGAATTTCGATCATGCATGCATTATTCTCTGATCTGTTCTTCGTTGGCCTTACTTATGGATCGGAGTATGCGTGACTCTTCAGTTCGTCCGTCCGGTATGCTGCCGACATGCATGCTGCTAGGTGGTTCCAAGAACACATGGATGCATGCATGCATGTGTATGGATCGGATAAACAAGTGGCCATGCACAGGCCTGCATGAAATACCAGCAAGCTGGTACTGTACGGACTCTACTGCTAGTTATGATTATGTAGCCCCAAGCTTCAGCTTTTACTTGTTGTCTCGCCTCGATCAGGGTGTAATCGTATCGAGAGAGTGACGTTTTTTTATTCTTGGACAGAATCGAGAGTGACACTTGTGTCACATTCTTCTCATCATCTATTCGCGCATGGGTTGGTCCATGCCGATGATAGATGTGCCTTATCAGTATCAGGCGGTTTATTAGTTTTTTTTTGCTCTGAACCTGAGTTAATAATTAATTTGACTACTTGATATCTGAATAATGTGCGCATTCTGTATTATTTATTCTCTCCTTAACAGTGCTTGATCTGATCTGGCTATTGTCCCAAATCTTGGCACCTCCACACGCACACTCATCCGTTTATATGGAAGATAAAACTAAAACGTACAGGTGAAGAACAGTACGTATGTATTAAAAAATTTCTGTAGCACGAAAGGAGAATAAGGCATGGGGGCCATGCTATGCGCGGACCACCGGAGCACTCATCTTTGTAGCGAGGGTCACGTGAATGGATACACTAGACGACACCTAATATTCGCCCGTTGCCACGCGAGCAGCCTTACTCGCAGGCAGCAGCCGAGCATGTCGATCTGCTGCACTCATCAGTCACTGCCATTGTCATGCCCTATGCGTGTAGCCTACTACACAGAGCCAGAGCTGCCTGATCAGCCCTCTAGCTAGTACCACTGTACTGAACGCATGCATGCTTGCAAATTAAGCCTGCGCAAATGCTACAAGAATGCACAAGAACGAGATACATACTAGCTAGTGTACCTGCGCGCGCAGAATGCCAAAATGATCTGATCGAGGCCCGCCGCCCTGCTATCATTCCGGCAGTATATGTGTTAGCATTCAGAATTTTCACTTGTGTCGTCGGACATGCCAACGACAGACAAATACCCGTGATCGGTCGATCGGGGTCCTCCTCACTGCAAGAGCCAACAAGCTTGTTTCCTAGCTTATAGCTAGCACCAACAAGCTCTTGCTGCAGCTGATCATACTGATTGTTGCATCGCATTTGCCTTTTCCTTTCTACTTAAGTTGCTTCTTTTGCATTCTGCCTTGTGTATATATTCTGTCCACCATCGTTCATTCCTTATCCACCGCCACATCAGGCACCGTGTAGTTACTACTGCTTGCTCACCCTCTTTGGCTGATTGCACTGCCCAACACCCACGATTTTCAGAAATATATATTGTGTTGAAATAATTTATTAAGTTATTGGACCGATGGCCAAGAAGGAGGGGTTGTTTCAAAGAGTACGAGCATTATGCTAGGCGCCGTTGGACAGAACAGGAGAAGGCGTTGAAAAGGTCCAAAATAATGTTAAATTCAGAGCTAAGGTTTATCATATCCTATTAAAATTTGTACTACATTTCTCCTAATGCAAACTATAAGTCCATTCAATTAATTTTGTTCTAATTTATTTTATTTACCTTTGACCATCAAATATCAAACTCCAATGGGTTGATTACTTCACCATAAACCATATTTTCATACTTTTAAACAAACCAGCATAGTACCTGTGCGTTGCTACGGTTAATATCATCAACTCTATGTTCATTCACTTCATATATACGTCGTGTCGTGATTGTGCGAGACATTGATTGTCCATGTTCTGATCGGGATTCCGATTGATTTGTCCGGGTTCCGATAAGGATTAGGATTGATTTGTCCGGACTCTATCTGTTTAGGATTCCAATTGATGGACCAATGAAATATTGCTTACTTTAAAAATAGTAGAGATAGAGATGGTATAGGAACACTTAATATTTGAAAATATATTTAAATAACTCCTGCTATTATATATATTTATATGGTTATAATTTTAGTGCTTCCTCCACTCATTTCTAGTAGGTGTATTAGGACTTGAGAAAGTTTCTTGAGTTCTACTTTATTCGTTATATATTGCTAGAAAATCAATATTGTACCAAAAATCTATGAAATATAAATTTATTTACTTATTAGCTTTTCATATTTCATATTAGTATAATATTGATTTTACTTATTATACAACACTTGCACTAATATGAATTTATTTACTTATTAGCTTTTACTTATTAGTATACAGTAAGCGTGATTTTGCTGATTATTAGTAAGTAGTTATAAAGTTTGACTTTCAAAAATTCTATTACTCCTAGAAAAGTGCTAATGGCCTTGTTTGGTTACCGGCGCCATTTTAGGATCTCTAGAATGCACGCTTCCCAAAAAAGAATCGCATATATAGAGTGCTAAATAAGTTTATATGTAAAATCTTTTTAGAGATGTGTATAATTTTTCGCGATGAATCTAATGACGGTAAGTAATCGATAGTTGGCTACAGTGCTGTTACAGTAACTATTCTCTAATCACGCGGTCAAAGGCCATTAGATTTTTCAAAGCTCCTAGCACAGAGGTTCTGTAGTTAGTTTTATAAACTGATTTTATTTAACACTATAATTAGCGATCAAAATTTCATAACACTTTCTAGCGCGGAAACCAAACAAAGTCGTATGCCGCACGAGGCGTAGCCGCATCTGCTAGACTGCTGCTGGCTGGAAAAGTGTTAGAGTACTCCTGGAAATCCGAGTCGCTTTTTCATGGCACGTTCGTGGCCTAGACACGGATTCCTGGTTGAGCTGCGGCTGCCTGCCATAGGATTCTTGGGCCTCGAGCGACGTGCCTGATCTCTCTCATGCAACAAGTCAAATGCTCACCAAAAAAAGCTACTAGTAGCTACTAGTTGCTGAAGCATTGTTGTGTTGACCTAAACGTTGGTTTCCTTTCCAGCTACGTATCACATGCGCATCATGGTTGATCGAATTAGTCTGCAGGGCCAATGGGGCCTGAGTGTTTATAATGACCTGTCTTGATCGAGAGGGGTTGTCTGAACACCAACCCAAGCTAGTTCAGAAATCAGAATGTGAACAAGACACGTAGCATTATGTTTGTTCATGTTGACATATACTGTAGCACAAAGTATACGTAAAAAATAAGACCTTATTTAGATGCAAAATGTTTTGGATGTAAAGTATTATAGCACTTTCGTTTGTATTTGATAATTATTATCTCGCCATAGGTTAATTAGGCTCAAAAGATTCGTCTCCCAAATTATAGTCAATATGTAATTAGTTATTTTGTTTAGCTACATTTAATATTTCATGCATGCGTTCAAAGATTCGATTTGATGGAGAATCTTGTAAAATTTTGGAATTTCAAGTGCATCTAATCAAGGCCTAAGGCTACCAGCAAAGCTTGGATTTTATGTTTATTTTGACGCTTCAGAACCTTCATTCTATCAAAACGTGTTCCAGAATAAGAGAAATTGTAGAAACTCCGGCAAAAAAGAAAAACATCTGAACAACATAATGTTTTTAAGACCGAATCCTCATCATCATTAACGGTTTGTTGTCATCAAAACGCGTTAGATAATAAGAGAAATCCACGAACAAGAAAAAAGCACCTGAAACATTGTCTTTAGACTGAATCATCGTTAGCGGCGATCTAATCTATTCTTTAGTTGCTCAATGCATGTACGGAACCGTAAAAAATATCTTGTGCCGCATTTAAATTCCTAGTTGTTGACGCAAATCTCGGTCAACACACGAACACACTAGATCGTGCGGCGCGAGAAAGAGCTCGATGCAGCTCTCTCTGCGTGGAGCGGTCAGACCGGTCTAAAGGACCGGTCAGACCGGTCGCCGGTGAGAATCGGCGACGGCCGACGAACGCGAACCCGGGAGGGACCCCGTCAGGGTAGGCGCACGTAGGGTTGTTCTAGGATCGGCAGGCCACCTAGAACGCCTTCAAACATCGCGGAGACGAAGGAAGAACAGCAGAGGGGGTTGGAAAAGCTAGGGTTTGGAGAAAAGGATAAAAAGTAGAGTTTGTATTGATTTTGTTCGATTGTATCTCTAATCGGCCGTGACCCTTTATATTTATAGGGTGGGGTGGACTTATCCCGCAAGAAATCCTGTTTACAGATCTAAATCTATAAAAATCTCTAGTTGTACTCGGACTCCACCTAGACCGGTCAGACCGGTCGGACCTACCGGTCAGACCGGTCGGCCACTGCCGGACAGACCACAGTGCCTTGACCAGTCAGACCGCTCGGTCATACCGGTCAGACCGGTTGGTGCCAATTTTGGCTGTCAACATATGCCCCCCTGTTTTTTTGGTAAAGCTTGCTTACCAAAAAACATTCTTCTGAGCCGAAATTGTCTAAGGGCGATGATTAACACTACATCGGCCATGTTTTGCTCAAGTCAATGTTGAAACAACTTGTTTGGGCTGCCACACCTTCTTCATTGTCGCTGACGTCTTCGGCACGGTCTCCACTTGTTGTCCCATTGTCTCCTTTTTGCGCATATGTTGCAGCCTTCACTTCTGAGTATGAGACAAACCTGAGGGACACCACCTCGGCTGTAAATATTTTGAATCTTGCTCCTTGCTCTTCCCATTCCCTTTGCTGCAATCAACATCTTGCTTGACCGGATTATTGCTAGCAATAATCGGTCTTTGTAATAATGCATGATTTGGATACATAGGAGGATATTGAATATAATATGATTGCATATGCATCCTACTATAATCCATAGGTGTATAACAGTAAGGATACCAACAATACCATGGAGCAATCGGTCCACTAGATGAAGTATAATTACTTTGACTCGATTGCTCTTGATGTCTTGACGATGATCCCTTATCCTTGACTTCGCTTTGTGGCCCCTTCTGTCTCTGAGCACTCCCTTCCTTCTCATATTTGGCCAAGAGTTCTTTAAAACTCGGCCTTGTCTTAATTTTGGAGGAGTTCCCAGATTTACTGGGCGCACCGGTCAGACCGGTCCCATGACCGGTCAGATCGGTCAAACCGGTCAGACCGCCGCTGTGGCCGGTCAGACCGGTCGACTTGTTGTCGGCCTCCTTCTTGTCTTGCCCCCCGAGTGTTTTTACACCTTGAGGGATCTCGTGTGTCAGCTTCTTTTCAGGTCTTTCATCACCAATAACTACATTCTTCCCCTTTGTTGATTCGGCTTGACTCGGCCGAACTAGCACTTTAGGATTACTCAATTCTAACATATGGACTAGGAAAGGAGTCTGATCAATTTGCATATTAGAAAGAACCAATCGTCCTTCATTAATGGCCGATTGAATTTGTCTACGTAACACATTGCAATCATTAGTAGCATGTGAGAAAGTATTATGAAATTTGCAATATGCTCGCCGTTTCAACTCTTCAGGCGGCGGTAGAGTATGTGACATTTTGACGTATCCAATCCTACATAACTCATCAAATATCCTTTCGCACTTGGATACATCAAAAGTAAATTTCTCATCTTGCCGATTTTTCTGAATCGGCTTAAGAGCAGAACAAGTAAATGGTTTAGCTTGAGATGGCCAAGCAAACTCAGCAGCATACACATCATTAGATTCATCGTCCGAACAATTTGAATTGCATTCTAAAGTATGCACACTAGAACGATGATGTCTTTGAGACTCCTGAGGCTCTTTGCTTCGGCTTTCTATAGCCAAAGCTCTTTGATGCACCTGAGTAACGGTAAAGAAATCATAGCCCTCTAATCTTTCTTTAATATGAGAGCGCAATCCATTAAAAGCCAAATCAGCTAAATCCTTTTCTGCAATATTCACACTAAAGCACCGGTTTTTTGTATCGCGGAATCGTCTTATATAATCATTGACAGATTCATCACGCGATTGTCTAACCGATGTTAAGTGAGACAATTTAAGCTCATCATGCCCACAGAAAAAGTGCTCATGGAACTTCTGCTCTAATTGTTCCCATGAGACAATAGAATTAGGTGCCAACGATGAAAACCATGAGAAAGCGGTTCCAGTTAAGGATAAAGAAAATAAACGCACTTTCAACTTGTTTATTGAACCAGCTTCTCCTAATTGGGCAAGATACTGACTAATATGCTCAAAAGTACTCCTAGTATCTTCTCCACTGAATTTAACAAACTCAGGCAACCTAAAACCAGCAGGGTATGCAACCGAATCAAACGAAGTAGGATACGGCTTTTGGTATGTGCGGGTTTTGCTTCTAACATCCACTCCAAAACTTTCTCTAAGCAAATTAGCCAAATCATTCTTATAATCAGTAAGCATTTTATCAAAATTACTCGAAGAATTTGGCTGTATGGATGTAGATACCTCTCGCTGGTTTGAAACAAACTGACCGGATGGACCGGTCGGACCGGTCGGTACGACCGGTCGAACCGGTTGGGGGGAACCGGTCTGACCGGGCTGATATACCGGTCTGACCGGTCTCTGCCGGTTTTGCCAACGCTGCACATATCGGTCGAACATCTCGTCGGAGATAGGACCGGGGTGTGGCACTGAATTCCTGGAGATTTCTGGTGGTGTGTACTGAACAATCTCGTTCGTTCGGCTAATGTTGGCCGAACCAGGAATACTTATAATATGATCAGTGTATGTGGGTGTAACAGTTTGACCACTGAAATAATTTATCAGCATCCCATATTGAGGTTGACTCATAGGAGATGCTGCCGATGGTTGAGGAACATAAAATTCAGAAGTAGAAACAGATGGAGGTTCATCGGCTGATTCTGGTTTCTTACCAGCCGATTCCCTTTCCTTAGAGCTAAGCCAATTAACCCAATAAACATCATGCTCAGCTAACAATTTCTGAATTTGTTCCATAGTAACACCAGAAGGTGGAGCAGTTGCAGCAGGTGTTACCTCAGTAGATGCATCCGAGGAGGTAGAAGTGAAGTCGATCTCTTTGATCTTGGTGACCTTGCCACCTCGACCGACCTTGATGCTCGCAAGCGCCGCTTGTAGATCTTCTTCATCACGCTTCTTCTTGCGCTCCTCCAGCAGCAAACGAACGTCCTCCGGAAGATGCTCATATGAAGGGATGATGTTCTCATTGTCGATTTCTGTGTTAGAGCCCATCTTCTTGGAGTAGATTAGATCGGTTTTATTAACCAAGATCTTTCTTCCCCAGCGGAGTCGCCAAAAAGTATGTTGACACAAATATCGGTCAACACACGAACGCACTAGATCGTGCGGTGCGAGAAAGAGCTCGATGCAGCTCTCTCTGCGTGGAGCGGTCAGACCGGTCTAAAGGACCGGTCAGACCGGTCGCCGGTGAGAATCGGCGACGGCCGACGAACGCGAACCCGGGAGGGACCCCGTCAGGGTAGGCGCACGTATGGTTGTTCTAGGATCGGCAGGCCACCTAGAACGCCTTCAAACGTCGCGGAGACGAAGGAAGAACAGCAGAGGGGGTTGGAAAAGCTAGGGTTTGGAGAGAAGGATAAAAAGTAGAGTTTGTATTGATTTTGTTCGATTGTATCTCTAATCGGCTGTGACCCTTTATATTTATGGGGTGGGGTGGACTTATCCCGCAAGAAATCCTGTTTACAGATCTAAATCTATAAAAATCTCTAGTTGTACTCGGACTCCACCTAGACCGGTCAGACCGGTCGGACCTACCGGACAGGCCACAGTGCCTTGACCGGTCAGACCGCTCGGTCATACCGGTCAGACCGGTTGGTGCCAATTTTGGCTGTCAACACTAGTATGTCATTATTAAAAATAGTATATTATAGCTTTCTAAGGCATGAAAAGATTACGTAGGTTCTGTTTGGGAGGGTTCCGGCCCCTTGTAAAAATGATGGAGTCGGAGTTGGAGCAGGTAAAGTTGGGTTTTGTGGCTCTACCTTCTCGCAGATAAATTCGTTGCTCCACCTTTTCATATGGTACAGTATAAAACCGCTCTATTTTTTAAGTGTTTGGTAGGACTTCAACAAAAACTGACGAGGAAGCTAGAGTTGGAGCCCTGCCAAAGAATTCGTGTAGTCATGAGGCGTGTAGTCATGTCCGTAACTAATGGTAGGTGAAGTGTTTAATGCTAGCAACTTTCATTCAGATGACAGACCGAAGAGTTAAAACTTGTCCAGAGTACGGTGATTGTTGAGCGAGCCGCAGTCTGAAAAATGAAGAGGACGCAGCAGATAGACTTCAGATTACCGTGTGGTACAGTAGACGAAGACCAGGGACGCAGCCACGACCATGCGTCCTATTTATTTGGAGTAGTGCAAACCCAGGTCTTGTTTAGATATAAAATTTAAAATTCCAAAATTATCCTATCGAATAAGAATTTTAAATACATGGAGTATTAAATTTGGATAAAATAAAAAACTAATTGCATAGTTTGCTTGTAAATTACGAGACGGATTTAATGAACCTAAGCAGACCATGTTTAGATATTAAATTGCTACAGTAAATACATGCTATTGACGGATTAATTAGATTCATTAGATTCATCTCACGGCTTACGGACGGAATCTGTAATTAATTTTGTGATTAGTTTATATTTAATACTTCAAATGTGAAAAGATTTCTTTTCAAAAAGTTTACAAGTGCATCCAAACGAGGGCCCAGTGCTGTGCCCTTGTGATGTGAAGAGAAGCCCGTGTTGATGCACAATCAATTGGTTGGACGAACAGCTTTTGCTCCGTATAATTTGGGCCCCAGAATTCAAAGGAATTGAGCTCCCCTGGTGCCTGTAGCCCTCCCTGTAGGCGAAGGAGGCCATGGCAGAGGTGCACGAGAACGAGTTCAGGTAGTAAGGCCCCGTTTCGCGATTTTGTGATGAAAAGTTACTGTAGTACAATTTGTTATTACTTGACAAATAATATCTAATCATGAACTAATTAGGTTTAAAAGATTCATCTCGTGCTAATCAGTTAGACTGTGTAATTAATTATTTTTAACTACATTTAATGTTTTATGCATGTGTTTGAAAATTCAATGTGACGGTTACTATAGCAAATTTTTTGGGAAGTGAACGGGGCCTAATTGAGCTGCCTGCCCGCCGCGCGGCCGCCTGCGCGCCGATGAAGGCCGTGTTTAGATGTTTTGCAAAAAAATTTTGCGATGAAATCTTGCGAATTTGAAGTACTAAATGAAGTCTATTTACAAATTTTTTTGCACAGATGGGTTGTAAATCGCGAGACAAATCTAATGAGCCTACTTAATCCATAATTGCAACAGTGATGCTACAGTAATCATCCGTTAATTATGGATTAATCATGAATTAATTAGCATCATTAGATTCGTCTTGCGATTTACAATCCATCTGTGCAAAAAGTTTTATAAATAGATTCACTTGTCTTGGTTCTTGTCCATTTGCATGGGATAAGCTAGCGTGATCCTCCTCTTTGCACTAAAGGATCTGTTGATGGACAGAGCGGTCATGGCTATCAGAAAGTATATTTGCTTTGTTCAATTGGTTTCTCAGCTAGCTAGTCAGCAATATTTTTCTTTTATATCAAAATAGCATTAGGGCTTATTTAGATGCATAAAAGTGAATCCGTAAAGCATAGAATACTTTCGTTTGTATTTGGTAATTATTATCCCGTCATGGTTTAACTAGGCTCAAAAGATTCGTCTCGCAAATTATAGACAAACTGTGTAATTAGTTATTTTGTTTAGCTACATTTAATACTTTATGCATGCATTCAAAGATTCGATATGGCGTGAAATTTTGTAAAGTTTTGAAATTTTGAAGGAAACTAAACAAAGCCTTAGTCATCAGACAGTAGTATTTTTTTCTTACAATAAATCTGCACCAGCTACCAGCCACAGCCAGCCGAACAGAACGAGTCCACGCATTTCACTAGCTTTGACATCTCTTTCCCTAAATTAGGCACTCGACCACGGCCATTCATAGAAATTGTTGTAACCATAGCTGCATATAATACAAGTACTATAGATACCGCCAACAAGCAGGAGTTACATTTTTGAAGAACCAAGCAGGAGTTTTATAAAAGTACTCCGTCTATAGAATAGGAAGAACAGTAGTAGCATTGGACAACTCCATCTATCGATGAAGAAGGGAAACTGGGAAAGGATCAAGACCCTACATATATAGTACACCCTAGAAGAGAAGAGAATTGGTTGTTGTTGGAGCGAGCGAGCGGCGAGCCCGAGCAACGCAACGCAACACAATGCTCTCGGCTCCATGGCCGGCCGTGCGTGCAAATGGAAGCATGCCAAGGAACAGGACGACGATGCAGCGAGAACAACGAGACGAAAAAGGGCGCAAGAAAAGGCGAGACCCTTTTTCCATTGGGGAGCCTGAAACGAGGCCACACATGCAAGTCAAGACACCACCGGAAAGCCGGCCGGGGTCCAGTCCACGATGCACCAGCTAGCCTTTTGCAAACTACAGTATAGCAGCAGCGATAAAAGTAAACATCCCGATCTCTATGACGAGAGTCAAAACTCAAAAAAACGCGACTAGTTAAACTAAACAAATGCAAATTAAGTACAAGTGCTAGTATGAATGAGACAATGATCGAGTAGCTAGCTAGGACGAGGGCCACATGGACATGACCAACGTGCATGCAGTGCCGTGCAGTGCAGGGTCCAGTCCAGCAAACCACCCGGCCGGCGTGCGCCTGCCCAACAAACTGTAACCATCACCATGCTCAATACTGGCTGCGGGACAACATTGTTCAAGTCCCCACACAGCAGCCTCAGCATTGCCAATCCTTATATGTGCGTGTTCTTCAGTTTTCAAGCTAGCCATGGATTACCCTTTTTGTTGGCGCTATGGACATGCATTCTTTCAAAAGAAACATTTTTTCTATAAATTATGACCAATTTTATTTTTAGAAAAGGTTACTGCATTTATCTCTATCGTTCAAGGTAAATGCTGCACATTTTGGCAACAACCTTGATCGTAATGCTTTTTATGATGAAACAATAAGAGTAAAGTATACCAGCGGTGGTAAGCTGATCTTATATGCTTTTTATGTGAACTACAAGAAAATATCGATGATCTTCAGTTGGGTGCAACCTATAGCTGCAAGTGGTTCATCATTTCCGTGGCTCTGGACTGGCAGTGTGAGCTTCTTATCAACCAAGTTAGTGCGAAGCTACAGTGCAAGATGACACATGATTTGAGCAGCAGCAACTCTATTCGTCGACAATGGTGCAACCACTCAGTGATAGAAATGGTAATGTCACTTGGGAGTTGTCAAGGATCAGTGCCGGTTGTCATCTCTGTTGGGGCTAAGGTGCCATGGATTGAATTGTTTGCTGAACAGTGTCAAGACCGATCAGTGGAAGGTGAAGCACTGCTCCAAATTTCCATGGGATCCCAGTAGTTGCGGCTTGAGGGCAAGCCGCATTTCAAGTTTTGGGAATATCATGGACAGGCCCTCTCGGAGTGACTGCCAGATGGGCTAGGCGATGGGAACGGCTAAAGCTACAAAAAGAAAGGACCGGACGCTGGGAACGTCATCGAACAGAACACAAGACGTAGTCATCTTCCTCCTCAGGACTCTGTCCTCTGTATCTCTTGCTTTTCTTGATCCCTCACCCTAGTTCTTGCTATTTCCTACCCAATCCCTCTAATCCTTCTACAAAATTGTATCAAATACTCTTGCTATTGTGATTTGGAGGACTAGGACCGTAACAGGTTTGGAGATCGATGAGAGAAGCCTGCTACTGCAAAACTACATACAGCAAAGTGTACTCTATGTTAGAAGCGACGGCGAACAAAACGATGTAAAATAGAAAGATCAAACCGCAGAAAGACACGAAGATTTAACGTGGAAAACCCCTCCAATGCGAAGGGTAAAAACCACGGGCGCCAGCCAGCAAGAACTTCACTATATCGGGTGTTTGTGTACAACGCCTAGCGGCGGCTTACAAGAGGAATAATAGGATTGATATTCTCCGGTGAAGCCTATGGGTTAGATATATAGGAGAGTCACGTGGTCTCCTCAACTTCTACTAGCAATGTGGGATTAAAAGTTTGCACCACATGGGCCTTAATGGGCCAAGCCCAAATTCCAACACTCTCCCATCAGAATTTGGATCACAATATAACATACTCCACCTTGAGACAAATTCCTTCTTGTAGCATATCAAAATCATCACCTGAACACAACAAAGAACAGAACTTCTGGCGCCAAATAGCCTCTTGGGCTAAACTGTCAAACCAACTAAGCTTGAGCAAAGCTCAAAATTAGCTACAGGAACTGGTTTAGTCATCATATCAGCTGGATTATCATGAGTACTGATCTTGCATACCTTCAATTTACCTTGTGAAATAACATCACGAACATAATGGTACTTGACATCAATATGCTTTGTCCTTTCATGAAACATCTGATCTTTAGTGAGGCAAATAGCACTTTGACTGTCACAGAATAGATCAATGCAAGAACCAACTCCACACAGCTCAGTAAACAAACCTTTCAGCCAAACTGCCTCCTTGCACGCTTCAGCAATAGCCATATATTCTGCTTCTGTGGTAGACATAGCAACAACAGGCTGCAAAGTAGCCTTCCAACTCACAGCACAACTGCTAACAGTGAACACATAACCTGTGAGTGACCTGCGCCTATCCAAATCAGCAGCATAATCTGAATCCACATAACCAATGAGTCCCTGATCAGTTCTCCCAAACTTCAAACAAGAATCTGCTGTTCCTCTGAGGTACCTGAAAATCCACTGAACTGCCTTCCAGTGTTCTTTACCAGGATTAGACATGTATCTGCTAACCAAACTCATAGCATATGATAAATCTGGGCGAGAGCAAACCATGGCATACATCAAAGAACCAACAGCACTAGAATATGGGACTTTTGACATGTATTCAACATCCTCCTCAGAACTAGGGCACTGAGCAGCTGACAATTTAAAGTGAGGTGCAATAGGAGTACTAACTGGCTTTGAATCATGCATATTGAAACGCTGAAGAACCTTGTTAATGTAATTATGCTGACTAAGAAATAATAAACCAGATTTTCTGTCTCTAGTAATCTCCATACCTAGAATTTTCTTAGCAACACCAAGATCCTTCATATCAAATTCACTACTCAACAATTTCTTTACTGTAGTGATTTCTTTTCTGCTCTTGGCAGCAATAAGCATGTCATCAACATATAACAGCAAGTATATAGGTGATTCCTCAACAATCTTAATGTAAACACAGCTATCATATTCAGATCTTTTAAAACCATGTAACAACATAAATGAATCAAACCTCTTATACCACTGACGAGGAGACTGTTTCAAACCATACAAGGATTTCTTTAATTTGCAAACATAATTCTCTTTGCTTGGCACTATGAATCCTTCTGGCTGATCCATGTAAATTTCCTCCTCAAGCTCTCCATGTAAAAATGCAGTCTTCACATCTAACTGCTCAAGCTCAAGATCATGCATAGCAACAATACTAAAGAAAGTCCGAATTGAGCTATGCTTCACAACTGGAGAGAACACATCATTATAGTCAACACCAGGAATCTGACTGAAACCTTTTGCAACTAACCTTGCCTTAAATCTTGGAGGCTCACTAGAAGACAAACCCTCCTTTCTCTTGAAGACCCATTTGCAGCGAACAGTCTTCTTTTTCTCAAGCAAGCTTACAATCTCCCATGTGTCATTCTTCTCAAGAGACTGCATCTCCTCATGCATAGCTGAGATCCACTTCTCCTTATCAACTGAATCAATGGCTTCAGAATATGTTGCTGGCTCACTAGCATCCTCCACCTGTTCAGCACAACTCAAAGCATAATAAGTCAGATTACACTCCTCAATTAAACGGTTTGGAGGTCCACAACTCCTCTTTGATCTGCGAAGAGCAATAGGTAAATCTACATCCTCCTCATGCTGCAAATCAGACTGTGAAACTGGAGGTGAGTGCTGAACAGTATCAGGAACACTATCCGAAACATCATTACCAACAACTTCATTTTCCTGGTCATCCATAAGCTCCACCTGCACACTAACTTGTGACTGCAATTTCTCAACTAAAGCATCATCTGTGGACAAACTGTCAGTAAACATCATAGATTCATTGAAAACAACACTTCTGCTCATAAAAGTCTTTCTAGTTTCAGGATTCCACAATTTATATCCTTTGACTCCCGAACCATAACCAAGAAATAGACATTTAATAGCTCTAGGCTCTAATTTTCCATTATCAACATGAGCATAAGCAGTGCAGCCAAAAACTCTCAAGTGTGAATAATCTGCAGGTGTACCAGACCATACCTCAATAGGAGTCTTCTTGTTGAGTGGAATAGAAGGCGATCTGTTGATCAAATAACATGCTGTATTAGCAGCCTCAGCCCAAAAACGCTTGTTCATATGGGCATTGGACAGCATGCAACGAGCCTTCGAGATGATAGTCCTGTTCATACGCTCGGCCACACCATTCTGCTGAGGAGTGTATGGTATGGTGTGATGCCTAACAATGCCTTCTTTTCTGCAATAATCATCAAAAGCATCCGAACAGAACTCTCCACCATTATCAGTTCGAAGCACCTTGACTTTCTTCTCAGTTTGCCTTTCTATCATAACTTTCCATTCTATAAAAGCAGCAAAAGTATCATCTTTGCTTTTCAGAAAATAAGGCCAGACTCTTCTAGAGTAATCATCAATAATGGTAAGCATATAACGAGCACTACCATATGAAGGCTTACGTGAAGGACCCCACAAATCAGCATGAACATAATCAAGTGTACCTTTTGTGGTATGAACAGAGGTATTGAATTTGACCCTCTTATGCTTACCAAATACACAATGCTCACAGAACTTCTTGCCACTCAGAATGCAGCCATCCAGCAGGTTTCTCTTCATCAATTCTGCCATACCGAGTTCACTCATGTGTCCAAGACGCATATGCCAAAGGTCAGTCTTACTAGGTTCAGCATTAGCAACATTAGCAGTAGAAACAGAACCGTGCAAAGTACAACCTCTGAGAACATATAAATTTGAAGGATTGAGATCACCCAGCAAACATACAAGAGAACCTTTAGATACCTTCACAACTCCACCTGAACCGGTGTATTTGAGTCCTTCTTTATCAAGTGTGCTCAACGAGATCAGATTTCTTTTCATCCCTGGTATGTGCCTTACATTCTTCAGTATGCGAATCATGCCATCATGGGTCTTGATCTGAACAGAGCCAATGCCAATAATCTCACACGGGTTATCATCTCCCATGCGCACAAAATCACCGTTCTGCAAAGACTCATAGGAACTGAACCAATCTCTATTAGTGCAGATATGAAAAGAACATGCAGAATCAAGAATCCACTCATCATGACCAGCAACACAACCAGCAAAGACAACCAAACAATCTGACTCAGAGTTTTCACCAGCAGAAGCAACACTAGCCTTACCATCAGATTTATTTTTCTTCTTCTCCTTATTCTGCAATTTACAGCAATCCTCAATCATATGAGATTTCTTCTTGCAATACTTACAGAATTTCTTCTTGGGACCTTTGGACTGGGAGCGGCCTCTACCGTCATTGCTCTTGCCACGATCGTTGTTATCACTTGAGGATCTTTGCTCTGATCTGCCTCTGACATGCAAAGCGTCGCCCCTAGAGGACGAGCCATCTGTCTGCACCATGCCTTTCATCTTCTCCTTAGACTGGAGTGCCTCACAAACTTCCGCAAGGGTTAGTTCATCACGGCTTAATAGTATGGTGTCACGGAAACTTGCATAAGAACTTGGCAAAGAGCATAATAAAAGAAGACCTAAGTCCTCATCTTCATACTTAACCTCCATCGACCCTAGTTCAGCAACGATCTCCTTGAAGACAGATAGGTGACCCATCACCGAATCACCCTCATGCATCTTAAGCGTGTACAGCTTCAACTTCATATGCAATTTACTGGTAAGATCCTTCGACATGCAGATCGATTCCAGTTTTAGCCACAATTCTGCAGCAGTCTTTTCCTGCAGCACTTCTTGTAGAATATTATTAGATAGATGAAGCTGAATAAGAGAAAGAGCCTTACGGTCCTTGCGCTTCTCCTCATCGGTCCACTCATCCTTCTTTTTCTTCCCGAATTTTTCCAGCGCCTCATCAAGATCATTGGTTTGCGCCAGAATAGCTCTCATCTTGACTTGCCACAGCGAGAACCTTGTCTTGTAGTCCAACATCGGTAGATCATACTTCATCGACGCCATCACGAAACCCAAACTTGAAACCACGGCTCTGATACCACTTGTTAGAAGCGACGGCGAACAAAACGATGAAAAATAGAAAGATCAAACCGCAGAAAGACACGAAGATTTAACGTGAAAAACCCCTCCAATGCGAAGGGTAAAAACCACGGGCGCCAGCCAGCAAAAACTTCACTATATCGGGTGTTTGTGTACAACGCCTAGCGGCGGCTTACAAGAGGAATAATATGATTGATATTCTCCGGTGAAGCATATGGGTTAGATATATAGGAGAGTCACGTGGTCTCCTCAACTTCTACTAGCAATGTGGGATTAAAAGTTTGCACCACATGGGCCTTAATGGGCCAAGCCCAAATTCCAACACTCTCCCATCAGAATTTGGATCACAATATAACACTCTACAGCAAATAAAAGGCGAAAGAAGAAACGATGGGCTGAGCTTGCCGGTCGCAAAGGGCAACGGCATGCACGCCGGTGACCACCGTATCCCCATGCCGACGATGACGATGATGCTGATAGTGAAACGGTGACAAACAAAGCCGGACAGCTATGGAGACGCCACCAGAGAATCTCTTCTTCCGTTCTTCGTCATGCGGTTCCTGTCCGGTTCAGAGAGACGAGCTGAGCTGATGGTTCAGCAGCCAAGCCAATGCCATTGCCATGGTCAAAAGAAGAATGCATGGGCAAAGTTCAACACGAGACTTGCTAAAAGACTCGAAGACAACAACGTCTCGACCTCCTAGCTGTGTACACTCGTGTCGCTGCGTGCAAATCTGGAGTAGCTAGGATTCCTCCCAAGGCTGAGATCAGAGATCACCATCATATCCTTTCTGTAAACGAGAACTAGTCAGAAAGTTGAATCGAGTAGTAATGCAATTTATTTTTTTTGTAGGAAAGTAGTGATGCAATGACCTACCGGTACACAAGACCCAGTACATGAAAGATAAGTTACCGATGTATTAGATGTTAAGGCCCTGTTTTGTTTCCAAAATTTTCATACAGTACCTATCACATCGAATATTCGAATACATGCATAGTATTGAATGCAGTTGAAAAAATAATTAATTACACAGCTCAACTGTAAATGATGAGACAAATCTTTTAAGCCTAATTAGTTCATGATTAGACATTAAATGTCAAATAACAACGAAAGTGCTATAGTAGTCAAATTCAAAAAAATTCACGAACTAAACAGGCCCTAAATATTGCAAATGCAACTGTGTTCATCTATCTTCACATATCACATACAGGTAGTAGGTTTATGCTAATTAAAAAGGTGAACAATTTAAAGAATACTGGTAATGTATTCTTTCCACATCCGCTTGATCTTTTCAAAAAAAAAAAAGTTCAGTTGTCTCATTCAGCCCTCGATCGAGCTTCTAATTTACTTTCCACATCCGCTTGATCTTGCAGGGAAGAAGTATTTCCTCTGGTGTCACTAGCATCTCCCCCATCCCCACTAGTAGTAGTGAAACAATCAATTTTCCTTTCGAACCTCGCATAGTTGTGTGATATCTTACCATTACTAATTATTACTAATTGGAGGTTTGTTTTAAACCCTCACGTCCTTTTATAAAAATTCTTATAAAAATCAGAAACAACAAACCATCCATCCTACAACTCTAATCACAATAGTCATTGGATATATTATCTTTCATAATAAATTATCCACCTCCAACATTATGAAAATATACTAAATTACCCACCTCTACCATTATAAAAAATTCTAATGTAACCCCCTAATCTCCATGTAAATTACTCATCTATACTATTATAAAAACAAAGCAAATAATCCCCTAAATTTGTATATAAATTATCCAATTATATTATTATTAAAAGTTAAAGTAACTTCTAAATCTGAATCTAATGATGTAACTATAATAAAATATTAAAGTGCACCAATATAAAATTATAATACTATTTTTTATCATCATTAATATATTATTTATATTATTGTTTATATAAAAATACTACCCATAATATATGTTATCATGTATTCATGTATGATGAAAGAGACAAGAATACCAATTCACAAACAAATAGTTCAAATTAATATATATCAAACATTCATGGAGGTGTGATGCACAATGAAATATATTCCAACTAGATAAAGGTAAATATATATTTTAAAATATGTGTGAAAATTTATATTAGTAGGTGAAATATAGTGTGAATTATAATTATTAGCTATAAATTTTATTTCTATATTAATTTTAATTAGTCCGTGTAGGTGTTGATAGGCTAGTGTTGATAATTTATTGGATTGTAAGTAAATTCAAATAAAAATTAGTGGTAAATTTGCTACTTTCTCCGTTAAGTGGTGACAAAGAAACCGTTTTTTTTATTTTGAAAAACACACTGATAATAAGCTGTTTAAGAAGAACATGAGGCGGGTAAGCACGGAGCCCAAGGGGAAGCAGACCCCTACCAATGCAGCTGGTGCCGCTCTCCCCCATAAATATGATTTAGCCAACCCAACCCAAACACCTTGGTTGTGTTTAGTGCCCCATTTTTGAGTGTCAAAATACACTGTAGCATAATGTAGCATTTTCGTTTGTATTTGATAATTGTTGTCCAATTATTGACTATTTAGGTTTAAAATATTCGTCTCGCAAATTAGAACCAAACTGTAAATTAGTTTTTCGTTAGTTTTTCGCCCCGTTCGATTGCACTTAAAGCGCTGGTTAGATCGCCGGCTGGGCTGGTCTGGCTCCCAGTCGTTCGGCAGCTCCAGTCCAGCCGAACGGCATCGGCCTCCTTCGTATTCGTCCCTCTCTCTGTTCTGGCTCTCTCAATCCCGCACCCCCATCTAACATGAGACCTAGCCAGCCAGCCGTTGATTCCAGCAGCTATAGTAATTCCAGCGGCGCCAGCCAACTACCGGCCAGCGCTTTAAGTGCAACCGAATGGGGCGTTTGATTTTATTTATATTTAATATGTACCGTAAATTTGATATGATGGGGAATTTTTTTTGAATTTTAAATTTTTTGGCAACTAAACACAGGCCTTGTTGTGCTTGTTCGTCTCCCGGCGGCGTCTTCCTCTTTACTCCGTTCCTCGACCATCTACTCCACCACTCATCCTTCTCACCTCAGCTGCTCAGCGCACCTCCACCGCATCAGCAGCCGATCGATCGCCATGCGCGCGGCGGCTTCTTGTTGGCGTTTGTAGATGGGCTCCTCGTCCCTCCTGCTCTTCCCCTCGTCCTCCTCCGCCGCGCCACCCCCTCACTCTGCTGCTTATTCCCACGCCACCACCTCCTCCCACTCCTTATTGCCGCCGCTCCCCTCCTCCCAGGACCACCTCCTCCTCCACTACCTCCACCACCACCTAGACCAGCAGCACCAGGAATCCGCCGCCGCCGCCGCCATGGTCCGCAAGCGCCCGGCGCCCGACATGGACCTTCCCCCGCCGCGCCGCCACGTCACGGGCGACCTCTCCGACGTCACCGCCGCCGCTGGTGCGCAGCCGCATCAGTCGGCAGCTAGCGCGCAGCTGCCCGCGCTGCCCACCCAGCTCCAGCTCCCCGCGTTCCAGCAGCACCACCACCACCACGCGCACGCGGAGGTGGACGTCCCCCACGCGCCCCCGCCTGCGCCGGCCAAGGTGGCGGCGTCCACCACGGCGTGGGTGGACGGCATCATCCGCGACATCATCGGCAGCAGCGGCGGCGCCGGGGTCTCCATCACGCAGCTCATCCACAACGTCCGCGAGATCATCCACCCCTGCAACCCCGGCCTCGCCTCCCTCCTCGAGCTCCGCCTCCGCTCCCTCCTCAACGCCGACCCCGCCCCGCCGCCGCTCCCGCATCCTCCCGCCCTCCTGCACGGCAGCACCCCGCCCGCCGCCGCCCCAACAGTGCCCCCCGCTCTTCCTCCCCCTCCCCCGCTTCCGGTTCCAGACAAGCGCCGCCACGAGCCGCAGCAGGAGGAGCCGAACCCGTCGCCGCAGTCGCCCAAGGCTCCGACGGCGGAGGAGACTGCCGCGGCCGCCAAGGAGCGGAAGGAAGAGCAGCGGCGGAAGCAGCGCGACGAGGAGGGCCTCCACCTGCTGACGCTGCTGCTGCAGTGCGCCGAGTCGGTGAACGCGGACAACCTCGACGACGCGCACCTGACGCTGCTGGAGATCGCGGAGCTCGCCACGCCCTTCGGCACCTCCACGCAGCGCGTCGCCGCCTACTTCGCGGAGGCCATGTCCGCGCGCCTCGTCAGCTCGTGCCTCGGCCTGTACGCGCCGCTGCCGGCGGCGTCCCCCGCGGCGGCGCGCCTGCACGGCCGCGTCGCCGCCGCGTTCCAGGTGTTCAACGGCATCAGCCCCCTGGTGAAGTTCTCGCACTTCACGGCGAACCAGGCCATCCAGGAGGCATTCGAGCGGGAGGAGCGCGTCCACATCATCGACCTCGACATCATGCAGGGGCTGCAGTGGCCGGGCCTCTTCCACATCCTCGCCTCCCGCCCCGGCGGCCCCCCCAGGGTCAGGCTCACCGGCCTCGGCGCGTCCATGGAGGCGCTCGAGGCCACGGGGAAGCGCCTCTCCGACTTCGCCGACACGCTCGGCCTGCCATTCGAGTTCTGCGCCGTCGCGGAGAAGGCCGGCAATGTCGACCCGGAGAAGCTGGGCGTCACGCGGCGCGAGGCCGTCGCCGTCCATTGGCTCCACCACTCGCTCTACGACGTCACCGGCAACGACTCCAACACGCTCTGGCTCATCCAAAGGTCCGGTGGCTCCTCTCCTCCATTGCTAGCAGCTTCCATGTCAAATCCTATCCTCCTTGTTGCTTGCTTCTACCATCATGACTACTTTTCAGCAACCACTTCACTAGTAGTTAACTAATGTCTGTCACATTGTGATATGCACATCAAGCATCAATCGTAGGGAGTACATCCGGTACAAGCGTACTCCGATCGATGGTTTACCAGTAAAAAATTGCGTTTTGGAGCTCCAAAAGTTTACTAGTAATCATGACCAACTTTCTAGGCTAAAAAGGTTGCATCTTTGCAATGCTTTTGAGACGATCTCTTCCATGGTCTTGGGCGATCTCAGAACCACAAAAGATCCCGCTTGAATTTGGTTAGTGGATCACTAGGAGTGAGCTGAAACTTCTTATCATCATGGCCAACTTTCTATGCCAAAAAGGTTTCTAGTTTCTAGTGCCAGAGTCATGAAATGGAATAACTGTCATCTTCGACTAACCATCATTTCTTAATACTAGATCAGGAAGCTAAACTCAAAAGCTTATCCAAGATGTTAGCTTTAACAGTCGATGTCGATTGACTGCTACATATCTGTCCAATGTACCTTTGCGAAACCATGAGATAACTGCAATGTCCTTGATTTGATGCATCATTAAAACGCTTAGTGTTGCTGGTTGAATCTTGTCCTGCCAGCAGAATCTAATGGCCACGAATGCACGTACTGATGCTGTCCCCGTGGACCACGGATTGCAGGCTGGCCCCCAAGGTGGTGACAATGGTGGAGCAGGACCTCAGCCACTCGGGCTCCTTCCTGGCGCGCTTCGTGGAGGCCATCCACTACTACTCGGCGCTGTTTGACTCGCTGGACGCGAGCTACGGCGAGGACAGCCCGGAGCGGCACGTCGTGGAGCAGCAGCTCCTATCGAGGGAGATCCGCAACGTGCTCGCCGTGGGCGGGCCGGCGCGCACCGGCGACGTCAAGTTAGGGAGCTGGCGCGAGAAGCTCGCACAGTCGGGGTTCCGCTCGGCGTCGCTCGCCGGCAGCGCGGCGGCGCAGGCGTCGCTGCTGCTCGGCATGTTCCCCTCCGACGGGTACACGCTCGTCGAGGAGAATGGTGCTCTCAAGCTCGGGTGGAAGGATCTTTGCCTGCTCACTGCATCTGCTTGGCGCCCGATTCAGACCCCATGCCGTTAAATTTGAGAGCAAATTTACAGAGCTAAAGAATTACTATTCCTACTGGATCTTACCTGGGGTTCTTGCCCAGATCTTTTACCTGTTTAGCTAGCTGCTCAATTTAATCGGTTCAGAGATTAGGAAAATTGAAACATTTCTGATCACTAATTGCTAGATCTCTTCACAATGATAGTTACTGATGCAAGCTTGGTAGATTTTGTTCAGTTGTTGATCGGTTATCTTCACCAATCCTGCCAATCAGCCCTAGTTTTCATCTTCCTTTGCTAATTAATATAATCCCTGCTGCTTCATTATATGTAGAGTCCTTGATCACAAATTACATTATCAGGTGCTCTTTTTGTGTATTCGTTTAGGTTTTTGCTGGGGGTGGAGGCACTTTTAATAGAGTCTTATTAGTTTTCTCTACAAATTAGGAGAAGCTGAGGAATCCATCATCAGCTCAATACCAAAGCCACTGATTTATTTATTTACTTAGGAGTATTTTTTTATTTTTATTTGGGGGTGGGGGTAACCATTAAGGATTTTTAACCTCAAATTTGTGGCTAGATAAATGGCATCCTAAATCAGTGTTTACAACTGGTGCAGTGTGCAAATTGTTCCTGCTTATTCTCACCGTGTTGTTTACTACTCATTTGTGTATTGATAATAATCTTCATGTGTGTTGCATAAGGCATAGTTACCTTTAGTGGAATCCACCTTTTTGTGTGTGGATATGTATTGTTTACTTTTAACATCGTATTCACCTTTACCTCCATGAGGTCATCAGCCTGTCAATTCTTGCTTCCTGAACATCATCTTAACCAATTGGCCTTGAGCTTACATCCTTATTATTTTCCCCCCAGTGACATTCCACAAGTGAGATTATGGCGTATTTTGTTAGTTCACGATCCCCATCAAGCAATCCCACTTCACTAGTTGTTTGCTAGTACTACTGTAGTAGTTAATCTTTTTTTGCTCTTCTTGGCTTAGCTCACTGAGAACTGCCTTTCTGTGCATTGTTTATGAAGACTGCTCGGTTGTGTACTTGTGTTTTGTTTAGGTTACAGATGTTGAGATCGGTGGTGGTGGTGCAAGGAGGAATTGTTGGTAGTACTAGGACCTGTCTTAGCTTGCTTCCTAGTCACATTTCCAAACTGGGTTATGAGGCAAATATCTTGGCTGTGTTTAGTCCCCTTGAAATTCACTGTAGCGCTAGGGAAAAAACACTGTAGCTCAAAAGATTCGTCTCGCACCGTACATCAAAACTATGTAATTAGTTTTTTTATTTACCTACATTTAGTACTCCATGCATGGGTCATTTGTTACATTTAATATTTCAATGTGATGGAAAGTGATGTTTTTGTGGGGGTTTTTGGTGCATCTAAACGGGGTCCTTGTAGGAAAACATGACAGTCATCAAAGCACTTTGCAGGCATGCCTGCGCGGGCAGTCATGCCATTTGCAGGATTGTCCTGTGATAACATGCTGCTTGCTCATTGTGATAACATGAGAGAGGTTGAGGGACGAGGGGCATTCGTCCTAGAGTTTTTTTTTTAAGATGTCCTAGAGAGTAGAGAGTGAAATAGCTGGCATGATTGGGGGATGGCTCCTCTCTCCTACTTTTTTTTTGAACATAAGCTCCTCTCTCCTACTCGTACAAAGCTTTTTTGCGCTGCCCTCCATACCTTTTCCTGTCCGAGGGCCCCACCATTTCTTCTTCCGAATGACCAGTCTTTTTCTCCTCACAGCCGAAGCACAATCCGAAGCCGTGCCCTGTTGTCTCTTGCTCTCGTGGGTAGTAGGAGAGGGGGTACTGCAACTGGCACGAGATCAGCAGCATGGGAAAGACACTGATACCTCTACCCTTTGTTACTCAGGGCAGAGAGAGGGCTGTGGCTTGGACTTGCAGCAAAAGCTGTGGATGGTTTTTGGGGGAGTGATGATGATAGTCGGGCGTGGTTGTTGGACTTGCCCAAACCCATTTGAGGAATACAGTAGTTGCCACAAGGCAGTGGTTTGGTTTGATACCATCTGATGTGGGATGTGATAGTTGCATCCTACCCAGGGTCTGTTTGGCGGGGCTCCAAAACCGGCTTGGAGTCCTACCAAACGGTTCAAAATAGAGCAGCTTCAGGTAAGGAGCCGCACCTAGAGCCTCTTTCGGCTTCCACTGGTGAGGTGGAGCCACGAAACGAGGCTTCGCCTGGCTCCGTGGAGCTCCTCCAGGTTGCCTGCCACCTTTGGCCCCCAAGGGTGGCGTGAACGGAGGTCTCTTTGTGCGCTCCGCGTCCTCGCGACGTCCGACCGCTGCTCCGCGTAAGAGGCACGACAGGGTGGCGCGGGAGGCCGGCGGTGGCGGGCCACGATGGGAGCTAGGGCGGAGGATGACGGCGACACGGTAGAAGCAAGAGGAGGAGGGCGGAGCGGTGGGAGTAAGAGGTGGCGAAGGTGCCAGCAAAGCCGCAACGGAGCGGGAGGAGGGGGCGGAGGTGCCGGCGGTGCCGCGGCCGAGCGGGAGGAGGGGGCAGAGGTATTGGCGGCAGAGCGGGAGGAGGGAAGAGGAGGGAGGTGCCAGCGGTCGGTGGCAGGAGCAAGATGCAGGGTTGGAGGCAGCGGCGGCATGAGCGAGGGGGAAGGGGGCAGAGGTGCCTGCTGGGCGTCGGGAGGAAGAAAGGGTAAGAAGAAAAGAAAAAAAAGCAAGGGCATTATGAGCATTTTATCTTTTTCTGTGCATTTGAAATAGTCAGCCGGAGCTTTTTTACCAAACGTTTTACAAAATAGCTCTAGCTGCACCAGAGAAGCCGCTCTACCGCAGAAGTCGAAGGCAGAGCCGTTTTTGGAGGAACCGGAGTCTTGCCAAATAGATTCCAAGTTAAAGTTTCCATGAGAATCGACGTAGCTAGCACTACATATGTGCAGGCAGCCCATTTGGGTTGGACCCTCAACGATCGCAACCTGGGTGTCTCACCGAGTGCTGAGGCGGTGCATATGTGCGTGTGGATGTGTGTCTCAGTATGACGCGTCCCGAAATTACTTGGGCAGTCTCATCTGTTTTGAGTCTAGTCAGCGTGTGGGCCAATGATCCTATGGGCCTAGCCAGGGACGCAGGGGTATGGCCCCCTGTGATCTGTAATTTTGCACTGAAAATTTTGAATTTAATCAAATTATTAGATAAATTAGCACTGCTGGCCCTCCAACATAGGAAAAAATGAATTCCTGGCTACGTTACCGAGTGATTCTGAGTGTCATGTGAATGTGTGATGTGATTCCAATTCCAACAGGAAGGAAGTCGTCGAGTCTGGTGTTCGGGAAGCCCATTGGATTGGGAGGGAGGAATCTGCTGGATATTTTATCTCATGCGGCCCAATCTCTAATTTATTGAACATGGGCCTGGCCTTCCCTAGGCTGAAGCAGCCTCCTCATCCTCAATGCAATGGCCTGGGCCGGCTCTTTATTTGATGTACACACCGGTAGGGGTGGTAAAGGGCCCAACATTTTGAACTAGAAAATCTAAGGATCGGGCCCTAAAAGGGCCAGGCTCTAAACATATGTATTTTTGAACTAAAAATTTTAAAGGTCCTATTAGATTGTGAAGAGGCCACTAGGGCCATGGCCCATTACCACCCCTACACACCGGACGTGACAGACAGCCACAGCCCGCATTGCAATCCATTGCAGGTGCAAGAACGTCAGCTTTCACCATTCCATCCACCACACAAACGAATCATCAGCAACCCAAAATTCATGATGATGCAGCCCAAAACCATCAACCGCCGCCGCCCTCTAAATAAAATTCACGATGAAGGGGAACAAGGTAGAAAAAAATTAGATAAATAAAAAAAAAGACGAGGAAGAGGCTCGCCATCCCGTTCCGGCCCACGAGCCCAACAAGACCGCCGTACTCTACCAGGCAGACTACTAAAAAGCCGAGGCTTCTAGCCAATCGTCGGGAAGGGCTTCAGCTTAAGTTGCATCCTCGACGTGTTCCTCTTCCAATCTTTGGTGCGGTGGAGATCCGTCGGGAGGCTGCTCTGTGCGCCGGTGACGAAGATGACCGGGAGACCCTTGCTTGGACTGTTGTGTAATTTTCTTTTGTACCGAGGGTGCTTTTGCAAGAATTGCAATGTAAACCTTACCTTCTACATATGAAATGCAATCCCGGTTTCTCAAAAAAAAACTAAAAAGCCGAGGCTTTGATATAAAAAAAAAGGAAAAAAAAACGAGGCTTCCGAGGAAGCAAGCACCGCCCCGCTGCCTGCTCCTCCTCCAGACCACCACCACCGCACCATGTCCTTGTGGCGCGCGGCCGCCTCCCGCCTCCTCCTCCGCCGCTCCCCGTCCTACGCTCCTCTCCTCCTCCACGCGCGCCCCTTCTCCCCGCCCCCGCTGCGCCCGGCCCCGGGCGAGGCCGAGGTCACCCCCGCCGAGGCGCGGCGGCTCGTGCGCCTCGTCGCCGTGGAGGCGCTCAAGCGCCGCCTGCGGGACGGCCCGGACGAGGTCGTGGGCTACGGCGACCTCCTCGACGCCTGCGTCGAGGCCGGCGCGGCACGCACCCACGCCGATGCCGAGGCGCTCGCGCGGGCCATGGATGACGCCGGCGTCGTCCTGCTCTTCAGGGACAAGGCCTACCTCCACCCCGACAAGGTCACATTTCCCAACCCATTTCTTCATTCAGTTACTACTTCCTTCCTTTTAAGTCACCTGCATCTCGTGACCGTTTTATTCTGGATTCCGATTCGGATATGTCATATGTCCCTTTTACCGGCCTACTACTGCTTTGGGGTTTACATCGTTGCTAACCACCTAAAAATGGAATAATTCATCAATTCCCTCTTTCATCATAACAAAAACCCCATCAAAATTCCAATATTCCTATGTTATTCTAGATGATCTACTCATAGTGCATTTCTTAGTCCTGTTTGTGACATGTAAGAAGGAACTATTTGTCAAATGTTTTTTTTAAAGGAATTTGTCACCATCAATTACCAAAAGGCTGAGCAAAGAGGTGACACAGGTCAAGATCAACATTGAATTCTCGGCAATGCATGTATGCAGCTAGCTTACCTTAGGATCAACATTTGCATGGAATTACAATAATGTAAATATTCAATATAGGATGGTTAATTGTGTACTAGGTTCCAGTCCTCCTCAACCGTTGTTTGTTCCTCACCTACCCTGGTCAGAGCAAAGACCATAAAACACTCTCAGAGGAAAAGTGGAATCTTGTTATTACCATCCACGACACTTAAGGCATCAAAGGATCCACCTGAGAGGAAGGTGTTGCTTTATTCTTTGAGTGTAGACACTACATCAATAAAGGCCAAAATTTTATCCAACAAGGATTGCATGACCAGGGCGGGATTTTTTTTTCCTGTTGCTTTCAGATGACCGCCTGTAGGAAAGCTACAATTTCCCTACCCTTTACAGTGAAAATAACGTATTTCAGCCTATTTAGTAAGAGTCAATGTTTTCCTTACTTAACATGTCAAGACGTGCAAAAAGAGTCATTTTGTGTAATTTTCTGACTGAATCTTGTATTGTTGATTATTGACCTTTTTAGGTGGTGGACCTGGTTAGAAGAGCTGTGCCACTCGCGCTCGGACCTGAGAATGACCCAAGAAAAGAGGAGTTCAAGCAGCTCCAGGAAAAGAAGGAACAGATCGACAAGCTGGCACACAAGCAAGTGCGGCGTATCCTGTGGTCTGGCTTAGGGTTCTTCATGTGCCAAGTAGGGCTCTTCTTCCGTCTCACATTCTGGGAATTCTCATGGGATGTGATGGAGCCGATCGCCTTCTTCACCACTGCTTCTGGCCTGCTTGTTGGCTACGCCTATTTCCTCATCACCTCAAGGGACCCGACGTATCAGGACTTTATGGAGAGACTGTTTTTGTCGAGACAGAGAAAGCTTTGTGCCGCACAGAAGTTCAATATGGAGAGGTATCTGGAGTTGCAGAAGCACTGTAGGTGTCCTCTGGAAGGCCATAACCCTCATGGTCCTAAGCTTCATGGTTTGTGACACCTAAGGAACTAATAAAGTTTCTCCTCTGTTACCTGATGCTTCACTGTGTATTCTCTAGGTTGTAGAACAGACACTATTACATACCCTCCATCTGAGACTGTAGTTCGAGATAGCAATTTGGTCCTGATAGAATGCCTAGATCATATACTAAAAGTTACCCTTTAGCTACATATCAAGGGTGAATGGTGAACCAAACTGAATGTTCAGACCTTGCTAATATATCCTGTGTATTTTGACAGAAATGTTTTGAGGACCCATAACGTTCTGAGCTGTGCCGCTATATGTTCCAGGCATTGTCACCAAGAAAACAAGATGGCAGTTATGCAAGTATCAAAGAATAAGGTTTATTTTTTCGTTTGCTGTGCTTGGTTGCAGGCCCTAAATCCAAATTATGATAGGCGCAACCATCTGAATTCTCATTCCTTCACTCACATTTTGTAATAATTGGTTGGATACATTGCACTGGGATGTAGAGGCAGGAATATTGATTTATTCCTTTATCTGAAAAAGAGAAGCGAATGATTGTACCACAGAAAGGTTCTAAATAAATAAAAAAACGAATGCCATGCATTTGGTAGAACAAACAACCGTCCGTTATGCTGTCAATGGGATATCAGCATCCCACAATAACAATAGCAAGCCTTACGGCAAAAGAATTACAAGCGACTGCTCGCCAATTCAAGCAACATTTGCTGTTCCCTGTACATGATGTGCCGCAGTCAGCATTTGCTTTAGTATTGCTCTTATACAATGAGCAAAAGAATAACGTTAAAGATTTTATACAAAATATCAGCAGCAAGGGAACTGCACTTTTGCAACTCCAAGCAGCAAATGAAAAAGGCCATCCAACCGTGTACAAACGGGTGAAAGAATAGACACATATCTTGGTACTTCTGCAATGTAACTCAAAGGTTTCACGCTGGTGTCCTTCTGACATCTTAGACGCTTACAGTTGCAAGTTTTTGCAGAAGGCATTTCAGTTTATTCTCCTTTTGGAATTTGGTCACTGTCTCCACAGGGTTGTATTCGGGCCATCTCCAGGTCTGGAGTGTTTTTCTGTTCATCATAACCTTGTGGTTTAAGCAAGTCCATGAGGTCAGAGGTACAAATGCCCCAAAATGTTGAGTTTGGTGCATTTCTTGTGATTCTTTATTAGTGAATGTTGCATTCCGTCATGAACGTCTCTCCTGTAGTCATGTACTTCCTCCAGTAGCTTTTGTAATCGTGTATCCCCAAATCAAGCCAAGGTTTCATGACACCACTGTAGTGTAGAGTAGCAGCCTTTTCTATATGGTCTCGACTAATTCCATAATCATGTCCAAGGCCTGACTGAACCCATGAGTCCTTCAAGGGGTATATCAGATCTTGAAAGGCAAGCAGACTAACAGGGAGTGCTTTCAGTCTCTTTGATGTCAGGCTCTCCTTTTGCAACTGTAAGAAAAGCACAGGCAGTGCATCAGAAGATAAATTGTAGGTCATGAGAAAGGGTAATTCCCTCTATGCCCCTGAAATTTCATAGTCCCATTCAGGCCCAAATGTCACTGAAACATCAGTGGAATATATGAGAACATCAATTTTTTCAGCGGCATATGAGGAATTTATCTGGAAAAAGTAAGATAGCACTAGAGCTACTACATGAAAACCAAACCAAATTTTCTTAAGACAAACAATGATAATTTAAAGTGAATCCTTTGGATAGGACTAAGGGGAATGGTGAATTCTACTAACCTTTTGGAGTGATTGAACATACAAACTGGTGACACGGAGGTCCCTCCATTTTTCCAATTCAATGACATTCAGACCAGACAACCACACACATGCATCAGAGTTGAAATTATGTTCAGAAATATAAGCTCTTAAATGTCCTAATTTAACACCACAGAACTGGACAGCACCAATCACTTTACCATCCATATTGAGGTTCCACAGAGATGACAAGTCTTTCTGGACAATCAAATCATCATCCAGAACAAATACTCTATTCAAACTCGGAAGAAGGTCAGGCAACACGAAATGTGAATGGCCAAAAACAGATATGTAGTCAGTTTTCATCTGCCTCAGGGAAGGTTCAGAATAATTACGAATTGTGACACGGAATTCCTCTGAAGGTAATAATTTTTGCATCTCTGCATGCTTCGGGAGCTCCGGATGATCCTCAATGTTAGTTACATGAACAGTTGCCTCCAAGTACGAATTTCTCTCAAACCAATGCTTCATGGCATAAAAATTTTGCGCATCAGTGAACAAATGGAAAACAATGCTGCCAGAATCCTGAAATGTGTTATATTACATAAGTTAGCAATCAGATGGATATCTCGACATGCTTTCAGTTTTTTTTCTTCAAAATAACAGTATACCTGGCAATTTAAAACTGTTGAATTAATAGTGGTTGAAACTGCAAGTACGTTTCTGGAAAATATTACATAGTGCTGGAAGGCAGGACTTTCAAGCTTCTGCCTATTTAGTTGGTCAGTGCTAATTGATCTTGATTTGAAATATTCTAATGTCAATCTCATGTTCAAGCAATGATGAGTTTTCGGCATAGTCTGGACACCAAGATGATATAAAATTGCACTCTGTCTTGTATGGAAATAAGCTTCATCTTCAGTCATATCAAGTAGCTGCCTAAGTTTCCGTTCAACATTAGAGCATCCTACTTCACAAGATTTAGCTCTCTCAATCGTGTGCTCCATTTTCTCTAGCTTCTTTGCAAAACTGAAATGATCAAGAAGGCCTTATTTTATAAAGTTAAGTCACATGCAATTCAAGGACAGAATAAATAAAAATAAAAATACATTGCAAAGCAATATTTTATAAAATTAAGTCACATGCATCATAATGATCTATGCTACTTTCTTCATTGCTTGAAGAAAATCAGATGTCAATTGAAATAAGAAACCAAGCCATGTAAATGAATTCCTATAGCAATGTAGGCGAAAAGGTTTATAAAAAAAAAGAGATCACATAAGATTTAAATCTAAGATGATACTAACATTGGTGGCAGATCGGCATCTGTGATGGTGTCACTCAGCATGCGTTCATGTTCTTGAATGCTTTGCTTCAGTTCACGGGTAAATCTTTCGTGCTGCTTTATTTTAGCAATACTAGGATAATGAGCTCTTGCAATAAAAAGTTGATCTTTAAGCCTCTTCACAATAGCATCTTTCATAATTTCCCTATGCTCCGTAGACCAGAGGCAGTAACTTCCATATTCATGTTCACAGGACGTGGGATTCCCCTCATGCACTGTCTCTTCTCCATGGTTCTCTTTCCCATTAACAACAGTATCCTGTTGCAAAACAATTTCAGATTCCTATAGTGCAAAATTAAAGCAGTTATGAAGGATCGCTAGTAAAAAATGCCTGGACTTAATTTAAAGCACAGATAATCACAGGAATACTGAGTCACATCCTGCACCAAGACAAAGCTGTAGTGCCTAACATTTGAACTAACTACAGTTGGCTTTTACAGGATGAATAAATATATGCTTACTTCTAATTGATATACATTATAAAATTTGTATGTAAAACCAATTTCACAACTAGGAATACTTGATCAATATGGCCTTCAATGTTGAGTGGTAGTATTTTTTTTCGAAAGATTTGAGAGGTAGTAGGCTACTAGGCTTGCCATAAAAGCCTCATACCATGGACTGAGATCACTTTTTTTGTGTATGTAAAGCCGTTGAGTCTACTCCACTATTATTCAAACCCAAAAAATGCAGAGTTGCAGACTACTTTTATACTAAAAAATGTAGGCAAATAAAGAGATTGTTTGTTACCTTTGATCTCCAGGACAGGTCCTTCCTTTGATATCTTTTCGGCATATGAGGTCCTGAAACACCACTAGATACAGTAAGATGGATACTGGTACTGTCTTTTTCGAACAAAAATACTAGCAATGTTTTGCTGTTTGTACGCTCCAAATGCTTACCTTTACTTTTGAAGGTGTTATTATTTAGCTCAACTAAAGAGAAAGCACCCTTGAGCTTTGCTTTTGATTTTGATCTAGTAGATTTCTCAACCGGGATCCCGTTAGACCCAGAATTCTTTTTGGAAACATCCTGCATACAAATTTTAAAAAGAAAGGAGGTTAGTCAAGGTTGAAAAGGAAATATTCGAAATTTTAGTATAGCAGGCAAGCCATGAAACATCGATGCTGCGAAGTGATTCATCTAACTAGGTAATTGTGCATTGGTTTCCAGAGTTGAGCAAAGTTTCATCAGCAGTGTTGGACACTTCGCAGCAGCCGGTGTTAATTCAGAGACTGCGTAAGAATATTTCGCGTTCATCTTTAATTCAGCTATGGATTGGCAGAAAGGTGGTCAGTGGTCACAGAATATAGAAAAGTGCAGCCACCAATTGTTTGAAGAAGAAAAAAAAAGCCAAACAATGGGCGAGGAATCCCACAATGGAATTCTAGAAGGTATAGCAAGAGAGCATCTTGCCAGCAACAGCAGGTTTGGGAACATTTTTATCGGAGGCATGACATGGCATGATGAGTGAAGCAATTTTTGGTTGCCACACACAAGAATAGCAACTTCAGAATGGAGACAAAGGTGGTAGGAGCGTCACTGCACGCAGATGCGGACGTGCGCAGAACACGGACGCACACGCTTAGCGCGTGAACGCCCTAAATCTGTAGCTCAATTTCTCATTTCCACGAAAACAGGTGGGAGAAAAAAATCAACTCGATTCTCGCACAACTTGGTGCGGAGCTGCAGTTACCTCGCGTTCGCCAAGATAGGAAAGCGAAGATGATTGAGTGTGAATGCAGTGAACACTGTAGCAAGCAGTGGTAGTTGAATGGTAGCAGCAGTACCTTGAGCAGCTTGTGCTTCATGGCGGCCCCATTCTCCAGATGCTGCTTGTTACGCGCCCCGACACCGTTCAACTTCTAATTACACAGGAGGAATCAAGGAAATCAACAATCAGAAGATGGATTGAGTCGGGTACCCCGAGAATGAGAATGCAGTACAGTTGGAGAGGAGAATGTGAAGTTGGCGCGAGAAGATGCTAGCTTACGGTGCTGATGACGACCGCGGCGCGCTCCTCCGATCCATAGCCTGCAGGAGTGACAGAGTAACACGGTTAGGGGTCGAGCAAGAAAGGCGCGCAGATCCGAGGCCCTAGAGGAGGCAGCGTACACACCGGGGCGGTGGAGGCCGAGGAGGAAGACGAGCGGGAGCAGGATGGAGCAGACGACGAGCGCCGGGACGGCGGCGGCGAGGGCGGTGCAGCGGCGCTTATTGGGCGGCAGCAACAGGGGAGAGGAATGCGGCTGCTGCTGGTGCCCCTTCATGGTACCAGTGGCTCTGCTCTGCCTCCGCTGGGTGGTGCTCTGCTCTGCCTCCGCTCCCAGAGGCCTGAGCCACCTGCTGCAGCTCGGTGGTGGGGCTGGTGGTGATGCAATTACCTCCGCATTAAGGAAAGCAGGCGGCTTTCTTCCTCCTCGGGCGGGGCGCGTTCTGCAATGGAAGCAAGCGCACTCCTCCGATCCTACGCCAGGCAGGGGTGGAGTGGAGACTGGAGAGAGGCTGGATGGAGTGTGCAGCGGCTCTCTCAAGTCTCAACTCTGAATGGACCCCTCCATTCCATGGCCCAAAACCCCTGCTTTTGCAGTTTTGCTTTGGACGCGTCTTTCTCTCTGATCTCCCTTCGCCTTTGACAGAAAACAAGTGGACTACCGGGGCCAGCTTGTGTGCGGGAAAACACAGGCACTGCTCCTTCAGTTCCTGATACAAAGTTTTATCATTTTCTTTCCTTTTTTTTTGTCGCTCCTCAGTAAAAAATTTTTGATAATTTAGAACAGTGGTTCTGCTTGTTAAACGTCTCAAGAGTCAAGACAAATTCCATTTTGTTACTGATTGCTCTCTCAGTTATTTGTGAGAAAATAGTTTGAGTAGATAGGATTGTATCGGAAAGTAATTTTCATATTAATACACTTTTGCTACGTACTAAAAACATAGAGATATATTATAACAAAAGTTAGAGTCGAGATTTTATTTTAGTTGCCACATCGTCAATGTTCAAATGCTCTCTTATTCGTCACTAAAGGATGTGGAGAAACCAAGTTTAGGGGGTTAGTTGCTCTTCTTTTGAGTGACATGTTTCTATCATTGATTCATTTCCCACAGGTAGAAACGGAAAAGCACCCGGAGATGATGCCGCCGGAAAACTGAATCAAAAGGAGGAAAAGAGTCTGAACTCCTGACCACGATGGCCATTGCATGGCGTTCAAGCTTTGCTATTACTACGAGCAGGCAGGTTGGTGCCTAGCTTTAGGTCGCCATTTTGCACGAGATGGAGAAGACAGGTCGGCCAGGCCCAGGCAAGGTTCACAATTTCGGCGGAATTTCGGCGAAATTCCGGTAAAAATTCTGTTTCCGCTAGTTACCGGGAAGAGAAATTTCGCTACTTTTCGTCGAAATTCAAAAATTCAAAAAAAATTGTAAAAAAATATGAAAAAAATATGATAAAAAACTAGGTACTTTTTTGAGCGAGTAGCACTTGAAATCGTTCAAATATAAGTTGATTTGGTTGGTTAAAATCACTAAATGAGTTCGGACCCGTTAACGATGAGTGGACCCGTTAACCCGTTAACACGGTAAACCTTATCTGGTCGTCAGCGTCACCCCTCACGGTCGCCCGAGCCTCTTTTTTCCCCTCCACGGTCTCCTCTCTGGTCCCCTCCGCCGCCGCCGGCGATTTTCGCCTCCCCGCACCGAAATTTCGGCGGAAAGGCGGCGAAATCCGGGCGCGGTGTAGCGGATTCCGTTCCCTGGATGCGCTGTCGGAAGGGATCCGTAATCCGGGCGGATTTCGGTGCGGTTTCGGCGGAAAACCGGTGAAACCGACCGGATTTCGCCTCGGCTCCGGGAACTAAGGTATGAGAAGGTTTTTTTTATGTTGATGCTTGTTGATGTCGATCTAAGTTAGTTGATTTGAGATTCTAGAGACCATGTGACATAGAAAGCATAGAAAAAATCAGTTAGTTGATATGTATGAATTTTTTCATGTTAGTCTCAATGTATGAATTGGTAGTTTTAATGAATTGTTAGTTTATGTGGTATTCATGGGTTGTTAGTAGGTATTCATAAAAAAGAACATGAGTTGCTACTTCATGTGTTATTCATGAACTTACACCTTACTATTTTTCTGTAATTGTAGGACAATGCCAGACCTAGTGTGGGAGCATGGCCAAAAGATCAGGGGTGGTTTCAAATGCAAGTATTGCAGGGAGGAGAAGAGTGGGGGAGGAGCAACAAGGTTCAAAGAGCATTTGGCACATAGGGGGAAAGATGTGAAGGACTGCTCTTCGGTTCCAGCCGAAGTTAAGGCCTTCTTTAGTGAGCAGTTGGACAGGAACAAGGCTAGAGCTAAAGCAAGGGCCCGAGAAAAGCTGCTGAGGGACCAATCTGCAAGGGGGCCGCACATTGATCTAGAGAAAGAGGAAGGCCAGGGGCTCGACGAGGATGCAGAACTACAAGCGGCCTTACACCAGTCCCGCCAAGAGTATGAATTTATGCAGCAAGCTGGGCCACGATATGATAGGGGTGGCGGATCGGGATGTAGTAGTCGTCCTGATCGAGGGAGTGGTGGTGTAGGAGCAGGTGGTAGTGTTGGAGGCAGTGGTGGACCGCTGCCTTCGATGTTCAGAAGGAGCCAGACACAAGTCCCCGAGAGGGTTAGGGACTACCATCTAGGGTTGAGCAGTGGTCCACGGCAGCAAAGGATTGATACCGGCCCATGGACTGTCAAGGGGAGGACATCAAGAGAGCTTCTAGGGAGGGCATGGGCGAAGGCGTGCCATGCTGTCGGTATTCCCGGCCGGAAAGTCGATGACCCATACTTTAAAGCTGCGATCGTGGAGACCCAGAAACAAGGTAACAATGTATATTTTGAGCTACATTACATATCCTTCATTGTGATCTTAATGCTTTCTCTTCTATGACCGCAGGTGTTGGAATCAAAATACCATCAGGGAGGGAGATAGATGGAAAATATTTGGATGAGAATGTGAAGGAGATAGAGAAAGAGATAGAGAAGTGGAAGAACGAGTGGGATGAATGTGGAGTCACGATCATGTGTGATTCGTGGACGGGGCCTATGCGTAATTCGGTCATTAATTTCTTGGTGTATAGCGGTGGCACCATGTATTTCTTGAAATCCATCAATGCGTCCGACAAAATACAGGACCATCAATACTTGTTGAAGGTAAGTATAAAATATAGTATTGTTACAGGACCATCGATGCATTGTTCTCACCTTGGCATAAAATATAGTACCATACGCATATCACATTGGCAATGTTGTGCAGGAGATACGAGCAGTGGTCATGAAAGTGGAGCCTCACAATGTGGTTCAGCTTGTCACGGATAATGGTTCGAACTACAAAAAAGCCTGCAAAATTCTCTGTCACGAGTTCCCTACCATTGCATGGCAGCCTTGCCTTGCCCATACCATCAACCTTATGCTGAAGGACATAGGGAAGTGGCCGAAGCATGATGCTTGTATTCGAAGCGCGCAACGAATTTGCAGCTGGCTCTACAACTCCAACAGTTTACACAGCATGATGAGGGAAGCCATCGGTGGAGAGTTGGTCAAGTGGAATGTAACAAGATTTGGGACCAACTACATGTTCCTTGAAAGCATGTATAAGAAGAAGGACCAGTTCATGACATGGTTAGTGTCACCTGAGTTCCGACGGTCCCGCCACTTCAAAAGTGAAACTGGAAGGTACATTTACGAATGCATCACAAGTCTTGAATGGTGGGCGAATATGGAGTATGTGATCAATGATGTTGAGCATCTGTACATATTTTTGAGATTTGCTGACACAGACAAGACACCTAATTTGAGTGAGGTGACAATGGAGTATCAAAACATGAGGCAGACATATGCCAGCAAGTTCAGCAGTGACTACCCCCGGTTTGAAAAGATTATGGCTGTGATAGATGCAAGGATGACCACAGTGATGTCAGGCACATATATGGCCACTGCTTGTGCTCTTAACCCTTATGTGCAGTACAGTTTGGGCACATCACAGAAAGTCATGGCAGTAATGCGCAATGGCCTGGAGAAAATATTGGATACTAATTCAGCAGCAATTGCATTGCAAGAATTTGAAATATTCAGGACGAAGCAAGATGAGTTCTCTAGTGACATTGCTAGGCGAATGGCCATTGACCGGAAAACTTCACCAGCTGCTTGGTGGGCTACATTTGGGGGAGATACACTAGTGTTGCAAAGGGTCGCCCGACGCTTGTTGTCGCAGTGTGCAGCCTCTAGTGGATGTGAAAGGAACTGGAGCACATTTGCTTACATCCACACCAAACTGCGCAATAGGTTGAGCCACCAGAAATTGGACAAATTGGTCTTTGTGAACTACAACCTCCGCTTGCATCTGCAACGTGCTACTAGAGGGGTCGATCCATATGACTATGATCCAGTTAGCAGTTTCATGGATCTTTCTTTGTACCGGCAGTCATCAGCAATTCAAGATTGGATGAAGCAATCAAGGTCCAATGGAGACCCAGCATTTGATGAAGACTCTGACTTCACTGACACTCCATTGCCGAGCCAGATGTTCACTGACATAGGCTCTTCTCATGGTCACGATGAAGATGTGGAGACATGGGCCGAAGAAACAATTGGGGACACACATCTGGGAAAAAGGAAGACTAAGATTGGTCCCGAAATGAGAAAAGGGAAGAAACCACGCACTGAGGAGGAGTTAGGTAGTGACGATACCACACCTGAGCCTAGTGGTGGTGAGGACATTGGTGATGATGATGATGATGATGATGATGATGATGATGATGATGATGATGATTCCAGTAGCAGTGAAGGTGATGGCAACGAAAGTGGTGGTTATCGTATATCTCCTACTATAAGGTTCACTGGGGAGGAGGACTTCACCCATGCAACACAAGATACAGATCATGGAGCACCTACTTCACAACGACAAACAACATCGACACATCGACATGGTCGACAGGCCCCACTTGCATATGATGAAGATAGCTCCAACTCTGCCTCCAGTGGTCAGTACTACAACCCTTACAGTACTTCTCCCCCTGTAGGGGGCTTTCTGTGGCCACCACCAGGGGTGGTGAACCCGCCACTTCCGCAGGCAGTTGCAGCATTGCCTTATTTGGATTATCATGGCTACCTACCATATGGAGCTCCACAGTTGCAATATCGCCCACCTACGTACGTGTATTTGCCACCAACAGACGAGCCGTATGAGGGACCACCGGGAGAGAGATTTGAGGACTGAAGAATGCAGGTACTTATCCTATCAACAGAACTTATCTATACGTTTTGCTTCCTCTACTTATTCAATTTATTTCACATAAATATTTAAATGCAGAGAATATGCTACATGGATTATTCTGGACTATGTCTTTGCCTCTGTTGTATCTTTGGATTGTAATAATTCTAAGGGACTTTGGATGTATTGCGTTCTATGTGTGGACTTTGGACATGAGTTATGTGTAATAATTCTAATGGACTTTGGATGTATTACGTTGTATGTGTGGACTTTGGACATGAGTTATGTGTTAAATGGTGTATTTGTCATTGTTTTGTGGAGTTATATATATGTTATGCATTATGAACTGTCAATATACACATAATCAGGGGAAATTTTGCCAAAATTTTCAATTTTTCCATATATACACATCATTTTCTGTTAATTTGCATCATTTTACGGTGACAAAACCGAAATTTCGGTCGAAATCACCGAAATTTCGGTCGGAATTCACCGAAATTTCGTTTTTTTGAATTTGAATTCACTTTCCGTTCGGAATTAGCGAATTTCGGTGAAATTTCGACCGAAATTTCGTTTCCGGCAAACGGCGGGATTCGAAAAAAAAAAACAAAAAAGTAAACCCTGGGCCCAGGCGGGCACCGGACCGGACGGATTCATCTCGGGCCCACACTTTTTCTTTTCTTGTTGTATACAGACCGTGGCTGATTGCTTTGGTACCGTCTATACTCGACGGACCGGATCGGATCATTTTTTTCTTCATGGTCCTCTTCCTCACTGTCACTGCTGTCTTCACATGCATGCTGCATCTGCCGCCCGTGGATGTGTTGGATACCTACTAGTTACTGCTTACTGTTCAGCTCCAGTCATTATTAAGCCACCTGGAACATGTGGCGAGCAATCTCTCAAATTCAAACTCAAAAAAAAAAAGCTCCAGTCATTATTTAGGAGGAAAAAGAAAAGTGATTTTGGAAAAAAAAAGATGAACAAGTCCAATATAAATCAGTCTACCTGTAAGCTAGTACGACTACTACAGCTATACACTAAACAAATCTTAGTAGAAACACGATCCACATCCACCATGTGCACTCATATCATCAACCACGTCAGCTTCTCAACGCACTTGAATATATCCTACAATGCCAGATTGCCGGTGTCAGTCAGTCAGGCAGGCAGGCAGGCGCTCGAGTCTGTTGCATCAGACACGAGGGTGATATCCTAGTACTACTTGTATTGTAGTAATAAGGCGTTTAGATCTAAAAATCTAAAATCCAAAATTTTTGTAAATCGCTTGTATGGTGTATTAAATGTAGTTGAAAAATAAATCGCATTACACAAATGGACTGTAAATCACGAGACGAATCTAATGAGCCTAATTAGGACGTGATTAGACACTAAATTGCTACAATAATACTGCAGTAAATATGTTTTAATGATGAATTAATTAGGCTCAATAGATTCGTCTCGTAGTTTACAGACGAGATCTGTAATTAGTTTTGTGATTAATCTACATTTAATACTTCAAATATTAAAAATTATCTTTTAAAAATACAAAATGCAAAATGATCTAAACAGAGCCAGAGTGTCTGTTTAGTTGTGGAAAATGGTGAAAATTTTTGTATTGGGAAGCGTGCTCCGTGAGAGGGGGTACGGTCTTCAATGCAAATTTTTATTGGGGATTTTGGGGAATTAAGTAGTAGTATTTAACTAGATGGTCGGCGCCTCGGCGGTAAAACGCTGCGTGCTGATCCATGTCCCAGATCATCGGGATTCCAATTTTCTTGTGTTCATCGATCTTTATATGATTCTTTTCTTGTGGTTCATGACAAATTAACCAACATCCTGCCCTCATCTGCGCTTCACGCACCTGCCAGCGGATCAGATTATTGTTCCCTGCTGTTGCATGCATCAGAATCAGAAATTCAGAATGAGAGCTACTAGTAGTACTAGAGTACAAAGATGGGCGGGCCTGGGATCCTGGCTTCTTTCTTGCACTCGTGTCTTGATTGATATCAAGATCAAGATGGTTGGTGGTTGGTGCCAGAATTAACCAGACCATACCACTTCGGTCAGGACACTCACAAATCAATGCTCACCCCACTCGACTGGTTAAAGCTTCAGCGGAGCAATGCAGTAAAAGTAAAAAAGAACCAGAGGTACTTGTTGCGACAATGCAACCAAATACAAAAGGCACCGAACCAACTTTCAGCAATCCCAGTTTTTTTTTAAAAAAAAAGAAACACAGTTTAAGCTACTGCAAAGCAGAACAACCGAGGGCAGATGGTTGAATTCTCATTTTCTCAATAAAGAGGACCAGAAACTGGCTTGGGGTTGATATGCACGCCTATCAATCAGGAACCATCGCGTTCATGAATGTAAGCATGTCCAAAAGCCATGTCAGGATATCGGATGCGATGCGCACAAACTCTTGAGAAAAGAAAAAAGAAATACACTTTATAGCTAGAGGAATCGAATTCGCAGGCCTTCCTTCATTATGCAGATGCAGCACTGGAATGAATGCTCCTTCCCGTTACTGACTTCAGCAGCATTCCTTTATGCACATCTTTTAGCACCAAGTTCTCAAAGAGTGGAGTAGCGGGCCAGATCGAGGCACATGCCGATCAACTGAGCGTGCAAACCACTTCGACTCGACTCGACTCCTGGCACTACGCATCTCAACTAGGGTTCCATCATCATTTCCTCTCTTTTCTTTTTTCTTGCACCCTCAGGGTCAAAAGCCAAAACTAGAGGTGGCCGTGGCCGTACATCAAGAGCTTTCCTTTGAGACAAGCCCCATAACCATATCCAAAGCTCTTCAGGCTGGCCTGGGCCCAACAAAAATGCAAGCTTCAAAGTTTTCATTGTATGTTTCCGTGATTTCTGATGGCCTACTTCGTCACCCGGTGGGAAAAAGGAAGGCAAAGCATCGTGAAAGCAAAGATATGGCCACCTGCTTTAGCTCACCACTTCACTTGTTATCAGCTATCATAATTTTCAAAAAAAAAAAAGATCATAGCTATCACACAGGAATGCTTTTCTTTAACCTTCAGTGTTTCAGCAACGCTTAAGATATAAATAAATTTCAACTTCCCGTGCGGATTACATGGGATGGGTGCATGTATACAGTATACAACATTTCGCTAGCAATCAACACTGCAGATTATACAACAGGTGCATAAGTGATAATGGTGTGATTCTGTCGTTCTTAGACAGGGCAAGATGGTGCTAAAAAGAACCCAAAATTTTCAGTTTCTCAACAAATACAAATGCCCTTGTACCATGGGTCCATGGCTAGACAATACCAAGAGTAACCATTGATGTCTGCGGCGATGATATGTTTCACGTTCGATTTTGCCCAAGCAGACTTACCAAAATAAAATTCAGAATATTGCAAACTATCACCAGCATCAGGGGGAAAAGAAGATGGCATGTCCCAAATTAGGTGACGCCCACTACTGTCTGCATCAGCTAGACATGTACTAATGCTGGCAGCATCCAGTTTTTGCCTCATCTTGTAGCCTCGTCAGTGGATCAGTAATGAATCTGGAAGCAGAACAGAAAAAGGGAGATATGTCTGAGCAGCACTTCGAAAAACATATACTGTAAACTAAAACTCATCGACTGCATACTTTACATCACCTCTTGTCATGACTTAACAGTGGCAGCAGATTCTTCATCTAAAGGGCAACAGTAAACTTGAAGATTTACAGATGTTTCCATCTTGCTGCCATCCGCTGAGAACAGAATAATATTGTTGTCAATTATAGTGCCCTAACAAATAAATCGAGTTCATGCAGCTCAGGGGAACACCCTAACGATTGAATCACACCATCACATATCCTCCTAAAAAGAACTATGTTCTGCAAGCGAGGCAAATGGAAATTTCACAAGCGTAGTGTCTGAAAGAACTTTTCACATGAGGAATGGAAACTAACCGCCTGTCTTATTCATCTCAGTCCTTTTGGATTTGGAGCCTTTCTTTCGATCACCACGAGATGGCTTGTTGTATAAATCTTTGTATTTTTCAAGCAACGCTTTCTTTTCTTCTATTAGTCCAAGAATTTCATATGCATCTTCCACTTTCCATATAATATCATTGTTTGGAGGTTTACGACCACATGCTTCTAGTTCTTTGAAGAGCTAAGTCAGCAGAAAAGGCAGGGCAATTCATTCATATAAGTTGTGTTGTCATATGAAAATACGTGAAGCATAATCTAAACTGGATCAGAAGTGACAGAGTTCAGGTTCAAACCTTCACGAGCCTTTCTAGCCTATTATTTCTGTAATAGATTGCCAGCATTAGATGACAGAAACGCCAAGGAACTGAATGCAGGTCATGGGCTATTTTCTTCTGCCAGATTTTATGTGCTTCCTCAGCTCTATTATCCTTCTCAAGTGCACGCACTAATTGCTCATATGTTCCCATTGTGTTTCCTTGCCCATTGCTTAGCATCCATTTTATCACCTGAGTATGTAGTCAGAAGAAATTTACTTCAAACTGCACAGAAGACAAAAACAGTTGAAAGTAACTTAGTTGATACAGTACCTGGACAATTCTATGCCATTGTTGCTCCTTCTCAAGAATTGAAAGTGCTTGCTTTAGTGAAGCCAGAGGAAAATCATGCTCAAAGGCAACCCAAGCATCAAGGGTGCCATAAACAACTTCTCTTGAATCTTCAAGGCCAAGAAGCTGCAGTTAGATAACGTTGTATTTAGTAATTTTGTTGCACTGGGAGAAGCAGCTAAATGACTGCAACAAAAAGAAACTTCTTGAAAAAATTGAATGGGCACAAGTGGTGTAATCATATCCATGCAGAACAAGAATAAAGGATATAATATGTGCACCCAGGTCAATACCAAATGATTAACACACTGCTTTGAACGTTTTGTACATGGAGGATACAATCCTATTAGTCATTCAAAGAAGAGCCAACAGGTGCTAACATAATCTACTTTCCTAGGAGAACAATTCATCATATAACGAATTAGCTGCTATCATTCTTCTACCGAGGCGAAAGGGTGCCTAGCCGGATTGGTTAGGTGTCCTCGGTAGCACTCCTCAGATCCTGAGTTCGACTCCCGGTAGGAGCGAATTTCAGGCTAAGGTTAAAAAAAATCCCCTCGCCTGCCTACACGCCAAAGCACATGGAAATAGGTCCCGGCTCACCCCGTCCCGCTCTCACACAGGTTACGGTATGGGTTACGGCGCCCCTGTGTAATGGTGGGGCAGGAGTTCAGGGGTTTTCTCGGCCTGCGTGAGAGGTCTTCTTCTTACATTAATGCCCGGGGGGCGGCTTGCCCCTTGCAGATCGAGTTTTTTTTTATTCTTCTACCGAAATCAAGAAAATCATGCGAGATGTTAACTATCTACTATCTATTATCCTGCCGGTGAAAGAAAACTGTCTATAAAGTGTACCATGCAATTCGAATCTCGTAATAAAAAAATGGAATTACACGCATGCTAATTTTTTTGTCAATGTATCTTTCATTTGCAGTTATAATTTTCAAAATGTTTTTGTAGACACATTATTAGTGCATGTATCGTCATCATTTGAATTTGAAACATAATATGATATACCTGTACAAGGTAAATAAATGATATGAATACTATCTGCACATACAGTATTGACAAGATATTCTCTTTTCTCTGCCGAAGATAATTTTTTTCCAATAGGCCCTTGTTCCAATTCCCTTGTGCTCTTTTTTATGCGATCAATTATTATATCAGTATCCTGTGTAAGAAAGAAAAATTCTGTAATCCACATCTCATAATGCAACAGTTTTGAAGCTAAATATAATCTACCAACCTCAAGAATCATAAATGCTCATATGGAAGCAACCTGAAAATGTGCAATAAACTATTCTATGAAATCAGTGCATCCAAGCAGAAACACTGAAGAATTTCCATCTGGTTTGAGTATCTACTAGGTTGTTTGACATGCTGAGCAAATAAAAATAATATAGGATCTTTGATAGTGAACAACAAGAAGGAAAGACTGGCAAACAAAATAATTACAAGATATATAGATATATCTCAATACAAAACAAAAGGAGTGATATTGTTGTGGGTACCTTCGCAGGTGTAGTTGGTTCTAGCTCCTCTGGCTGATATACTCGACCTCTGGTAACTTTTTCGGAAGTACAGAAATCTCTAGTAGCATGCTTGTTACACCAACCAGATACAGGCTAAACAGATGAGCCAGAGGCGCAAATAGTTTAGGACCAAACCATGGTTCTTAAGGTGAAAAGGCATCCTGTGGCGCCATGGGTACACCTTGTCGCCTAGGCGACGCCTTAAGAACACTGGACTAAACAGAATTAAGGAAAATCATATTCTTTCTTAAGATGAAGAGGTGTGTACCACTATATGCGAACTCCAGAACCTGCAGTGTAAATAAAAAGGGAAGGGTTTATGAAACACAGTCTCCTTAAGAAATCATCAACTATGAACCTACTAGTAAGGGGGAATGCAAAAGTTAATACTTGCAATTTATAGTTTGGCAATCAAATATTTAGAAATGCAATTTCCAGCATCATCGATATAGACGCTTGCCATCGGATAAAAACTACCTGAAAAATGTTTTCACTCTGAACCCCTACAATGGCATCAGTGCACAAACTACTGCTTGAAAAATGTAGTAATTATCAGTTCTAAGTAGTTAATTGTTGCATTTAGGCTGGACAAGAATTACAGAACTCAAATTCGAAACAAGAATGAGTGAGAAGAAAGAAAAGGAGAAGTTCCAACCGTCTCTTATATTGCCGCATTGGCAACTCCATTCAGCACTTGACAACATCTGGAGGAATGAGATAAAGTATCGACGGCATATCGTAGTGTGAAAGAAGAGGTAAACAGAAACAAAGCGCGGCCCGGCATCAAGCAACAGTCTTTTGCCAATTAAAAGTGAATTGTCCGTTGGACACTGCTACTACGGCTAGGTAAGTGGTTAGCAGTACTGGTTTGCTGGGAGACAAGAATGGCGAATTGAAGGAAGGCGAAAAAGCTGGGGTTATAGAGTAATGGTAGGGGACTGGGCACACTCACCGGTGGAGAGGGATGGGATTGCAGGCTGTGTGGCCAGTGGCGGGTAGGCGGTGAAAAGCGCAGAGGGATCGCCGGAGCTGCCCAAGCATGGCAGCGGCGGCGGGAAGCACTGGACGGCGTGCACGTCTGGAGTCCTCACCCTGCAAGTGGGCTGAGAACCTAGCTGTACCCACAACAATCCATTCTCATGAGGGAAATAAATATTACCCACTCCAATCCAAACCTCCACCGCCATACACCAACCCAGTCCAAACATTTCAGCTTATAGCATAATAAACTATTAGCCAAACTATAGTTACAAACCAATAAGAACCCGTTTCCCAAACTGTTGTGTCTATGCATAGGAATACTAGCTAGCTGGTAACCGAACCAAGCTTGAACTGCACGCACGCACCGTCCACTCCTTGGAACTTCCTGGTGACGGCGAACTCCCAGGCGTTCTTGTTGAAAACTGCCTGCACAAGAGTTGTATTGCCGCAGCCGCTGGTCGCCGGTCACCGGGGTCGCCTTCGATCAAGCTCCTGCATGGAGAACTCACATGTTCGTGAACAAGTGCAGTCAATGTCATGATAGTTGAACACCTCCACTTCTAGAATCCCAACTAATTCTCCAACCGGATTTGAATTTGGAAATAAAAACGGAATCTCCAATTATCACAGAAAAACCTGAGAGGGATTATTCGACCACCTACCGATCCAATTCGATCCTGGTACCATATTGCAGCATGCATTCCCACATCCACGAGAGATAATCAGCAACCTGATTACATGATTATTCCCTGCCCCCTTGCCCAATCCAGCAGCAGCAGCAATTACAAGAATCGGCGCATGACTGCCCCCAGAGGCGGGTGGATCGAACAAATCGGGAACGGATTCCCAAAATTGAGGGAAGGGTGTGCGGTCAGAGACGGAGAGATGCAGAGAGGAAGAAGGGGAGACACACACCTTGCGGGAGTGACGGAGAAGCTGAGTGGCGGCAGAAGGAGAGGCACGGCGGCGGCTGCAAGCGAGCGCCCAGATGCAGTCCGCGCCGCCGCCGGTGGCCAGCGATGGCGAGCTCCTCGAGGATGACCAATGTAAACTGGGATGAGAAGGAGAAGGAGGTGGAGGTGAAGGCCGGCCGACCGGGAAGCAGCAGCGAGGCGGAGGCGGTGGCGGCGGCGGCGGCGGCAGGGAAGCAAAGGGTGAGGGTCGAATCGTGAGTCGTGACTGCGAGAGCAGGAGTCTGGACTGGAGATCTGCTGGGAGCCGGAGCCCATGTGAGCAACCACAGGCCCACAGCACAGTCCACGGTTACAGCTCATAAGAAATCGAACCAGTTCGTCTCAATGCTGGCCCGTTTAACACCCAATCTAAATAGAGCCCAAAGCACTCCTTCCGTCCTACAATATAAGTATTTTTAGGTTTGATGAAAGTAAAATTTGTTTAATTCTAACTATAAATAGTAAATATTTATAGTTATGAAAATAATATTACTAGATTCATTATGAAAATAATTATCATAATATATAAATGTTTATATTTAAAATAACCTATTTACAAGAATATTGACTGTCAAAGTTGAACAAATTTGACTTTGACCAAACCTAGAAATGCTTATATTTTAGGATAGAGGTAGCATTAAACATATCAGCAGGGTCTCTATTTAGATCCCTACTTTTAAAGTAGAGACTGAGTGACAAAAAAACATCTCCAGCTGAGCCCTTACTTGAGTCCCTAGATTCGGAAGGCTCCTAAATCTCTCCACCCGACTCCTTCTCCCACGGGTGGGTAGGGAGGCCCCTACTTTTTTTTTTCTACCGCACCTCTCCACCCCCGCCCATGAGCTCGAGCTCGAGCTCCCTGCTGCCGCCATGGTTCCCGAGCTCGGGCACCCCGTCGCCCCCCGAACTGCGGCGCCGGAGCAGCCACCATCCCCGATCTGCGGCGCCGGAGCTGCCACCATCCCCATACCCCCGCTGCCCCCGAGATGCGGCACCGGCGCTGCCACTGTCCTCGAACTCAAGCACCGCCGCGCGCCCCAGAGCTGGGCCAGCCACTGGGTTCTTAGTTCACCCAGCCTTGCCCCCACCGCCGGCGTCCTGCCCACCACCGCCGCTGGACCCACCTTGTCGCCGCTGCCCCGAGCCCTTGAGGAGTAGCATCCGCGAGCATTCTTGCCCCGCCCGGCCTTGCTCCCGCCGCCGCCCGCCGGCGAGTCCACTCCAATGAGTCCGGCCGCGCGCCCGCAGTATGTCCATGGCGGAGGCCAGGATCCGTTTGCACCCGCGCCGCCGACAGGGGCGTTGCAGCCGCGGCCACCGAGCTCCGCGTGGCGTTCTAGGGCTCGCGTTCCCATGCCGGGACTTCACGGACGCGCTAGCGGCCGTGGAGCGGGGCGCCACCGACCGCTCCATCCTCCCCGTGGAGTCCACCAGCAGCTCAACCGCGCTGTGGGCGGGGCCGCCGCGGCGGCGGCCTTCGCATCCGGGGCATTTGTGCGGTGGAGGAGAGATGCGGGAGAGAGAGAAAAGAGAGGGAACGGATAGAAGAAAAAGGTAGAAAATAAAAGGAGAAAAAATGTAGACAATGACAGGTGGGTCCTACTATTATTATGAATGTAGGGGCTGTAAAGTAGGGACTATTGCTGGAGTTGAGAGTAAAATTGAAAGCCCAAAAAGTTAGAAGAGCCCCTACTCAAGAAAATAGAGGCCTTGAGTAGGGACTATTGCTGGAGTTGCTACCACCCAAACCATTTGCCTTTACCAATGATGTAATGAAGTCATAGAAGGCAATGCACCATAAGGGTAGCCGCAATGTGATAGAAAAGTGATTCAGATTGTCTCCATATATCATTATAATGTGGATGCTAAATTCTGAAAGACTCATTAATTGGAATCTAAATTCTGGAATTTCTCTTATATTACGACAAATGCACCCTTTATGACTGTCTAGATACATTGCACAGGTGGTCTTTATAACATTTATTGCTAAAGTAGAACGAAGCACATAAACAACCTTTTGGGTCCAATGTTTCCCATGCCCAAGGAAAAAGAGGAGGTCAAGGAGAAGCGATTTTTTTTTACGTAGGAGACCAACTTTATTGCCCACCCAATTCTTTACAGATTTTGAAATTACTTTTAGACTATTGACGCATGTTGTGGCTCCTATAGACCGTGTGGTCCTCCATTTGTCGCCTCTGGGAGTTACAATCTACAATAATAGTGTGGAAGGGTACTGGTTGCTGAACCCGAGCTAAAATATTTCTAAGTCGCTACCCGGGGGCTAATACTAATCTTGTTTCCTTGGATGTTCCGATCAGCGTGTTTGCACCGCCAGCTGATTGATAGAGACAAGAGGCGACGATAATGACAATTAAATTGAATTAATCGATAGCTTGTTGCTTCTGCCAGCATCCAGCTCGACCATATATATGGATCGATATCCAAGAGAAGAGAAGTCAGAAGTGGTGGAGGCGGCAATGCTTTTTCTGAACCGAACACAGAGGACCCCGCTGTTGGGGATGGCAAAGCTCAAGCTCTCCGGGGCTGCCGTGGTGCTCGTCATGGTGGTACCCCTCTTCATGTACACGGGTGCTCTCCTCGTCGGCATCCAGCTGGGCCGGGCGCTCGAGAGGAGGCCGGACGGCGTCAGCGTCAGCTTTAGCATCCGAGGGGCCTTCGCCTACCTCGCAAAGGTAGCACGCCGGCCGGCCGGCCGCCGGCCGTACTAATACTGCACTAACTGTTGCTAAAGGAAGCTGATTTTTCATTCATAAGGATCGATCTGTTTGTTTCATTCAGGAGCTTTGGGATACCAACATGAATAATATTTGGGGACCGGGACGACGGCAAGGCAGCAGCGTAGCGCAGGTGGTGTGGGAGCCCGTTCCGGTGAGCCGCGTTCGTCACGAAGAAAGCTCAGCAGCAGCTAAAAATCAGCAGCATCCCTACATACCTCTGTCATGGGATAACTCTAGCAGTGCTAACCCCAAGCAGGCCCACACAAATCGGACTACTTCGCCTCGTGGCGTGATGAGCGTTGGCCCATGGGGTGGATCCGGCGGGCAGCCCTTCTACATGCGCGGCCCCAGCGCTCCTCGCCTCCATAGCATCATCTTGCATCACTCCATAAGTGGCATCCACTCCTTGGCCTGCGAGTACTCCTACCCCTACTCCCTCGCCGGCGCCGGCACCGGAGACAACCGAATCCGACTGGCGGGTCCATGGGGCCGCCACCAATCCGCAGAGTTACATCGTGCCGCGGTAAGTCGATCGGTATAAAAACCCCAATGATCAACTTGCTCGATCGATCTCGTCGTAACTTTTGCTCTCTTGCACATATATATGCAGATCAAGCTGTCCGCAGGTGAGCATGTCACTGCAGTGGAGGGGACGATCGGGCGTTTTGGAGGCGTCTCCGATGTTGTCATCACCTCGCTGACCTTCCGCAGCAGCACCGGCAGGACGTATGGGCCATACGGCAACACTGCGGCGACGGGGACGCCTTTCTCCGTGCCGGCTGCGGACGGCGCCAGCATCGTCGGCTTCTGGGGACGCTCCGGCTGGCTTCTCGATGCCGTCGGGGTCTACGTCAAGCCAAGATCCTCGATTGTCAAACCCGGCCGGCCGGCTACAAGATACCCGGAACATTAATACGCCAGGAATATATATATTATGACGGAATAAACTATATATATTATATCCTGCTTGTGCTGATGTGATGATGTTCCTTTGCACGATGAAGCGCTAAACAGAAACAAAGCAAGTGTGGGATCAGGCAATGTTCTTTCGTTGATTAAGCTGTTGGGCACTGCTACTGCAGGATAATAAGTGATGGCATTTGGTGCAAAGAAATGGGCCAGTTTATACATTCTTATGGTAAGGGGCCCATGGGCTGTCATGTAGATATATAGATATCCAACCTGAGCCCATATAGTAGCTTCGCGGCTAATTTTAGTCGGGCTCGCGCTACAATTTAGATCGGAGACTAGAGGCGATTTCCTCTCCTCCGCCGATTCGACCGCTACCTCGTCTCCGACGCCTTTGTTGGTGTCGGATGAGGAGGGGCCATGGTTGGATTGGCGGCGGATTTGTATAGTCCTACTATATAGAGGTAGTAGTTTTTAGGTTCTCCGTGAGGTTCGTGCCGCGAAGCTGGGCTTCTTTTGAGCTTCTCTAGAGGAGGCGCCGGCAGCTTCAGCTTCATCTCCATTGGCCTCTAGCGTGGTTCCTCGTACGGATGAGATGACATATGTTGTGTTGCTCTCGGTCGCTCTATATAGCCGGCCGGTTCTTTTGTCCCTCCAGTACCTCTCCGACGGCAACGGTAGTGTTGGATTTGGCGAGGATGCTATGAGGAGCTTTTGTTTCCTCTACTTTGACTCCGATGGTTTGGAGTTCGTTTCTCCCATCTCCGATGGCAGAGTACGAGTCTTGCATACTTCTCTTCTGAAAGGGGGGAAGCCCGCACTCCACCAACTCGCTGAGAAATCGGGTTGACTCTCTTTTCCCACAGCTACTGGTGGTTTCATTCCCCCTCTGGGCGACTTGTTGTTCGGCGAGAAGGGGCCGCTGGTGATTGAGGCGCCAGACCCCTGCTATCCGGCGATGATTGGCCTGTATGTTCGATGTTCACAAAGCATGTTGGTGCCCCTGACATGCTGCTCATTGTGACTTTGAAAATTTCTGATGTTCTTCATCAGCAAAGTGGTCGGCTTCACAAGTTCACAGGCAGCAGGTTCAACCGTCAGCGATTGGGACCATCGGGAGAAATTTGCAAGGACTTGCTTGTAATTTGTTTTACTTTCAAGGTGGTCTTTGTAAGTTATGGAATATAAACTATTGAAAGCATATGTGAAACTAGCAAAGTGTGCGTGTGGCAGGCACGTACATTCAAAATATATTATTGAGCATCATATAATACATTTAGTAGCATTTTTTGGAAAAGGAAAACTTTATACATTTAGTAGTATCAATTTTTTATTCAGTTAATGCAGATGACAATGAGCTTGGCAGTGCTATCTCTTGGAGCGACAGCCGATGTCACACCCTAAAAGCAGTGGCTAGAAGACCAATTAGGGATGAGACCAAAATGGACCCGAGCCCATCGGCACACGAATTTCTTCCTCGCCGCCACACGCGATCCAGCGTCCCGGATCGCTGGTTCACCAGGCTTGAGGATTGAGATGAAAATCCAAGCGCCTACCCCAATCCAACCATGAGCATAATAATTAGTTGTATGATAATGCAACACGTAGGTCAACCAAATTAAGTAATCCCTTCCAAAAAATGCCATTCTTTTAGAAAAAATTTAGACACATTACTAGTCGCATGGTATTAGTGGTTGCACAAATATTTCCGAATTACATGGTGCAGCCTGTGAATCTTTCCAGGGCCTAAGCAGATTTCAACCATGAGCATCAGATAAGCAGCGACAGTTCCCTTTAAGGTAAATCTAGAGCAAACCTAACCCCTTCAGAATATAACAATCACAAAATATGAACTGAGATAAATATGACTACTAATTACTTCTCCATTTCTTTGTCTACTTCCTCCTGCTGTTCCTTTTTTTTAAAAAAAAGTCCTGCTGTTCCACCACAAGGATGAAAAGAGATGCACAGACCAAGAAGTGCGGCAAGCATACATGACAACAGCAATGGCCAAAATAGAACACGGATGACGGGTCTCTGAATTGCTCATGAGGTGATTCTCTGCACCCGTGAGTGCTCTGGTCACGAGCTTGTACCCCTCCTGCTGCGTCACTTTTCCTTCTGCAGCTGCGACACCATCTCTGTCTGGCTTTTGTCCTCTTCTTTACCTCTCTCTACCCTATATGATTTCTTTGGATGTCTGTATGCTGCCGGGACTAGTTACTAGCTACTGCACCATCTATGGTTTGATCACCTGTATCATTCTGAGATCCATACTACAGACGAGCATACGAGATGGACCTTTTGATCATTGTTCTTGATACGGGCAGGAGCTACTAAATGACTATTATTTACCTAGAGCTAAAACAACCTAGATTTGTTTCTTTAATTTGTTGCTGTTGTTGTTACCCTTTCTTCCACTTGAAGGGGTCATGATGATAGTTCCTGCAGACAACACATAAAAATACTATTAGAACAACCATCAGGAGGGGCCGGAAGCAAGTTTTACGTTATGATTGAGCAAGGCCTACAGGACTCTCATAAAGAAAGACAAGGCTGTTGATACTTACTCCCAGATTAGAGGAACGGAGACCCCCTTTTGCTCTGTATTCACATGCCAATCGCTTCATGCCCAGCAGAAAACCTGAAGAAACATAGAGGCAATCAATCTTTCTTACGACATGAATAGCAATAACAAAACACCCTGCTGCAATTTCTTGTAAATAATGAGAAACAAACTGTGTCTAAAATTCAGTTTTAGCCCAACTAAGGATGGCAATGGTTCGGTTTCGGATTTGATATCCGCGGATTTCGGGTCTAGCGGTTTTTTTGGTTCGGGGATGATTTCTCACCCACGGTTTTCGGGTTCGGGGCCAGAAACTTATTGGGTTTGGTTTTGGATTTGGTTTTTCGCCAATGGATACCCAATGGATCGGATAATCGTTTACAATAAAAACTCATGTTTTATAGTATACTTAATAATAACTTTGTTCACTTAGACTATTAAATTTATTCTAAGTTGACTTGGAAAATTATTTACTATTTATCTTGTTTATGCATGTGAACGTTATATAATATGTATATGTTTATAGAAAGTACTTATTGCTCTTACTATGTTACCATATAAAATGGGTTTCAGGTATCCAATCGGTTTTCGATTTTGGGTTAACTCAGCAGGACCTGTATGGGGGCAGCTCAAGGGTGGATGTAGGTGGGAAAAGGGATGAAGCCACATGATGAGCGCTGCTGTTGTTGCTGTTGCCATTGTGAGCTATTGTATGAGTATCAATAGAGGCCTTGGTGGGAGATGCAAAGGGGCTCTCGGGCAAAATGTCATCCACCACGCCACTACAATTCAAACACACAAGGAACATATCAATCCTGGAAAGATCAAAACCAAATCAAAAAAAGGAACAAGTTGCACCGAGATACTGCTTAACATTAGCCAATAGTTGTGGTCATTAGTTTCTTTTCTCCTTTCCCCTACCCTTTACCATGGCTTTTCTTTTCCCCTTTTGTTACTTCCAATCAAGAGAACCTATCACCAGCCACTCTAACACCCTATCCACCTCACATCCTTTAACAATTCCCTTTAGAGGCGCATTAGCTTTAAGCCAGAGAATAAATAGAGCATATAGACAAAAAGAATGCTTGATTAGCTATCACATATTAGCACCTCTTTGACACACTATAACCATACATAAGTTGTAGCAACAATTTGTTGGACAGGCAAATTTAGAGTCAATGATAGAAGTGGGAAAAGTTTAGCAGGACTACAAATATCAACCAGGTTTGCCTTGTTTCTCTTTGCTGCCTTTTTCCCACTCCTTTCCCATAAAAGAAATAGCTTGTGACCTTAGTGCCTATTTTGTAAATATTTTACTCCACAACAACAATCTTACCTTTCTTGGAAGCCACAAGCAACAATTTGTGTTGCTTTCACAGGACTAGATTCCCTTTTCTCATCTTCCCCAAGGCTGACCGTTTGCTTGGGACTGGCATCACCATCCTCTACCTGCTGCTCCTCGTGCTTGCCTTCTGCATTAGTTGCAGAGATAGCAGCAGCTGAAGGCGCACTCATGGAAAGCCTAGTACTATTCAGCTTCATATCTACAACCAGAAACCATGGAAGTCACAACATGGAAGCACCTCACTGATGAAAAAGAGCCAAGAACTTGTCTGGGTTAAGAAGTTGACCTTGAGATTGTCCAAGAGGCATGGGGGAGCCAAGATGGTGATCCCTGCTCCTGAGGTCAAGGAGCTGCAGCCCGATGAACCGGCGTCCCTCCATCTCAATGGCTTGCTGCAGCTCGGCCGCTTGCTGCTGCTCTTCAAGCTTCCTCCTCAGATACGCCTCATGGTTAGCAACAATGTTCCGGTACATCATCGTCCTTGGTCCTAACAATTGCAAAATCAGCATGTCAAAACACCTGCAATCTGCAAAAGAAATGTAGCAAGCATACATGCAGGCAGAAAAGAGAACGATTACTACTCACCAATCTGTGGCTGCTGCAGATCAAAGGGACCCCTGGAATCAAGTAATCCTGTGGGCGACGTGCAGCCGGCGAAGTCCCCATGGTGCGGGTGCTGCAGTTTCCTGCAATCAGACAAAAATAAAAGAAATCAAAAAGTTCCTTTAGAAGCAGAAATTGTTAAGAGACAAGCAACGTGCATTGTCAGGATGGGAGATGCAACGGACCTGAACCTGTCGGGGACCTTGCCCTTCTCCTTGTATGGCTTGACGAGCACGCGCGCGCTGCACACGAAATGCGGGTTGCCCTTGTTCAGGATGATCTTCACGCTCTCCGCGTAGACGAAGGTGACGAAGCCGAACATGCGCTTCTGCTGGTAGGGGATGCGCACGTCCTGCACCGGCCCGTACATGCTGCTCGATCGCAACCAAAGGCGCATCACGATCAATCGATTTCGTCAGAGTCATCCATTACTGGACAGTCTGGACTACTAGCTAGGAGACAATGCAAACAAAATAGAATGCAACAATGGCGGCGTGCTCGGTACCTGAAGTAGTTGGACGCGTCCTCCTCACTGAAGATGGAGTCGGCCGGGAATGTCAGGTAGATCTGCCGCGCGGCGGGGCTGGCGATGAGGTCGCAGCAGTCCATCCGAGCCGAGCGCACCGGGAACCTGGGCATGTCGCCGCCGCCAATCAGCATGGCCACTCTGAAACAGCAATGCAAAATTAGGAAAGGACACAAGACAGAGACCAAAATGCAATCTTGGGTGGTAAAAATGGCACCTTTGCGGCTCGTTCTGCTGGTGGTGGTGGAGCAAGAAGTTGAGGTTGATGCCTTTGGGCGGCAACAGCGAGAAGGGGAACGCCGGCGCCATGAGCTGCTGCGGCCGCCCGGTGGCCAATGCCTTGGTGCGCATGGCCTCCATCTCACGCTCCTTCGCCGCCGCGTCGTCCTCGGGCAGGCCGTGCAGGAACCGGCAGGAGGAGCCGTACTTGCAATAGCCACGCGCAGAGTACATGCACGGCCTCCACACAGCCACCTCGGCGTCGCTCAGCGAGAAGCTCCAGCGGTGGCCGCCGCTCACCGGGGACCAGCAGTCGTGCTCATTCTCGGGGTAGAACGCATCGCCGCCATCATACCCGACATGGTCGGCGCCGGCGAAAGGCGTCGGCGACTGATGGTCGCAGCTTCCAGGGCTCGGGAAGCCCCAGGGTGGCCTGGTCTGTAGTGGGCCGAGCATGGGCGACAGCGGGGACTCAGGCTTGCCGGTGAGGTCGGCGCGCGCGCTGGCTACGAAGGCGTGGAGGAAGTGCTCAGGGCCGAAGGCGAGGCGGATGAGCTCCTTGTTGCTGTTGTCATGGATGAGGAGCTGGCCCGTGATCTTGGAGGCGTTGTCGGGGTCCAGTGCGCGCACCCGGTCGAACACCACCTTGGTGGCCTCCCAGGCGTCCATGGCGCCTGCCGTGGGGAGCAGGAGCGCGTCTGTTCTTATCAGGTGGTGGGGTTTTTTTCTTCTTCTTGAGGGGGGGGGGGGGGGTCGACGGAGAGGAGGAAAGGGAGGTGAAAATAGGGGGATTACAAGGAGAGGAGCCAGGGGCACAGTTGTAAAAAGCTAGCAGTGTGACACCGTGAATTAAAATAGGCTCGTTGGGTTCCACAGTCCACACAACTGGCTGTTCCGTTTCCCTCCGTCAATGTTTTAGGAAAATTTTGGTGCTGAATTTGAATTGAGCGGTTGTTTTCTTGCGTGACAAGGAGTCAAGGACCAAAGATATGCTTTGATTTCGAACAAGGGATGAATGATCGGTGAGGTTCATATTTTGATTTTGATGCTAATGGTTGCATTTTTTTTTGCTACCGAGCGTTGTGGATGTAAATATACATATTAGTAGTAGTAATAATATCCGTTGAATGGGTAAGACCAGTCCGTGCGAGAAGTTCAAAATTTCAACCAACGGTGGGAAAACTCGAGGAGCGGGGTTTTTCAACTTTTTATTTAAGAGCCATAATTACCTAACGTTACTAGCCGTTGGCATATACATCTTTGTCTCTGAGTACTCTACAGATTTTCTATGTATTACTATTTGTTGGCACATATGACTAGGCTCCAGCAATTTACAACCTTTTGTGCAAGTAGAAATGGCATCCCAATTTCAAAAGGAAATAAAATCCCAAGAGCACTGCAATAATTAGGTAGTTGGAATAGATTTTTGTTTTAGAATTGGAATCCTATGTGGGAAAGACAAGGTGATTGTTCTCCTCCTAATTTCTTGGCTGTTAGTGATACTCTCCCCAAACAATAGAAATATATTTTAAATGGGAAAAAACAATTACTAGAATGGTTGAGCAAAGCATTAGGAGTTGAGGCTTTCTTTAAAAATGATACATCTTATTTTTTCTAAAGTCCTAAACAAATAATTATTAGTTTCTTACATGAATGGTATACACTAATATAGAAAATTTCTTCCAAGCCTCGTAACTTAATTTTTCCATTGATAATATTTATATGGTCTTCATCATGTATATAACCGTTTCATTATCCCTAGGAATTGCATGTCAACAAACACTTTAATTTTCTAGTGACTTGTTTTATACTTATATTAAACATCACACTTAGTTGCTTACTCATATTAAGCAGCAATGCTTGTTCGGTGGTAGAACCATTGTTAGTGGGAGGAGTTCCAAAATTTGAACCAGTGGCAAAAAAAAAACTCTTAGGTGTGGCACTTCTTCTTTTTTGGCAATTAGTATACATGATTTGGCACTTCTCCTAAGGTTGTTGCTAGTAGTTGGCGTGTACAACTAGTTCTAAGGAGTATTAGACCACCTTTTTATGTGTTACTACAATTAGTTCGCTTATATGATTTGGCTCAATCGCTAACAGTTTACACATATCTTGTGCAAGCACAAATTGTATCTCAAAGCAAAATGTAATAGTTAGATGGTTGTCAAAGATTTTTTACAAGTTAGGTAGTAAATATAGGTGACTACGCTTCGTTAGAATTTGGATTTATTGGAACTTAATTTTATCGCAGAAAAAAGATGGTGTGTCTATTGTAGGACTTTCGTGTATTGGAAACAAACAGTCCTTTTTTTCTTGGAAACAAGCAGTCCTGTTTTTCAGTTTTTCTTGGAAACGAGCAGTCTCAGTCCTGTTTTTCAGTTCCGGCCGGGCTGCCTTGCAAGAAACAAAACTGCTGTTTTGTTCTTAACTGGGACCTTGATGCCTCATTCGATGGACGCAAGCCAGGCTGATGAGCTCACACGAAACAGCACTCGTGTGCGTCACTGCATATATAGCCTTTGATTGCCTTTGTTTCAAACAAGTCAATCAGGGCGTACGTACGCACATGCATACAGCTTGCAGTTGCGTGAGTCGCTGCTGCATGCGTGCCAATTAATGCATGCAAGACGTAGTCGATCGGTTTTATTTTTCAGATCGACGCGACAAAGAAACGGCTGCGTATGCATGCAAGACCTTACTGGCATTTGGACGCGATCGACCTTGGAAATTGATAAAGCCGGGCCGACGGACGACAAACATGCATGTATTTGGCCTTACTGCTAGCTGGCCTCGAGTAGTTCAGTTTAGTTTTTGCAAGTTTAGCTCTTTTTTCTTGCATGAAATACATGCTACCTAAGGCTAGTTTTAATGGGGTTTCATAGCATTATTATCTAACACAGTTACCTAGTTTCAGTTTAGATAACTGTGCTATGAAATTGTACACTGAAACTAACCTAAGCTAGCATCTGCATGAATCCAAACCTCGATCGATCGAGTGCGTCTTTTGGCGTACTGCAAAGAGAATAGTGTTGGAGTAGGAAATTAAATGTGGGGGAATTAAGTAGGAGCAATCTGATTGTTGGTAGTATGTATTTATTGGGTACTGTATGTGCCCAATTCTGATCCCGGCTGAGTACTGAACTTAAACTCTGAAACTTCGGATTTCAGAGAGGACTAGATACTCTTAGAAAGAAACTTTGGATGCGACACATGCAAACAATCATAAGGGCTGAGCTAGTTCGTTCTGGGTTCTGTGCAAACACAAGAAGAATGATGGTGTGGTGCGGAAGTGGGAGGGAATTGGTGCTGGTGGGCTTTGGTAAGGCGTGCCTGGGCCACCTACTAATGGGCCGGCTCCTAGACCAAAAAAGAAAAGAGGCAAATATCTTTGGGCTTATGTGGACCGCGAGGTGAATAAGCCGGCCTGGTACATCTCTCATCTCTCCACATACGCGAATGCATAATCTCAAAAGAAAAAAAAACATACACGAATATTACGCACATGCAGATATATACACATATCTGGTGAGTGGTGACCTATCCTCCGGCTTTCATTCTTTGCACGTGTCAAGCTTGAATAAATAATTTTTTTATAAAAACTAGAAACATCCGATCATCAATTCAGTAGACTTTAATTATCTAATTAGAGTATAATAATTTTCAATTAAAATTTATTTTTTTAAAAACAAAGCACAGCACTATATATCTTCAATATTATTTGGTTGTACAGGAAATTTATTGTGGCCAAAACATTATGATACATCTACATTAATTGTTTAACCGTAAGCACACACACTTTTTTTTTGTAAAACCAAAGTATACTATTATATATACTGATAATTCAATTCTTTTCTAGAGGAAATTAAAAAAATTATAGTGTAGGCAAAATGCATGGTATTATTCCACAACCTTATAATTAGTGGTTACTCCTATATATGTTTCTTGAGATTTCAGCCGTGCAGGAGCACGGATTGGTGATAAATTAGTATGCTAGCTTAGAAAAGAAAAGGCAACGCATTATTATTGCTGCATGCGGAACAGCGATAGATTGAGTACTAGTAGCTCTCTAAGAAAAGGGAGAGATAGAAAAAAAAACACTGTGAACGAGTGAATGAATAAGCAGCTTTGGCCTGCAGAGATCGATCCAGGCCGGCCCAGAAGATGGAGGCCGCAACTAGATCGATCAGGCATGCTTTTCCATGGAAAGCTCTCATCGATCAGCTAGCTAGCACCATGCATCCTGTACAGATCATCTCAGCAGGCCATTCATTCGTACGTGTGCAAAGCTCTTATTATTATTGGACACAGACGCCTGTCAAAAAGTATAAGACAACCAAATAATAAACCTGCTTGTTGGGAATTGGACCTTCGGATAGGCTCCCACCCTCGGAAATGCTCCCTAACTCGTTTGCAGGGCTCCAACGAAGGAAGACGAGCATATCCGAAGGGCGACGGTCGCTCCCGAGATCGCCCAGGCCAGGGAGCTCACCTTCGGGTGGCTGAAGGTGACGAATGGTCACTCAGAAGCACAAGCTTAAAGACCAAGACCTGCGACAAACGAAGGATCCCACCTTCGGGCGGCCGAAGGTGACGAATGGTCACTCAGAAGCACAAACTTAAAGGTCAGGACCTTCGGGACCAAGGGGATCGCCTTCGGCAACGAAGGCGACGGCTAATCGCTCAAAGACAGAACCTTCAGGGCCGTGACCTTCGAAGTACCCCGAAGGACGTGAAGACCTTCGTCGGGTGTAGGCGTGCGTGTAAAACGTGAATACGTAAGAATGTCGGATTTGTGTACCTCTCACCTTGTAATTTTACCCCAAAACCGGCTGTGAGTTATAAATGAGTTGGAAGGGGGCAATTTAGGAAAACCTGGCCGAGGGCTAGGGGTATAAATAGCCCCCTCTCTCCACAGTGTAAAGGGTTGAATTTTCTAGTTATTACTGGAGAATTAAGTGCCTACCTTCATTGTCATTTTCATACTGTTCATGCTCCATGTTTGGGCATCTAAGAAGCTGAGATCCCAACAGCGGCGCCCACCGTCCCAGCTCGAAAAACAACCTTCGATGGCCCCAGCGAAGAAGAAAGCCCCAGCCGGCACCACAAGCAACACCACTGAGCCTGGCCATGTCCTCGACGGCTTTACACCGCAGCACGAAGCCAACACACGAATGGAAGACATCACCAACGAAGCTGTTCATGGAGATCCGGTTGATGACACCGAAAACACCGAAGCTCATCAAATCCAATCCGCGGAGCTCACAGAAGTAGTACTCAAGCTCAAGGCCCTTGAAATGAAGAAAAGGAACATCGAAGCTCAGCTCACCACCAAAAAGAGGGCACTGGACCAGGCAAACAAGCTAGCCGAGGACAGGCGCAAACTAGCAGAAACGGAGGCGGAAGTTGAGAATTTGCAGAGGGCATACAAGAAATGCCGAAGGTTCTGTCCAACAAGAAAACCGCGTCATCCACCAGACAACCTTCGCTCACAATGAAGACCGAAGGCCACCACCGGTCAACCTCCCATTTGACCCGACCTCGTCACTCTCAGTCGCTCTGCAGTGAACTTCTTGGCCGCTCGGCTACAAGCCCACACAGCTCCCCAAGTACAATGCAATAACTGATCCAACCCAGTTCCTCATGGCCTACGAAGAAACCATCGCTTCGGCCGGAGGTGACGACTCAACCATGGCCAAGTCCTTCGTCATGGCTTGCGAAGGTTCTGTGGCCAACTGGTACTCATACCTTCCTCAACAATCAATCAATAACTGGTACCAGCTGAAAGGAAGGCTCCTCCAGGACTTCCATGGATTCAGAAGGCTAAATACCAATACTGTGAAAGATTTTAAGTGCCCACAGCACGACCGCGAGCCTCTCTATGACTATTTTCGGAGGTTCGTTCAGAAGAAGGCTCAAATCCCAAACTTCCCAGAGAAAGATGCGATCGAGAATTGCATCGAAGGTCTTCTGCCTGGCCAGCTTGCTTCTCATCTCACAAGAGGGTCCCCGAGGACCCTGGAGGAGCTCTACACAGAAGTAGAGAAGTACGTGAAATCAAATGCCGACCACCGCAGAAGGGTAGAGCAAAGAAGAATCATGCGTCAGGCAGAAAAATACAATCAGCAAACATGGCAGCAAGAGAAACAGCCAGCTCAGCAACTCATTTTACCTGTGGAACCCTCACAAGATGATGATGAACAGTTAACCTTTGATCCCTTCATGATACCACCAGAGTCGGAACCTCAGCACTCAAATGACAAGCAACCTTCGTCCGGAGCACGGGGCAGAGGTCGTAACAGAGGAAGGGGCCGAGGTCGTGGACCTCCGCGTGAGCCCAAAAAATTCTTCTGTCACTTTCACGGGTCTGACTCCGACCATAAAACAAATCAGTGCCCAGAGAAGAAGAAGACCCTTGAGAGAATGGAGTCCGAGAAAAAAGCCAAGCTAGTTGGGCATACTACATGGCCTCAGACTCCACAAACTCCTCAACAAATACAGTACACACAACCTTCGTTCGTTCCACCCCCCCATTTACCCAAGCATACCACCCACCTATGTTCAACTACAACTACAACCACAACTGGCAGTCGCAGCCAAACCCTCAAACACAACCCAGTCAACCCACCACCCAAGCTCAACCAACACAAGAGCAGCTACCACCACCCCCCGTCCACCCACCAAAACAAGAAAACCAAACCACAAATAGCCAACCCGCGGCACTACCAACCTTCGGGATGATCATGCCCATCTCCGGAGGTTCCACCCTGGACTTCGAAAACAAGAGACAGCGCAGAGACTACTTCAGGCAAGTACATTGCATCGTCTCCGAAGGTCCAACCAAAAGAACCCAGTGGTCACACTCTCCGATCACCTTCTCCGAAGAAGATGTCAACCTCATCAGCTACCCACACACAGACGCTCTTGTCATCGAGGCAAACATTCAGGGCTGGAGGATTGGCAAGATACTAGTTGACACTGGCAGTTCTGCAGACATCATATTTTCCGACACCTTCGATAAGATGGGCATCGACTGAAGCCTGCTTCAGCCTTCGGATATCCCTTTAATGGGATTCGGAGGAAAGAGAGTGAACGCAATCGGGAAACTGTCACTCCCTGTGTCCTTCAGAGACACGGCCAATGTAAGAACAGAGCACATCACCTTCGATGTGGTAGAGATGCCCTACCCATACTGCGCAATACTAGGAAGGGGGACAATCAACAAGTTCGAAGCTATCGTTCATCAACTGTACTTGTGCATGAAGATTCCAGCTCCCACGGGGGTCATCACCGTCCGCAGGGACCAGCAGCTTGCACGGGACATAGAGCGGGGATACACCCCAGGCCAGAAAAAAGTCCACAACCTTCGGACTGAATACAAGTCTATTACCTTCAAAGAGCAATAGAGAGACAATGAGAAAGCAACCTTCGAGGAAGACTGCGAAGTCAAGAAGGTCCCCCTTGACGTACATCTACCCGACAAAATGGTAACCATTAATGCAACCCTCGAGCCCGAGGAAGAAAAAGAGCTTCTTGAGTTTCTCTGCAAGAATCAAGATGTTTTTGCATGGTCCGCCAGTGACCTACGGGGCGTCAGCAGAGATGTCATTGAGCATCGCTTGGATATCAACCCAAATATCAAGCCAAAGAAGCAGAAGCTTCGCAAAATGGCAGATGAAAAAGTCGCAGCAGTCAAGGCCGAAGTCCAGAGACTGCTAGATGCAAATGTTATTCGAGAAGTCAAATACCCAACATGGCTGGCAAATACCGTGCCGGTCAAAAAGAAGAATGGCAAGTGGCGCATGTGCATCGATTTCACTGACCTCAATAAAGCCTGCCCGAAGGATGACTTCCCACTACCAAGAATCGACAGAGTCGTCGATGATGCGGCAAACAGTCAACTGATGTATCTGCTGGACTATTTCTCCGGATACCATCAGATTTGGATGAGGAAAGAAGACGAAGAAAAAACAAGCTTCATAACCCCCTTTGGCACCTACTGCTTCGTGAGGATGCCCGAAGGATTGAAAAATGCAGGACAATCTTTTTCAAGAATGTCTTCAGTGGTCCTGGAGCACCAACTCAGAAGAAATGTCCTGGCTTACATTGATGATATTGTAGTAACCAGTTCAACAAGAGGTAACCATGTGGCAGACCTGGCTGAAACCTTCGCAAGCTTAAGAAAAGCAGGGCTGTCCTTGAACCCCAACAAGTGCATCTTTGGAGTTCACAAAGGAAAGGTGCTAGGATGCCTCGTGTCCACCAAAGGCATCGAAGCAAATCCTGACAAAGTAAAAGCTCTCTGGAACATGGAGGAGCCAAAGTCCATCAGGGACGTACAGAAGCTCACAGGGCGGATAGCAGCCCTTAACAGATTTATCTCTCGCTCTGCTGGCCGAAGCCTACCATTCTTCAAGGTAATTCACAATGCAAACAAATTCGAGTGGGTCCTCGAGCAAAGCAAAGCCCTTCAGGCACTCAAAAACCATCTCTAGAACATGGTCAAAATGACCTCACCTGACCCGAGGGATGTGTTGCTCCTGTACATCGCAGCATCCTACTCTGCTATCAGTGCAGCGCTCGTACTCGAAAGAGAAGTTGAAGGAAAGAAGAAGCAGCTACCTGTCTACTTCGTATCCGAAGCTCTTGCAGGCTCGAAGCTCCTGTACTCAGAGCTAGAGAAAATTGCATATGCTGTAGTCATGTCTGCTCGGAAGCTTCGACACTATTCGAAGCTCACAAGATAATCGTAGTTATAGATCAACCTCTGCATGACTTGTTCAACAACATAGAGGCCTCAGTCAGAATTGCTAAATGGGCTTCGGAACTCTCTGAGTTCTACATAGACTTCGAGAGAAGAACAGCCATCAAGTCACAAGTATTGGCATACTTCATTGCCGATTGGACATCCCCAATCTTCAAGGAGGAACCTTCGGCTGAAACCTGGATCGTGCACTGCGACGGGGTCTGGTGCAATGAAGGAGCGGGTATTGCTGCAATCATAGAATCTCCTTCGGGAGCAAAAACAAGATATGCAACACGTCTAAGCTTCGGCAACCTCGAATCATCAACCAACAACACCACCGAGTATCAAGCCTTGCTCCTGGGCCTTCGCAAAATGAAAGCTCTTGGCCATCAAAACTTCATAGTCAGAACAGATTCGAAGGTTGTCAGAGACCACATTGAAAAGGACTCAGAAGCAAGAAAACCAGAGCTCATCGAGTACCTCGATGCCGTCAGAATGATGGAGAAATATTTCAAAGGCTTCGATATCGTTCATATCCCAAGGCACATGAACGACGAAGCTGACAAGCTGGCAAAAGTAGCATCAAGAAAGGAGCAATTACCTTCGGATGTATTCTACTAAGAAATAACAGAACCTTCGGTCAAGGCAAAGAAAGAAAAACAGGTTTCAGTCATAGCAGCTGAAGACTGGAGAACACCCATAATGGAATACCTTCGGGGAAACAATGAACTGGCAAATGAGAGAGGAGAAAAAAATGTTCCAAAGAGCAAGGGGCCACATAATCTCCGAAAGTGAGCTGTTCAAGTCAGGCGTCACCAGCCCATGGCTGAAGTGCATCTCCACAGCCGAAGGCATCGAGCTCCTAAAGGAAATACATTCTAGGTTCTGTGGATCCCACATTGGCTTCAGACAACTCGTCTCCTAAGCCTTCAGGCAAGGATTTTTCTAGCCCACGACGCTAAAGGACGCCCAACACATAGTCAAGACATGCCAAGCATGCCAAATGATGGGCCCGAAGTCCTCAAAACCTTCGGAGCCAACCCAGCTAATACCTCCGACCTGGCCCCTGCAAAGATGGGGAATTGATCTCGTTGGACCCTTACCCACCGCTCAAGGCAATTACAAGTACGCAGCAGTTGCTGTCGAGTACTTCACAAAGTTGATCGAAACCAAGCCCCTAATCAACATCACATCAGAAATAATTAGAAAATTCTTCTGACAGAACATCATCTGCAGGTTTGGGGTCCCATGGGAAATCACCGTCGATAATGGCAAATAGTTTGATTCACAACTCTTCAGAGAGTTCTGTCACAGTGTGGGCACAAAGGCAATCTTTGCTTCTGTTTACCACCCGCAATCAAATGGGTCCGTCGAAAAAGCCAACGACATCATCTTCGGCAGCATCAAAAAATGCCTGTTTGATCAGAAAAAGGGCAAATGGGCGGATGAGCTACCAAAGGTCATCTGGTCCCACAACACTTCAGAATCAAGAACAACCTAGTTCACACCATTCAGGCTACTCTATGGTGCCGAAGCAATGACACCAGAGGAGATTAAAAACCGAAGCCTAAGGGTGACTCACCAAGTTGAGGCCATACCATCGATCGACAAGGATCTTATGGAACTAGATATCCTTCAAGCTTCGGAGAACCTTGTGAAGTATCAACACGAAACCACGAAGTGGAGAGACAAAAAGGTCGTGAAAAAGAACATCACAGTCGGGGACTAGGTCCTAAAAAGAAAGCCAAATGCCGAAACCTCCGGCAAGCTCCACTCAAAATGGGAAGGGCCATTCCTAGTAATCAAGAGCAACATGCCAGGGTCATATCACCTGTCCGACGCTGAAGGCAATGAGCTGCAGCATCCTTGGAATGCGGACAGCCTTAAAAAGTACTATATATAAGCATGTAAAAAGGCCGCATCGCGAAACTATAAGCGATTGCGGACCTTCGCAGTTATTTTCAGTTCTTTTTTACATTGTAAAAGGGTCGTACTCTTTTCCTCACAGGGGGAAACTCCACACCGGAGGTGAGGTTTTTGACGAGGCAGACCCATTGTAAACTCTCTCAATGCAATGAATTTCCCCCAAACAAAGTCTCACCTTCGCCTAAGCAGCCCAAATGGCAAGCTTCGGCCAGCATCTACATGCTGCATAAAATAGTAAGTTAGAAAAGTATGCAGAATCCGCAAACTTTGCATACTTATCAAACGAACGCCAAGGGGCTTCGACCATTCAAAAGGTCCGAACCAAAAAACCTTCGGCACAAAAGGCACAATAAGTGCAAAACGAATGCCAAGGGGCTTCGACCTTTCAAAAGGTCCGAACCAAAAAACCTTCGGCACAAAAGGCACAATAAGTGCAAAACAAATGCCAAGGGGCTTCGAACTTTTAAAAGGTCCTAACCAAAAAACCTTTGGCACAAAAGACACAATAAGTGCAAAACGAACGCCAAGGGGCTTCAACCTTTCAAAAGGTCCAAACAAAAAACCTTCGGCACAAAAGGCACAATAAGTGCAAAACGAACGCCAAGGGGCTTCGACCTTTCAAAAGGTCAGAACCAAAAACCTTCGGCACAAAAGGCACAATAAGTGCAAAACGAACGCCAAGGGGCTTCGACCTTTCAAAAGGTCCGAACCAAAAACCTTCGGCACAAAAGGCACAATAAGTGCAAAACGAACGCCAAGGGGCTTTGACCTTTCAAACGGTCCGAACCAAAAAACCTTCGGCAGAAAAGGCACAATAAGTGCAAAACGAACGCCAAGGGGCTTCGACGTTTCAAAAGGTCCGAACCAAAAAACCTTCGGCACAAAAGACACAATAATTACAAAACGATCGCCAAAGGGCCTCGACCTTTCAAAAGGTCCGAACCAAAAATAACCTCGGAAGAATCGAAAGATGGATGCCAGAAAGGGAGGAGGCATTTTTTCCATCTGAACCCTCGGCACCTCGGCACCAATCATTCGATCTACCCGAAACAAAAAGAACAAAACCCCTCGAAGACAACAGCACGCAAGAAAGGGGGGAGACGTTTTCCCCAAAATACAAAATTTCCGCACGTTGCCTCGACAGTAAACAAATTATCTATCGAGGTTCCACAAAGAAAGAAACCCTCTTTTTTCATAAACTGCCTCCGGGCGACGACTCGTTAGGAAGGGGGGGAGACATTTTTCCAAGAAACACAACCCTAACGAGCGTCGCCTCGAGCGACAACAACTTACTTCTTGAAGGACACTTCCGGCAATCAACAAAAGCCGACCAAGCTTTACCGAAGGGAGCTTGCCCCTGCAAAAAGCAACCTTCGAAAAGATCCCCTGGAACAACAGGCTGGCAAGAGGGGAGACGTTTTTCTCCAAAAACAAAATCCCCGCGTGTCGCTCAGTCCTACATTACCTAACAAACCTCCGGGAGGAATATACCAGAAAGGGGGGGACGCTTTTCTTAAGACCCCTCGCAAATCCCACAACAAGGCACCTCGAAGGATGCACAAAACAGAGCACCCCGAAGGAAGCACACAACAAGGCACCTCGAAGGATGCACAAAACACATCACCTCGAAGGATGCACATACCAAGGCACCTCGACGGATGCACATATCAGAGCAACCCGAAGGATGCACACAACAAGGCACCTCGAAGGATGCACAAAACACAGCACCTCGAAGGATGCACATAACAAGGCACCTTGACGGATGCACATATCAAAACACCCCGAAGTATGCACACATATAAAGCTCCCCGAAGGATGCCCGCAAAAAGGCATCTCGAAGGATGCACACAGAGAGGAAGCCCGAAGGATGCGCAATAAGAAGCCCCGGGAAAGGCAATCGCGAGAATAACATACACGTCGAGAAGCGTCGCGAAGGTCACATCGGACGAAAAAGTAAAAGAGATTACAATGAATCACGACCGGACCAGCATAAGTATTCTACAATGCTGCATCCGGGACGAGCAAGGCTGAAAGCCTCCCAGCTCATCAATACCTTAGCGCTGTTCGCGTCCTACAGTATGGGAATATTTACAAACAAATTCTAAAGCCCCCAAAACAAATCCCTACAAGCTAATCTTTAGATCTGAGCCCTCGGCGATCCGTCCGTGTCACGTCCCGAAGGAGACCTGCTGGCCTCGGGCGTCCCACCGACCCACGAAGGTTGATCAGGATTTAATTCCTACACAAATAACAAAGTTTTACCACAAGAAAGAAAAAAAACCAAAAAATGCTCGAAGTATGCAATCTTGACATCCTATATCTTGTTAACCTCTTCAGACAAACCCTCGTAGGGGACGTACTGAAAGCCCCCTTTGAGCTTAGAGAGGTCGACGGCGCCGGCGCGGAGAAGGTTCCCTACAAGCCACTTGAAGGAGACGGACGCCGCGTTATCATTCGCAATACTCATCACCTCCCCGAGCCCCTCAAACTCCGACAGCAACCAGTCCAGAAGCTGAAAGATAACCTGAGAACCCTTGGCTAGCTCAGGCAAGGGCAGAGGCTCTGCCCCGAGAGCAGCAAGAGCCTTCTTGTAATCTTGGTACACTTCCTCGGCTCGCAAAGCGTCCTCAGCGAAGACTTGCTCGAGCTCACCCACATTAGTGTGAACCTTCTCCAATTCGGTGATCCTTCCCTTAAGGGCAGCCTTCTCGTTCGCGTCCCTTTCCACAGTCTTCCGAAGGCTCTCTAGAACCTTCTCATTGTCTGAAGTAGTTGTCTCTAGCTTCGAACACTTGGCCTTCATTTGCTTGTTTTCGTCCTTCAGAGCGATAATCTCCGCCTCAGCCCGCCGCAGTTTGTCCGCCAGACTCAATCTCTCAGTGGCGCTCTTGACCCGAAGGTCCGCATCCGCCTTGGCCTTCTGCATCAAAATACGGCTGGCCTGAGCAAGCTTCTTGCTCAAGTCAGCAACGATAAAGGCATCATCGGAGGTGGATGTTTCTGCCACGGCTGCATTAAACTCTGAATCAAACACAAAATCACCTTCGGGGACACCAAAAATAGAACAAAAGTTAAACACAATCAGGCCCCGCCTTACCCTTTTCAGGGGGGAGAATCCCAGTCGTGCCAGGCCCGTGCTTCACGGCCAAAAGCTGCTGCATCGACGCAGACACAACTGCAAAGACAACAAAAAGGGGGCCCTCAGGTCACAAACAAACCAAGTGCCCACGCAAAACAAAGTAACGAAGCTTACCGGGTTCGTCAAAATTCAACCCCTCCAGCATCTCCAGCTCTTTGTCCGCAGGTGGAGCCGAGGACCCACCCGGGATATCCCCGCCCCTAAGAGAGAGCAGTGTCTCACCAACCAAAACTTCCCCCTCCTCGATACCAGCCGAAGAGGTAGGAATGGTGACCGCCGACACTGGCGTAGGAGCCTTCGGAAGGTCCGAAGGCTTGGCGCCAGTCTTAACGAGACTCTGAATCCTCCGGTGTTTTGTTATACCTTTGGAGGGACAATAAAGGTTAATCAGTGCCCTCGCCACCTCAACCCGACGGCCGGAACCAAAAAGCATGGTCCCGTACTCATCGCTAAGATCATAACGGGATCTAAAAAGCCTCCCTTCGCGAACTACAATCTCCCCACCCACCGTCCCCATGAGCTCTTCTATAAAGGAGGGCGTACCACTATCTCCCGAAGAAACCTCCTCGTCCCGCGCCTTCCTCTAAGCGCTCTCGGCCCTCGCAACTGAAGCCTTCGAGCTCGAAGGCTTCCTCACCCTCCCGCGACCACGACCACCCCCTCCGCCACCTTCGCCTGAAGTCCCAATCTCCTCTTTCTTAGCCTTGCCCTTGGACTTCTTCGACGCCACCTCGGAGCCAACATTGCCCGGAGGCGTCATCCTCAGAACTGCACCCACAGGCACCGGCCGAAGGCTGTACTCCACGCCCATCTCCACCAAGCATCTGTTCAAACGAAGGTTCCTCTTGCAAACCTCGACCAAGGAAAGATATTCCTTCCTGTTCCAAGGCCCCAAGATGTCCGAGGCCTCCAGCTCCAGCTCGGCAACAATCACCTCGTCACTAGAACCTTCAGGTTTTCGAAGACCGAAAACTGGAGAGGTCAAGTCATACACCATCCCAGAAAAACTCTTCCGCTCGAACCCTCGAGGAGCCCAACCAGCGAACAAAGGCCAAATCCCCGCAGCCAAAAACTCTTCCATCACGTCCCTGCCCCCGCAAACTTGACAGGCCGTCATAAAATCTTCCACACATGGTTTAAAGCCTGGCACACGCTTGTTGTACGAAGGCTGATAAGTGTGATCGAACGGCTCGATGTCCGAAGCTAACAGATACTTCTCCTCATTCGAACCCTCGGGATCCAGAAAACCGATTTTGGCATAAAACCAGTACCCTAGCCAGTTCCCCTCCCATTTGTTTTTCTGGGCTGTGGCAAGCACAACCTTCGTCAAGCCTGACTTCTTGTTGGACTTGCGAGGAACGAAGGTACAACACCCATTCTGCACCTCACTCTCTTCATCATCATCATCCACAAAAACCTTCCGAGGCTGACAGTGCAACTGAAACAGCTTACAAAAGGCATCAATGGACACCCCACCTCCAAACGTCCTCGCAACCCACAAAAATTTTGACAACGCTGCTATCCCGTTCGGGGTGAAATGGTGAAGCTTCACATTGAATGGCTCCAGTAGTTTCAGAACTATAGGATCCATCGGAATGCGCAACCCAGTGGTAAAAAAATCCTTAAAAACAACCACCTCTCCGGTCTGAGGCACCGGGAAAACCTCCAGGCCAGAAGGGCAACACACCCCCTCGGGAAAATATCCTTTCGAAACATAGAAATCGATCGTACTCTGAGAGACGACAGATGGCTCGAAGAGCAAGGTCTTAAGCTTCTCAGGACCCATTAGGTCAGAAACATTCACTGAAACCCCCGACGGACTTCCGCTGGCCTTTTCTTGTTGGACTGCAGGACGCGAAGCCTCGGATCCTTCGGGTGTTCAACAGGATCAGAGTCTGCGCGGAAAACCACCTTCTTAATAAATGCCATATCTACATAAAAACAAAGAAAGGCAAATTAGGAAAAAGGGTTCAAACGAACCTTCGATCAACCTCGCTATTTGCTTAGTGCGAGCCATGAACCGCTATTCTACTTACACCGAGAAAAACGAGCAGCTTGACCACGCACGAAGCGGAACCTTCGGAAGAAGCGCTTTATAGCAAAAAGCGTCGAAGGTAAGCAAAGCTCAAGAGGGCACAGGTTTTACCCACCCACCCCTCCGCTTATATAGGCAGGGGAAAGCAACAGTACCAATGGTAAAATCGAGGAGTCGGCCGCCCAAGCAACGTAATCGGAGCCTGACACGTGCACAACCAAAACCGACCGTTGCAGCCAACGGTTCGGGAGACGTTTTTCCTCGGGAGCTTCCCGAAGGTTGCGCGCAATCTTCTTCTTCGACGCGGGTTCGGACCGTCGACTTCAGACCTCGCCCTCGAGGGGCTATTGTTGGGAATTGGACCTTCGGATAGGCTCCCACCCTCGGAAATGCTCCCTAACTCGTTTACAGGGCTCCAACGAAGGAAGGCGAGCATACCCGAAGGGCGACGGTCGCTCCCGAGATCACCCAAGCCAGGGAGCTCACCTTCGGGTGGCCGAAGGTGACGAATGGTCACTCAGAAGCACAAGCTTAAAGACCAAGACCTGTGACAAATGAAAGATCTCACCTTCGGATGGCCGAAGGTGACGAATGGTCACTTAGAAGCACAAGCTTAAAGACCAAGACCTGTGAGAAACGAAAAATCTCACCTTCGGGTGGCCGAAGGTGACGAATGGTCACTCAGAAGCACAAGCTTAAAGACCAAGACCTGCGACAAACGAAGGATCCCACCTTCGGGCGGCCGAAGGTGACGAATGGTCACTCAGAAGCACAAGCTTAAAGGCCAGGACCTTCGGGACCAAGGGGATCGCCTTCGGCAACGAAGGCGACGGCTGATCGCTCGAAGACGGAACCTTCAGGGCCGTGACCTCCGAAGTACCCCGAAGGATGCAAAGACCTTCGTCGGGTGTAGGCGTGTGTGTAAAACGTGAATACGTGAGAAGGTCGGATTTGTGTACCTCTCACCTTATAATTTTATCCCGAAACCGGCTGTAAGTGAGTTGTAAATGAGTTGGAAGGGGGCAATTTAGGAAAACCTGGCCGAGGGGTAGGGGTATAAATAGCCCCCTCTCTCAACAGTGTAAAGGGTTGAATTTTCTGGTTATTACTGGAGAATTAAGTGCCTACCTTCATTGCCATTTTCATATTGTTCGTGCTTTCTGTTTGGACATCTAAGAAGCTGAGATCCCAACACTGATGTGCGTATGAGATGACAACAAGTATAGCATTGTAGCGCGATCGCTCAAGCAATTCATACGCATCACTTTCGCACATTTCGTCACTCGGTCCGTCATCAGCAGTATAATCCATCGATCCCGGCCCTCTCTAGCTAGATAAAGCCTCATGTTGCCATGTGTACTAATGTAGTAATATTAGCCTATCAACTCATGCTGCCGCATGGATTAGTTAGAATTAATATACAAATTCGATTTATTATAATTATCTATCTCATATCATCATGCATCTGTTAAATATTTTAACACATACTCTAAAATACATATTTATCATTATATCTAGTTGCAATAGATTTTATTTTGCATCACACCTCCATATATGTTTGATATATATTTAATTGAAGCATTTGTTTATAAATTGGTATTCTTATCTCTTTCATCATACATGAATCCATGGCGACACATATCATGGGTAGTATTAATAACATAAATAATATATTAATAATGATAGAAATAGTAATTTATAATTTTATATTGGTGCACTTTAATATTTGTTATAATTATATATAGTTTAGATTCAAATTTGGGGTTACTTTATCTTTTAATAATTATATAGTTGGATAATTTATATGCAAATTTAGGGGGTTATTTTCATTTTTTTATAATAGCATAGGTGTGTAATTTACATGAAGATTAGAGGGTTACTTTAATTTTTTTATAATGGCAAAGGTGAGTAATTTAAATACATGTTTAGGGGGGTTACTTTTAGTCTATTTCATAATGGTAGGGATAGGTAATTTATTAGGAAATATAACAGATCCAGTGACTATTATTATTAGAGTTGTCGGATTGATAGCCGGATGTTTCTGATTTTTGTGAGAATTTTTAGAATTTCTTTATTTTTTTAGAGTGTCTAACTAGAATCCTAGGTGGCTTTACTTTGAGACTCAAAAGGAGCCTCCAATTAGTAATAGTAAGACCTTCAATTAGTAATAGTAAGATGCCAAACAAGTGGGCGGTTATTGGACACAAAAAGGCTAGTTCAATTCCACTGTGGATAAATATGAATCGAAGACAAAAAGGCCTACCGTACCTCTTCACTGGCTAGCAAACACAACTTACTGAGATAATTTTTAAGCATCAAACCATTTTTTGTATACTCACTGGCTCATTGTTGACACCAATATTCATTGTATATAAGTTGCCCACCATTGTCATTATGAAAAAAATATCCATAGTAAACTCTTTTAATCTACATCAGTATTGTCCACATTTATGTTAGGTTTGGTTTTTTAAGTTTTAGTCATAAGTTCCATCACATCGTATGTGTAAACACCAACTAGGAGTACTAAATATAGACTTATTACAAAATAGTTTCATAAGTCGTGACTTAATCACGAGACGAATCTATTAAGCCTAATTAGTCCATAATTTGAGCACTAATTGCTACAGTAATCATCTGCTAACGTGCATTAGTAATACTTAATAGATTTGTCTTGAGCCCTAATTGCAACTTATGTAATTATTTTAATTAAATTGACATCTGAATATTCAAATTGATATCCGAACATACGATGTGACAGTTATTTAAAAAAACCAAACGAGACCTTAGAATCAAGCATAGCTTTGAGTGGTTGGCGGAGGTAGTTGTGCTTTTCGTACCCACCATGTATCAATAAAATTCTCCTGAAAATCGTTCACCAGTGATCTAGGTTCAACCAAAAAGCATTAGCAAAGTATGAAAATCAAACACAGTCCGGGATGTTGTTAAATTCAACCACGTTTACCAACTCTTCCCTATAGGAACCATTCAAAGGCACAAATTCAATCCACAGACAGGCACAAATTCAAGTCTAGGTCCTCTCTTGATTTAATTTGTTATTTGCGGACAAGCATGGTTTCCACGAGGCGGACCCCACCCTATGGATCAACCTCAACAGGAAGGAAAACAAAGGAGGACCAGTCAAAAGCCACGAGGTCGCCGCAATCCATACGCTACACCATCACATATCATTGGCGGGCAGGTCGACACGTGGCACTGTAGACATCGTCGTCCTCGTCGTCTTCATCCTACCAAAGCTTTCCTTCGCTTTCACTATCCTCGTTCTTCCCCCCTTGCACACGGGTGCCTTGCGTGGAGCCACGCCGGCCGATAACCACGCGCCCAAGGGCAAATTAGTCATCTGCAAGCACTCCCGGCCCTTAGCTCTAAACCAATTGTTTACTGTGTTTGACGCCGCATACTCTGAAGAAGAAGGCATTAGCTTATCACGGTAATTTACAGTACGTACCCGATGCTGATTAATTAGGTGTGAAAGAGTGCAGTCCCGTAGCAGGCTGAGTTATTGACGCCCTGGCACATGGCAACAATGTGTCCATTGTGCCCCTGTACGCACGTCATCCTAATCCACACTAGTCCACTAAAACTGCACGCTCCCATGAGCAAGAGGACAAGGGCGTGGCGCCTATAAAACGGAGGCCCAGTCCCTCCATCTCAAAAATTTCAAGACTCATGCTTGCCTTCTATCTAAGCACTACTCCTTCTAGTTAGTTAGCTACTGGTATCTCTCATCTCCTCCGATCCTTCCTTCTTGAGGCTCTCTGATCTATACAGTAGTACGTAGTCAACAGTAGTATAAACTGTGTGTAGTACGTAGACTGTCTAGCTAATCCAACAGCTAGCACATCAGAGCTGAGCAGTCACCATTCTTGTTTATCGCCACGCCATGCCGAGCGCGACTAGCAGACTACCCAATCTTCCAGCTGGGTTCCGCTTCCACCCCACAGATGAGGAGCTCATCGTCCACTACCTCATGAACCAAGCTTCCTCCCTCCCATGCCCTGTCCCCATCATCGCCGAGGTCAACATCTACCAGTGCAACCCATGGGACCTTCCTGGTAATTAATTAATTATACTATCTGAATTCTGACAGCACCACACAATAATCTATCTCAAACTATTCTTTCTTCAACTTCAGTTTCTGAACCTAACAAAATTTTTCCCCATATTCCTTTTCGTTTTCTTTTCAGCCAAAGCTTTGTTTGGAGAGAACGAGTGGTACTTCTTCAGCCCCAGGGATCGCAAGTACCCCAACGGCGCCCGCCCCAACCGTGCCGCCGGATCCGGCTACTGGAAGGCCACCGGCACCGACAAGGCCATCCTGTTGACTCCAACGAGCGAGAACATCGGAGTCAAGAAAGCCCTTGTGTTCTATGGTGGTAAGCCTCCCAAGGGGGTCAAGACAGACTGGATCATGCACGAGTACCGCCTCACAGGAGCTAACAAGACCACCAAGCGTAGAGGATCTTCCATGAGGGTGAGATAAATTTCCCAATATTCTTTTTTTCTCAATTACTATATACTATGACGTTTGCTGATGTTTTTTTAATTATTGTGGTTGATTTCAGCTGGACGACTGGGTCCTCTGCAGGATCCACAAGAAGAGCAACAATTTTCAGTTCTCTGACAAGGACCAGGAGGGCTCAACTGTGGAGGAGGAAGAATCCCTCAACAACAACATGATGAATGGCACAATTGCAGCCTCGCCCAAGTCTGAAGCCAATGATGATCATGATCATCAGTTCCATCCGACGACGATGACGATGACCATGAGCAAGTCATACTCAATCACCGATCTACTCAACACCATCGACTACTCGGCGCTCTCACAGCTCCTCGATGCCCCAGCTGAACCTGAACCACCGCTAATCTACCCAATAACAACACAAACACACGAATCACTACTTAGCTATAACAACGACAGCCACTACTTCAATTTGCCACAAGTAGACGCATGTTCAGATCATGTTGCGCCTAATTGCAACGGTCTGAAGAGGAAGCGAGTGATGACCATGGATGGTGCTGAATCCTCTGCCTTGGATGGTAGCAGCAGTAGTAACTTCAGTAGAAAACTGAAGCTGCCAAGTGATTCAATAAGAAGCAGCAGCCACAGCCATTTTGGCAGCACGACGAGCAGCTACTGCAACCAGCAGCAGCTTGTGGACAGAAGTGGTTTTCAGTACAGCAGCCTGCTGAGCTATCCATTCCTCGAGATGCAGTAGTATTGCACCGAGAGCTTGGTGTGAATCCATACAGCTGAAACTTGTGCACTGGGTCAAACAAACCGAGCTGAGGCTGAGGGGTGGTTCTTGCTTGTGACCGGAACATGAATTCAAAATTTCTGAAGCATTTCATTTTCATTTTCATTTTCATTTTCATGTAAAATTAATTAAAGGTTGTAAATTAGGGAGGTGTACTACGTACTGAAAGTCACGTGTGGATCAATGAAAGATGACCACGTTCGTTTCCTGTACTATGCGTACTGTACTATTTGCCATGTGCTCTGTTGGTTGCCCTTATCCACTCGGAAAGGGTTAGATCGATGTACAGATGAATCGGGACACTTGCTGTTCTACTTCCATATAGGAATATACTTTTTCTGCTTCCTGCTGATCCCGTTGTCGTCGTTGTAGCCGCGATCGATGGATCTCAGAGTAAAACACGCGTAGACCTTCTTACTTGTCGTACGGTGTGCCGTTGGTGCTAGGTTATCTTGACGTGTAGCTTAGTCACACTACTCCGATCCATACGCGTGGCTGGTGTCTTGAGTCATTGCACATCACAAAACATTCTTGCTCGCTCTCATTTCTGCCAGTGAAAAACCAAGCAGGTCGATCCAAGAGACAAAGTAAATACTTGAGGACAAATGGGTCAATATATTCAACCTCCTGTTGGGACTAGCTAGCTAGCTAGCTCCCTAATTCAACGTTGAAGAAGAAGTTAGATGCATGCTTGGCCACACACGTAGACATATCCAATGAGCGTGCGTGCATGCGTTGGTGAACCAATGCAATGGCAAAACGTCATCACCGGAGCTACTGCTATTCTAATGGCCGCAGGACGCCGGAAAGACAACGACGGCAGCGGCGGCGGCGCACGTTGATCGGATTGAATACCACTTGCGTTGGTTATTATTTATATATAATAAACATGCATGGTTAGTTGGTGATGGTCCACATATGACATGCTCCATCAGCAGTTAGATAAGCCCTACCCCATTTGGTTAAGAAAGTCTCCTCATTGGAGACAGCCATTTGTTAAAGGGTTTAGCTTGTAGCTACCTCTTTCAAACCATCGTACCACATGAAAAGAAGATAATGCAAACAATGCCTCGCCACATCTAACTTTTGGAGCTGATGGTCTATCTCTAAACCCATGCTTTGAACCAATCACCAACACATTAATTAAAAGCTAGCTGGAGCATGAAGTCACATGTTAAAGAGCCTAACCATGTACGATTGGTGCTTTGATTCTTCTTTATTCCTAGTGCTTGGAGACGATGATACATGATAGTCTAGCTAGAAAGAGCCCATGACTGATGAGAGTAGATAAGAGGGAGGCTCCAATTAACTAAGTCATGCCGTAAGCATATGCGTATCACAAATTATATCTAACCATGCTTAATGAGAAAAGTTAAGATTCAAAGTTTTGGGAGCTTACTAGGATCTCTGTAGTGCTCTACTATATGTCAAAAGACTGAAGCCTTTGCATTGCCTTATCCATGAATCATGATGTATAGATATGACATGCACGTACAGGCGGTTAATTGATTCCTTTTCTAGAATGGGCTATCTAGCCACCAGCTAGCCATGCGTTAATTAATAATTGCTTTCTTAGAGTGACGTGAACTGACACAGGTGTTCTGATCTGATCCTGAATGGCTCTGAATCAGCTTGGAGTAATCATGATGCTTGGTGAATCACATGCATACAAAATGTCAGTTTGTAGAGTAACCCGGGCCAAAACCTCATATGGGCCATAAAGCCCCAGACGAACAGTTCCCGGCCGAAAATAGGCGATTTGGGCCGAAGTTTTGCTTCCCCTCCGACCATCCGTTCCGTCATTTGACCTGGTCTTTATCAAATCTTCTTCATCTTTTTTTTTTCATTCAGAAACACCCTGCACCGAATCCTGTATCCTTCTGGGTCGTGGAGCTGATATTTTAGAAAAAAAATTGTTACTAGTTTCATATTTTCTAATTTAAAATGAATTGCTTATGAATTTTTTTAGTTTAAATTTGCATTTTTAATTTTTACAAAATAAAAAATTGCCTTTGAAACCACAATAAGAGTTAAACTTGCCTAGTTTTGATAGTTGGATTAGATTTTTGTGATAGTTCAAGGGTATAATAGACTGAACTTTTTCCCTGATATAGAGATAGATATACTACTCCAGGGATAGAGCCGCATGGATAAATCTAACATGATACTAACCATATATTGTTGGATCATATATATAGTCAATCAGGTGTCTGTATATATATGGAAGAAGAATTCTTAGCAGGTTTATTTTTTTCACAGTATATAGTAGGCCTCTTTTATAAAAAAAAAACATGATCTTCATCCCTCCTAATTTGTCTGTCATGTCTCACCCTTTTTTTTTGGCACGTGAAGTCAGCAAAAACTGTGCCAACTTTGGAGAAACCGTACAGGTGAAGATCAGTAGTTTTCCTAGCTGGGTGGGTCAAGATCGGCTTTGAATTCCGGCGGCCGGCCGGCTGGCCAGTGAGCCAGATCATCTAATCAGCTGGATGGAGCATGCATGCACGTGCCCTAGAGCACAGCATATAAACGGAGAGGCTGTCATCTTCCAGAATCCCATGCTGGATGGCTGATAAAGTTGTTGTTCGACCTGACCGGTACAATTTCGATTGTTCAATTCTGTGTGCATGCTGGTGGTCTGAACAGCTAGCCGTCATTCGACCTCTCTGACCATTTATTATTTTATTATTTGGCCAACAAATGGAGTCTGTACGTTTGCTCTCAAAGTCTCGAAATTTCCACGTTAATCGGAGAGAAAAAAATTAAAATTATCCACCATTGCTATTATGAAAAAAATGAGCCTAACATACCCATATACATGTTTATAAATTACCCACCAGTGCCATTAAAATATATTTCTATTTTTAAATTTCTATCCACCCTTTTGCCTTTTAAACTACATATCTGCCGGAAAATAAATGTCCATCCATGGCCAGCACGGTACGGCGGATCGGAACCCTGCATCCGGAAGGATCAAACTTTTCCTTCCCTCTTCTTGTACGAAACACGCGTGTTTCATAATGCGCTCGTGCCAACTGCTGTGAGCCAGCCTGAGCCTGACAAGGAAAGCAACGTGGATGTTTCTCTCTCTGTTTTTGGGGGAATTTTCTCGGCGACGTTGATGTAGGCACGGGCAGCCGGTTGATCATGCACTTGCTGCATACGTGTAACACCCTTGGTGTTAATTTTGTACATTAACCGCTAAGCATCACTTAATCATGATTATTAGTTTAATCTTTGTCATTAGTGGTAATTGTGCATGCATAATTATATTTTGAATTCATGCCATCACATACATTCAAGTTTAATTATGTTTGCGCAATTTCTGCTAATTACAAACCAGCAGTCAAAATACAGTCCAATCTCTGTCTGAACCCCTCTTTGCGCTGAGTCTAAAATCAGCTTTGATCTTCTTTTGACCCAATTTTATCTCTCAAATCGTTGACCAAAACAACTTTTATCCAAAACCAATGTTGTAGATCTTTTCTTTCTCTACAACTTTTATTTTGGCCAAAGTTCAAGTTGCTGTGCGAAAATTTTAGTTTTGGGCGCTCCAAAATTGAATCTGTTTTGCCCCAAAACTCAGAGGTTCCGGGTTTGGAAACCGGAAGTTCCGGTTTTGCTCTGTTTCACCTACTTCGGCGCCCATACCGGCGACTGTGCCGCCGCCGCCACGCGTCGGCCGTCGCGGCGAACCTCGCACTCTGTGCGCGTCGCCCTTATCCTTCGAGTGCTCTGGAGGCTTCTCGTCCCCGTCCCTTTCTTCCTTTCCGAGCTCGAGCTGAGCCAGGTCGACACGAGCAGTGCTCGTCGCCGGCGTCGCTCCGGCCACCTCTCGCCGCCGTGTCTCGATTCTGCGCGCCTAAACCCTCCTCGCCTCGCCCGGCACCCACGCCGCACCTCCCCGAGCTCGTTCGAGTCGTTTCCCGGCCGAATCGACTATCCAACCGCCGGCCGCCATTGTTGCCCTCACCGGAGCTCCGCCACTCACGCCGAGCCCCCACCTTCGGTCCTCCTCCGTTCGATTCAAGTGTGCGGTGAGCTTCGCTGCATCCCTTTCTTACTCCCCGGCTTATTTCCCCTTTCCTCCCGGCACCGCCGTCGCCGGAACGCGGCCTCGGCGTCGCGGTTAGCCCACCACCGCTACCCTCCCTTCACGGGTTGCCTTGGCGCGGCCTTGCGCGATGCCTCCACGCGCTGCGGCCCGGCCTGCCTGTGCTGGCCATTCAGCTGCCCCGCCCCACCACCGGCCGGCCTCGCCGCCGGCGAGGGCGGCGCGTCACGCGCCGGCCATGGTCCTGGCCTGGCTGTCCCCTGTTTTTGCCCCCAAAACCGGAACTGCTGGTTTTGGAACCCGGAGGTTCCGGTTTCCAGTTAAATTTCAGTTTCAGTTTTGTGTACTGATCTTGTAAAATTAGTAGTAAATAGCAGAAAAATGAAAAAAATGCAATATAAATTTTGTTGAGTTGTTTAGATCAATATCTTCAGAGGAAAAATACTCATGCTTGTGAAATGTCAATTTTGCCCCTGCTAAATTTTGGTATGTGTTTAAGCTTATTTATTTAATACTAGTTGTTCTATTGCTCTAAAAATTATGAAATTTATGCAGTAGCTTACACTTTAGGTGTGTAGTATACTAAAAAACTTTGAGGTAAATAGCCTATAAGCATATTTGTGGATCTGTTGTTGTCCAGTTTATTTTGCTAGGGCAAAAATAAATATTTTCTTTTTGCAATAAAAGTTAATAAATTTTTCTTGCATGTGATATCAATGTACCTTCATGCTAGTAAATTTTGTGGCTTTATTCATGTCTGCAAGTTAAGTTCTTGCGCATGTTTCGCTCCTAGCCGCAGTTTTTCTTTTTGTGTTGCCAAATAATCTTCTTTCGGTAATATCATGAGCACTTATATCATTTCATTGCACCATTTTAATTATTGCATGGCATCATTTTTCATACGTGTAGACGCCACGAACGAAACTGTCTACAAGCTAGTTGCTGAGCCGGTCCAGGAGCCACCAGCCGGAGAGCAGCAGATCGAGGAAGCCGTTGAGCAAGCTCCGGAAGACGTTGCTAACCCTGCTGACTTGCAAGGCAAGCCCCGAAGTATAACCCTTACTTTAAATTTACAAAGTGTTATTAAAGTATGTACTTGTGCATTAAGTTTCTAGGAGTTGTATGGAACCCTAGATGCATAATCCCTAGGTTACTCCAGTGTCTCTACTAGTATGTGCAGGACGATAGCACTGCTAGACGTAAAGAAGATTCGGTAGAAGACGGGTATTTTCTGTCACCCGCGAGATATAAGGTTGTTATTTCAGAAGGTTATGGGAATAGAGTACTATATGATTGAAAGTGGAGACCGGGTGGAGGAAAGTTGGACATGACTATGGAATAAAGGAAAAACCGAGACTCCACCTGTGTCGATTGAGGACCGTACCATTGTTGACACTATTGATCGAGGATTGAACAGTACTAATCACATGTCGGGAGTAGGAGGTAGTCGAAACCGGTAAAATAATTACCTAAATTGTGTCGAACTCTGATTCTCGACCTGCGGTGCTGGGTTGGGATGACGGATGGTGAAGTCGTCCCCGGGTTCACCGGGTATTCACACGTGCGGGGCTCATCATCTGGGTGCTGGCGGGCTTGATTCAGGCTTCAGTGTAATCGTGGGAACGGTTGCTCGGTGTAACTCGGTGGGGTCGCACTGGGCGTGTGAGTTAGGTCCACCTTGCAAGGTTAAATCGGATCGATTCGCCGTGACTCGCGGATATGAGAACCTTGATCTCTCCGTCACATCTTAGTAAAGAAGTGGAATGAGACTGGAATGGAAAATGTTGAGTTGTATGTTACTAAAAGATAATATGATCAACCATGTATGCTCTAGAGAAATAGGCGAACCTAGTTTGTAGCTGTCAAATCAATTGGAGCTAAAATATTGATAGTAAGGATTCAGTATTAGTAGCTTTTCCGCAAAACAACTTCAGAGTCAAAGAGCTTTGCATGTCTAGTTAATGGGCTAGTATACCCATAGACAAGTAAGTCTTGCTGAGTATTAGAGTACTCAGGGTTTGGTTGTACCCGCTTCTGAGCAGGTTGTGTTCCGGAAGACTTCGAGGAGATCTGTGCGTCTTGGAGTGGTCAGCCTCTTCCTCCGAGTTGGACTGTCGACTGGGTTCCGTCTTCTCCATGAAGTATGGGCAGATTGGCCTCACATCAATGGGCAAGATGTGAAGCTCGTCTTTTGTCGTCGATGGCAGTTATCGTATTGTATTTTGGGTCTCTGTTTTAAACTCTGTTTTACTTCCGCTGTGTTGAACTCTGAGATTTGGATTGTAAACCCTGGATTGTAAAACTTTGTTGTAAATTATTTCTGAAGCTTGTGTTAAATTCTGTTTGTAAATTAATTTGAACTCTGCTTTTGCTTGTAATCACCTGTGCTCATCTTTTGTTGAGAGTTCCCGTGTAATCGATCCTGGTTACAGCAGGCCGTCTGGGTGTACTGGTTGAGTGCAGAAGCTGTGGTTTAAGCTTAAGTTATAAATTATTGCACTTGATCAATATTATTTGGACTGTTCTGTTACAGCTGGTATCAGAGCTAATTGCACTGGGGGTGATTATTTGAGTGCGTAACTGCAAAACTTTTGGGTTTTTCGAAAAGTTGACGCTAGATGCGCTAAGGAATAGGATAGATAGTTATTATGCCCTAATTATGTGATATAAGTTAGGAGGCATCTAAGTATCTATTTCATTCCAGCACTTCCAGTATTTACTTCTCGTTAAACCTTAGTTTTGTGCACAACTCTTATTCTGTAACGACGCACCTACGCTGTGGTAAGGAAGGTGATTATTCTGATAGTCCTTAGAATAGCCCACATGTTTCATACGTGCACTAGTCCCGTATGTTGAGCATACGAGGAGGTGATGATGTTCAATTCAAACGAGCCTGTCGCTATCTGCCGCCTGATATGGAGTGCGGATTTCTTACCGTGTGATTGTGGTCACGGCCATCTCGTAAGGCAATGTTACGAGGTGAAGACTCGTTATGTAGTTGGTTATAACCGTGTACCTTGGGGGCACTTGTACCCTTGGGTGTCCCGTAAGGCGATTTGTACGGGAAGTGAATACGTTGCTTTGGTAATGTATGCAGCGCTGCCCATTCAGCGTCGAATGTTTGGGTGTCGTCTCTATAGTGGACGGTAATGTATGGGTGAATATGTAGGAAATTGCATATGCGTTACCCGTGTGGCGTAGGACACATGGGGGCCGTTCGTGTGTGCTGGCACGAAGGGTTCAGAAATGGATATTTATATCTCTTGTTGTCCTGGTTGGTCTGCATGAACACTAACTACGTTAAGCGCGTTATGAATCCTTGACCGTAGGAACGACTAATATATATATATAGAGGGAGAGTACGTAATTGTGCCACTAGCCGTTTTCGTATACCATATATGGTACTTGCTTGGGTGAGAAATGATAGAACGTGCATGCATCTGGCATATTTGAGTCGGTTGATCGCCTTGTTGTTAATTGTTGCGCTTCATAAAAAATTATTTGTGTTGTGTTACTAAAAAAATATTCTTTTTCTAGTCAAAACTGGAGACTTACGTCAGCGCTATGTTTTCTTACAGATGGCTAACTTCACGCACGTGATCGTGGATACCAAGGGTTGGGCACACTCTAGTGCCCTTCACACCGGCCATTTTCCTCGTCTGCTGTGGCAGATGCTCAGGGCGTTTGACTACACCGAGCCCCCACAGTATTCAGGACACGAGTCTAGCTTGCTGGGCACCGAGCGCTGTCAGATGATAGTGAAGATTCCTGCTTGCCCCGCTCGTTTGGAATGGGACTCATGGCAAATCACTGTCTACGGTAGGAAGCTGGCAGACTCCTGGGAGATCGCTGCTACGAAGGCCATTGAGGGGTTCTCTGAGAAGCAAAATGCTGAGGTTATGGATACTCCCTACAGTGTGATTCCTTTGAAGGATGAGACCACTCAGGCTTATGCAGATTGAGTGAACCGCAACCTTAATTACATGATGCCCGACTACAACATCAGGACAGCCCTCTCTTTCAGCTACTCCTCTGCGTTGATCAACATGTACGAGCAGCTTCGTGAGGAGAATGCGATATGTAGGAGCAAGGATCGAGATGCCCACATTCATGAGCAAAACATGATGGGCGCTCAGGACAAGATCAAGACCCTGAAGGCCAAGTCCAGAGCTAGAAAGATAAGGATTCAGGAGTTGCATGAGGAGCTGGAGAACAGGACTCAGATGGTGCAGCACCTAGAGGGGCAGCTTCAGCAGGCCCATGAGTTGATTGAGGATGTCCAGGCTCAGGTGCAGGCAGTGGCAGATATGGAGGCGATGGAGGCCAAGGAAGACGAGGAGGAGGATGCAGAAGAAGAAGAAGACCCGGAGGAGATTGAGGGAGTGTCTGGTTCCTAATAGCGAAATGGCTAACTAAGGGCTGGTGCTTTTATAGATGGGCGATAACAACGCTGCTAACCATGGAAATGGAGATCACGGAGCACCACCACTGCCACCTCTCTCCTTGGCTCAGGCTATTGCGGCCCTTATCGCTGACCGCAATGAGAAGACCGAATTGATGAGGCAATTGGTGCAAAACAATGCCGGCAGATATGGGTGGGCATTCGGGTTACCCGAATTTTTCGGGTCGGGTTTTTCGGGTTTTTGAAAATTCGGGTTTTGAAAATTGAAACCCGAAAATTGTCTCAGAAAAGGAGAACCCGACGATTCGGGTACCTGCTACTTCGGGTTCGAGTTTGGGTAATCCTGAAAAACCCGAGATAGGAGATCCATAGCATACCACGGAGGAGCGCCGACGTCGCGAAGGTTGAATGGTGGCGCAGGAGCTTGGATGCCAGGGAAGGAGAAGCTGTCCGCTGCTGGGGACAAGGACGACCTAGGGAGGGGCTTGCCGGCCACCGCTGCAGGGGGATGGAGCGCTGGCCCTGCGGGACTCGGCCGCACGGGGGCGCGCCGGCCACCGCTGCCATCGAAGCCCCACCCTCCGCCGCCGCCAGCAGGAGCGGGAGCGGAAGCTGGGGGCGTGGAGGAGGTGGATCCAGCGGACACCGGGACGCGGACTCGGGCTCCTGCTCTGGCGGCTAGGAGGCTGGGAGGCGAGGACGGAGAAATCCATGGGAGATTTAGATCGGAGAGACAGTTGTTCGTGGAATCGTGGTGGTCTGGTGGAGTGTGCCTGGTGGAGCTATGGGCTGTGTGTGGGGTGACAAGTGCGTGCTATTGGGCTGCTAGTGCTGTTGGGCTTCTTCTATTGACTACTGAGCAGTGAGCACTCTTGTTGGGCTGGATGGTGGGCACTTCGGGTTTTCGGGTATTTTGGGTACCGGGATTCAATACCCGAATTACCCGTAATAATTTCGGGTACCGGGACTTGCTACCCGAAGTAGTGATCGGGTTTTTCGGGTTCGGGCTCGGTTTTTCGGGTTCAGATTTCGGGTTTCGGGTAATATGCCCACCCATACTGGCAGGGGTCAACAAGCACCACCAGCAGAAACTGACTATGTCGGTTTTTTTGCCACCCAACCACCTCTGTTTCACAAGGCAGATGATCCCCTTGAGGCAGATGCTTGGATTCGCACCATCGAGGACAAGTTCAGCATCCTCAATTGCACAGAAGTGAACAAGGCTGCATTTGCATCGCAACAACTGAGAGGCCCAGCAAAGATATGGTGGGTTAATCATAAAGCATTGCTTCCTCCCAATACACAACTCACTTGGAACGAGTTTGTGGCAGCATTCAAGGCCCATCATATCCCTACTAGTCTGATGAGAAGGAAGATGGTAGAGTTCCTAGCATTGAAGCAAGGAAACAATACTGTTCTGCAGTATGCTCAAACCTTTAATCAGTTGTCTCAGTATGGTGGTTTCCATGTGGATAGTGACGAAAAAAGGCAGGATTGCTTCTGGAGGGGACTGAACACCAAACTGCAAGACAAACTGGCCCTAACTACTTGTGCCAACTTTACAGAACTGGTTAATAAGGCCATTACTCAAGAAGATGCTACCTTAGCTCACAAGGCCGACAAAAAGAGGAAGGCACATGTTGGATCTTCCAACAGTGCACCCCAGAGGTACAAGATAGTACAGACAAGAAATCAGCAAGCTCCACGACGCCCTATGCAGCCAGGCCGTTGGGTTGCTAGGCCGCCACAGCAGGAGCTGTGGGTACCAAGTCTCCCAGCGCCACAGCAAGGACAGAGGCCGCCAATGCAGCAAGTTACACGCACTAATAACTATCCCTGTTTCAACTGTGGACTTCCTGGGCATTTGGCTCGTGATTGTCGTCTACCACGCAAGCAGTTTAACTATAAGCCTCTCGCACCAGTTCCAACTGCCAGTACACAGGATCACAAGAAGAAAGCTGCACCTATCAAAACTGGTCGTGTGAACTACACTACACTGGAAGATGTTACTGACGGTACTGAAGTGATGACGGGTATGTTTTCCGTTAACCAGCGCCCTGTTGTTGTGTTATTTGATTCCGGAGCATCTCATACATTTATCAGCGAAGCATGTGTAGCACGGCTCAACTTACAAGTAACATACATGAAAGGACCATATATTATTCATGCACCGGGTGCACAGTTAAACGCCAGACAATGTGTTTCGGGTGTATTCCTTGACCTAGGTGGAAATTTTTTTCGAACCATTCCCATTATTCTTCCAAACCGAGGAATAGATACCATTCTCGGAATGAATTGGATGGAAGAATATTGTGTTACCCTTGATACTTCATCTCGCATTGTCCGGATCAATTCTTCCACACATGGTATTTTGGATATTCATCTCTCTAAGCATGAACTACCCGTCAATGCAATCTATCACCTGAAAGGAAAAAGCTTAGCGGAAATTCCGGTGGTCAGTGAGTATCCTGATGTGTTTCCAGAAGAATTACCAGGTATGCCTCCCGATCGAAATGTGGAGTTCATGATTGAACTACAGCATGGTACAGCACCTATATCTCGACGACCATATAGAATGACTCCTAGTGAGTTGGCTGAATTGAAAATCTAGTTGCAAGAATTACTAGAGAAGGGTTTCATCCGACCAAGTACTTCACCGTGGGGTTGTCCAGCCTTGTTCGTGAAAAAGAAAGATCATGGGTTAAGATTGTGTGTAGACTATCGACCCTTGAATGCGGTCACCATTAAAAACAAGTATCCTCTCCCTCGCATTGATCTCCTTTTTGATCAATTAGCCAGTGCCAAGTTCTTCTCGAAAATAGATCTTCGATCTGGTTATCATCAAATCAAAATTCGGCCATCAGATATACCAAAAACAGCATTTTCCACTCGTTATGGTCTTTATGAGTACTTGGTTATGTCATTTGGGTTAACCAATGCTCCAGCTTATTTCATGTACCTCATGAATTCAGTATTCATGCCAGAGTTGGATAAATTTGTTGTGGTATTCATTGATGATATCCTAATCTACTCCAAGATGGAGGAAGAACATGCTCAGCATCTTCATATAGTACTTCAGCGTCTCAGGGAACATCAGCTATATGCTAAACTCAGCAAGTGCGAATTTTGGCTAAAGGAAGTTCCATTTCTAGGTCATGTTATCACGACTGAGGGTATCTCTGTTGATCCCAGTAAAGTACAGGATGTACTGAACTGGAAGGCTCCAACCTCAGTGGCTGAAATCCAAAGTTTCTTAGGTTTAGCGGGTTATTACCGTCGATTCATACCAGAATTCTCTCGGATTGCTAAACCTATGACTGAACTTCTCAAGAAAGGTACCAAATTTCATTGGAGTGACCAATGTGAGCAAGCTTTCCGGAAGTTAAGAACTCTACTTACTTTAGCACCAATCCTAGCCCAATCAGATACAACAAAACCATTCGATGTCTATTGTGATGCTTCAGGCACCGGAATTGGTTGTGTTCTGATGCAAGAGAATCGAGTGATAGCTTATGCTTCTCGATCACTCAAGCATCACAAAGAGAACTATCCTACACATGATCTTGAACTAGCAGCCGTAGTCTATGCCTTAAAGATCTAGCGACATTATCTTATGGGTACAAGGTGTAACATCTATACAGATCATAAGAGTCTCAAGTATCTCTTCACTCCAGCTGATCTAAATATGCGTCAAAGACGATGGCTCGAGTTGATTAAGGATTATGAACTCGAAGTACACTACCACCCAGGAAAAGCAAATGTGGTTGCAGATGCATTAAGTCGAAAGATCACTGTCATTGCCTCTCTGCTACACCCTTAAGTAAGTCTCTTTGCTTTGAAATGGAAAAATTGAACTTGAGCATTGTACCACATGGCACATTGGCCCATCTAGAACTCACTCCTACTCTTCGTGATCTAATCATTGAAGCACAAAAGAAAGATAAAGGAGTAAAAGAAATTTAGAGAAGATTATCAGAAGGAGATCCGCAAGTAAGTTGTTTCCACCAAGATAATCAGAATGTGTTATGGTTTAATAATCGAATAGTGGTACCTAAGGATTTTGAGATCCGAAAGCAAATTCTTGATGAAGCTCATACTTCCTGACTATCCATCCATTCTGGTAGCAACAAGATGTACCAAGACCTGCAACAACGATTTTGGTGGACTAGGATGAAAAGAGAGATTGCCAAGTATATGTCTGAATGTGACATCTGTCGAAGGGTTAAAGCTAGTCATCTCAGACCGGTAGGAACTCTTCAGCCCTTGAGTATTCCTGAATGGAAATGGGAAGACATCAGTATGGATTTCATTGTCGGTTTACCTCGAACTCAAAAGGGTTATGATTCTATCTGGGTTATTGTAGACCGCCTTACCAAATCAGCACATTTTCTTCCAATTAAAACTATCTATCGGGAAAAGAAGTATGCCGAGTTGTACATGGATCGCATATTGTGTTTGCATGGGGTGCCAAAGACCATCATATCCGATCGTGGGACCCAATTCGTTGCTCGCTTTTGGGAGCAATTACATGCTTGTTTGGGGACCCATCTTATTCGCGGCTCTGCATATCATCCTCAAACAGATGGCCAAATGGAGAGAGTAAATCAGATTGTAGAGGATATGCTCCGTGCCTGTGTCTTAGCTTACCCACAGAAATGGGATGAATATTTGCCATTAGCAGAATTTTCTTATAATAATAGCTACCAAGAAAGCATCAGAATGGAACCATTCGAAGCATTATACGGTCGTCGATGTCGGACACCTCTGAATTGGTCAGAGGCAGGGGAAAGAACTATATTTGGACCCGATATGGTTCAAGAAGCTGAAGAGCAAGTCCGTCTTATTCAAGAAAATTTGAAAATTGCGCAGTCTCGGCAGAAGAGTTACGCTGATAAAAGAAGTAGTCCACTTGCCTTTGAAGTCGGCGACCACGTCTATCTGAAAGTATCACCTTGGAAAGGCGTGCAAAGGTTTGGAGTAAAAGGAAAGCTAGCTCCCCGCTACATTGGTCCATATCTAATCTTGGAGAGATGTGGTCATGTAGCTTACCGGTTGAATCTTCCAGCAAAATTTGCGGCAATTCATAACATTTTCCATGTATCACAACTGAAAAAATGTCTGAGAATTCCAACTGAAGCTATTGATAGTGATACAATTCAGTTAGAATCTGATCTCACTTATGTTGAGCGTCCAATCAAGATACTTGATCGCAAGGACCGTATTACTCATTGTACTACCATCAAATTTTATAAGGTTCAGTGGACTCATCATTCCGAAGAGGAAGCTACTTGGGAAAAAGAAGAATTTCTAAAGTCCAAGTATCCAGAGTTTCTACGCACGCATCAAGGTATTTGCCCTTGAACTTTCTACCGTAATTCTATCATCCTGAATCTCGGGACGAGATTCTTTTTAGGGGGGAAGGCTGTAACACCCCTGGTGTTAATCTTGTACATTAGCTGCTAAGCATCACTTAATCATGATTAGTAGTTTAAACTTTGTCATTAGTGGTAATTGTGCATGCATAATTATATTTTGAATTAATGTCATCACATGCATTCAAGTTTAATTATGTTTGCGCAATTTCTGCTAATTACAAACTAGCAGTCAAAATCCAGTCCAATCTCTCTCAAATCGTTGACCAAGACAACTTTTATCCAATACCAATGTTGTAGATCTTTTCTTCTTCTACAACTTTTATTTTGGCCAAAGTTCAAGTTGCTGTGCGAAAATTTTAGTTTTGGGCGCTCCAAAATTGAATCTGTTTTGCCCCAAAACCCGGAGGTTCCGGGTTTGGAAATCAGAAGTTCCGGTTTTACTCTGTTTCACCTACTTCGGCGCCCATACCGGCGACTGTGCTGCTGGCAACGCCACGCGTCGGCTGTCGCAAAGAACCTCGCCCTCTGTGCGTGTTGCCCTTATCCTTCACGTGCTCTGGAGGCTTCTCGTCCCCGTCCCTTTCTTCCTTTCAGAGCTCGAGCTGAGCCATGTCGACACGAGCAGAGCTCGTCGCCGGCGTCGCTCCGGCCACCTCTCGCCGTCGTGTCTCGATTCCGCGCGCCTAAACCCTCCTCGCCTCGCCCGGCACCCATGCCGTACCTCCCCGAGCTTGTTCGAGCCATTTCCCGGCCGAATCGGCTGTCCAACCGCCGGCCGCCATTGTTGCCCTCACCGGAGCTCCGCCCCTCACGCCGAGCCCCCACCTCCGGTCCTCCTCCGTTCGATTCAAGTGTGCGGTGAGCTTCGCTGCGTCCCTTTCTTACTCCCCGGCTTATTCTCCCTTTCCTCCCGGCACTGTCGTCGCCGGAACGCGGCCTCGCCGCCGTGGTTAGGCCGCCACCGCTACCCTCCCTTCACGGGTCGCCTTGGCGCGGCCCTGCGCGATGCCTCCACGCGCTGCAGCCCGGCCAGCCTGTGCTGGCCGTTCAGCTGCCCCGCCCCAATACCGGCCGGCCTCGCCACCGGTGAGGGCGGTGCGCCACGCGTCGACCATGGCCTTGGCCTAGTTGTCCCCTGTTTTTCCCCCAAAACCGGAACTGCTGGTTTTGGAACCCGGAGGTTCCGGTTTCCAGTTAAATTTCAGTTTTAGTTTTGTGTACTAATCTTGTAAAATACGTAGTAAATAGCAAACAAATGCAAACTAAAATTTGTTGAGTTGTATAGATCAATATCTTCAAAGGAAAAATACTCATGCTTGTGAAATGTCACTTTTGCCCCTGCTAAATTTTTGTTTGTGTTTAAGCTTATTTATTTAATACTGGTTGTTCTATTGCTCTAAACATTATGAAATTTATGCAATAGCTTACTCTTTAGGTGTGTAGTTCACTGAAAAATTTTCGGGTACATAGCCTATATGCATGTTTGTGGATCTGTTATTGTCCAGTTTATTTTGCTAGGGCAAAAATAAATATTTTGGTTTTGCAATAAAAGTTAATAAATTTTTCTTGCATGTGATATCAATGTACCTTCATGCTAGTAAATTTTGTGGCTTTATTCATGTCTACAAGTTAAGTTCTTGCGCGTGTTTCACTCCTAGCCGCAGTTTTCCTTTTTGTGTTGCCAAATAATCTTCTTTCGGTAATATCATTGCATCATGAGCACTTATATCATTTCATTGCACCATTTTAATTATTACATGGCATCCTTTTTCATACGTGTAGACACCGCGAACGAAGCTGTCTACGAGCTAGTTGCTGAGCCGGTCCAGGAGCCACCAGCAGGAGAGCAGCAGATCGAGGAAGCCGTTGAGCAAGCTCCAGAAGACGTTGCTAACCCCGCTGACTTGCAAGGCAAGCCCCGGAGCATAACCCTTACTTTAAATTTACAAAGTGTTATTAAAGTATGTACTTGTGCATTAAGTTTCTAGGAGTTGTATGGAACCCTAGATGCATAATCCCTAGATTACTCCAGTGTCTCTACTAGTATGTGCAGGACGATAGCACTGCTGCGCGTAAAGATGATTCGGTAGAAGATGGGTGATTTCCTTTCACCCGTGAGATATAGGGTTGTTATTTCAGAAGGTTATGAGAAAAGAGTACTGTATGATTGAAAGTGGAGACCGGGTGGAGGAAAGTTGGACAAGACTATGGAATAAAGGAAAAACCGAGACTCCACCTGTGTTGATTGAGGACCGTACCATTGTTGACACTATTGATCGAGGATTGAACAGTACTAATCACATGTCGGGAGTAGGAGGTAGTCAAAACCGGTAAGCTAATTACCTAAATTGTGTCGAACTCTGATTCTCGACCTGTGGTGCTGGGTAGGGATGACGGATGGTGAAGTCGTCCACGGGTTCACCGGGTGTTCGCACATGCGGGGCTCATCATCCGGGTGCTGGCGGGCTTGATTCAGGCTTCGGGGTAATCGTGGGAACGGTTGCTCAGTGTAACTCGGCGGGGTCGCACTGGGCGTGTGAGTTAGGTCCACCTTGCAAGGTTAAATCGGATATGAGAACCTTGATCTCTCTGTCACATCGTAGTAAAGAAGTGGAATGAGACTGGAATGAAAATGTTGAGTTGTATGTTACTAAAAGATAATATGATCAACCATGTATGCTCTAGAGAAATAGGCGAACCTAGTTTGTAGCTGTCAAATCAATTGGAGCTAAAATATTGAAAGTAGGGATTCAGTATTAGTAGCTTTTCCGCAAAACAACTTCAGAGTCAAAGAGCTTTGCATGTCTAGTTAATGGGCTAGTATACCCATAGACAAGTAAGTCTCGCTGAGTATTAGAGTACTCAGGGTTTGGTTGTACCCCCTTCTGAGCAGGTTGTGTTCCGGAAGACTTCGAGGAGATCTGTGCGTCTTGGAGTGGTCAGCCTCTTCCTCCGAGTTGGACTGTCGACTGGGTTCCGTCTTCTCCATGAAGTATGGGCAGATTGGCCTCACATCAATGGGCAAGATGTGAAGCTTGTCTTTTGTTGTCGATGGCAGTTATCGTATTGTATTTTGGGTCTCTGTTTTAAACTCTGTTTTACTTCCGCTGTGTTGAACTCTGAGATTTGGATTGTAAACCCTGGATTGTAAAACTTTGTTGTAAATTATTTCTGAAGCTTGTGTTAAACTCTGTTTGTAAATTAATTTGAACTCTGCTTTTGGTTGTAATCACCTGTGCTCGTCTTTTGTCGAGAGTTCCCGTGTAATCGATCCTGGTTACAGCAGGCAGCCTGGGTGTACTGGTTAAGTGCAGAAGCTGTGGTTTGAGTTTAAGTTGTTAATTATTGCACTTGATCAGTATTATTTGGACTGTTTAGTGACAATACGGTTAACCTGACACTTGAGTAGTAGTTTTATTTTACCGGGAAGATACCGACATCCTCGACTCTGGGTGTTTTCCCTAAAAAAAATTATGGGGTGTTCAGTTAATTTGGCCAAAAAAGTTTAAAAGAGAATCTTGCTATTTATGAGTATTAAATAAAATTTATTTATAAATTTTTTTGCTCGGGTGGGTTGTAAATCGCGAGATGAATATAATGAGTCTAATTAATCTATGATTAGTTTATAATTAGAGGATAGTTACTGTAGTATCGCTGTTGCAAATAATAGATTAAGTATGCTCATTAGATTCATCTCGCGTGTTACAACCCATCCGTGCAAAGTTTTGTAAATATATTTTATTTAATACTCAAAGCATATGCCAAAATATTCGACGTGACGTTTTTTGGCATAAAATTTATGCCGATGCGTCTCGCATTTGTTTCGACTTTTTTTTTGTTGATTGAGTTGAAGACTTTGTAGTCGTGTAGCCCAAGATATGGAACGGAGTGCAGAAATGATGGTGACTGAGACGCACGGGTCGATCAATTCGGTTTGATATCCGGCGGTCAAAACCTCTTTTTTTTATTAAACACTCGATTCATAGGCTTTGTTTGGTTACCATTCTTTCCTGTTTGATTACCATAAGTCAAATGATTTATTAAGTTATTAGATGATTAAAAATCAGTGATTTATAATTTCTTCATGTTTGGTTGTATGTAACTTATAAGCTCTTTGAAAGCCCTATTTTACCCCATCTCCCCTCCTTCCCTCCCCGCGTGCGCTGGTCTCCCAGGATGCCCATTGCCACTGTGATGTGTTCCCCTTTGCCGCATCTCGCGCACGTTGGACGCCTGCCGCCGCCACCATGGGCCGGAGTCGGCGGGTGGATACGAGGGAGAGGAGGCGAAGGGGACTCTGGAGCACGGCAGCGAGGGAGATGCGCAGCAGGGAGAAGGCGTAGGAGTGGTGCAGAATAGGAGGTGGGTGATGCGGCAGTGGTGGCACGGGATCGGGACCGGGAGGGGACATGGCACGACAGCGGGCCCCTGGCGGCGGCCAGCTCGGGCAGCGGCAGGCAACAGCGCCCCCGGGGGTAGTAGCCTGCGAAGCAGGCTCAGGAGGCGGCGGGATGAGGGTAGGTAGAAGCTGACGGGTCAGAACAGACATAGCAGCAACAAACGACCAAGAAGATTATAAAGTAGGGAAACTAGCAAAAAAACAACTGAATCAGTTGAACTGAGCAGTGGGCAGCATTACTGTAAGAGCTGACAGATAAAAAATATGTTACTACTACTAGCGAATGGTAGTAGGTAAGATCAAGAAGATAGACAGTCGTGATAGGATTATGGTTGTGCGCTTGCCATGCGGCCACATCACTGACAAAAAAAGATGTAGGCAAAAGAAGGCACTACTGCACTAGCAGTAGAGAAGCACTCTTAATTACTAAAGCAAATAGCTTGTGATGAGAAAAATTTAAATTTATAAATAATAATTAGATAAAAAATATAAGATATATTTAGAATATCAATACTAGCCGCGCAAATGCGCGGGCCACCTCACTAGTTCTTCATATATTTGTCAGCAGCTGTTTGCCAACTAGCTAGCTTCATTTGCTCGCCTACAAATGTGGGCGGTATATTCCAAAGAAAAGGAAGAGAAATTCACAAGACATAAATATTAAATACTTTGGGCGCCTATATTGGCAAAGAATGGAACCACCCATGCATGTCCTTATGAATGCGGGCTGATGGCGACGTGCTCAATTTGTCAAAAGAGATGGTAATTGCCAAGAAATCCAACCCCAGGAGCACAAACCTGTAATAAATTTAAAATCAACAGCTTGTACCGCTACTTGATAAGAATATATGTGGAATGACCAAATTTTAAAATACTTGTGTGGCTACATGACCTGCTGGACCATATTGTGAGACCCGAAAGCACATAAAAATCCCCAAATCCCGAACTCAATCCAAAACTCTAGCCCTAAGCATAACCGGAGAGTCCAGAGCATCAATCACATCACCAATGGGCAATGGCAACGTGAGGAATTCAACAGATTTTTCATTACAAAGTTGATCGGTAGATACAGCTAGCTCGCATTATTATAGTATGCGCGCATTCTTTCACAGCAAAGTTTATATGTGTTTTTTTAAAGTCAGTGGCTTACCTCAGAAGCCTCCCGACAGTTACTAGTCCCCCCTAGCTGTAAATACTTAGCTGTCACCCACACCACTGTAAATAAAAAAAACAAAAAATTGAAAGCCAAAATAAATTACCATATGCCTCGCACGGCATGACACCTCTTAATTCTGATTAGATTCATGGCCACATAGAAAAGGTAATTATTAATTTGATGTAGTTAATTGCTGCATTTTTTATGCTGTCCTAATCAAAACCGAGTGAAGACTGAAGACTTCCTTAATTACTAGGCAAGCCAACGGAGGCTGGGCTCTTCCAGAGGAAGATCAGGTCTCACCTCTCACACCGCTACAAAACTTGGCTTCCTCCTCTCTTTAGCCCCTTTCTATTAATTCCCCACCTTTCTTGTGTTCACAAGCTTCCCCAAGCTTAGCTTCTCTCTGCCTTTTTCCTCTGAGATCCTGGTTTCTCTCCTGTTCCAAGTGAAGCTGCAGTTCATAGTTTTTCCAACAAGCTAGAGGTCGATCATGGTGGAGCGTAGTGTCAAATCAGAGCAAGGAGGCGACCTGTTCCTGCCTCCCGGGTTCAGGTTCCATCCCACAGACGAGGAGGTCATCACAAGCTATCTCCTGCAGAAGTTTCTGAACCCTAGCTTCGACCCGCGAGCCATCGGTGAGGTGGACCTCAACAAGTGCGAGCCATGGGATCTCCCAAGTAAGTCAATCGTGTACCACCTTTTCGATCCCTTTTGTTCTTCAGTTGCACCACATACGCGTAGTTGCAGAAAGCTAGGCAGAATTTTTGAGCTAATTAATTGATGTTTTCCCCATTTGTTGATCTACAACCAACAACAGGCAAGGCGAAGATGGGGGAGAAGGAGTGGTACTTCTTCTGCCACAAGGACATGAAATACCCGACGGGCATGCGCACGAATCGCGCCACCAAGGACGGCTACTGGAAGGCCACAGGCAAGGACAGGGAGATCTTCAAACCTGCTGCTGCTGGAGGTGCAGGCCGTGAGCTTGTTGGAATGAAGAAGACGCTGGTGTTCTACATGGGCAGAGCTCCAAGGGGATCCAAGACCAACTGGGTGATGCACGAGTTCCGCCTGGAGGGGAAGTCCAGGCATAACAACGTGAACCTACGTTTCAATCCCAAGGTACAATACTTGATGAAGAACATTACTTGCTTGTACATGTTAAAAATAATTTGCAACTTTTTATCAGCTCAACGTGTGAGTTAATTCGATTTTTTTTAAAAAAAATTGTTATGTTCAGGACGAATGGGTCGTGTGCAAGGTGCACCACAAGAACGGAGAAGCCAGTATCAAGAAGCCCGCGGAGGAGTACTCCTCCGGGACGCCCAACGTCAGCTCCGTCGTCTCGGATGACGCCGGCGAAGGAGGAGATGATCAGTTTCTGGACTCCAGCATGATCAATCCCATGTACTTCAACTCCGCCGCCAGCTTGCCAAGCACGACGATGACCATCAATGCCGCGCCGCTGCACAACGCGGACTACTCATCAATTTTCTCTACCGCCGCGGGAGCTACGACGACGACTAGGAGTAGCTTCGTCGACCTTCCCAACTACGGCTTGAACGACGTAGCAAGCTACAACCTGCAGCAGCAGGTGGCCGTGGCCAATTCAGCAGCTTCAACAAACAACAGTGGCAGTTACAGCTCCTTGTGGAACATGCTTATTAACGCAGACCATAATCAAGCAATGGGAAGCTACAACTTGCATCCTCAGGCAATAGTGGCGAAAGCTCTAGGAGGAAATTATTTCGCTGGTGGTTTACCGAGTTCGTCGGTGACCGGAATTTTACAGCATAATTCTCAAGGTGTGCCGCAGCAGAAGTTAGGCAACAACTACGGTGACAGTAGTACTGCTGCTATTGGACCAGCGGCTACTAAGAACTTGGGTGCTCCGTCAGGGCGCTACTAAATATATAATGGGTACTACTCCCTCCTTCCCCGTTTATAAGGCATACACGTATATCAAGATTCAAACCTTCTCATCTTTGACCAATAATTTGACTATTAAATTTTTATTTTTATAATGCAAATTTCATATGATTGGATTCATAATCAAATATAGTTTACAATAATTATAAGTTTATAATCAAAAGTGATATAATATATGATAAATAAATGGTCAAAGTGTTGTTTAGAAGACCGTGTCATGTTCCACCATGCCTTATAAATGGGGAAGGAGGGAGTAGTTGTTTAGTGATCGTTATATATAGGAGTTTTGTGACAGTTTAGTTGGTTGCTTAATTCATTAATTAGTTCGTAAACTGAGAGAGATCATGATGTTTGCTTTAATTTAGGTGATGTAAACAGGACAGTGCTTTAAGTTTGTTGGTGAGAATTTGTTTGTTGGTGCTGAAACTTTTAGTTTATCCATGCATATATATGACACATAGTTTTCAGACTTGCTACAGTTTATTTTGATGTCGCTACCAGGTATATGTATTTTTTATACTTAACCAAAATATATATAATGGAAGAATGCAAATTATTATCTTTTTTTTTGTGCTAGTAATGAATTCTTTCTTGAAACTTGATGCTAAATATGATTGGCCTTTTCTATAGGCCTTGAGTTACCAAAATATGTAATGGTATAGAAATGCAGGTTAATTATAATTTTGGGGATACTAGCTAGCTTCTTGAGGGATTGTAAGAAAGGCTCAAACTTGATCGATCTGTTGCTATATTAGAACGGAAGAAAGCCAGATCAGTTTGCCACTAACTAATTAAAGACATGAATCAAGCCTTGTAATCTTGGCGCACAAGTTAGGATCGGAGTGGCCTTGGCCTTGATGTTGATGTACAGCTAGGTGCAAGCTAAGCATGTATGTCAGGAAATCACGTGCAACCAGGTCGGTACAGCACGTTGGACGGCGCTCGCATGCAGTCCACATGGTGATGTCATGCTCCATTTATCAATCAACTGCATGCTACCTATCTCCATTAGCTTTAACTTCAAAAAAATCTTCATTAGCTTTACAGAAATGGAGGAGCAAGCAAACCACAGAAAGCGCGTACATGCCAGCGCTGCTAACCAGGAGCATGCATGGATGATCCACATCTTAGCCTCGAATTGCGCTGAACTACTACTCTTCATGTGACTTCAGGAGTTGAGCTGATGAACTACGTATATATATGCTGCATCATAACGACCTCATCATTATTTGTTAGTCAATTATTATTGCAACTATTCTTTTTGGTAGATGTGCTGTGCACACAAATGTGTTTCCACAAAAGCCATGCAGTTATGCAAATGTTGCCATGAGGAATCATGTGAAGATTACACAATGATTACTCATCATAGATGTCATCACAGAACTTGTAACGCCGCCTGAATAAAGAGAGACCTAAAGAAATATTATACTCCCTCCATACTCGAAAAGAATGTCGTTTTGGACAAGATTTGGGTCAAACATTGAGAGCATAAATTATGAATAACTTTTAAGTTATTGAGTTTCAAAATACAAAAATCATATGAATAGATTTGTTTTGAAAAATACTTTCATAAAAGTATAAATATATCACTTTGCGATAAATATTATTATAAAAATAAGAAGTCAAAGTTAAGCTTTAGAGACCGTGTCTCTGTCCAAAACGACATTCTTTTCAAGTATGGAGGGAGTATCTATCAGACCTAGGACATGATGGGATGGCTACAAATAAAACAATATATAAATTCACTGAAATTAAAACCCATGAAATCCAGCCTTGCTTAGTATATATGTACTGTGTATGGCTGAAAAGTAATTAAGTAAGCTGACAGAAAAAGATTAATGAGCTAGGATGGCCTTAATTTCTGCCAGCATTTTGGCATCTTTTGTGCAACAAAAGGCGTCCATGCTTCGTCCCTGTATCCCATCCATTCTCACGTGCTAGCAGAATGCCACCATAGCACTGCATCGTGCATAGTCCTTTTTAGCATCAACCACCCTTCAGTTTTGATTTGGAAGAACTCCGCGTCCATCTGTCCATGACTAATTTCTGTACTGCCACGGTCTTTCTTACAAGTCATGTTTTGCTGGCTACACTTCCGATCCATCATGGTTCCTCAGAACCTAACATGCGCTTATCTGGCGTCCGGCGTATGGCCAAATTGTCGTCGTCAGCACCGACCATGCGAAAATCTAGAGCATGCATGTTGCCTTCAACAATTTTGCTTTCGTCTCTCTCTACACACGTCATTTTCAGACCAGTGTCGAACCGGCCGGCCGGTATCAATCAATCATAGTCGATAGCAAGCATATATAGGACGCCGATGCATCTCAACTATTGGCCAGTGCTAGCTACTACACGATTGAGTACTTCTACCCACTGTGTGTGTTACGTATTGAACAAGTGGCGGCCGGCAGAGGCTTAAAACTGATGATGGAAGTTATGACGATGCTGGTCAAACAAAAGAGCAAGAAAAAGTAGCACAGCAGCAAGGAAAAAAATGCTAACAGAAAGGGCAAGGAAAGACCTTTTCCATGCTTCATCCCAGTGCTCCATGTGCTACAGCGCTGATGTAATAATAAATCATTGGTTCCTCACTTTTTTTTTGCAATTATAAACATTCCGTTTACACCGAATCCCATATCTCATGAACATGATTACATATATATGTCCGATTATACCTTTCAAAAATTATATATCCCAGTAAAAAAAGGATTTGCTAATTCACACCCCCCCAAAAAAACTCTGACATTTCAATTTGCTACAAACTAGTCTATCAACCCGTGCTCCCGCACGGAATAATAATTAGAATTAATATAAGAATAAAGTCAATAATTACAATTATCTATCTCACACTCTTTTCATCTATTAAATATTATAGCACATACTCTAAAATATATATTCATCATTATATAGTTACAATAAATTTTATTTTTCATCACACCTCCATATATATTTAATATATATTTAGTTGAACTATTTATTTATGAATTGATATTTTTATCTCTTCCAACATACATGAATATATAGTGATATATATCGTGTGTAATATTTTTGTATAAATAATATATTAATAATTAGAAATAGTAATTTAGAATTTTATACTACACTTTAATATATTATTATGATTATATAATTTAAATTCTGATTGCAATAATAATGACATAATTGGGTAATTTATATACAAATTATGGAGGTATTTGTATTATTTTTATAATGGCAGAGGTGTGTAATTTAGATACATGTTTAGAGGGTTACTTTAGTCTATTTTCATAATGGCAGAGATGGGTAATTTATTAGAAAAGATAAAAGATCTGATGGTTATTATAATTAGAGTCGTTGGATTGATGGCTAGATGTTTCTGATTTTTGTGAAAATTTATAGGATTTCTCTATTTTTTTAGAGTGTCCACTTAGGATCCTATGTGGCTTCATGTGGAGGCTCCAAAGGAGCCTTCAATTAGTAATAGTTAGAAGGCAGTAACGTGGAAATTAAAAGGATATGAACATCATGTGTATGCAAGTGCCACAAATTTCCAGGTGCTTCAATGCTAAGCGAACACAGACAGAACCCCAACAGCAATGACAGCATAAAGGACAAATTAACCCCAGAGAAAGACTCGGCTCGAACCTATTTTCAGAATCAGATTATTATGGCGTCAAGTGATCACTTGCGCGACAAGGTTGCCCTTACAGTAACCTTCACAAGTGAAAGCTACAAAAGTGGCTTTTTATGTCCTAATCAGCCAAATAGATCGACTGAAATGGTCTAGTAGTACCTGTTGATTCATTAGGCTCTCCGCACTCGTCACTCTCCAAATTCACTCTCTAAAAAGAATATTTCATCCTGGTCATCGAGATTCTCTACTCTACGTTCAGTTTCTCCGCGCTCGTTCACTCTCTATATTTCTACTCCATACCAACTACCAAAGCGTGGGGCCCACGTGTCATAATTTTTTTTTCTTTTCTACCCCCTCTCCCCCGGCCTCTCTCTCTCCCTCCCTCCGTCCTCTCTCCCTCCGCCACCGCGCCCCTCCTCCCCCGGCCACCGCCGCCGGCCACCACCTCCTCCCTGCTCCCGCCGGCGGCCCGCCCCGCTGCACCGCCCTCCTCCCGGCCACCTCCTCATTCCTCGCGCCTCCTTCCAGCGGGGACGCGCCGCCGTCTTCCCTCCCCGCGCCGGCCCCGAGCTCGAGCTCGACCTGATCCGCGCTGGATCGAGCTCCATGGCGGCCTCCGCGGCCTCCCCGGCGTCGGCGGACCGGACACCGGCGCGCGCGGCGGCTCGCGGGACAGCGGCACGGCGGCGGCCTCCTCCTCTCTGTCCATGGTCGCGGCGGGCCGGGGATTCGGCGGCACCACCTCCCGAGCACCCTCCCCGACGGCGGCCCCTCCTTCCTCCCCCTTCCTGGCCCGCCTCCCCGCGCCCCTCGAACAGTGAGCGTGCGCAGCAGGGCAGGGGAGCTCGCGCGGCGGCGGCGGCGGTGGAGGCCCGCGCGGGACGGCGGCCCGCACGCGGCGGGGCCCATGGTGCCCTCGATGGGGTGGAGCGGCAGCAGCAGCGGTGCGTGGGCGGGAGGCGGAGCCGTGGCAGCCCTGCTGCTCCTCGAGCTCGCCTCGCCGCGGCCCTGCTTCTCGTCGAGCTCGCTGGGGTGGCAGGTGCGGCCTCCCTCCCCACCGGCGCCCTTCCTCCCCGGCGGCGGCGACGGCCCAGCGAGGCGAAGGCGAGGCGAGGCCGCGCGCAACCCCTCCCGCCCCCTCCCCTGCGCGCTGCTCCCTTTCTTCCATGGCGGGCGGGCCAGGCGGAGCGAGCGTCGGGCCCTCCTCCCTTTCTTCCATGGCGGGCGGGCCAGGCGGTGGCGGGCGCGCGGCCATGGCGAGGCAGGGCGGCCCTGCTCCCTCCACCGAGCCTCCTCACCGGCTCCGGCGGCGGAGCCTCGCGCGGCCGCGCGGTCCCGCCTCCTCGTCTTCCTCGCGGGCGGCGCGGCTGTGCGGGCCTCCTCTTCCTCGACGCCGCGCTTGCGCCCCTCGTCCCCCCTCTTCCCTCTGTGCGGGTCGCTGGGACGGCGGCACGGCGGCCGAGCTCCGCGCGCGGCAGGGTAGGGAGGCCAGCGCGCAGCACACGGGGGCCATCCCTCCCCAGCGGCCCGCCCTCCCTCCTCTCCGGCGGCCCCCTCCCCGCTCGTCGGCCGCATGGTTGGGATGGCGCGCGAGTGCGCGGGCCCCGCGCCACGTCGTGTGTCCCGTTCCTTTTGTATCTGCGCTCGTCTGCGCTCGATTTGGAGTGTGCATGCGGAAACGGAAAAATAGCGATGGGTTTACCGTCCCCCGCTGCGGACGTTTTTTCTGTAAACTGACTCTGTATGTGCGATACCGCGTGTGATAGAGTACCCACTGCGGAGAGCCTTAGCAAGTAATGAGGTGTGGGGGACCACACCACGGTCCAGAATAGTAGTTGGACAGAAAGTAAGCAAACATCTTCATCGGGGATATGGACCAGGGAGGTTATCAATCAGCTACTGCATTTCACATGCAAAGAATCAATGCACTGCAGTCTCGCCATAGATGTTGACAGCACAAACAAACACATGCTTAAGCACTGTAACTTTTGATCCAAATAAATAACAAGATCCCATTTTATTTGATGAGCAGTAGCATCTTATTTGTTACCTGAATTTCAGGTTATTCACAGAGAACACTGGAGGCAATGGTATGTTTGGTACAACACAAGCCTCACACATGTATTTGTTTGCAATAATCAGCTAGATCTCCGTAGAATATTACACCCAAAATTGAGCACATTGTAAATAACAGTTGGCTCGGTAAAATACACAATGCAGTTTGGAACAGGAAACAAAAAATATCCACAGTGCAGACCAATAAACATCGGTCCTTCATACTCCTTGTGCCTCGCCAAGCTAAGCTCCCATATCCTGCGTTAAAGTGCAATCAAGATTCCTAGGGAGCTTCAAACCTCGAGGGATTATCAATTCCCATCATACACATGAGTCCTGATATCAAGATGATAAGAAGCACAATTCCCTGCACATAGTAGACAAGTGTGAGAAAATGATGAAAGGATACAAGGTATACTAATACACAACCAGTCATTAGGAGAGAGCACATTTAAGAATAGAGTTAGCCAGTAACAGAATACAATCTACTCACAACAAAAGTTTCTTCGAGAAGAGTTGATTTGACTAGGCATTCTCCATCACATTTGGCCCGTCCAGCTTTATTAGTATTGGTCTTCTCTGCAAGATACGTACCTGCCTAGTGGTTACGTCCCGCTTGTTACGTGCAGGTGGTCACGTCTGCTAATCGTTTTGCCGCCGGATCTCGTACAAAGTGGTTTCAAATTTGTTTTAAAGGCACCATCAATTTTGGTATTCTATACAAGAAGACAAATGATTGTCAGGTGATGGGATACTGTGATGCCGACTATGCTGGAGATTGTGGCACACGATGATCAACTACGGGATACTTCTTCAGTCTTGGATCCGGAGCCATATCATGGTGCAGTAAAAGACAACCAACTGTGGCATTATCCAGTATCGAAGTAGAGTATCGATCACCAGCAACGGCAGCACAAGAAAGCACCTGGCTCAAGCAGTTGATGGAGGATCTTCACCAGCCAACAGAATACCATGTAAGGATTTTCTGTAATAATCTATCTTCCATTCGTTTGGCAAAAAAAGAATCATGTCTTTCATGCAAGGATCAAACACATAGAAGTTCACTATCACTACATAAGAGAAAATATCCTTGAGGGTGAGATCATAATGGTGCCAACCAAGATAGAGGAGCAGACTGCAAACATACTCACAAAAAGTCTCAACAAAACAAAGTTCGAGAAGTTTTGAGAGGCGCTCGGCATGGTCTGCAGGACAACATTGAAAAGAAGTTTACCTTGAGGGGGAGTGTTGAAAGAAGGCAAGGCAACCTTCTAGAATGTTCTACAGTATGCAAGAGTAAGATATTTACCATGGAGTAGCCTAGATTTGGTAGTAAAATAAATTAACTAATGTTGTAATATCTAGAAAATTTCTAGAATAGGGGACATTTGTTACAACCTCATGGTTCCCCCTTGTCCTATACATAGGGCCCTTCCTCTCTTGCCATGCCATTCATTCCACGAGCATGGTAGATGAGTGGTGCTAGGAAGTAGTGAGAGGGTGTGTGCTAGGCTAGCCACCTAAAAGTGTAAGTGATCCTTTGTAATATTGATGTTCCAATAAAGAGAGTCTTTGTAAGTGCTAGTCTCCTGGTTAAGCTTCATAGTTTCTAAGTGCTTAGTGCATAAATAGTGATCTATTGAAAGTTGGCTCTGCCACCAAGGATCACAACAGTTCTGGGACTTATCGTAGGTTAGCTCTCCACCCGGAAGCCAGCTTCATCTATTGGTAGGCTTTGCCTCCCGGAAGTTAAAAGGCGGCTCTGCTGTCAAAAGGACTAGTGCACTAAGTACTAGAAATTAAAAGAGCTGACTGACTCTAGAGAGAGTAGGTGTGTCTTAGCTACAGATCCTCATCTTAGTGGGTATTAGGGTCATCTCAATTTCCAACATAGACACATCATAGTAGCTAGGGGCCATTGGTAGGTTTTTTTGGCTAGAAGGCTAGAACAGTGTTGAGATATGGGGTTTCAACTGATAAACTGGGCTGGATTGATTTGAGTGGAAAGATCGAAGTGGACTGGATTGATTTGGGAGGTGGAGCAGGGAAATGAATTTATTGAGTTGGTTTGTAGGCTTATCTTTGATTGGATTGGAGTTGGTAAGCGTGGGATTGTGGGGGGTTTCGTATGCTAGGGGGTTGAGTTTATGATGACGAAATCAGTCATGCTCTGTTAACAAACAAGTAAGCAAGCTGGGATTTAGCAGTTACTCATCTTTGCAATATTCAGAAAAGACTTTTTTTTAACATTTTATAGTCATCTTTCTGCTTTCAAATCTGGCTATGAATAGTGCGTTCATTGTTATGCTATTGTGTTGGTTGTGTGATCAACAAGACCAAGGAAGATACATTTGTACTGACCGATGTGAAAATGGTTCAGCAAGGTCTAGTTGTCCATTTCAGCGAGGAACCACCAAAACTTGCTAAATGCATCGCGTCTGGCGACACATGCAAAGTTGTTACCTGGAAGGACCCTGTTGCTGAATTAGATCAAGTTGTTACCTGGAAGGACCCTGTTGCTGAATCAGATGTGCTGATCTTTGTTTTCCAAACTCATCATCAACTCTTGAGAATGTGAAAAGTTTTATCACAAAAGTGTCATGTGGCTCTGCAGCCGGAGATGCTTCTCCTGACAGTGAGCTTGAAGGGTCAAGGGAACTTTTTATGACACTGTGTCACCACAAAGAGATTGATTGTATTGTGTCATCACCTGTGTTATGCAAAACAAGAAAAGCCATCCCAAAAGCCAATGGTATCGTGTTTTCTGATTGCACCAGTTTTGATGGCAAGGATGAATCGGCTCATGCTTATCAGCTAGTCGTGTTGAAGCAACTTTTAAGTTGATGAGTGGACAAGATAACTGGCGGGAAGTGCAAAAACGCTAAAAGGTACACACTTCTAGATTGTTTAGATTTTAAAATACACACGTTTGCTCCGTTGGCTCCTAGTTAACAGTTTGTCCTTAAAGGAAACGATCCCTCGAACTACCTGAACCTAGGGGCGAAGCATCACAGCACAGGAAGGCACGCGCCAAAGAAGTATCTCAGAAAAAAGAAGTCGCGCACCAAAGCTCCAATGTAGCAGAACTTGGCTCAACAATTTTGCAATGTAGCAGAACTTGGCTCAACAAATTTGTGTCATCGACAGAGTTCTTCCACAGTACCAGAGAATCATATCAAGCTTTGTGATTACTCTCTATGGCAAGTTGAACTTTTTGGTCTCTTTTTTTTTGACTTGAAGAGTGTCTAAATAGAACGTCATAAGCAGCTCTTGACGGACAACCATGAAGTCGACAACATGTAATGATGCTAGGTAGCAGTGCTTACTTTGTTTTTGAATGATGTGAGCACCAGGTGGATTCCACGACATGTAATGAGTCTAGGTAGCAACCAGGGGCGAATCTACAGGGGAAGATATAGATAATATATATATATATAGAGATATATAGAGGATATATATAGACACATAGAGACATATATAGATATATATACACATATATACATAGAAGAGATATATATAGATAGATACACAGAGATACAGATAGATAGAGAGAGACATACATAATAGATATATACTAATATATATATACATATATATACATATATACATATATACATAGATACCTATATATACATACATATATACATACATACATATATAGATATACATATATATACATATACATATATATATACATATATACATATATACATATATACATACATATATATACATATATATACGTATATATATGTATATATACGTATATATATACATATATATATATATATGTATATATATACATATACATATATACATATACACATATATACATGTATATATCTATATACATATATATATACATGTATATATATGTGTACATATATATATACATGTATGTATATATGTGTACATATATATATATACATGTATGTATATATGTGTACATATATATATGTGTGTGTGTGTAGATATAGTTGTCGTTGACTAGCATCTGTGTCCAACTTTTTTCACTCATGAGTGCTGCTCGCCCACTCTCCGCGACTACAAGCGGCAGCATCTAGACCAGAACCCACAGGCTAGCTCAAGTAGCAAAACTGAACGTGAGGACATCTGTTGATTTGCATGCTTCCGTAGATAGGAAGGGTTGCATTGGTGCCGGTGCTGAAATGACCGGTGACCACCACCGAATGAATTACATCTGTTATTATCAATTTCTAGACTTCTTCTGACAAGACACAACTAGCAATCATTATTACGGTCATAAAGCTTGCTAGGTTTCTGATTTGGAGAAACTGCTGGTCACGGGATCAAATCCAAACTAATCCAAATACTCTGCTCAGTCGTATACTCAGTTTAACATAATTTTTCATAATTTTGATCACATAACTCATTCTTGTGTTCTAGATATTTGAATTCAACCTAGCGACCTAGCCGCCATGCCAGCTTGACTCTCCTCTTGTTCATTGAGCGATTTTATATATTAAGAGATTATCTAAATATATTTTCATGCTTTCAGTTATTTACCCTTTGTACTAAATTGGTTGGCAAATTTTTTTATTACTGTGTCTTACCAAATTATATATTGAAGTATTGATCCGGCATACCCTAAACTAAAACTCTAGATCCGCCACTGGTAGCAACAGGTTTAGTAGTCTATTTCATAAAAAAAAAGGTTGATTCCATACGGGTGGTGGCTGAGATGCCCTTACAATCTATGTGGCTGCTCTTTTTTACGTTTTTTTTGTTCACTCCACATCTTCAAGTAACATTTCAGAGTGTCGGGCGGCTCAATAAGCATTGGTGCAATAACTTGAACTGTACCCCATGTGTGAGATCATTTTGTACCGATCATTTTTTTTAAAAGGGACACTATTAGTGCAGGACTAGCACTCTCTGGTGTATTGCTCCAAACACTGTATCCAGAAGATTCCCCCACAGGCATTGAAATGCAAACTCACAGAATTATCAATTTCATGGTAATTCTAGTTGTAAATGTTTTTTTTTCAGTAGGAGGGCTGCAGAGGAGCCCCCGGTGCCAGCCCCGGGGATCGAACCCGGGCTGCCGGCGTGGGAGGGGGCTCTAGGAACCACTCGGGCTCAACCCCCTCCTTCTAGTTGCAAATGTTAAAAGCTCAAGAACATTGGAACGCCTTTAATGAACCAATTCTGTGCTGGCCTTGGTATGGACCCATTTGCTTCCTGCTTTTAGTTCTCTTTATAATGTACACTTACTACTATTGGATTGTTTTGCAGGTAAGAAAATCGAACTAGACACGCAAGACAGTTGACATTTTTCCTCTTGTAGCCTAAATTATAATGTACACTTACTACTCTTGGATTGTTTAGCGTAAATTTGTTTTGTGTGTGCAGATACACCTGTACATAGTTTAGTGACCATACTGACCGTGTTAGAACGAGAGAGGCGCTATGACAAACTGTTCAACGTCTTATCTTCAGTAGAAGACTAGAAGTAGGAGCCATGTGTATCTCAAATGTTCTGTTCTTTTGGTACACACTAGTCAATTCTGACTTATGAGACTCAGGGGACACCTGACTAAGACGGATAATATGATTTATACAGCAGATGGTTTTTCATCATTCTTGACAACTTGAATCTGTATTGCTGTCCTAAACATGTGCAATGTTTGCTGTCTATGTAGTTGTCGAATTTTTCCAGGATTACTCTGTTCGTAGTTTGCGCAAGCTAGTGAGAAAATAGAAAATTGTTCATTTGTAACGTCTCTTGAGAATTAGTCCATCGTTCATTTTACTAGCAAAATGTTTGCCGCACGTATTAATTATTTTTTTATTCAATTAGCATGGACGCACATGCGTTTAAGAAACATAATTAGATTTTAATTCAAAAGTGTATTGAATAATTAAGTATTAATTAAATTAATATGTAAAATAAATTCCAAAAATTGTATCATTATAAATATCTCGTAACAAAACGGTGCCAACACGTCAATGCTTACCAATTTATTTTATATTTTTCTTATGTTTTAGCCACATGATCTGACCATTATACCCTTGACCACACAACCTTATCCTTTCCCATCGGCATCCTCTCACGCTCGCCCTTTCTTCTGTCTTGTTCTTTCTTGTTCACCATCCTCTATACTCGCTCCTCGCCGCTGCCGTTCTTGTCGAATTGGGCGAGCGGGACGAGGTTGGTGTGGGGCTCACCTTGGCCCCGAATGCGTGCGTAGCGATGATTCGGACGCCGGTGTGAAGGAGCTGAATGCTAGAGTATCTCCGACATTGTACGATTCACCTTGTTTAGTTTTCAAAAAAATTCCTACAGTACATGTCACATCGAATCTTCGAACACATGCATGGGACATTAAATATAGTTAAAAATAACTAATTACACAGTTTGACCAATTAGCACGAGATGAATCTTTTAAGTTTAATTAGTCTATAATTGACATTATTTGTCAAGTAACAACGAAATGTGGTACAGTACTAAAATTCAAACTTTTTTACCAACTAAACACACCCTAAATCAAAACATGGCCAAATGTTGTCAGGCTGGAGGCCCGAATAATGTTTGTGCAGGCCGATGGAGTTGGTTAGTGCGCGGCCCACGATGGGCGGAGAAGAATCAAAAGAGGCATTGTTATTCAGCAGCATTACTGTAACTGAAAAATGAAAGCTACATTATATTTCTGTCAGCAGCCGTGATCAGACAATAAATTGCTACATTATTATTACAGTAACATATGCTGATGACGAACTAATTAGGCTCATTAGATTCGGACGGAATCTACAATTAGTTTTTTAGTTAGTCTATAATACTTCAAATATGAGGGAGGTAAATCGGTTGACCAAACTCTTTATCATTTTATGATTGGGCCGCTTCTTTACCTAACCGCATCTAGGCCCGATATTATGTTTAGTGTATGTATGTGCGCTCGCTTTCAAGCAAATCCTAAGGAATAACATCTTAGTGCCGTTAAGAGAATCCTTAGATATCTCAAACATACACCTAGCATGGGCTTGTGGTACCCCAAAGGCGCTAGTTTTACACTCCTGGGATACTCGGATTTGGACTTTGCCGGATGTCGTGTGGATCGCAAGAGTACACCGGGTGGCTGCCACTTGCTAGGGCGTTTCTTGATCTCTTGGTCTTCAAAGAAACAAAATTCCGTGGCCTTGTCAACCGCGGAGGAGGAATACATTGCCGCTGGGGCTTGTTGTGCTCAAATCCTCTACATGAAATAAAGCCTCTTGGACTATGGTGTGGTATTAGGTAGGATCCCGCTCCTTTGTGATAACAAGAGTGCCGTAAAAATTGCTAACAACCCGGTTCAACACTCTCGCACAAAGCACATAGATATTCGCCATCACTTTCTAAGAGATCACGTGGCAATGAATGACATATCACTTTGTGGTGTTCGTTCCGAAGATCAATTGGCGGATATCTTCACAAAACCTCTAGATGGAGCACCTTTTGTAGGTTACAAAGTGAGCTTAACGTGTTAGATGCTTCTAACATCATGTAGTTGCCTTGTCATATAGATGCATTTCATATGTACATACTAGGGGCTTGTCTAACCTTGTCAAGATAGTGATGAACATGGGTCTTGCATGAATCGGTGGTTCCTTGTTTCGCTCATGGCATGTAGAAAGGTTCATCATGAAGAAGCTTGCCGAGGGTTCAAACTTGACAAGATAGATTTAAATTTATGCAATGCATTTTTCTTGTCATATAGCTTGCATTCATGTTTAAATTCCCACTTTGCATGAGCATTGCATCACGCTAGTAGCATCACAAGGGAGCAAATCACACTTCGAGAATGATATTCATGCCATATATGATATATCAACTCCATAAGAGTGATAAGATCAATGTTGCACTTTCATGCCTATTGAGTCATGTCCTAGCGAACTTAAAGTTTCAATCTCTAAGTTCATAGGCCGTATGGCTCATACATTTCTTGGATCTTGTGTTTATCCTCGCTTGGTTCTTAATTTGCCTATGTTAAATAAAAGCTTGCGAGTATCTATAAGTATGAGTGTTTGAGGGGAGAAGTTGTCTCTCGAAAATGATCCAATTTAAGTGTTTATAGCTTTGGTTCTTCAGAAATTGGATCACAAATAGAGATTTTAGTTCAGCTGAAAAATCTAGTGCCACCGGTTGAACGGATGCTAGACCACCGGTCTATCACGTGCCCGCCGGTTACACCGATGTTGTATCAGCGGTCTAACCGGTGACACTCCCTGGTCAACTCTCAAGGAAAACCCTCTCTGTACACCACTCCAGTGTATGCACCGAAGACCACCGGTGCAACCGGTGCCCTTTGCTTGACCACGATTCAAACTGTTTTACTTTGCTTGACCACGATTCAAACCGTTTTAGATATTGTCAAAAATGCACTGGTGCTCTTCACCATCACCCACCGGTGCATTCGGTGCCCCTAGGGTTTGCGGGCCCATGCGTTTTGTCTCACTTAATCCATCTGTGGGCCCCGCATGTCAGTCCCTCTTCACCCGCCTCCTTCCTCCTTCCGCTGCGCCGCTCCCATCCTCCGCTCGAGCGCTGCCCGTACGCTCCGCCGCCGCTTGCTCACGCGGCTCCGCAGCGCCGTCCCTCGCGCCGCCGCGCACCACCCGCGCCAAGCCACCGCCGCACGCCAAACCCTAGCGCCGCTGCAGCAGCCTCACAGCACCACCGCCGCTTCGCGCCACCGCCAAGCCGTCCTCTTCCCGCACGTAGGCAGTGCCCAGGCACCCCAGGCTCCAGCTCCAGCACAGCAGTATGGGATGACTGAGGAGCAGCGGGCCCTCTTCCTCCAGCAGCAGGAGATGCTTCATTAGTTCCAGCACCTGTCTGCTCAGCCTCTTCCGGTCACCACACTCACCTTCGAGCCGATTCGTCCGACAGCTGTTCGTCCTTCTTTGGCGGACACCGTTCTCGTCTCGTCAGCACCTTTGACGGACGCCACCAGTGTCGTCACGGAGGCAGCCACGTCTTCAGCTCCACCCACGTCTTTAGCTCCTCTGACGGCGACTCCCGTCACGCCTACCGTCTCCTCCGACGACTCGAACGACGACCCTGACCGCTTCATCGACGCACCCAGCCAGTCGACTCCGTCTTCTCCACCCTAGGAGTAGCTTCGCCTTCCTTTTTGGTGCTTTGTTGCCAAAGGGGGAGATAGATAGGGGGAGTAGAGATAGGGGGAGCAGGGGGTTTGTGGTGTGATTTGGACTCTTCATGGCTTTTGATGTATCAGACATGTTGTTTGGATATTGTGTATGCCCTTGTGTTGACATGTCTCTACATGTGCTTTAGTTTCAGTTATTGCATGCTTGTTCAATTCCTTGCTTATCTTATCTTGTATGTGTTGTAGCGCTTTCAATTTCATATTATGTTATCTCTACTTTGTGTTGTCATCAATCACCAAAAAGGGAGAGATTGAAGCGCATCTAGGCCCGTAGATGCAATCGGCAAGTTTCGGTGATTAATGATGACCGTATGCGACTAACATGTGTTTTGAAGGAAATAATCTTCGCAAGTTAAGTCTCATGTGAAATATGAAAGGAGACCCCTCAAAATTCATGAACAAATGATTCACGGACTCAATTTCCAAGAATAAGGACCATTCTAGATTCAAGTGTCACAAGGAGATGAAGGACACTTGATTTAGTTTGAGTTTTTTAGATTTAAGTTAGTGATCGTACTATTTAAGTTAGTAGCTTGACTCGAATCGATTTGGCCTTAGAAACGATGCACACTTGCTAGATTCAGTACAAGACAGCACAAAAGAACTCAAGAAAACACTTGCAAGAACAAAAGCTCGAAGTTAGAAATAATTCCAAATCAATTCAGCTGAAAACACAGAAGCACAGTTGCACGGGATACACCGGTGAGTAAGCACCGGTGCATCCGAAGGCAACCGGTTGCACCGGTGCCTTACCTCCGGTGCATCCGGAGAAGTGTAGCAGGGTTCAAGAGAAGAAAACACAGTAGCACCGGATACACAGGTGCCCTTTGACCATGCACGGGTCTATACATATTGTCATCCTTCAGAGAGCATGTTTTCGGGTTCGAGAAGTTTCCTAATTCACCGGTTACACCGGTGGACTGTCTCTGGAGCACCGGTGCATTCACATAGCTATTGATCAGAGACTATGCAGTTGGATTTCAAGGAAACTCTTCAGCACCGGTTACACCGGTGCCTCTTAGGAGCATGCACCGGTGCAATATTGTCAGACTGTGCACTATGTCAGACCGGTGCTTCACCTTCGGTCTATCCGGTGCCTACGACTTTTTGGACAGTTTGTTCCCAACGGCTAGTGGTGCCTCTCCACTCTATATAAGTCGACCCCCTGGCTCATTTATGATGCTTTTGAAGCATTGAGTACCTGAGGCCACCCTAGAGAAGAGAAGAGAAGTGTTTGGAGTCATTGAATGAAGATATAGTGATTGCAAGTGATCCAACTTGAAGAAATCAACCATTCCTTGAGTAGCAAGTGTGCTAGTGCTTAGAGCCATCTCAGTGAGGGTCAAGTGAAGCCTTGAGAGCTTATTACTCTTGGTGTTTGACGGCACCTAGACGATCTTGGTGATCGGGTGAATCTTGGTGAGCTCTTGGAGATTGTGCATGGTGTGAAGCTCGCCATTCCGGAGATGGAGAAAGAGCATTCTTAGTGAAGACTTTCTTCTTGGTGATGCAAGGGAGCGATACCCTTAGTGGGTGCTCCAACGTGGATTAGGGGGGAGCATCAACTCCTCGATACCACGGGAAAAAATCCGGTTGTCTCGTGTCCCTCTCATTTCCTTTACTAGCATTTCATTTCTCTAAAGCTTGTTCTTGTGCTTGCTTGGTTGCTCATTGCCTAGATTTACTACTAGCTAGTTTGGTCTCTTGACTAGGTTGCATATTTATTAGTGTGATCTTTCTTAAGGATGATGAACATGTTAGTGTTTTATCCTACCTAGTTTGATTATGCTAGTGTGCTCTAGTTGATAGAATCAAACTGGTAGATTGGGCAACACTAGTCTAGGATAATGATTCGATAGAAATTCAAAAAAAGTCCCGATTCAACCCCCCCTTCTTGGGCCTCGGTCCTTTCACACCCTCCGTAGGTCTGTCCCGTATCCATCCATTTGCCCATACCCACTCTTGGGCCATTGGGAGGGGAAAGCTAAGAACAAGTTTAATAGTTTCGCCGGTTGCTCGCCAGCTACTGGCGCCGCCTGGCAGCAAAGGGCATGCGATGGTGGTGGGCCCTACCACTATTTAATGACTAGTTGGCTGCTCAGCCAGTAGCTGCACGTGCAGCACCTCTTCGCCAACCGCAGCAGGATTCTTTCTCTTCATTGCTCTCTCATCCACATAGATATAAGCCGGCTAGTCGCCCATCATAAAAAACATGAGCTAAGCTCATTTCCTAAACTATGATCAATGAATTAGCAATTGTACACAGCATGACGATATAAAGCATGGATTGGAGGTTGATCGAAACTGAGACACAATCCAGAACATTTCACAGGGTCTTGCTGATCGAAACTATCACTTCGCGGGTCTGACTTCTGATTTATCTTTATGTACTTGTACGGTTTTATCTGACAGATCTAGATTTTCTACCGAATAAAATTAAGTCACTTGGAGCTGCGCTCAATGTGCAATTCAGTGTAGGAAAAAATTCAAAGAAAATAACAAATTAATTGAGAAAGTAACGACGAAATTAATTTGGGCGACAGCTCACCGGTGTCACATTGAATTTGTCAGATAGATCACCGGTGCCAGCATCCAAATCATTCTTGGAACATATTTCCCCGATGCCCACTAATGAAAACTACTCTAAGTAGCACACTGCACAACACACAAGCTGCACAACGTTAACAGTATGACAAATGACAATGCAACACCGACTGGTACGGAAATAGTAACAAACACAAGGCGTGCAATCATAACGGAATAGCCTGAGAAACATCAGAAGCTAACTGGAATGTATCAGATCGACATGTTGAATGAGACCCACAATGAAAAAGCTATCCCCATAAGCGAAAGGAAAAACAACATTTCAGTTGGTATATAAGTTTGATCTATAAATTGCCAAATACTGGCTACTATAGGTACAATACAATATAAGTTGATAGTCATGTTAAATATGTTGTCACCCATCTCTACACAAGTTGCTACTAGGTATACATCATAAGTTGTCAATACAAATAAATAGCCACAAAATATATACAGTATTGATCTTGTTTCGTAGAGTTTGTCATAGCGAATACGTGCAAATGGATTTGAAAATTCATGGCGAATGAGAGAGCAATAGTCATTCTAAATTTGTAGTTTAAAATAAAAGCGCTCTCGTCGTCACTGGTGTCATCTTGAAAGCGACCCGTGCTAATAGAGACAGGGAACCGTTTCTTCAAAAAAAATAGAGACAGGGAACCAATCCGTTCATGCATCCTAAGCTGGTTAGAGGGGTCGCGCGCGTTATCGCGGTCCCCGGAATAAGCGCGTAGGAAGCAACGCGTTCGGCGGGACTTTTTGCGTTTTCCGCGGATAAGCACCGCAGACGCAGTCCCAAACAGGGTCATAGGAGACAAAAAAGCAAAACAACACAATAATCTGGTTTGGGTAACTAATTTGTTTTCATCCTCTCCGCTGTGGGGCTGATGGGGAAGAAAAATGCATAATAAATAGGCAAATAGCTCCACCTGACTGACTAGTGCCTCCTGTCCTTCTGGCTGTGTTTGTTGAATAAAATGTGACGGACTGCAAACTTCTCTTGGTTAACTGCAACGTGTCAGCTCATCATGTCAACTAAAAAGCCCAACATAGCATTTTTTTTGTCCTGAAATCTGGAACTTCATACGCATATGAAATAATACAAAGCACTGCTTGCTCCAACAAATATGTTGAATATCATCTAACAAAGCAGAGTTGTTGTGCGCTACACACAATCAGACATACAGCATATTTGAATGGTCCATGCATCCATTGATAATAAAGGACAGTTGAGCAGATTACTTGGTGGCATCAGCCAACAGGGTAAATTTGCAGCAGGCCGCTTCAGGCGTCGAGCACAAGCAAGACGAAAGCAGTGAGCCGTAACTGATGCGCAGTTGCTTCATGGCAAAACAGAGTTCGTGGTGGTTGCAGTACAAAGAAGCAGCTCCCATTAGCTCTAAAAAGAATGATGAATTGTGCCAAACAGAAATGGGCCTGGTCTACCTGAAATCAGAGCTCAAATTAGCTACTTCACACAAGAAACAAGTTGGGCAATTTGTGTTGGGGAAAAGAAAGGGACAGAGGGAAACTAGAGTATTACTTACCTCGCAATGTGGTCTGCTTACTGGCAACCGGTTGATATGCTAGCCCAACAGCCATTGCGTTGGCAGCACTTAGATCATGTGCCCCTTACGAATGCATTGTAAACACCTCAATTCAGAATCCTCAGCGTTAACAAGCTCGATTTGACTTTGGATACCCATAAGTAAAGACTGAACACGTCTCCACATGCCCTGAGCAAACTGTACCGTCATAAGTTGATAGTAACATCAGGTGCGCATGAACCTGGAACCCATTTCAAAGAATAAAAAGAGAATAAAAAACGGAGTTAGGAAACATGTTCTACAGTGAATCTACACAAGGAAATGGGTATAACAAACTCACCTGATGAAGCACTAGGAGGCATTCGCCAGTCGCCTACCAAATTAGGGATGTGAGAGACGAGGTGCCAGTCCTCCCCTGTTCCACTCTCGCACCGCCTCTTGAGATCAGGGCAGCCCCATATACTCAAATATCGCAGAGAGGTGAGGCCCTTTATCCCCTCCGGCAAAGATTTGATGCTTGGCACTCCCAGATCGAGAGGTCTTCAAGGGAGGTGAGGCCGCACATGGATTCGGGAAGGCAAGCCAGCCCCCGCGACCCTCCAATGTGGAATCTGCGCAGAGAGCGGAGCTCTCCCAGTCGTTCAGGCAATTCGTGAAATGCATCGCAGCAACTTATACGGAGCACCTGGAGGGATGTGAGACGAACCACTGATTGTGGAAGGCTACTCAGGCTACGGCAGCTTTGGACGGTCAATTCTTGTAGAGAGTGGAGTTCCCCTAGCGATTCGAGCAGCAACGAAATGGCAGAGCATGAGTCCAAAATCAAAGACCGGAGGGATGTGAGGTGACCCATTGATTGGGGAAGGGTGGTCAGGCTATTGCAGTTCCGGATGGTCAACTCTTGCAGGGACTGGAGTTCCCCTAGCGATTCGTGCCGCATGCGAATAGCAGAGCAGTCACTCACTTCTAGAAACTGAAGGGATTTGAGACCTTGAAAGCAGTCTGGTAGCTGGATTAGCTCCAAAGTCACCGCCGTTCTGGGGACAGGAACGGGGAACATTTTCGTTCTCCCATGGTAAAAATCCATCCCAAATGCCGTTCCTCGTTTCCCGTTCCTCGTTCCTCGATTCGTCGTTCCGGAAACTTCGCTTAGCTCACTAAAGTTGACATGCCTTGTAATCCCCTGTAGCATAAGCTTCTTCAGATGGCTAAAACCGAAGAACGAAGAGGCAGACCCGCTGCACTCGCATGGCAACTGCAGCAGCTTTTCATTGCTCCGGTACAATTCCAAGTGCTGCAGCGACAAAGGTAGGTACGGCTTGACCTCCAACTTAGGACAAAGAGATATATCCAGATTCGATACAAAAGCACCAACTCGGAGGACTTGTCCCAAGTGAGGTGTGCAATTGCTGCAGCCACGTCCCTCTTCTCCATCAGGCATGCTCTTCTCGACTACCATCCACACCTCTCCCAGACAAGGCAGTCGCACCATAACTAACTTCACCAGCGAACGAAATGGGCCTCCACTTATGCTCTCGAGAGAAGGCATCCTCCACGGCTCAAGCTCCTCCAAACAAGGCAGCACCGCAAGCCCATCCAGATGTTTCAATTTTGGGAAATCATCTAGCTTCATCACCCTCAAAAAATGGCAAGTAAGGAAGCCCTTGTACTCCACCACCAACATGATTCTGCATCCACCGGGCACACTCCCTGCCTGAATACCCCCACAATGTCCAGCTCTTTAATCCCTGGTGGCGGTTCCAAACCATCAAGTACAGCCTGCTCCAATTTAGTGTTCTCTTCACCCCTGACACACACTCTCCAGTGTAGCTTCAACCTTTGTAAGTTAGCCTTCTGTTTCAAACATGCCTTGCGTGCATCGTCCAGGTGCATCATCCTATGCCCAATACCTGTTATCGCTACATCCTCACTATTCCTACTAAGCTCATAAATTACTGCAAACTTTTCACTGTCACCCCCAACAAAAAAATTCAACTTCTGTATTCGAATAAGCTTCCCTATACCAACAGGCACGTGTCGCAATCTTATACAATCTCCAAGCTCCAAAACTTGAAGCTTCTCCAAGTTGATGATGCCTTCAGGCAGCTCTACTAGCTCCCAACATCGATGAAGGACAAGACACACAAGATTTCTCAGTGTTGTGATACTTGATGGCATCTTCTCAATTTTGGTGTTAGCTAGTTTCAAAACTCTTAGATTTTCAATTCTGCCTATAGATTCCGGCAACACTTTGAGCTTCTCGCAATAGCAAAGATCAATGCTTGAAATATTTTGACAATCACCAATAGAATCTGGTAAACACTTTAGTTCCCCACAGCGGTATAGGTTCAGCTTCCTTAGCTTCTGTAGCTTACTGATGGATTTAGGCAACTCGAGAAGATCACTATATGTAACATGAAGAGCTTGTAAGCTCCAAATATCTGAAATAGCTTCTGGGAGTGCTTTGCATTGCAGTCTTGAAATCACAAGATATTTCAGATTTTTTACCTGCAATATGGCAATGGGTATTGCTTGCGTATAAATAGTTCCCATGGTGATACTGCGCAAGTGTCTTGCGTTCTCCAATGCCCCAAATATTGTGTCATCACAATAATCAACACATACAGAACGTGCTTTTTTAAAAAGATTTTTGGGCGGTAGATTTTGTTCCTGTTCAGTTAAAGAAAAGTATCTGTAGCTCTTGGTAAAAAGGTTGGATCCTTTGGCACATCAAGAGAAATCTCATCATCCAATATGGACCGGGCAAGATCATGAACCAAATCATGCATGCCGCATGTCACCCTCCCATGATATTCATTCACGTCTTGTAGAAAAGACATTTTCATGAGAGAATTAAAGCACTTGTGGCCAATATAGTCCAAGTAATCAACACCAGGCTCAATAGTAATCATGTCATGAGCAATCCATAGGTCAATCAGTTGCTCTTTATCAATCTTGTGACCTTTGGGAAACAATGAACATATTGTGAAGCACTGCTTCAGATGAGATGGCAAATGGAAATAGCTCAACCTCAAACATGCAGATACTGATACACCACTTTCTTCACCCACAAAATGCAACAAGTTGCTGTCTCTCATGGCTTGCCATTCTCCTATCAGTTCCTTGCCACGAAGGACACCTGCCAAAGCTTTAATTGCTAGTGGAATCCCACCACATTTTTTCACAATATCTTTTCCAACATCTACAAATTCAATCCCCAAACCTTTGGGAGGCATTACTACACTTTATTGAAATAGTTTCCAGCTGTCATTTGGAGATAAAAATGGCAAGTCAAATTGATATGCTGATCCTTCTACTTCTGCAACTTTTCTACTGCGGGTAGTGAGTAAAATTCTGCTCCCATATGCGCCAACCTTCAGATATACTATGAATTGTTCCCATAGGATTTGGGACTCAGTCCAAACATCATCCAATACAAGCAGAAACCTCTTTCCAATCAACTTGTCTGAGATTGTTTTGCTCATATACGGCAGTGCATGCTGTCCGGGATTGTTATCAGCAAAAGCTTCAAACAGTTTCTTGACAAGCTTTTCAACATCAAATTCTTGTGACACATGAACCCATAGTCTGACTTCAAAATGCTTCTCTATAATGCTACAATCATTAAAAACCAGCTGAGCTAATGTAGTTTTTCCAGAGCCACCAAGCCCGATGATGGAAATAGTCTTGATTCTTTGTTGGTCATTAGTCTCTACCAGTTTAGATATTATTTGATTCTTCTCTCGGTCTCTTCCGAGCACTGATGCAACATCTACAGTAGGCAGTGACATCATGTTCACAGTATTATGATTCATATCACGAGCAGGATGACTCGCTAGTAAGCTGTTTGCTATTGTACTGAATTCAGTTCTTTGCTTCACAATTTCATCAAATCTCTTTTTGACTGCCTTGAGCTTGTTGGTTGCCTTGCATTGAAGTATAAGAGATTTTGGTTTTGCATACAAGTAGTTGGACACAACACCACCAACATCGTGGGCATCATGCCTCTCGGCCTCCAGCTGAAACTCATCAACAATATCATCAACACCATAAGCTATATCTTTCAACTTTTTAAGCCAATTAAGTGCTGGATCATTTCGCGCAACTTCATCTCCTACTCTTTCCAACCAACAGTTAATCTCCCGAATTTGATCGTTTAGCTCCTCGAGATGCTTTCGGACACCAACTATCGAGATGTACTCCTTGATTAGCAATGGAGCTAGCTTGCTGTCGACAACCTTCAATATTCCAGATACTACGGCAGCTTCCATATAGACCCGTTTTGTTAAGTGTCTTTTTCACTTAAATTTCCTGTGAATAGAAGTTCAAAATAAGCACCTATGCTTTAAAAGCATAAAAGTTTGCAAAATGAAATGCACTTTTTCTCGGAAAAAAAAAAGAAATGTACTAGTACAGATGTTCATCAAGTCGCAACTAATTGGGCTCTATAGCAATTTGATGCGTCTCCATGCTATCTGTATTACTAGTGCAAATAAAGACCTAACACAAGCGCATGGAACAATGGTTGATCAGATATCTGACCTTCAGAAACAAGTGTAGCTCTTTAGCTTATGTTGCTGAAGTGCCTTCTTTGATATTGCAAGCAAACCCTTACAGCCTTCTCGTTCCTATAGGAGACAAAGGAAACAACATATATCTGTGAGGCTGAGGGAGTCAGGCAGCACCCCCATGGTAGATTGGTAGCCCCTGGTTTCATTAAGTCAGGCTGTTTTGCAGCAGGAAACATGGCAAACTAGATAGAGAAACAAAACTACGAAACGAGGTGAACAATTAATGATGAGAAGATTAACATACCACAGCTTGAAGCACAGAAGAATAAACCACGTCGTTTAGACTTTTGGTTGTGATGATGTACGACCTAGTGTTGGACCTTGGGTACCTGAGCATGCTTGGGACGAGGACCAAGTTATTGCCCAAGAAATTACAGGTGAAAGCAAGCTGATTATGTACAAAGCGGCGCATAAATGGACGAACTTAGCAGGAGTAAAGAACCCAAGGAACAGTATCTTGGTTAGAGAGAGGTAACCTAAAATACCTGGAGCTCGGATGTGCTGCTTGTGCCATCTCCAAATTTTACTTTCCTTTCATCCTATACAAGGTGTGCAAATCAGATGTTCCTGGAGCTCAGATGTACTGGCTTTTGCTTGTGGCAGCTCCCAGTGCGGCCCCTCTTGTTGTATGCAGTATGGGAGTATGCTTTGGTAGTTCGGGTTGCTTTGAGCCTAGATCTAGATGGCCACACCCACGGATGAGAGAGGCCCTGATTGCTACTACTTTTAATAAGGGTTGGTTGACGACTTTGAGTCTTTGCTCAAGTGCCAAGAGAATGGTCAAGCAAGGCTGCTGAGATGGAAACGCGTACCAGGAGCGTGCGTTTTGCTTGGGAGCGAGCTAATCTAGCAGAGGGTACCGTGTGGTGTGGAGTCCACATTTCGTTGTAGCTTCCACTACCTTGCCATGCCAGTATGCCACGGCAGGTCGGCAGCGAGCGATGCTAGAAAACTAAGAGCCGTATTAATTTTAATAATGGGAAGACCAAATTAAAACACCACAGCGTCAAGCAGCTTACAACCAAGTATAGAGATAGAGAGATGAGATAGATAGGAATTGAAAGGCAGTAGGCTCACGAGTTGTGGCGCTTGGTTGTCAACTCTAGCATTGATCGTTGTGGAGCCAGCCGAATGCAGGGGAGCGCGATGAGACATCGCAAACTGTATCTGCAAGTGCTCCATACATACAAACACCCCGATACAGGGGGAAAAAAAACAATCTGAAGTAGCAACCCAGCTGATAGAGCAACCGATCCACTCACAAACATAGGAGACACGACAGAAAGACGAAAACACAATCTGATTCATTGAAACACAAACATATCAACAACTGCAACCAGATAAACTCAAACCTGCAACAATGATTCTCAAAGCATCCTTCTATGTACAAAGCTGTAGCTAGAAAAAGCAGCAACACGCCTCAAACCGACGGGCATCAATGCCACAACTTGCCCAAGGTAAGGTTTGTACGTCACGACACACAAATCAAATACAAACCACAGGTCACTGGGCAGTGAATGGAGTACATACATTCTCAACTGAGCGACCGCAGAACCGGTACGAGCAAGACCACATTCAAGGAACATCACGCAACTTAAACCTGACAAAAGTCAGCCTAAAAATTCTACGGTGAAACTATCAAATGTCACAAAAGTAAAAACAAGTAACAAAAGGAAACTTTCAATATGCAAGTAAATGACTAAACTGAATGCAAGATGTAACTCAACAGAACGACAAATTGGCAGATCAAAATATTACTGTTAAGTCAAGAATTGAGGGGTTGCAATCAAATATGACATACCGCATTTGAAATGTGATAAATACCGACATGTCAGTAAGAGTGATTAGCACAAAAAACAACATTTGCAGAGGATAATAATTAAATATAAATTAGTAAATAACTAGTAAGTACATATACCTATCATGATGATTGATGCATAAGTGGACAAGTATCAATGATAGACAGACTTCACTCCTATCTAATTAGAAGACAGATTTCCTTTGCCCTGCTTAGTTGAGATGGATCACGCAGCCAGCAGCCTATTAACAGAAATTACCCTAGAATGAACGAACTAAATTTGACGAGTGAGGCCATCACAGGTTCTCTACACCCATACCATCCATTCAACCAAGTTGCTATATGCGGAGAAGGCAACTTAAATAAAAAGCACTGCGTACACAGTAAAATAGAAATACTACTCTTAGCATAAACAGAAGGAAACCATATCATAACTCCTGGACATAGGTAACAAGCAAAACCATACATAAGAGACTACAGAATAGTCTTGAATATCTGTCTCACATTTCATATCACAATGTCAAAAAAAGGTTCGACACTAGGCTTAAAAATCTAAACATGAAGGTAAAGCGGCAGCTAGATATAGAACCAGATAAGTTGCTCCATTGATAGAACACGAAGCCAAGAACACCCGCAGTGACCTGGCAGATTGTGATGCGCGAAGCAATCGCTCAACGGTACGACTTTTGGAACCTGGCGCGGGCACCGCGACCACCGAACTTCTTGGGCTCGCAGCGCCTGGGGTCGGCGACGAGGAGGGTGCGGTCGTAGCGGCTGAAGATGTCCTTGACCTCCTTCTTGGCGGCCTCATCGACGTACTTCTGGAAGTAGGCGACGAGACCCTTAGCGACGGCCTGGCGGATGGCGTAGATCTGCGACGTCTTGCCTCCGCCGCGGACGCGGATCCTCATGTCGATGTCCTTGAACCGGGAGCGGCCGGCGAGCATGATGGGCTCGAAGGCCTTGAGGCGGAGGATCTCCGGGCGGATCAGCTCGATGGGGACACCGTTCACCTTGATCAGCCCGCGCCCGGGCTTGGTGTAGGCCACGGCCACGGCCGTCTTCTTGCGGCCGAAGCACTGGACGGTGCCCGCGGCCGGGCGGGTGAGCACGGTAGCCATGGTTGCGGTGGCGGCTGCTGGGATCGCAGCGGCAGCGGCGGCGGCGCTAGGGCTTTTGCGGCTTGAGGAGGGAAACGAAAGGAAGAACGTTTATATAGCCTGGAAGCGTTAGGGTTTTGAGTGATCGCCGCCGCTCTGAGGACGACATGTGGGGCCTAAACGAATAGTTGGGCCGGGCCCAAAAGAAGACCTATGGAAGTTGTTATGGGCTGGATTAATGGGCCCGGAGATAGGTTGGGCGTCCGTATGATAGTGGGGCTTTTGGTAAGGCTTCTTTGCTTGATTTATCTATCTGAGCGAACCTTTTTTTTAACGGAGAAATGTTTTTGCCAAAAAGATGACTTTTCTATGTGAAACTGTTGTGGGTTTGTACGTAGTCTTGATTGTATTGCATGGTCTGATTGTGTATTATATTTTACCTTTACAGTTTGCTTACAATCATGGTTAACATGTTACCGTGTTGGGTTGTAAATAATATTTTCCCTTTGATTTCCTTTTAATTTGCCTCTAAGATAATTTATTTGGACCATGCTGGGCTCATTTGTTCAATTCACTCTATTGATTTATTTCAGCGTATAGTATCTGTTGAATCCTTTGCAGATCTTAAATTAGCTCTTAACATCACATCAATAGCTATGCACATGCTTCAACATTTAGAGAAATTATGGCACCACCACATGCCAGCCGCAATATGCCAATAGTGCCTGAATAAACTAGAGAAAATAAAATCCGCTACATGATGAGTACATAACAGAAGAATGTGGTTTGACCCCCACAATGTTCAAAAACAGAAAAACTATGTCTCTCTTTCATAATTACACTGAATACACGTTACAAAAACAAGAAGCTTTTGACTTGCCAGTATACGCTTCAACTGGACCAACAAATCCTAAGTTACACGTCTTTTCTAAGGATAACCTGAATATTACAATCTATCTGTTATGTGCAACCGAGAAAATCTGTGAACCTGGGTCAGTGAGATGTTGATTAGATATAAATTATATTGACCAACAGAGACAAGACACACACACCCCCTTTCTTTTTATTTTCCTCTGTCAGATCTTGAAAATCTACTAGATCTATGCACCTTCAGCTGAATTGCTGGCACCCTTCTAGCCAGTGCGTGCCAGATCATCTGGACTGCATCATCCTTCTGGGATGGATACTGATACTCAAAATGTTTATCCACCTCTTTGATCCTATTCCACATCCTTGTCCATTGTTGCTTGCTCACACCACTAATCAAACTCATCAGGTAACCCTTTTTGACAGCATCAGATGATCGGACAAAGATGGAGAACTTTGAATAATCCAACACATCCTCGTAAGGTAGCTCAATGTCGTCACTGATGATAACAGGGACACAGTGGCTCACTATCGCATCAAACAGACGATTGGAAGAAGGGGTGTCCCCAGCAATGTTTAAGCAAAATTTTGATGAGTGCATTCCTTGGCTGGCTTTGCTAGCCCCATGGTCCTGGACACTTCCAAAGGAAAAATAAACATCTTTTTCGTCTTTGAGCATATAATATAGCTCCTGTCGAATGCTCCCACCCTGGGTATAGATGATGCAGCACGTTAGCTTATGAAGATCACCAATTGTCACAAAACGACAGAGGCGCTGAAAACAGGTAGCAATGAAGTTCTTAAATCAGAAAAATCACAAGTAGCTAGCAGTAATCGGAATTGGTTCGCAGTCTTTTTGGCACAGAATTTTCCTACAGATACTTCATACTTAGCATATGTAGGCCAATTGGCTGGCAAACTCCTGTACTATATCATACTTAGCATATGTAGACCGATTGGCTGGTAAACTCCCGTACTATATCATACTTAGCATATGTAGACAGTAGACCGATTGGCTGGTAAACTCCTGTACTATATCGTTTGTTAAAAAAAAATCAAAGGATTGGAACATGGGGCATATGCTAATCTTTAAAATATCTAGAACTTAGATAGCTTGAGAAACAAACAAAAACCAGGAGCCTTTCTGACAAAGATGGAAGATCAAGAAAGCCTTGTGTAAACCTCACTGAAGATTATCAAATTATACAAACTTCATCCAGAGGTTCAAGCGTTCAGATAAGGTGATGATCTAGATTAACAAGGAAAGAGCATGTATGCATAAGTCTAACCACCTTGATGAGTTAATGGTAGATATAAGATTCTGGATAAAAAACAAGCAACAGAATCTATATCCATTTATGCTACTCTCACTGTACAGCTAATTTCACCGAGGTTCCAAATTATGCTACTCACACTGTACAGCTTGCTGCTTCCTAATGTGATTTACGTTTGAAAAAATTTACTAGGAAAAAAAGGAGTCTTCAGCACCAAAGACAAGTTTCTACGAGTATAATGTTCAATACTTGATAGCTTCATAACCATTAACTCATAACCAACGAAGTTAATCACCAAACTACTAGTATTTTACGATTGGCACCACGTCGAAATGTAGAATCTAAGGTTCCAAACTCATAGCAAGCACAAATGCACAATTACCTCCTTCCTGTAAATCGCTCCCCTGAAGTAGAGCAATGTTGGTCGGTGCTCAAACCCAGCCGAGTCATTGACGAACGTCTTGGCCATGTGTTTGTATGGCGCAATGACATCCTTCTCCAAGCTGGCCACCCTGGGGTGGTACCTCCCGAAGTCCGACAGCACAAAGACCGCCGACGACAGCGCCGCCCGGGCGTGCAGCAAGCTGTTGGGGTGGTGCGCGACGATGACGTGGTCAGCGCCACCGTACCTCCTCCACTCCGGCCGCGCGCTGAGGTACCTGACGAGCTTCTCCTGCAGGACCTTGTCCCTGCTGACCTTCTCCGGCAGCACGGGCCTGGAGTGGCGGTTGTAGCTGAGGGAGGCGAAGAAGGGGACGAAGACGAGGTCGGCGTCGCGCGAGTCGGCGACACGCACGGCGGCGCCGCAGGGCGCCGAGGACGAGGAGAGGAGGTCGAGTGTGAGCCAGTACGCGACGCTGTGCTGCTGGTTGAGACCCCCGGGGTACCGCGGCGGCGGTGCAGCGGCGTCGTTGGTGAGGTCCAGCCAGACGGAGTCGGGGGAGGGCGGCGACCAGCCGAGGAAGCCGAAGTGGAACTCGGGCGGCAGGTCGTACATGAAGACCCTGACGGCGGCAGCGCGCGGGTCGCATCGCGCCGCACCGGCGCCCGGGTCGTCGGGGCCGCCGTTCTCGTCAAGAAAGGAGAGCTCTTTGCGGGCGCCGGTGGTGTTGGAGGAGGCGCCGGCGGTCACGGGGGCGGCCGCGGCGGAGACGGCGTGGGGCGGCACGGGGAGGCCGGTGTCGGCGGGGCGCCAGCGAGCGCCGGCGGCGGCGAAGAGGAAGATAGTGGAGGCGACGAGGACGGTGGAGGCGACGAGGACGGTGGCGGCGGCGAGCGGGAGGAGGAGCGTGCGGCCGCAGGGCGCCATGGAGGGGCGCAGGTCATCGCTGGACTGGAGATGGTGGAGTAGGAGGAGGAAGGGGCATGGCGGATCGATTTGATTCAGGAGGAGTGGAGTCGCTGCAACATGTGGAGCGACAAGGGGGAAAGGAAGAGGAAGGTGGTTGGTCAGGTGGAGAAGGAAGGAGGCAATTCCCCGTGGTCTATTATAAAAGTTCTTACACCACTTAAAAAAATTGCAGCATCATCCGAGTCACTATTCCTACATGCCACTGCCGTTAGTTTTTTAGGAAATGGCAGCTAACAGCAGTTTAAAATATCCTTTTTGCCCCTCTTACAAGTGGGCCCCGCAGGCCAGTCTTCTTCCATCTCTCTCCCTTGCTCGCTTCTGCCCGCTCTCCTGGCGACTGGCATCTCCAGCTTCGCCTTGCGCTTCTCCTGCGGGCTTAGCCCCTCGGCCACCTCCACCTGCACCGTGAACCGCACCACCGCGCTCGCGAACGGCCGCTCCGTGGCCAGCGCCGCGGCGCCATCGTCCTCGCAGCGCCATCCTAGGAGGCAGGCCAAGAGGAGGCGCTTGACGAGGCCCTCGGCGAGGAGCGCGTCCACGACCTCCTTGCGGCCGTAGTAGTCCCCTCCTCCGCCTCACCCCTCTCCACTGGCCCCGCGCCACCGCCGCCGCCTTCCAGCTCCACCCCCACGCCTCACGCTGCCGGACCTGCGCAGGTCACCCACCATGGACGCGGCGGCGCCAATCTTGCGCCCATGTCGCCCCTCTTCCCTCTGCTCCTCTTCCCCCGCCGTCCTCTTCTCCTCCTTGCCCATCCGCTCGAGCGCGCCGGGCGCCGCGCTCGCCAGCCGCAGCGGAGCTGGCCTGGGTGCCGCGCTCGGCAAGCGGCGGCCGCCTCCCTCCGGACAGCAGGGGCCCGGCCCTCCCTCCCTCCCCTCTCTCTCTCCCCTACACCGGCGGCGAGGCGAGGCGGGGCCCGTGCAACGCAGCTCCGGCCCGCACACTGCCTCCCCTCCTGCCGCCGTTGAATCCCGGCAGCCGGATCCCAGCGCCGCCTGCCCTCCGTTCCCTCCCTCCCTCTCGTCTCGTCCTCTGCTCCCGGCCGCGAGAGGGAGGAGCAGGGGCGGGTCCGCGGCCGCGCCACTCTGCCCCACCGCTCGCCGCGCGACCCACTCCGCTCCACCGCCGCCGCCAGGAACAGGTCTGCCGCGACGTTGCCCTCGCGCGGCGCCTGCCCCTACCGGCGCCCCGCACTGCGCCATGAAGCTCCGCTATCTGCACCTCCGACCGCGCGAGCGGGTGGGGGGAGCTGCAGCTCCGGCAGCGAGGCGGGCAGGGCAGGGCGAGCTCCAGTTCCGGCCGGCGAGGCAGGTGGAGGCGCGCAGCTCCGGCCGGCGAATCGGGCAGGGGCGACCTGCTGCTCCGGCCGGCGAGGCGAGCGGGGGCGAGCAGCTCCTCCGGCTGGCGAGGCGAGCGGGGGCGAGCAGCTCCTCCGGCCAGCGAGTTGCAGTCCTGGCGCGAGAGGGAGGAGCAGGGGGCGCCACCGTGAGAGGGAGGAGCACAGGGGCGGGTCCGCGGCCGCGACACGCACAGCACGCACGCCGGCGTCGCTGTTTCGGTGAAGAGGGAGGGGTAAAACGGGCACTTTCTCTTCCTCTGACAGTTCAAAACGAATCTGACCGACAGTCAACTGACAGAATTGGACGGCAATGGTATGGAAGTCTAGAGAAAATTGGGATAGTGGTTGGGTAGGAGCTCGAACTTTTTTAGTGGTATAGATGGAATTGAGAATTTTTATAATGGCTTCAGGGAATAGCCTCAGAAGGAAGCGCTTGTGCTTCCAGAAGGAAATTTTGGCCCAAAAAGGCCCATGGCTCAAGCATCCATATACGCATGGCAAGTCTGGAGTCTAGACTAGTGCAAATCTGCAGAGAGACCAGAGATATTACTGCAATGCAAGTCCATCCGGCCAGCGATGCAACTGAATCCATCTGTCTATCTTCTATTTTAGCTATTCCGTAACGGCGACGACCTATTATTATCTTTCATCGGATCTCTTACCATCTCTTCTTCCCTCTGCTTCCATCATCATCTTGGTCTGCACAATTATTATTTAACAGTTCTGAGCTGTTGCATTATACTGCCACGATTCGGGTGGTTTCAATCGGTCGCCCGTGCATCAAGCGCTCAAGACATGGCCAAGGGCAAGCCAATGGCGTTGCTGCTGATGATCTGCTTCCTCTTCCTCTTCCTCTTCCCGCTCGCTTCCGCCGCCGAGGTATGCACTTGACTTGGTTGACTAGGTGATCAGATCCTTTGGTGGAGGATTCTCTTCTTCATTCTATCTAGCTTCCATGCATTGGCGTCACGACTTGTACATAATAATTTACATCTCCATACTCCATTGTTGTCGATCGATCTGAAGATCATCGACTATAATGGTGTCGTCAGTGAAGACCTGAACAATGGTGACGACATCGACAACCACCACAAGGTAACGCCTACCTTAGCTTTACCATCACAGCAGAGAAACAAACACATATATGAAACTTAATAGTACACAGATCGGCTTTTACAAACTGTGAGATACTACATAACCTTCTGATGACTGATCTATCTGCTGCATCGTGTCTTGTTGTGCAGGGCAACAACGATGGCAAGGGAAACTGAAACTGCATGCAGAGTGCGGGGGGGAGTGCAGGCGGCGATGCTCCAGACGAACCACAAGAAGCCGTGCTTCTTCTTCTGCAACAAGTGCTGCGCCAAGTGCCTCTGCGTGCCTCCGGGAACCTACGGCAACAAGGAAACCTGCCCCTGCTACAACAACTGGAAGACCAAGAAAGGAGGGCCCAAGTGCCCTTGATGCCTTCGTTTGTTGTTTGGCCCGGCCAGCCCCGTAGGAATAACTTTGTTCAGTTCAGTGCATGATTTGGGCCATCACTTGGTGGGCTTTGGATAGGTCACGGCCTGGGATTATATGTTCTCAGAATTGAATTCTTTTACTAGTGCGATGAGTAGAGCTGGAGTGCTAGACTGAATGATCAATGATGAGACGTCGTCTTTCTTAATCCTTGCCCGGCATTCGTTTTGAGTTCTGACTTAGTCCTCCAAGACACGGGTTGCTTCCTTGTCATTAAAGACTTAAAGAGTTGTAAAACCCATCACTAGGACTAGCTCCAAAAAAACTGCACACCATCAAATCATCGCTATACTATACCAAAACATCAAACAGGATTGCATGAGTAACAGTTGACTTGTCACATAAATCAGGACCAGATGCCACTCCACTACTGAATACTGCATACTGCCGTTGGCAGGCCAGGCACTAGCCATTGAGCAGAGATGGACGATGCCGTTTGTCCTTCGAGGGGAAGGTGATCCTGGCACTCCATTCCATCCGTCTGGTTTCTGACTTTTGGATTCGGTGTGCCTGCAGTGGCCTGCATAGCCAATCAACTCAAAGGCTTGTATCTTTCAGTCAGCCCATCTGTTTCTCGGTGTCGCTGGTTGCAACGCCCGATTGAACACGAACCGGAAAAGCGACACCATCCCCTCCACGAATGGCAGACACGCTGGCCCTAGCTAGCTCCAGTCGCCACCTTCCCCTCCCCTCGCTCACTACTACCTAATTGCATCGATGGATCGATTTGACGCCCTTGCAGATTCTCAACTAGTCACAAATATATACTTGCATCCACTGCAAGCAAGGTTTCTGAATTCTTGCGTCTTAGGTCCTCGAGAACACACGTTCTGAATTCTGACGAATTTGCTCTAGCTTTCTCCACAAAATCACACTGCTGGTCTTCCTGTTCTTCACATCTCAAGTCGCTGTTGCAAAGCTGTTCATCCGATTGCTGCGACAAGCGTGCACTCGTGGTGGATCTGTCAAACATCGTCGATAGAAGAAGAGAACAGCTAAGCTCCCATCCAACCAAGTTAGCGGTGCTTGGAGCCAATGCAAGCTGGCCGAAAGGAAGACGACTTCAATTGCACGCAACTCCTTCACATGCAGATTCACATCCGTGATCCGTCGCAAAGGGTGCCAGCCAATGCATCAACCACTGTTCCCCACACCGTACCACACCCACACGAAGCACACGCACACACCAACAATTGGTAGGGGACCTTCCTGCTGCCTTCACATCCATATCAAATAGTATCCCATTTGTTTGATGCTAGCCAGGGTGAGATTTTTAAACATGATTAGTAGCACAAGCTGAATGATTCGCCAGTGACTGACGCAAACAGAAACACTGTACATCTGATCTTCGATGGCACTGGCCAGGAAAGCAGACATTTTGCTGGCCAGAGGACACAGGGCAATGGCAGAGGCGATGAGGCTTCAGTGACTGTGTCCCATGTTGGCATTTTGTTTGCATGATTTGATTTGATAGGTGGTGTGGGACCGAAGCCGGCGACCAGAGGGGGGTGAATGAGAGCCGATCAAAATTTCTTCCGAAATTCAAACCGTCGGCCTATATCCCGAAAATCACCCGAGTCCTCAAGCGTTCTGGCCAAAGTTTGGAATAGCTATGGAAAAGCTAATTCAACACAAAAGACCTCGAACGAGCGAGCGAAACCACAAAGCAAATCGGAAGCGAATCGGGAAAACTGCAGAACTGATCTGCCTGGACCGGTCTGACCGGTGCGCTCGACCGGTCTGACCGGTGCGCTGGACCGGTCTAACCGGTCGTACCTACCGGTCTGACCGGTAGCACCCAGAAAACCCCCGAGAAATTGGATTCAAACGTTGAATCCCAAGCAAACGACCACGAAAACCGATGAAACTTGGGGGATTGCTTCGCCCCTACCCCGTGAACATATCCCCAAAAGATCTCGTCCCAAAGATCAACGAATCGTGAGAATTATGGGGGAGATCAAAAGGGATTGGGGTTTTCTCAAACACTCAAGAACTCGAATTTAAACATGCCAGTGATTCCAGAGGGTTTAGATCAGAGTTGGGAGCACGGGAATCAGAGCAAAGAACTCGAGGTCTCCTCTCAATCAAGTGTGCCAAAAACGAAATCGAAAATCCATTGCACAAGGCACAAACCAGGGGATTGAATCAAATCAAAAGCCCAGAGGGCACGAGGAGGATAGGGCCTCCTTTCCCAATCAAATCCCTTACAAGGTTTCAACAATCCATGGACAAAATCAACTCAAACGAGAGGAACAGAGGGAGGAGAACACAGGGGCGGCGGCCTGGAGAAACAGAGAGTCCACGAACAGATTACAAAAGCCGCAATTAACCTAACACAAGTGAAGGGGTATTTATACCCACGGGACCGGTCAGACCGGTACGCTGGACCGGTCAGACCGGTTGGTTAGACCGGTCAGACCGGTGCCAGGGACCGGTCAGACCGGTTGGCCTGCAGCACCCCATGTACAACGATCTCATCCGACGGCCGAGGTTCTTTCTTCGAAACGAAGTCTTCTCCGCGATGCCGCCGTCTTGATGAAGATCCAGTCCGCGGTTTTGGAGGGTCCGCGAAACCCAGGTAGGTGGCCGGTTTTGAGAAAACCGCCAAAACCTCACGCGCGGGAAGATTCCCGCCTCCACGCCGTGGCCCTAGACGCCGTTCCCGCCTAGGCCTTCTGACGGCCCTAGACGCCGCCCGACGCCCGTCACCTCCTCGCCCGCAGCGAGGCCCTAGACGCCGTCGACGCCCGTCGCCTCCGTCAGTCCCGAGACCGACGCCCGTGCCTCCACGACTTGGCGTCTTCAACCGCCGTCCGCCTCCTTGGTTTTGTGGCGCAAACCAAGAAACCCGCCTTCCGTCGCCGCTTGCGCCCTCGATCCAGGAGTGGACGCCCCAGCTGCCGCCCGGTCCGAGCTCCGGTCCCGGCTGCTCTTCACCGCCGTCCACCGCACGGTCCATCGGCCACAGCACCTCCACGGCAGCTCCCCGTCGACACTCGACGCCCGTGTACCTGCAATCCAAAGACCAAGCACACGATCACACCGCACGGTTGACAATTCACTCATCACAAGCAGGATAGAGTACTCAACATTCCTCAATCTCCCCCTTGATGAGTGCATTGTCAACACACTACAAACGAACCAAGAGAAGTGAAACCAAAGAAGAACAAAGAAGCACGAAAGAGAAGAACTCAAGCAAGTGACAAAAAGCTCAGAAAGGCAAGAACAGTCACTTACTCAAGCAAAGATCGATCCCCTAAGACAAGGGCAACGGCTCGACGCAATCGATCAAAAACCGAAACATGACTCCTCAAGGACAGAGGTAACGCTCGACGCAGTCATGCAAGCAGCAGAGGGAAAACGAGAAAACCAGGAGCCAAAACCAAAGCAGAAACTCCCCAAGCAAAGTTTTTCCCTCTCACAAGTGCAACTCTCCCAAAATGATGCACTCTCAAAGCCCTGCGCACAACAAGTTTTTCAAAAATCAAACAAGTCTCCCCCTTGTTCGATCACTTCTCTCAAAATTCTCACCCTTGTTGGCACATGCACACATCAAGCCTAAATACACCTAAAGCTCCCCCTGAAGCTGAGACTCCCCCTGAACAGATGCCATGCCATGAATGCAATGCAGGAGGTGTAAGTGAAAGCATTCAGGGATACAAGGATATGAGCAACATCTAGTCACAAGCATGTGTGCATCCATAAACAGGACCTGCATCTAGCTCAACAGGGTATATCAAATCAGTCTAGAGCTAGGCAAGTTCAGTTTAGGAGAAATAAAAGCATCACCCATAATCTAGCACTAACAAGTAGGGAATGAAAAACAGTGCTACTCATACTCATACAGGTGAGCCAAACCAGCCAAAACAAGTTGCCAACATTCATTTTTCAATCAATTTTTATATCAAGCAATTCTAAGTGCCAGGGGTTGAAAGCTTGCCATGCTTTACTTAGCAACGAGGCCAAGCCTATGCCAAAAGACAATCAGAAGCTTAAAGCACTCGTTTCAGTCATGCACAGCCTTGCCCGGGTTCTCACAAGTGCAAAGTGAGCCGTCCCGAAAGCTCGATCAGTGCGACAAGCAATCCCACCTGGATCTTTTCAATCCATTTCCAGAACAGTTCAAGCAATTTTATCAGATTTAGATCATTTCAAATATGAATTGCTGAACGAAAGGCCACACTAGCATGAATAAGATAGCAAAGCATATCAACACGCCCTAACATGCTAGTAGCCAAGACAGGGTGATCATGTTTTCATATTTTCAAATCAAAATAGCTTAACTCAGATGATATCATATACACAGTGGAGCAAGCTATACATGATCAAGTTTATCAACTCACACTAGCAGGCACTAGAAGATCATAGCAATGTATACAAGAATGCTAGTGCAAGTGAGACAATGCAAAATGCAAACATGTACAAAGCATATGCACAATGCAACTACCAAACCTAGAAAACAAAGAGAAGCAAATAAAATCTACAAAGCTAACCAAAGAGAAGTCAGCAATCAAAAGGGGTAACAAACCCCAAGCTCCCCTCGCAAGCGAGCAAAAGTGTCCTGCTCTAGCGGTTTGGTGAGGATATCTGCGGTTTGCCTCTCTGAAGGGACATGGATAAGGTCTATGTGTCCTCTCTCATGGTTGTCTCCCAGGAAATGGAATTGGATGTCTATGTGCTTGGTTCTGGAGTGTAGGACAGGGTTCTTTGCAATGCTAATGGCCGACATGTTGTCTACAAAGATAGGAACCCTACCGAAACTCAAGCCATAATCCTGTAAGGTTTGTTTCATCCAAAGTATCTGGGAGCAGCAGCTAGCAGCGGCAACATACTCAGCTTCTGTGGAAGAAAGCGCTACGCTAGCCTGCTTGCGAGAGGACCAAGACACCAAAGATGTACCGAGAAATTGACAAGTGCCGGATGTCGACTTGCGATCCAACCGACACCCACCGAAATCGGCATCAGAAAAGCCCACCAAAACCAGAGAAGAATCCGCAGAATACCAAAGACCAAATTCAGGGGTGAATTTCAAATACCTGAAGATGCATTTCACCACCTGCCTGTGGGAGGTGCGCGGCGAAGCCTGATACCGCGTGCAGAGGCAGACGCCGAACTGGATGTCCGGTCGCATCGCCGTCAGGTACAGGAGAGAGCCGATCATGCTCCTGTACTCCTTCTGGTCCACCGCCTCGCCGTCCAAGTCCTCATCAAGCGCTGTAGATGTGCTGATCGGAGTCGGCTGAGGAGACAAGTCACTCATGTCGAATTTCCGCAGCAAGTCTCTAGTGTACTTGGCTTGATGGACAAAAGTGCCCTGAGGAGTTTGCTTGATCTGCAGCCCGAGGAAGAACTGCAACTAACCCATCATGCTCATCTCGAACTCCCTGGACATCTGCTCAGAAAACTTGGAGACAAGAGCGTGAGAAGAGCCACCAAAGATAATATCATCCACGTATATCTGAACTAAAAGAAAATCAGTGCCAGATCGCATGAGGAACAAAGTCTTATCAACACATCCCATTTTAAAGCCCTGAGCCAGCAAAAAGGTTTTCAATCTATCATACCAAGCTCTAGGAGCCTGTTTCAAATCGTAAAGAGCTTTCTGAAGTTTATAAACACGGTTTGGAAACTTGAGATTTTCGAAACCAGGGGGTTGTTTTACATAAACCTCTTCTTCGATAAAACCATTCAAGAAGGCAGATTTAACATCCATTTGGAAAACCTTAAAACCCTTGGAAGCAGCAAATGCAAGAAATATTCGAATAGCCTCCAAACGAGCAACAGGAGCAAAGGTTTCCTCAAAATCAATACCCTCTTTTTGGCAAAACCCCTGGGCAACAAGACGAGCCTTGTTTCGAACAACCAAACCATCCTCACCCTGCTTGTTTTTGAAAACCCACTTCGTTCCGATGGGATTACAAGCAGGTGGAGGCTCGACTAAAACCCAAACTTGGTTTCTTTCAAAATTTTCAAGTTCCTCATGCATGACATTGACCCAATTAGAATCAGAAAGAGCGTGTCCAATATCTTTGGGCTCAAAAGAGGCAACAAACGCTGAATGAGCAAAGCCAGCGATACTTGTTACCTTGGACCTGGTGACTCGCTCGTTGAGATCACCTAGCATCTGTTGAGGTGGATGGCGGCACTGAATGTGACGCGGTGCTTCCCGTGTTGAAGTCGCCTCCTCCTCAACCAAAGCTGGTGCCTCTTCAGGTGCAGCTGGTGAAGCCTGAGTCACGTCCTCGAACAGCCCCCGTGAAGTAGACGTAGTCGGATCGGGCCGTCGTCATCGTCCGAGCTCGTAGCAGAGATAGCCGGGTCCACAGCACGCGTGGTAGCCTCAGCCTCGCCATCTGCAGCTTCTTCCTCCTCATCTTCAAAGATGGAGGTGTCGAGCTCATCATCTCCTGCAACTTCAAAGACAGAAGAATTGCACGGTGCAGTCTCGTCGAAAGTGACCTCACAAGTCTCTCTGACGATGTTAGTATCAATAATCAGCACACGGTACGCTCTAGAGTGAGAAGCATGATCGAGAAAAATACCGTCAGACGAGCGAGACTCAAACTTATCAAGATTTCCATCTTTCAGCACAAAACACCGGCAACCGAAAACTCTGAGATGGTCAACACGGGGCTGGCGTCCAAACCGCAACTCATAAGAAGTCTTGTGCATGAAAGCACGCAAGAAAATGCGGTTGGACACGTAACAAGCGGTGTTAACCGCCTCAGGCCAGTATTTGCGAGGAGTCCTATGCTCATCGAGCATCGTCCTCGCCATCTCAACCAGCGTCCGATTCTTCCGCTCTACAACTCCATTCTGCTGTGGAGTGTAGGGAGAAGAATATTGGTGTTCAAGCCCTTGATCACTGCAAAAGACATCAAAATGAGCGTTTTTGAATTCTGTGCCATTGTCAGAGCGGATCGCTCGCATGGCCTGGGGTAGCTCGTTTTTCAATCTCAAGATCAAGCCTCGAACAAACTCAAAAGCCTCATCCTTGGTTCTCATGAAAAAGACCCAAGAATAGCGAGAAAAGTCGTCCACAATCACAAGCACGTACCACTTCCCACCAACAGACATCACCATGGAAGGACCAACAATGTCCATGTGTAGCAACTCTCCAGGGTGAGAAGTCATCACTTGATTAACAGACGGATGAGAAGCGGCAATCATTTTCCCGTGGCGACACGGATGGCAAACAAGGTTCTTCTCAAACTTCAATTTGGGCAATCCTCGGATCAGGCCAAGTGAGCTCAGTCTCGACAACAAATCGAAGCTCAAATGTCCTAGTCTCCTATGCCACCTCCACAAATCAGAAGAAGAACCTGCCATCAAGCAATGAGAAGGGCCAAAAGGAGTTCCAGAGAAGTCTACCAAGAAAACTCGATCGCGAGGTGTAATCCGGCAAACCAAATCTCCCCTGGAATCCAAAACACGTGAACAGCCCTCTTTGAAGCGAACCTCAAACCCCTCATCAAGAAGTTGCGAAACAGAGAGCAAATTAAAACCAAGATTCGAAACCAAAGCAACTTCTCTCAGGGTAAAGCGATCAGAAACCCGAACAGCGCCAAGTCCACATACCTTTCCTCTTCCATTATCCCCAAACACAATGTACTCCTTTGAGCGCATCGGGGTGAGGCTGGAGAACCATTTGTCATTTCCGGTCATGTGGCACGAACAACCGGAGTCCATGATCCACCTGTTCTCCAAGCCTCCGACCTGCACATCAGTAGTGAGACAAAGGGTGAGCAAATGTCTCAACACTGGGGTTAGCAAAGTGAGAAGCAAACCAGTGTCGAGCCATTTACTCTACAGAAGGGTTAGCAAAACCAGACAAAGCGTATCCCCCGTCCCGTCTACCGCGTGACTGACGAACACCACCGCGAGGAAAGCGTGGAGCCTCAAAACCTCCTCCAAAGCCTCGGTCTCGTGGTCCATAGCCGTACTGAAAACGACCAGGAGCACTGCCGGCAAAGCGACCACCTGCTGGAGCACGGTGACCACCACCGTCTCCCTGACCTCCACCTACACGGCGCGCCCTAGCATCTCGCCTATCACCACGCCGAGAAGGACCATGCACCCGAGCAGAGTACATGTCCGCGTTCCGTCTCTCCTCACAGCCCGCTTCCTCCTGAAGCAAAACTCCTCCAGGTGACCTTCCCTGTCACAGAACTCGCAGTGGTACCTCACCTCACGCTTGGGAGGTGGAGGCCTAGCTTGCGGACGGGGAGGAGCGGCCCTCTTCTTCTGGGCAACCTGGGCTGTGGTAGCAGGAAGCGTGTCGAGGGGGTTCCTCAGCACATTGGGCTTTGGAACCCAAACCTGCTTCTGCGGAGGTGCTTTTGGTGGTTCTTTAAGCACACCATCCGCGGGATCAACAAGCGAAGGCTGCGTGCTCATACTAGCAGTGTTTCCAGCAGCCTTGCCAATCTTACCATACAACTTGTCAAAGTCTGACTTCGTGTATGTGTAACCAACCCCAAACCCATCACCACGCTTGAACTGCTTAATCATCATGCCCAACTGCGGCTCACTAGGAGAAACCCAACTAAAAATCGCCCTAAGATAGGTATTCTCATTCTCCAGGTTGGCTTTCTCTACCGCAAAATTATCTAAATCAGAGATCAAACCAGGGCAAACAGAGCAGTCAATAGGTGGGCTAGACTCTATGACCTTAGTCTTTCCAAAAGACTTGATCAAGGCGTTCTTCTCCTCTAGCTTCAACCTAAGCGTGGGACAAAGTTTACAAGCCTAGACTTCATCTCTTCTAGCTCGCACACAACAGTAGCAAACTTAGACTGCAACGAAGCTAGATCAGACTTAAAGATAGGACACTCATCACATTCAAGCACATCGCTAACAATAGGAGCATCCTTAACCAGTTCTAGTTCATGCTTGGCCTTAGCGAGCTCATGAGACACGTCAGCAAGCGAAATCTTAGCAACATCTAAGTTCGCGACGTTCTCATCATGCTTGGCACGGAGAGCAACAAGATTGTTCATGTGAGATATGCAGCCAGCGCACTCATCCTCACTAGATTTCTCCCTAGCACAAGCCAGCTCAGCCCTAAGCTTTCTACGCTCTCTAGCTGCTTCCTTAAGCAGCCTCTTCTGGTTGTCGAGAGCGGTGTACAACTCCCTAACCTCTGTATCAAGCAGGTCGATCGTGGAGTTTACCTCTGAATCGCTCTCGGATCCAGGAGAAGAGCCGGAGTGCGTCGGTGTAGCATGTCCACCTGAAGACGCACGAGCACCATCGGCTTCGCCCGCCATGGTGCAAAAGCTCTTGCGCCGACCGGCCGCCAAGCAAAGGCCAATGAAGCCGGTGGCTTCCTTGTCCCACTTCTTCTTCTTCTTGTCGTCGTCGTCAGAGGTCGGTGAAGAAGAGCGGTCGGTGTCGGAGCTCTTGTCGAGGTCGCTGAGCTGCACCAGGAAGGCCTTCTCCCGCTTCTTGGCCTTGTACTGGAAGCGCTTCTTGAGCGACTCCTTATCGAAGCTCCTCCCCGGTCACGACTGCGGTGCTTGTGGCACCGACGCTCCTTGATGGAGCCTCCCTCATTGCGGTCGCGGTGGCGGTAGTAGTCGAAGGAGTTGTTCTGGCCACCGCCGGACTTCTTGGGGCAATCGGCGACGAAGTGGTTCAGATCGCCGCAGTTGTAGCACCCGGGGTTCTTCTTCCTCTGCCTGTTGTGGTAGACGTGCTGGAACTTGCTGATGAGGAGGCACAAGTCGTCGTCGCCCAACGTCTCCAGCTGCTCATCTGAAACAGAAGGCAAAGAGGCAAGAGAAAAGCCAAGAGCAGAATTAGCGTTAGAGCTCGATCCACCTGGGCCAATCACAAGAGCGACGCTCTTGGAAGGAGGGGGCACCATTGAGCTTGGCTCGTGTCTGGTTATCCACCTCTGTGGCCTTGAGCTTGCTAAAAAGCTCGTTCACCGTCAGAGTCTCATATCCAGCAGACTCAATGATGGTGTTCACCTTGAGATCCCACACAGAGCGATCAAGTGCGTAAAGCAACTTAAGGGCCTTCTCGTGCTCTGTGTACTCAAGGGCACCAGCAGATCTGTTCGCATTGATCTTGTTCACAATCGACTGAAAACGACTGAACATCAGGTCAATGCTCTCACCCGGCTCCTGTGTGAAGTTCTCGTACTCACGCCGGTGAGTCTCGAACAGTCTGGCCTTCACCTGAGGTGTACCCTCGTGGTAGTTCTCAAGGCACGTCCAAATCTTGTGGGCTTCCTGAAAACCCTGGACGCGTGAGAACTCCGCACGAGAAACGCCAGCGAACAAGGCATTGACAGCCTTGGCGTTAGCCTCGTGCTGGGTCACATGAAGAGGCGTGGTCCGAACAGCCAGCACCACGTAAAGCTGGTTCGTGGTAATCTCCCAGACATCGGCTCCCATGCTCTGCAGGAAGGCTCTCATGCGAACCTTCCAGTAGGCATAATCCTCGCCGGAAAACACCGGGATCTTACCAAGACTCGCCATAGTCGCCGAGTGGTTTTCGAACCGGTTAAGGTATTGAAAACCTCAACCAAGCTCTGATACCAATTGTGGGACCGAAGCCGGCGACCAGAGGGGGGGTGAATGGGAGCCGATCAAAATTTCTTCCGAAATTCAAACCGTCGGCCTTTATCCCGAAAATCACCCGAGCCCTCAAGCGTTCTGGCCAAAGTTTGGAATAGCTATGGAAAAGCTAATCCAACACAAAAGACCTCGAACGAGCGAGCGAAACCACAAAGCAAATCGAAAGCGAATCGGGAAAACTACAGAACTGATCTGCCTGGACCGGTCTGGCCGGTGCGCTCGACCGGTCTGACCGGTGCGCTGGATCGGTCTAACCGGTCGTGCCTACCGGTCTGACCGGTAGCACCCAGAAAACCCCCGAGAAATTGGATTCAAACGTTGAATCCCAAGCAAACGACCACGAAAACCGATGAAACTTGGGGGATTGCTTCGCCCCTACCCCGTGAACATATCCCCAAAAGATCTCGTCCCAAAGATCAACGAATCGTGAGAATTATGGGGGAGATCAAAAGGGATTGGGGTTTTCTCAAACACTCAAGAACTCGAATTTAAACACGCCAGTGATTCCAGAGGGTTTAGATCAGAGTTGGGAGCACGGGAATCAGAGCAAAGAACTCGAGGTCTCCTCTCAATCAAGTGTGCCAAAAACGAAATCGAAAATCCATTGCACAAGGCACAAACCAGGGGATTGAATCAAATCAAAAACCCAGAGGGCACGAGGAGGATAGGGCCTCCTTTCCCAATCAAATCCCTTACAAGGTTTCAACAATCCATGGACAAAATCAACTCAAACGAGAGGAACAGAGGGAGGAGAACACAGGGGCGGCGGCCTGGAGAAACAGAGAGTCCACGAACAGATTACAAAAGCCGCAATTAACCTAACGCCGTGGCCCTAGACGCCGTTTCCGCCTAGGCCTTCTGACGGCCCTAGACGCCGCCCGACGCCCGTCACCTCCTCGCCCGCAGCGAGACCCTAGACGCCGTCGACGCCCGTCGCCTCCGTCAGTCCCGAGACCGACGCCCGTGCCTCCACGACTTGGCGTCTTCAACCGCCGTCCGCCTCCTTGGTTTTGTGGCGCAAACCAAGAAACCCGCCTTCCGTCGCCGCTTGCGCCCTCGATCCAGGAGTGGACGCCACAGCTCCCGCCCGGTCCGAGCTCCGGTCCCGGCTGCCCTTCACCGCCGTCCACCGCACGGTCCATCGGCCACAGCACCTCCACGACAGCTCCCCGTCGACACTCGACGCCCGTGTACCTGCAATCCAAAGACCAAGCGCACGATCACACCGCACGGTTGACAATTCACTCATCACAAGTAAGATAGAGTACTCAACATTCCTCAGGTGGAGCCTAATATCACATTATCCACCAGCAAGTAGGGCCGTTTCCTTTCTCTACAAATTCGGCGTTTGCTATGGTACACCCAAATAACTGTGGACCGTTGATCTAATGCCATATTACCTCTTAGAAGGTAATAGTTTTAATATTTATTCTATATATTTTAAATTAGAAAATAGAGGATTAGATCTAACATGCATGCATGATTAGTTGAGATCTCATATTTCTATTTTTTCACATGATGTGCCGGCCATTAAATTGAGACAAGAATTATTTTTTATCCTCCGTGCACGTGACATATATACCCAGCAGATTGTATGTAACGTTTTTTTGCCATCACGAGTTTTAACATAAATACATGATGTATATGCACAATTTAGATCTAACATGATTGATACGTCGATGGAGCATGTGTACATGTGTGAGTGTAACTTCTTTGTTTTTCTTGGGGAATGACACGAACATGATTGGAGCCTTTGCATACTTGAGTTTGCATCATTTTTTGTGACATATAAAGGAACCACCGTGAGTTTATAATGTTATTTTGTAATGATATGAGATGCATACCTTCAAGATCTAACTTGAGATGTGTATGACAAACTTGAAAAAAATATTTTTCCAAACAGGAGAGATCGACATGTAACAAATGTGTCTAGCTACCAACATGTAATTAAGAAACGTGCACACAATTGAATCCTAACAAAATAAGGGAGGATATCGAGATTTTCATGCATGCGTACATGCAAATTTGCAAGCCTCTGCTAGATCCACGGAAGCAGCATGCAGGTAGTTAGGATAGCCGGCAGATTTTTCCTTAATTAATTAGTTATTTAGTTTTCCTCCTAGTATTCAAGGGCTAAGATTTATTTGAACTCTTATCTCCTAAAAGGTAATTGGAGTACCGTAGCAAAGCCCTACAAATTCGTGTGGTCAAACAAAGTGAGCCCCTATAAATATAAAGACTAGCAGTACTTGAAAATTGGCAATAAATCTAACCAAATGTACTTGCACAACTTTTTCAAGATTTCGATCCAGTGCAGCTCGTGGGGTACCAAGGTACTCCTAATATAATATACCATTTGTTCATTCTTGTTGCTTGCGTTGGACAAAAGCAGCATTTTATGTTTGTACTTGATATTTAAGGCAACTAATTAAGAGAAAGGATTCAGCTTCATTTTGTTAGGTTGACAGAAATCCATTAACTTGTCAAGTGCTCATGGTCTTAACTCTTAAGTACTGTACTGCACATTCTAAGAAGATTAGTACAACCATCAATGCTTATTTTAAAACATAAAGATATGAAGAAAGATTTGGAACAGTGATTATGACGTATTCAGCAATTCAACTTTATAGTTTATACAACGCAGCAGTTCAGCCATTTTTTTGTATATATTAGTTTTAGTCAATACAGTAATCAAAGCTATTACTGTATTTTCAGAAAAATTAAAGGACTTCAGGTACTACCATCTAAATCGCCTCTGTTTTCCAGTTACCTCTATTTTTTTTAAAAAAAATTCAGAGTTGTCCATAGGATCCCGAGAAACCTTTACCGTGGTTTGCTGTTGATATTACAATTGCAAAATGGAAAAGTAATGCTTAGACAGTTAGACTTAAGGTTGTAGTGAGCGGGTGCAAAACTTAAAAAAAATTCTGTTCAAAATTTTCAAATTCGACTTAGTTGAACCTTTATTTTGTAACTATGAGATGACAAACAATGGCATTTCCTACCTGGAATATTTTCCTTTTTACTAAGGAAAGTTGCCAAACGAGTAGGAATATATACCATCTTTTTGTGAATACAGAACCAATGCTTGAATATATGCTCGGGGTCTCTCTTTTCCTGAGTGAACAGAACATGAATTGTTTGGTTACCGGTTCCACCAAGAAGACAAGTTTGGCTACTGAAAACGACCATTCTGTATCTTTGTCTCTATGGTTGGAGTCTACTCTACTGGAGTCTAGTCGATTCTACTTCTACCACAGTACTATAAATCTTTTTTCCTATTCCCCGAAGTATTTTCTCAACCTTTCTTTTTAAACGAACTGGCAGGAGAGCTGCCTGTTATAATAAATAGAAGGAGAAAAGCCAAAGACGGCTAAAGGTACAACACTTATACAGAACGCTGTCTATTTACAGCGGAAACAAAGCGAGAAAAACTTTACGCTCAGCACTTAAGCTTTGCTCACTAAACTAGCCAGTTGCTTTGCTCCAGCAAGACTCCAAGTCGAAATTTCATCTTTGATCTTTGCTATGACCATGAAAGAAGGTGCCTCTAAGCGATCGAAAATATGTGCATTACGTTCTTTCCAAATCTCCCAGTAGATGAGGATGATTAGAGATTTAATCCCATTTCGCGAAACTCCCGTTGTCCTCGCTAGTGCCGTCCACCATGTGTGAAGTGACTCTGCCGGCTCCCAGTTGGCAGGAAGTAGTGGTGGTGCCGCTAGCCAGTTAGCAAGCTCAGTCCAAATATGTCTCGTAAATCTGCACTCAAAGAATAGATGGTTTCCAGTCTCACGTGCTCTTCGGCACAGCGAGCACTCCGGATTGTGAGGCAGATATATTATGCTATCTTTCATGTATCCAGCCTTAATCTGGAACGATCACCAACTTACATTGCTGATTTCATTGTTCATGTTCATTTACCTAGTATGGAAGAATCTGTCTAAAGTTCCTAGCTACGTCTTCAGCATAGGTTTCGACAAATCAGACACACATATCCCAGGTTCAAATTCGGGCAAAATAGTTACAAGATCTGAACTCTGAAATAATGGTGTGCCCTACCCACAATGCTGTAGCTACCTCCAGGAAATGCATTGGACCAAGTAAGCTAGCTGTTCATATCACACAGCTATATACAACATCACAACACCATTGACCAATTGTGACCTGATGAATTGGAGCACATGAGCAATAAATTAAACAGTTCAATTGGTCAGACGTCAATCAAAAATAAAAACAGAGGGAAGGTGGCACAAGCAAGTAGCAAATGGAGAAGCAGGGGGAGGGACAGTCAATTGGAGAGGAGTGCTTCTCTGTCCAACCTCCAATGTGCATCCAAAAAAACTTCTTTTCATGCCTAATTCCCTTCTTGTGTTCCGTGTTCCTAGTTCGTACGCAGGTCGATGAATCTTTTTTTTTTTGAAAAAGACAGGTCGTTGAATCTCCCAGAGCTGTAACTAAATTGGATTTGCAATTTCACCTTCTTTTCATGTTTCTTCATCGAGATGTCAGTGTTAGTATACACGAAAGCCTTTCTGGACATTAGCAACTATACGAGTCTCAGTCAAGCTGAGACCTATTAGACGACGTTTTGTCAAGTCAATTCAGATCTAATCTTGTCCACTAATGGACCTACTAAAAATGTTGGTTAGTTGGCCATGCTGCTGGTCTTTGACAAATAATAATACGAGTCACCAAACGGCCACCTTTAGTGGCTCTCTGGTAGCTCAAACCACAAGATAGGATGTATAGCTTTTTGTTAGTGCAAATAATTTAGCACTGCCAACAGAAATAACGACCAGACTAGTTCACGCATAATGTGCCAACGTACTCACTCACCAGTAAGATGAGTTGAAATGAACAGGCATAAAAATAGCATATCCGTGCAAGTTTCCAATTGTTTCTAAGAATAGAACCCAATATAAAAGAGTAAACATTGATTGTGCTAAACTTTTGCCCATCATGTGATTCAAAAGGTAATATCAGATTACTACCCTACTCATCATGATCCATCTACAAAGTAAAATAAACAGAGTGCACGCATACCTTACCTACTGGAAAACAAATGGCCGTTCCAAGACACGTAAAGAATTGCCATAATGCATTTTTTCGTAAAAGTAGTACCCTTTTATGCTTCGTGACTCATGACCCAAGTCGAAAGTAAATTACGTGTAAATGAAAGTTAGTGAAAAACACCAATTTTTCTCTAATACTTGACGCTTAAGAATAGCATTGGATTACTAAGTGACTCACTATATACATCCTTTTAGGAAAAAAGTAAATTCCGTATAAATTAGCAATTAGCAATACCGAAAATGACAAATAAACAAAAGAGTGGACGCATTGTCATTTCAGTAGTATCTTACAAGGCAGAAAGCGCCGCGCGAAGGAAAGCCGATTAATTGCTCTAAGATGTGTCCTTAACCCGTGATCTCATCCACCTAGCTAGTAGACGCAAGTAGCCCCCCTCTCCCATATAAAAAGCCCCATCTGCTATCCTCCAAGCCGCCGTGATAGCAATAGAGCCCTTTTCTTTTCTCCCTCCTTCCATCCCAAGTCTCAACATCTTCTTCAGTTCATCACCAAACATATGGGTCCTCAGCAAGATCGGCGTTCCATGGCGGCGAACGGCACGGCGGCGAGGAAGGAGACGAATAATAAGGTGGTGCACTACCGGGAGTGCCAGCGCAACCACGCGGCGGCCATCGGCGGGTACGCCGTGGACGGGTGCCGGGAGTTCATGGCGTCCGGCGCGGAGGGCACTGCCGCGGCGCTCATGTGCGCCGCCTGCGGGTGCCACCGCAGCTTCCACAGGCGCGAGGTGGAGCCCGACTTGGACTGCTCCTCCACCACCTCCGCCTGAATTGAATCTCGAGATCGATCGATCATGGGTGGCAAAGGCATTGAAATGATTGGTAGCTGCATTATATTCAACCGTATATGGAATGGACATATTTATTTTCTTCTTCTTTTTCCCCTTATGGCCTTTGATTTGCAGTAGTGAAACTTTATGTATGTGTTGATGGTTCGTGTATGGTGCTTGTAACTGACGTTATGTATATAGTCGAAGTGCTTTACTTGCTGTTGGCGTATAGAAATGAACACCTTTGTTATATTTTGTAGATACATACACATCATGTGCTTCTTGCTTGGGACCTGTGTCCCTGAATCTCACTTGAATTTTCCTTGGGGTATATCGATGATTCTGCATTACTTGCTTGGTGCTTTTGTTCTTGAGGCTTGCCTTTTTACCTTGAATGGAAAAGGAATCAGTCCACTTTGTTTTGTTTAATCGAATGAGATCACTAATCTATTATATATGTTATCCTCCCACTAGCCTGGATGATATACTACATATATATATATATATATATATATATATATATATATATATATATATATATATATATATATATATATATATATAGATGGTTCATCATGCTCATCTTCATGGACGAAATTAAAATTGCGAGAGAAATTTATATTGGTACACATGCATGATTATTCTCTGGTCCATGGTCACCCATTTGTCAATTTCATGGGAGCTGTTGCTGTAGACATATCCGGCCGGTATCCCTGCCTGCTGTTCAAGGCTAACGATCCGGTCGAATCGAAAAAGTGAGGCACTGTGCTTGTGCCGGAGGCACTTGCATGTTGCTGTCAACATTTTCAGTTGTTTCACCGCTGTCGATCAGTCATTGCTGCCTAGCTCTAGCTCTAGCTCCGATTCAGTACTTCTGCTACTCTTAAAGCCGTATCCGTGTGCTTTATTTTCCGAAATCTCACCATGCATCAATTCAGAGAGATTTTGCATATATAACCAACTCAGTCTCAAGTCTGAATTATTGCGTCATTAATTCAGAGAGATTCGGATTAAGGAAAGGGTTCCCTCTGAATCTCTGATATGCGGATACTAACATATATGGACAACAACATAAGTGCTAGATTAAAACGAGTGTTATTAGCTCATGACTATAGGTATTCTCTTAAATCTAGCAGTTTCGCGTAGTTGCCGCTACTACCAATGCACATAGTAGAAAATAATAGCGTTTTGAGAACCCTACTGTTAAGTCATATAGCATGCTATTTAAAACATTATTTTCCGCAAATGTGCCAACAAGTCTAGTCTGTCCATGCAATGCATGTGCCTTGTTCGATCTGACGACCTCCATGTCCAAATTGAAATGCCAGGTATGCAGTGGAGCACCTTGCATTTGTTGAGCTGTTTGGTAGCGCCATTTCGCTTTCAGTGCACATCGTGCGCTAGGTCGACGCAACGCACTCAGTGGAACGTGCATGTGGATGTGTGCATGTTCTTGGACCTCAATATGTTGCAAAGGCTCTGTTTAGTTCTCCACCCAAAATTTTTCACCTATCACATCAAAGAGAATTTTACATGCATAAAATATTAAATATAGACGAAAAAAATAATTTATTACACGGATCAGCTTAAAATTGCGAGACGAATTTAATGAGCCTACTTAATTCATGATTTGGAACAGTGCTAATCATGAATTAATTATCCACTAACTATCCTATTAGATTCAATAATTAGTTTTATAATTAATCTATGTTTAATACTCCTAATTAGTGTCGTAAAAGTTGCCAATTTTTTTTTTGGCCAAAACAGACCCTAAGCCAAGCTCTTTGGGGCTGCAAATACATAAAAGTGCTCTGTTTTCGATAGGGATGGGATTTGCGAGTTTCGCGAGTTCGAGGAAGCAAAATACTCTATTTTGAATTTAAGGTGGAAACAAAAACTCACCTTTAGCTCAGATAGGTAAATATTACCTTTTCCAATATATAAAACTCGCTCTGTTTTCATCGAGGTGGGCTGCAAATATATAAACCTTGCAGAAAATGTCGCCTAAGTGTTTCCAACTCGATTTTTTATTTTGGCCCAAAAGTTTGTTATTTGTCCGACACTAACTGGGCCAAGCCCATATCGCCAGTGGCAATATGCAGCCCACAAGTAGGTCGATCCACATGTCAGAATCCAGCGTGAATCATTGGCGGGGGCTTCCCTCCCAAAACGAAACGAAATTCCAAATTCGATCCCCGCGCGCCCTCACAAAACGCCCAAATCCAAATCCCTTCTCCCTCCCGCTCCAGATCCCCATTTCCCAATCCTTCCAATTCCCCACGCCTCCATCCCCCGATTGATGCAGCGCCGGCCATGGTGCGCGAGCTCCGGGTCGACTCCTTCTACGCGCGCCTCCGCGCCGCCGCGGGCTCCTCCTCCCCGCTCCTGATCCTCCCCTCCACCGCCGACGCCGACTCGCTCTGCGCCGTCAGGGTCCTCGCCCACGTCCTCTCCGCCGACTCCATCCGCTTCTCCATCTACCCCGTCGCCTCCGCCGCCAGGGCCAGGGACCTCCTCGCCTCCTTCTCCTCCGCCGCCACAGCCCCGCTCTGCTGCCTCCTCGTCAACTGGGGCGCGCACCGCGACCTCCGCCGGGTCCTGCCCCCCGCCGCCACCGCCTTCGTCGTCGACTCCCACCGCCCCGTCCACCTCCACAACCTCTGCGCGCACAACGACCGCGTCGTCGTGCTCTTCACCGCCGACGACGAGCACACCGCGGATCTCTCCTACGACTTCGACCTCTCCTCACTCGCAGACGCCTCCGACCTCGCGGCGGAGGGGGACGCCGACGACCACCTCCGCGTCCCTCACGAGGACGACGACGACGACTCCGATGCCTCGGAGTCAGACTCCGACGCCGAGGACGGCGGCGGCAGGAGGAAGCGGCGGCGGCTCTCCGACGACGCGGAGGCGGAAGGCGGCGACCCCGTGAGGCTGTTCGCCAAGCTGCGCCGGGAGTACTACCGCCTCGGCACCTTCCACGGCAAGCCATCAGGCTGCCTCATGTACGATCTCGCCCACGCGCTGCGCAAAAACACCAACGAACTCCTCTGGCTCGCCTGCGTCGCCCTCACCGACCAGTTCGTCCACGACCGCATCACCAACGAGCGCTACCAGGCCGCCGTCATGGAGCTCGAGCAGCACATCAACGGCTCGGGCAACCTCGACCCCTCCGGCCTCGGCTCCGTCGTCACGCTCAAGGACGGCACCAAGATCCGGGCGCCGGAGACCTCCCGCATCGCCTATGAGGACGAGCCCAGGCTCATGCTGCTGCGGGAGTGGAGCTTGTTCGACTCCATGCTCTGCTCCTCCTATGTCGCCACCAAGCTCAAGACGTGGAGTGACAATGGTCTCAAGAAGCTCAAGCTGCTGCTGGCGAGGATGGGGTTCCCCCTTGCCGACTGCCAGAAGAACTTCCAGTACATGAGCATGGAGGTCAAGCGCAAGATGAGGGATGAGTTTGACCGCTTCCTGCCTGAGTATGGCCTCACTGAGTTCTACTACCGGAGCTTCTTGAGAGTGCACGGGTACAGGTCCAAGGTTTCTGCTGCTGATGTTGTGTATGGTGTCACAGCATTGCTTGAATCCCTCAATTCCGAGTCCAAGGACTCGAAGGAGTCTTCAGCTGCTGAGCAGTTTTGGGTTGCTTACTCTGCATTGTCACTGAGCAATGTTGATCAGTTGCGGAAAGGGATGCAATCTGCAATTGAAATACAGAGGGCAATATTGAGGCAAGGAAGCTCAGCAATTACTAAGACGGGGTTTATACGGAGTGCCAAGAAGTTCCGGTGGGTGAAGCTTGATGACCCTGTCGACACTAACAAGCTCTGCCACCCTCAGGCCCTTACCAAGTTCTGCTTCTTTCTGATGGATGCACTGAAGGAAAGGGGTGCGAGGATGAAGCCACTAATCTGTGCTTGCTTGGCAAAGGAGCCTGAGAAGGTGCTGGTTGTTGGGGTATGCGGGAAGCCAAGGCTTGGGGCTGTTCAGGGTAATGCGTTTGGAAATGCATTCAGATCAGCAGCAGAGGAGATTGGCGCAGACTATTTCCATGACATGTTTGAGTCATCATGGATTGTTCTGGATGTTGTTGCTGTCAGTTCTTTCATGATTCGGCTAACAGAGAAGCTATGATCGAATATCATGAGCGTGTAACCCCGGATGGTTCTTCCACGCTCCAAGATGGAAGGCTCAGGCATGATTCTCTCTGAATAAAGGTGCTTGAGGCCAGGTGGTACATGCCATGTGTTTTCCTAAATACCAGTCCACCTGCCATTTCACTGACATAGTGAAAGCAGCCTGATAGTGATAAGCATTCTGCTTTCGAAGTTTGAGCTGCTGACTGATCATGACTTCAGAAAGACAGAAACTGAGAAGAGGATTTTCCTCTGTTTTAACTCCCCCATTAGCAAATGATAGATCTACAGATTCAGATGCAAACCTGATCCTAATGTAGAGGGGGGAAGGTATATTTGTTTACTGTTTTTCTTTATCTGATATAATGGATGTTTGTATCTGTACCTGCACAAACATGCTTGTGGATGTATTCAATTCTGTATCGCCAAGTGTCTTAAAATTCTTTTTTATAACAAGCTCCTTTATCTAGTCTCTGAGCCTGCTCTAGTTTGCACAAACTACAAAACCATCTTTGGACCAGCTATGTTCTTGTCTGTTACAAATAATGCTGAAGCAAGGAAGTGGTCACTTTGTTTTTTTCAGTGTTGATGTCTGTAAATCTGTACCATGTTGTTCATAATATTTTCAGTGCTTCAAAAAAAATTCCACAGTTGATCTTTGTACAAATATATCTCGGGTGTCATCTCCTGGACCAGATAGTTCAGGTAACTTGGCAACACGAGCTGTACTTCCTCAATGCAGTGAACAAGTGCTCCTGACGAACTAATATGTTCTATACAGCAAAGAAGGTGCTGATTTGTAACAACGTAATATGTTTTTTGTTGAGTGCTTTGAATTGATAGGGGTAGCACCATAAACTTATGACATGTTCAGTTTAGTTCGGGTTTCCCTCTTCCTCTTATTGGAAGTGTTTGCTTGTAAGTTGAAAGCTTTTGTTTATTTGCCATGATTTTCATTCTTTGCTGCAAGTATACCTCTGCACCATGAAGTGATGATAGGGTTTTCTGTACTGGGTTGTAAAATAAACTGTGGGCTTTATAAATTCTGGATCTATGTTGAAGTCCAAATGGTCTTAGAAACCATTTGGGCTGTGAACACTGAACAGGGACTGCAGGCACGGACCATTTCCTTTTCCTTGCTAATTTCAGGAGATCGAAATGACTAAAATTGATTTCGTCAACATGTTTCAGATGGTGGTGGTCAATGCTGTTGGACACAGGCATGTCTGGCTACACAACTGCCTCTGGCTTTCGCTACCATACCATGTTGTTACCAATCTGTTGCGCCTCCGTTGTGTCGTCTGTTTTGTAAGTTACCCTCCTTTCTGGACACCTGCTTGATTTTTGTTGATACCAGTAAGGATCACTTTCATTAGGTTATCATTAATCATTTTTATGCATCACTAGCTAAACATCGCAGTTTACTGGGCATCTAAGGAAAGTGAATTTCTCTGCATTTTTTACTAATCTTCTTCAATAATTCATCTTCCCTTCAGTCAACTTTTTTTAAAAGATTCCTCCCTCTAATAAAACACTGCCTGAATGTTTCCCAATCTAACAGCTAGCAAGCACAATTTTCCAATGCCTATCTCATGTTTTCCTGTACTAGGTCTAATGATGATGTCCAATCCAACGTTCATCAAGGTTGACGGTTGATGGAAAACTGTTTAACTAGATGTTGGTGCATAGACGTCGGCTCCATAAACAATTGAATCTTTGATGATGCCTTCACATCCACATATATATTGTGTTCTGTTACTCTGTCCTGCCCTCTTTTGGTCGATTTTCTTGTTGAAAAGAGTATCATGTGCTGTTTCTATAGGATAACATCAATTTGATTGCAACCAGTGATAATTTTGGACCGTATCTTCAGCTGAGAGCTTTGCCTGTACAGTTTAGACTAAATCAGTCAGATAGGCCCCTTTCTCTTACACAATCCACATCGAACTTGTTGCGTAGAGCGCCCTGGGGTTTTCATTGTGGTTTGACGACCTATTGACTGCTGTTCTTTTTTTGGTTAAATTGGTTGTTCTCAATCATGGAATTGTAAATTGACCGTCCAATCTGATGGTACTTTTATCCCTGTATGAATTGCAGAAAACTAGTGTGGTCCTATGCTAATTCCTGAAAACCAGCATAATTATGTGCCATGCTTTCCTTAAAATTCTGGTTGATGGGGCACATAAACCTCATGTAAATTGTCATGACTTTCTAGTCCATACTGCAACATAAATATATATTAAAGCATCAATCAAGAGCCTAAAACAGCTTTCACTCAAATTTGAAAGTACATGAGAAGATTACACAAAAATATTTTGCCTGATAAAATGGTGTCAATATTGAACATTTTGAATTGTCCACAATTCATTAAACCTTTATCTTGATCTCAAAAATAAATTTAACTAGCACTTTCTGTCAATTGTTTGTTATCGTTGTGACTTGTGATCATTGTTGGTTGGCAATCATCCATCACATCCTTTGTTATCTCAATATTTATAATTGATTGATGGTCCTGCGATGACAAATTCATATTATTTTCGCAACTTGCAGTCTGCAGATACCAGATAGTGCTGTCCACCAATCTTTACTTTGAATATACAGATGGCACTAAGTTGTGCCAAATGGCTTCATCAGCTCTCTGTTTGCCATCTGCATTGGAGGTTGAGTCTTGACACATTATCTGGATAACATAGCAGGCAATGTGGCATGTCTCATAACCTCTTGAATACCATATCAAGCCTATTAATTGTGCTCTAGTGGGGAAAACCTGCATTTAATAATTGGTTATGGGATGATGTCATATATGCTTATGAAGGTTGGCAAATAAGCACGGCCACGGAAGTCTGAAAAACAAAAGAACTGGCTGCCTGAGGCCTGAGGTGGTCCTTGACTCCTTGGGATTCTTGTTAGTAGTTGGGAGGTAGCTACTAACTTTGTGATTATGCTGTAAACAAATGTACTTCCATGTGAACCAAGGTAAGAACAAGTTGAAGACTTGTCTAAAGCTGTTTTTGGCAATCTTTTGAACAAATAGTGCAATTGCAAGGTGTTCTGTAGTAAAAGATAAATAAAAATATTGTTTTTCTGCAGCAGCTCTTTCACTTTCAGTCACAGATTCCTGTAGTTTTTTATTCTTATTTAGCAACCTCGAGTTATGCTGTTAAAGATCATGTGCTTTTGTAATATTCTCTCTTTATAGCTCACCATATAGTTCCCAGGAACTGGAATGCTATTGCTAATGCTTTGATATATTAAGGTTCCAGAATGCACATTTATTTCTGTGTTTTTCACTTTGCTCTTCCATGAACACATAGTTTTGCAGATACTGGAAAAAGCTAAAATATGACTATGAGTGTTATCTTCCTTAGTTTTTTTTCCCTTTTCTTTGATTTGTCAAAAACCTGTTTCGCTTGTTAACAAGTCAATCTTCTGTGACATTGTAACAAATAACAATGGTTTACATGCATATGTGACTTTATGCATAAACATAATCCTGCATTGACAATATGGGAATACAAGAGAAAGTGTGCGATTTCTTTATATGGTACATTTAGTGGATACTAGTTTTTGAAATAATCATTACGTCATGCCACTTAACTGACTAAAATTATTTTGGCTGGTGATAAAAAGCTTAGGCCTAATCTAAGCAGCTAGGTCAGTCATGCTCTTATTTGTTTCATAGGCTAGCTTTTGATCTTTTCAACCTATCTCATGTATTTGGTCCCTGTATGTGAGATGAGAGTTGTATGGGGACTTTTGTTCTCTCTCTAATGCAATGAACCGCAGCTCTCCTGCGTTTTCAAAAGATAAAAAGCTTAGGCCTGTTTTCATCAGGTATACTGCAGACTCACATAAAAAACCTTGTCACAGCTCTACGAATCTGGACTGGAAACTGTTTTTGTGTTAACTGAAATCCTTATTCAATTGAAATATTCATGTGTAATATTGTTCAGGTTTTCAGGTCTTTCTGTCGGGTACCACGATTAGGGACACCCTAATCGGGGTACTAAGATTGCCTTAAAACGCAAACACATGTTAAAGCAATTGGGCCCACGAAGACTCACGACCTCCTTCCAATCTGAAAGAAAGGAAAGGACTCAAAGAAGCCCATTGTGCGGCCCATTCGCATCCCTCTCGAACTCGCGGAACGATCTCCGCCTCGCTCGAGGGTCCCCGTCGAGACCACTCGACTGCGCCCTGCATCTCCGATTCGCTCGAGGGTAGGTCACCTACCCTCGAGTGGGCAAAACATCTCCGCCTCGCTCGAGGGTAGCAAACCTACCCTCGAGGGAGTAACTCATCTCCGCCTCGCTCGAGGCCACCTCTCGGCATAAGGGACAAACGGCCCTGCCGCTTACCCGCCCGTCGTACGAAGGCATTAAAGGCCAGCCACTCCATCACGGCACCCAGGATAGGCGGCGTCGGGCTGCCATTCCCACAGTGGATGTGACCGGGGTCCCATCCGCTGACTCCGGTCACCGCTCCGCCATCCCGGATGCTGTAGCAGCACTGTTGGACCTGCGACGCGAGACAAGACAGGCTCTGCACTGCTCCCGTTACTATTCTGCCTACACCGACCAACCGGACCCGCCTCCCGCTGAGGAAGGGGTCCGGCGACGTCACGTGTCCTTCAGAGAGGGGCGCTCAGCACACACGGACGGGTCCCAGACCTCCCCCCTCAAGGAGTCCGGGACCTCCACGTGTCCCCCGGACCTCCTAGAGTGCACGCCCGCACTCCGACCAGGAGGGCCGGGGCCGCCGCGCGCCCCGCTGTCGCTGGTGCATACAAGACTCTAGTCCGCAGGGCCCATTGAACGCCACCGCGCCGTATATAGAAGACCATACACCAGCGACGACCACGCCGCCTGCAGGGGCTGGCAGGACGATCGGCGCGATCTTCGCAGGACCAAGGACGATATCCAGGACGCCTGCCACGCCTGACGCCATGCCCTACAGTGTACTTCCTACAGTATTCGGTCACTGTACCCCGCGATTCGGGGAAAACTACGACTTCCACGTCCCCACTCATGTGCGCCGCCCCTCCTTGTGACTATAAAGGGAGGAGGCAGGCTACCTTTAGACGGGACGCTCAGAGGCTCCTAGATGAGATCCATCATCACAAGCTCTCCCTCTCGGAGGACACTTAGACGCTTCTGGGCCTCAGCCACCGCAGTCGCCTACGTTCACAGCCATCGCCATACTCAACTCCTCTTCTAGCAGAGACTTGGGAGCCTTCCTCCCTCTCTCGCTTCGCTTGTACCCCCTACTACAAGCACATCGGGTGCAAGATAATACAGTGCCCTCGCACACCCCCTTTGCTGGACGTACGGCCCCGCGGCCGGAATCAGGATAAAACGTGTGTTACTGTGTTGTCTCTTGCATCATCATCTGGGACGAGGAAACACGCAGCATTTACTAGTTGGGATCCGGCCCCCCGGGTCGGGACACCGACACTTTCGTACATAATCTGTCTATTAAAGAGCAATTAAAGAACTGATGATGACACTATCCTTATACTACAGAACGTGTCACATTCAGAGGCTTGTATTTCTTGCTCCTGAGGGAGGGTATCATGTATTGGGGCCTACCTGGTGTTAATAAGGTCCAGCTTCGAGTCCTTGCCTTTGGCAGAAATAATAGTGATGGCAACTCATGTCTGTCAATTGACAATGTCATTGGAATGTGCATCTGGAGATAAGACCAATGTGAACAAGGACCCATCCTCGCAGAAGTGCTATAAGTCCGCATGAAGAGAAGAACAGTTGAATCCTCTGCACATAAAGACTCCCTTTTCAGCTGGTGATTATGCACTGTAACGTAACCTTTGTACAAGAGACTTCAGAGTTCTTTAGGACCAATAATCAGTGGTTATGTACATGTACTGCCCCTCAGCATGTGCTGCAACTGCAATGGTTTTCACATCCTTCCGTACTAGAACCGATAATTGATTTTGCCTGTTATGAAAACAGATATATAAACAACTTTTCGACGAAACTAACAACTTATCCGTACTATGCTGCAAGAAGTTTCCTGAAAGGCAGTGGAGCTTCATGCCTTCATCCAGAGGTAACATGAATTGACCTTTCATACTTAATCCCTACCTGCGGGTTGGTTGTGCTGGCACATTCTTTTCAATTACACGTGAGCCATATCGTCCTGCCTTGGTCCCTCCTTTATACTGATTGGCTATACCGGGACTGAGATGTGTGCTCTGCAGATACCTATGTAGTTACTGGATGCTTTTGCATATATGAGTTAAACATGCAGTTATCATGGCCTTGCCTTTAATCATACATACAACATATGCAGATGAAGTTTTGATTTAAGTTCAGTTGGTATTTCATATTTCTTAGTTTCAATCGCTTCAGAGTGTGCAGTGTGCTGGTCGCTGCTTTTTTTTTTTTTGCCCCCTGGCTTGATGCAAATGGCCACCGCTCCCAAGTTGCCTATTTTTGGCGGGACAGAAGGTTGTCGTCCTCCTTCCATTTGGTTGAATACTTGATGAAATCAGTTATAGACTATGACTGGACTGAAACATTCCTAGTTGTGGTTGGTATAGGACAAAGTTTAAACGTTATATGCTGATATGATCTCTGGTCCAGGTCTACCTGATCCGAGACATGCGTATATCTGCACCAAGCGAGCTGGGTCATGCATTCCGTACTCAGGGTGTGCAACATCAGGATTCTGGCGACAGGCTAGGCGTTGTACAGGCAGAACAATCAAAGCTTGAGACGTCATCTAGCTACTTCCATTTTCTCTGAGGTTTTGCTCTCATCTAACGGTCAATATACCATCTGAAAACTGCATGTTTGAAACAAACCATCAAGCTGTCGTACTTATATATGTCTATATGATGGTAGGCTCTGTATAATGCCAACCGTGCGGTTCTGGCTGCTGTCGTTTTTGACAGGAGTAGGCAATAGCTTGTCCATGTTTTGGCCAGCAGTTCTGGTTGCCTCTTGTGCATTGTAGGTCGCATAGAACTCTTTCCTTTATGAAATACTGCACAAAAAAATTCTTGAACAATAGATGTGGAGGTTTTTGTTTTCTGCAAATTACATAAAAGGTACCTGTATGGATGTACCAGGGAAGGACACGCCAGATAATGTCTTAATCAAGTAATACTAACATTCCCTGTATACTGATGTCATTATTTTCAGTGCTATCTTTGGGTTTAATTTGATATGTGAGTGACTAACTAGCAAAGCATTTCCACTTATGCTGATGGCTTGCTAGGCACCAACTATGCCAATATTTTGCACCATGGTTGCAAATTTGTGTTGTTTTCCATTGAAAGCTATTGCATAAATACTTTAACACCTGTTTTAATTTTCCATGGAAGCATTAAAGCATTTGAAAGGAAAAGAAATGATTTGTGCTACATGAATGGGCTTTGGGGTAAGGGAGTAAACATAAAATCGGGTGTTGGTTTTCTTTCTGCACTAAATGCATCAGGGACCACCTGCTTTCCGATTGAGACTTGCAATTACTCACCTCTCTTCAGTTTTTATATATCTAGCAAAATTAAGTGTACACTCCATGCATTCGTTCATAACTATATTTCATTTTTTTTGTTTATTGACTACTGCCATTCTGCATTTCATATTTTTTTAAAAGCTTGCATTTCATATATATTTTAGGACTGTATAAAATTAAAGAAGTACGGCAGGAAGTCATGGCAAAGTTGTCCACGCCATGCTTGCTAGACACAAGTATATAGAAATATAGAAACTTTCTCTGATCTGGACACAGAAAAGGAAATAATTCTGCTTCTCTATTAATGGAAAATACAAATCAAATGCTCAATAGGCTGATCTAAATGCCCCTAGATATGTTTGTATAATAAGTTAAATGTAAAATAAAGATTTGTATAACAAATTAAATATAAGAAAAGATCACGTAATTACATCATTCTGACATGCATGCTTGCATGTCATTTGGTCACACTTATTCCTGTTGCTATCTCTTATTCTGCTGACTTTTGATTTGCAGTGTCAAATCTGAATTCTACCACAAGTAACGTACAATTGAATACCTAGATGGGTAAGACGATGGCCGCGTGGCGTTCACGCAGGGGAGTTTGACCAGTATGTACGTATGTATCTTGTTTTGTCTCTCTCATGCATCAACATATATAGCTTTCTCCTAAAAGTAAAGTAACTTGCAGAAACAAATTAACCTATCTAACTGACGTGTATGATACTGATCTCTTTGTTTGATCTAGAACATCATTGGGACTGAGCAGCAGCCGTCGGACAGATCCATCAGGTCGACGACCTGCTCTTCGGCCTCTTCGAACAGCAACTTCTCGATCGGAGACAGCGGCCCCTGCTGGTGTTGCTGCCTGGGCTCGTCGTAGCCGCTGTGTCCCATCAACGCTGGCTGCTGCGGCGATGGCAGCATGTCGTTGAAGGCTGATAGCGTGGTGGCGCCGGCCATGTGGTACTGGTTGAACGACAGCAAAGGGTTGATCTCGGTGGCTGAGGGCTTGATGTCGGCAGCGTCGTTCTGCGGCGGGGAGCTCTTCATGAAGCCGTTGAGCAGCCTGGATATGTTGTCCATGCTGGAGGCGTACGACGAGGAGGAGCTGTCACCGTCGGTGGCGGCGAACAGCGATCGCCGGGCGATGAGCTGGGTGACCTCAGCTGCGTTGCTGCAGGCGGCCGGGCGTAGCGAGCTGTCCTTGGAGAGGGGATTGCCGATGACGTCATGATGGAGATCGACATGGCCGGCGATGGCGGTGGTTGGTAATGGTATGATGGAAGGTTCGGAGGGGGGAGGTGGCGCGAAGATGGCGCCGATGGCTTGGTGCTTCTTGAGCTTCTTCTTGAGGTGGGTGTTCCAGTAGTTCTTGATGTCATTGTCGGTCCTCTGCGGGAGGTACGACGCAATGGCCGCCCATCTGCATATATACATGTACAGGGGCTGGTCAGTCACCATGCATGGACGCCATGGCCGGATTGATGATAGATGAGCAGGGTATGCATGTGTGTACCTGTTGCCTAGCAGGGACTGGAGGTGGACGATGATGCCTTCCTCGTGGGGTGTGAAGTTGCCGCGGCGGATGCCGGGGCGGAGGTAGTTGGTCCAGCGGAGGCGGCAGCTCTTGCTGCAGCGCATGAGGCCGGTGTTGATGGGCACGGAGCGCCAGTTGCCGGGGCCGTGCTCCTGGATGTAGGACACCAGGATGATGTCCTCCTCCGGCGTCCATGGCCCCTTCTTGATGCCCACCTTGTCGCAGCACGGCGGCCTCCCCATCCTCTCGGGCGGTGCCTGGATGTGGCTGCCTGCAGCTAGTGGACGTAGTAGTAGTTGTGGTAGCAGTACTGGTACCCTACAAATGTCCCATGAGGCAAGCGTGTGCCGGCCGGCTGGTTATATATAGGAGAAGAGGTGAATGTGAGTGAGCTCCTTTTCACTTGCTATCATCTAACTAACAACCTACTAGCAGCCAGCAGCTACCTGCGCTCGCTGATGATTTGTTTTGTTTTCACTCAGCTCTAGGCATGTCTGCATGCATGCTTTCCCTTTCTGTCAACGACATCACATGAATCATAGATATTGACCCAGGCCCACCTCGATCAACTTTAAAGCAAGGATTACCTAGAGGAACAGTTTGCTACTGTTGGCTACTGTGTGAAATTTAAGCCTAGCCTTTCCAGTAGCTAGACTTGTAGCTTGTATACGCTCAAGGTCAAGGCATTTTATTCCGCCGTGTAGGAAATATATAGCTAGCGGTTGCCCCAAGTTGGATGTGCGGCAGCTACATATGTTCTTGCAAATATCCAATCTGACATATATTTAGGAATTAACAACTTACTAGCACAGATACAGCATCAGTAGTAGGACTAGTTTTTTTGTTTCTGTGATTTTGGTTAATCAGTCTACATATATCTATATCTCAATTAAGCTCATGACATTTATCAAGAGATGCAGTTAGCAGGTCCACCCTCATAACGCGACAACTTGCAGTACAATGCATTGGCATGAAATGTGCGGGTCGGTCTCGTCAGTCGTCACTCTTGATGAGTTTGCACGCTGCAGGTTCGATCGTCGCTGTTAGTTGGATATATTATTGCTGCTAGCTCGGAAACGCGTCAGTTTTTTTTTCTTTTTGAACTAACAACATTCGATGACGGCGTTTCTATTGATATAGTAGAAAAATATAAAAAAATATAGCTCTAAGAGGTCATAATCAGGAAAAAAAGAATACACGACAACAATGTCAGCGGGTTGGATTTGGACACCAACACGTGCCGAACACAACTCCTCTTAAACAACGCAGGCTGGTCGAACATCGACACAAGCCACACAACACGTCTCCAAAAACAACAAATAAGTAGTAGTATGGCCTCCTGTTGCTACACTTTGCATCCACAGCCACAAATAAGTAGTAGTACATGTGAAGCATCAAGGCACGTAGCTCTAGCCTGTGGATCCAATAGTATCCAGAACAGATTACAGTAGCCATGCCCTGCCCCTGCCCCTGCCCTGGTGTGTGTACGACCCTGCAGGCTGCAGTAGCTTTGATCTCCTTGTGCTAGCTAGGTTGTGGGAGTTTGGGGTTCCACGTCGTCACTGCTACCACACCTTCCAACTCGGCGGCCGTCGCTTTTGTCCCATTTATAATCCCTCGTGCCTGCTTACTAAGCGTTAGCAACCCTCATGTGTGGCACGGTCCCCTATTTTTTTTAAGATTATACAATACAACTCAGTCATTCATAACGCACATATACTCACACTCCTATAAACATACTCCCTCCGTAATGGTATTAGAAGTCATTCTGGCCTCCAACGACTACAGCGCAAAGGAAGTCGTCCTATCAGAACAATAGTGTTTTGGACGGAATTGCCCTGCATAATTGCGCAGGAATTGAACCGGCGACCTCCAAGCTTCCAGCGCCTAGGGACATGCTGCGCTAGCCAATGGGCCAAGTCGGCGCTGTTGTTTACAATGCACCCGCTACCGTATTTATTATGGACAAACATGGAAACATTACCCTAATTAATCACTCCTTGGTATGCTAAATTCTGTCCTAAACGACTTCTAATACCTTTACGGAGGAAGTATGTACACATACACTACTCCTATAAGCATACACACCCCTATGAACACATGTACGCAAACACCGGTAAATCTTCGAGATAGACGAAGTCACACAGACGCCTCGCTGTCGACGGGAATGTCGCCTACCACTGAATACACAATGTCGTTAAATCCCAGAATATTCGCTATCAAGGAAAGTCGAATCCAAAACCTCAGGTACTACCGAGGCTCTGCACTTACACATGATCGAGGAAATGTTTTTCATGTGCACACCGCTCGATCATAATTAGGACGTCACATAGTGCTCCTTCATAATTAGGACCACTACTTATAAGGGGAACAAACTACTAAATGAAGGAAAAGGAGTCTCATACCCTCCATTTAATCCTGTGCCGTATCGTCGACCCATATCATCAACTTGACCCAGCTTTTCAAAACTATGTGCACGCTTGTGTTGAATTTCTTCATTTAATTAGATCATGCCAGCAAAACATTAAGCCTCTTGCAAGAGGCTATTAATATATAATTCTACTATGGGTATCTATAGCTACCAGGATCATTACCGGAAATTGAGTTTTTTTGCGAGTATATTTTTGTTTGCCGAGTGTTTTGCCTTGGGCATTTCGCAAAAAGCTTATTTACCAAGTGTAGTAAAAAAACACTCGGCAAACAAATACACTCGGCAAAGAAACTCTTTGCCGAGTGTATTACTTTTGCACTCAATAAAGAAGCTCTTTGCCGAGTGTTCTATTTTAACACTCGACAAATAATAAATTCAAAGCATATTTTGAAGTAGAAATTAATTCAAATTCGAACCAAAACAACTACAAAGTTGTATAACTTCTCAAGATCTACAACTTTTATTTTGGTCCTATCTTCATTCAACAAAACGATAGTAACGTTGTTCACAAAATTTACATGACTCATATAGTTTCGTAAAACTAGAAGAAAGAAGTCACAAAAAAAAAAACTAGAAGAGAGAAATATAAGATTTGTGAACAATGTTGCTACCACTATATTAGATGATCGAAATAAAAGTTATAGATTTTTAAAAGTTATGAAACTTTGTATTTGATAATTTTTTATTTGAAATCATCTTATCAACAAAAACTAATTTTGAATTTGCAAAAATTTGAAATTTGATTTTTTTAAAGTACCTCGGATGAGGAAAAAGCCAAAATAAAAGTTGTAGATCTCAAAGTTATGAAACTTAGTAGTTGACAACATTTTGATTTGAAATTATCTTGTCGTCAAAAACTACATTTGAATTTCTCAAATTTGAAATTCAAATTTTGTAAATTATCTTATCGATGAGCTCGGATGAAAAAAATATTAAAATGAAAGTTGTAGATCTCGAAAAGTTATGAAAGTTTGTAGTTGATAATGTTTTAATTTGAATTTGTTTAGGACCTCAAACAAGAAAATTACACTCGACTTAGTATAATATGTGGGGAATCAAAACGGAATATAAACACAAATGACAGTGTGGTGCGGTGGTAGAGGTGGTTTCACGCCGCAACTTGCGACTTTGTAGAGAAGGCAGGGGTGGCTTGGTAGTGTTGTCCTCCTCTCGGAATAAAATAAAATTTTATTTTTAAAATCATTTTTCTTGTTTTCATGAAAAATTATTTGAGAGTGTTTTTTTGACAGACGGTAAAGATTTTGCGAGTGTCTTTTGTTTTTGATGAGTGCCCAACAAATGACACTCAGCAAATAGCTGTTTGCCAACCAAATCGAAGCTTTTGCCGAGGTAGTGGGTTACTGTTCCTTATAAAACTCCCAATTTTTTAAAATATATAATCAATACCATCAATACGTATGTTTAAACTTTGATAGTCAATATTTTCCGGAGAATGTTAATTTAAATTTAGAAGTGTGCTGTGGCTAGATTTTTGTTCACGAGTACGTAATTTCAATTATCAAGCTACTATAACTCTGTTGTAATTTGCTTATGCTTTACACGGCAATGAGTAGGAGTCAAAGTACGAAGTTGGTAGGGACACATGCATGTACTACTCCTGTATATAGGTAGCAGGTACGTAATGCGAAAGAAGTCCTGATCGATGGACGCGGTCGGCCGGTCACCGACGCATGCATAGAGTCCTCCGGAGTTAGCGCCGGTGAAATGGGGATGGATTGCCTGCCTGCTGGAGGACGACGACGTTGGAGATAGATGGATATATAAGATGGTCCCTGCTGCAGGTCGTCAACAGGTACGGTCTCTCTACTAAATTAATAAAACCATATGGTCCAGCACGTACGGCAGCTTCATCTTTCTTCTGCATTGCCTAGCTGCTACTTGCTTCTCGGGATTGGATTGGTAATTTGCTGAAACACCTCCATCATCAAAACATTAATTTTTTTTTGTATTAAAAAAAGAGATGAATAATCTGTTGCAGATGCTCTAAAGTTCACAAATGCATTAATATACTCTACTGTATTTTGCTAGCTTGGCATGCTTTATTAATTAATTTTATGCCGCACTTTTATCGCGCCTACATCTCAGCTTCCGATCGATCGATCAATCGTCATGATGATATACACAGGGTGTATCTTGTACGTACATTAGTACATACGTGTGCTCTGTCCCACTTAATACTAAACCATGTAAATAAAATCGAGAGTACTTGCTATGGGCTCAGGAGGGGGCCCGGAAAAACGGGAAAGAAGCCCAGGCTGAGAGGAGGCCCAAATAAGAGGTCAGTCAATGTACCCAACGTGACCCAGACACCAAGCTATGGGCTCACTGGACCTCTGTACATTTAAGCTGCGGCTTGAGATAGAAGAAAAAAATTGATTGGTTATTCTTGGTTGCTAATTTGTAATTGTTTCCGTCCTCTCATTTTGATGACCAGGTAAGCCTTAGCATTAGTGACTGCTCATATTTCTCTTCTCCATGATTATTCAGTTAGTGCCCTGAACTAACAGTAGTGCATCCTAAGTTAACTCTTGTATAATTTGCAATAATTATAGTTCTTTTTTTGTATTCGGGAGTGCATGTATGCATGTAGGGGTAGGCACAATTTCCCGATCCCGAATTACCCAAATCTGATATACCTGATCACTATCTCGGGTAGGAAGTTAAGAAACTTGAATTTATTTCGCATAATTCGGGTTTTGACTCCCGGTACCTGAATTACCCGAACTTTATTGAAAACCCAACAGATCATGGCCTAACCCGCTTACTTGACCCCAACAACCCAATAAGAAATTTATTTGTTGATTGCTTGTTTGTTTGATTTGTGCAATAATAGTGATATGTTGATCTTACTTTTGTATTGGATTCCCCTTTTTACTTGTTGCATAATGGGAGAGACAAAAATTTGGCAGTTCATCGGGTATTTCGGAAAAATTGAATCCAAACCCAATATTTCCTGAAATTTTAATTGAAGTATTCCTTTTTTCAGATCAATTTCGAGTAGCAGTTTTAGAGATGCCAAATTTTCTATTACCCAAATTACGGGAACGCCCAGTTGTACAAGCAAGGCAGTTCGTTATCCCAGACCAACAAGCAGGAAGTGAAAGCCAATTAAACTATAAGTAGTAGCCCCGGGCCGTCAGGAGGCATGCAGTAGTGGTCCATCGATCATGACCAACATGCAGACACGCAGCTACCACCTTCACCTTGCTCCTTGAGGATTCATGAATTCCTCATCAATCTGTTTTGGAATGAAGCATCCAGGAGGGATCCGATGCACGAAGCGAAGAAGCAGCTAGCTGCCCTTTATTTGCAGACGCCGCAGGAGACAAGGAGACGACAGGAGCTCAGGACTCAGCAGCAGCAGCGACAAGAAAAACCATGGCCCGATTGGGTTTGTGTTTGGGTTTGACCGAGGCACCAACCGCACCAACCATCGCGCCCCACGTCGTCCTTCCATCCCCAACCTCGCTCCTCGTCAACCTCCCAGGCCTGTCCGTCCGACCCCCGCAGCAGCAGGAGGAGGCAATGGCACGAACCACGACGACATCGACATCGCCCTCGCCTCTTGCTTCCCAAACCCGGCGGTTTCCAAACCACCATCACAAAATAAAATAAAATAATCGCTCTCTCTTTTTATGAAACCACTTGTTTCCTTTTCAAACGACCGTTTCCTTCTTCTCCAGTTTGCATTCAGGAGAGGCGCCTCTCCTCTCTAATCTCCATTTGGCAGGCACGCCTCTCCCCGTCCATCGCCAGGCCACCATTAAAGTTGCCGGAGATCCACAAAAGCAAAACTGAATCCAATCAACAGGGGCGGTCTACCTAGCTACCGGCTGCTTCGTTGCGGTTGCGGTATGAATATCATCAGATAACTTCTCTTCGTCCTCGATCCCCCCTTTCCCTTGTCTTGATTTCCTTTCGTTTCTAGTAATTATCTGCTGCTGGAGTTCGATTCATCACTGGACTCGCGCTCGCTTCTTTCTCCCCCCCTTAACATTTGTCCCGGTTCTGATGCTTCTAATGCAGTAGCAGAGTTTTCCTTTTACACCATCATCAGTTGATGATACCAATGGCAATCTTCTTTTATATAAAAAAAAACTTTACTCAATAGTATACCTTTCGCATAATTAGTTTGTCATGCTGTTCACTGCTCAATATTTTGAGGTTTGTTGCTGCTTCCAACTTACCATGCTCTGAAGTTTCCAATGAATTTTGGACCATTCGTTTTTGTCATTTTCCCTTGGAGCCTAAACATCTGTTTCGGATGCTTCCAAGGCCAAAACGGCTACCTTATTCAATCAATAATGCGGTCTTGGCCTCCCCCTTCTTGGTTTCCGTGTGCAATCGGTCATTAGTACTTCACTATGAAGCAAAAGTATGTTGGCCAGCTTTGGTTTTTTTCGCGCTGTCTGTATCTGATACGGTTTTGGAGGTTTCCAGTGCTCACACTATTGACTATTCCAACATCATGTTTTAAAACTTTCAGCTATTTTCTAGCTTCCGGTAATTCCTAGATCAACCACTATCCATATTTGGATGCTTCCTTTGAATTCTTAATTCAGCAACATGCAGTTCTTGGCAGTTGGCAACCTTGGTTTATATGTAGGTTTATTCAGTTCGTGACAACTTTTCCTTCATTACTGGAAGACAGCTTGTCAAACTCCCCATTTTCTGAATTCCGACTGTCTGTTGAATTACTTTTCATGCTTCCCAAAGGTTTGCAAGATCTCCACATTCTCTTGTTTGTCCATTGTTTTAGGTTCCCTGTGGTTTGTTTCGTTTTCTTTAGCATCTCATTGAATAATGTTTCTCAATTCTAATTATCTTATTAGCATGTCCATGGCAGCAGTAGCAGCTGTGTCCCCCATTTGGAACTTCACATATCTCTTTTAAACCTGTTTTGGTCAACTACCACTGTTCCATAGGATCGGATTCACCGCCCTAACTCTGGATGAATGTCCATCATGTAGATTTTTCCTTTGAGGACGGAATACATGCTTCATTGTCGTCTACACCATATTCTTAGTGACAAATTGTAATTTGTTCATCCTTGAAATGAGCAGGTGAAAGCCTTGTTTTGTGGTTGTGGTCTCTATAAATTTTCAAACTTTTTTATGCCGTATTTTGTGACAAAATATTTCCTTTCGTATAGAAGTTTTTCTGTTATAGATCTTTCGTTGTCTGCTCGGTTGAACACTTGACCTTCCAGTTTGTTCATCTATTTTGAGAGGTCTCTTGCAGAAAATAAATTGTTTTCTGTTTGGTGATGTGATGAGATTTTTATGTCAAGTTATGTTCATACTATTATTCAAGTACAGAGTTATGTTTATAACTTCATACTACTATTCAAGTAACGTTTCTAAATGAGCTGTTGGTGCCTTTTCACTTTCATGTTCTAGCTTTGAAATTCTTTTGGCATCAGTCTTTGTCCAAAGAAATAAGTCTTGAAACCCTGTGGCTACCTTTGATTTGCTTTCTGGATCACCAGACTCTTCTACATAGTTTCGTGCATAATGAAAACTTCTACTGTTGTACCTACCTAACTTTCTCTAAAAAATCCTTCTTTCAGGCGTTCTATTACCTGTCTTCATTGCTTAATGATTCCTTTGTTTCATGAGTTGTTCATTTGATGCTGGGGGCAGAAACTCTGCAGAAATGGATCAGAAACACAACAGAAAGAAGGAGGTAATATATTCTCTGTTCTTTCAGCCTTTTAGGAAAGTTTCATCATCTGAGATTAAAAATTACAAGTCAGTTTATCTACCCTCTCTTTTCAGTTTCTTTCTATAAGAGTTCTTGGAGCAAAGGATGGGAATGCCTTGTCAAGGCATGGTACAGAGTACTCCATCAACTCCACAGGTTGGTTCTTAAGTTCATAGCATCCCTTTTAACGGCAAAGCAACCATTTTCTTTCTACATGACCATAGGAGAATTCATTTCCTTGTGAACCTTGGAAAATCGAAGATTAATGCATATTAGCTAGGTATGGTCATGATTGCTAACTTTAAGTTGGCGAAGTGGAAGCATACTAGTTCTCACCTGTTTTAGAGATTACTGTATTTAATTTACTCAAAACAAAACATCATTTATGCTTTTTCAGTTGATTTGAAAGAGTCCCCAAAGAAGTCATCAGTGGCTTCCCCGTCAGCATCATCCTCATCCTTCTTCAGAAGTTTTTCAGGTATGCACCTATTTCATCTTGCTCCGGTACTTGTAGTCTTCTACACTAGGTCATTAATTACTTTATTTTTTTGTATGTATTATCAATTCCTTTGACCTTGAATTCTAAGCCTGGTTTTCCTTCCCCTTTTCTAACTTCATCTTTCCAAAATAGAAAGTAGAAGTCTAAAATTCAGCAGCTTCGGTTCTCCTGCAACAATTAGCAGTAACCACACAGAAGCTTTCAGGTGAGCATAATTGCCAGTAAAGTCCCTGATTTTTTTAAGCTATACTCACTTTTTTTATGAGGTTCAAATCTTTATTTAATTACCTGTCACAGATAGCATATTTTCATTGGCTCAAGTTTAGATATTTACTCTGTTCTTGCTCTGACTTTCATAGGGTATTTGCAGCCACATGGAACGTAGCTGGAAAGACTCCGGACAGGGGTCTCAATCTGAATGATTTCCTGCCTTCTGATGACTACTCAGACATCTATGTGTTAGGGTATGCACAAAATTATAAACATCAAAGAATTGCATTATTGCTATTGTCTTATCAGATTGAGATTTCATATTTTCAGTGTCTTTACACAATGCATATCTTAAACCATCACAGCCTCTTACACGTTTTCTTTTGAGCTTAAATCGTTGTCATTTTCATATCACCTGCACCACAAGAGATTTCAGCACATTTAATGTTCTGCTTTTGAGCTTCCTATCATGCAAACCAATCACAACTTTCCTTTCTTGTGGTTGTCCTGCACATCTATCCAATCGACAGTTACCTAGCAACTGACTTTGTCAGCTACCATCTCATTTTACTAATTTCATCCTGGAAAATCAGTTACCGTAGTAACTTGATCAACATCCTAATTCAACAAGGAAAAACTGAAATTTTAATCCAAAGACTAGATGTCAGCATCTACCTAAGTTACTTTGAAGTCGAAACAGTAGCTTGATAGGATTTTTCCCGCCACAATTGCAATGCAGATTCCAAGAAGTCGTCCCCCTCAACGCCGGCAACGTCCTGGTGATCGAGGACAACGAGCCGGCGTCGAGATGGCTCGCCCTCATCAACCAGGCGCTGAACCGGCCTTCACCACCATCTGACGCGTACGCCATTTCTGAAGCTGCAGCGAGCTTCTCGTTCTGCCGATCCGTAGACACGACGGCCTCCGCCTCCCCGGCCTCCGCTCTCCAAACGCCCAGTTCCAGCCCTCTCGATCCCTCGCGGTTCCACAAATCCTCCAACAGAGAGATCCGCCGCGCCGCCATCACCCGCGGCCGCCGGCTAAAGACATGCACCTGCCCGTCGGAGCGGCCTCGGAGTCGGAGGTCCTACAGGGCGCCGTGCCTGATGGGTTGCGGCAAGAAGGCCGACGCCGTCGAGAGCGACACGACGACGTCGGACGAGGAGGACGACGAGGTCAGAACCAGCAGCTTCGCGGTGTCCGACGTGAAGAGCCCCGCGGCGGCGGTGGCGAGCCGGCGCGAGAGGTACTGCCTGGTTGCCTGCAAGCAGATGGTGGGGCTGTTCGCGACGGTGTGGGTGAGGCGAGGGCTGGTGCCGCACGTCGGCCATGTCCGGTTCTCCTGCGTCGGCCGCGGCATCATGGGCTACCTCGGCAACAAGGTCACTGTCTGAACTCTGAACTGCCACGCCAACGCCATTGCCATGTCCGTCCCCGTCAAGCTCAAAGATTCAAATGCTATCATGTGTTTGGTTGCAGGGTTGCATCTCTGTGAGCATGTCGCTGCACCAGACGAGCCTGTGCTTTGTGTGCAGCCACCTGGCGTCCGGGGAGAAGGAAGGCGACGAGCTCAGGAGGAACTCCGACGTCGTCGAGATCCTCAAGAACACGCAGTTCCGACGGCTCTGCAAGAGATCCGGCCGCAGGATTCCCGAGAGAATCCTCGATCACGAGTAATTACTCATACACTACTCACTGTGCATTCACTTGATACCAGAATTCAGAAATGAGAACTGACAAGTGGTAATGGTTGCAGCCGTGTGATCTGGCTCGGTGATCTGAATTACCGGATCGCTCTGAGCTACTCGGAGGCCAAGAAGCTCGTCGAGGCCAGCGACTGGGGTACACTCTTCGAGAAGGATCAGGTAAGCTACCAAATTCATGGCAGTGTACTGGATTCTGCAAATACTCTATCAGTAAGTGGTCATTGGGTATTCTGAACTGACCAGCTCAAGACTGAAAGAGAGAGTGGAGTTTTCAGAGGGTGGAGCGAGGGCAAGATCTTCTTTGCTCCCACGTACAAGTACTCTTGGAATTCCGACAATTATGCTGGTGAAGACGTCACGTCAAAGAAGAAGCGAAGAACACCAGCATGGTAAGGCAATAATCTTGTGACTTCAGAACAGGCCTGCAGTTGTTTCAGTTTCAGCATAGTGTTTTTGAACATTGTGGGTGCACTAAAATATTCATTGCTGGATCAACCAAAAACATTTTGTAGGTGTGACCGGATTCTCTGGTATGGTGAAGGGATAGTGCAGCTGTCCTACATTCGCGGGGAGTCAAAGTTTTCAGACCATCGTCCTGTGTGTAGTGTGTTCATTGTCGAGGTTGCAGTTCCTGACAACAAACTCATCAAGTTTGCATCAGGTCCCAACATGAAAGTTAGCGTGGAAGAACTCCTATTTGCCCCCAAGTAGCAGATAGCAGTACATGGAATGCAGCATCGTGCTCAAGATCATATACAACACACAGTAATACTCATTCCAAATATCTGGAGCACTAACTTGAAACATTGTGTACACTACTAATATTAGGAGATATTCACGAGAGGCAATTGCTGACCATAGTTCTGATGAAGTCATGAGTACAATTCATAGAACTGAGTCTGCACTCAAGAATCAAAATTGTTCCCCTCAGCTTCAGTTTGGGAGCCCAAGGCCAAGGGCTCCCATGATCATGACTCCAGAACTGATACAAAACCTTCAATCCATGGACATTAATTTGATTTTAATTTGTGCGAAGATCCATGGACATCATGGTGTCAACAACTTTCAGTTTAGTCAGTCATATGCATCTCTGTACTTGGTTCCGTACATGTCAATCAAGATGTGAATCCATAGGAGCATGAAAGGCGCTCATTTGTTATCAGATAATTCAAGTGTTCAGTGTTTCAATTTCTGCTACTGTAATGCTCAAACACTACAAGCCTCGTGATTTATCCTTCATGTTGCAAAGTTGGCGTTGGCTAAAGAAACCCATCAAACACAAAAGTGCCAGTTTCATTTCATAAAATCGACATAGTCCAGAAATAGTTAAATAAACGACTATATTACAGAGCATGAGAGCTATACTTTCTCTGAACACAATTTCAAATCGTTTAATTGCTGCCAGATATGGATGTGAAATTTTAAGACGGGTTCCTTTGAGCATGGTCAACCATCATTCCTTTTTCTCGGCATTCAGGACTACAGAAAGCACTCTCTCCCCTGCAGCATCAACAGAAGGGAGGAAAATTTGTGAGGCAAAGATCCACGGTACAATAGCTATATCTTATGAAGAATGGTACAAGAATTCAAGCATTTGTGAAAGAAGAACAAATAGAACTCTTTCTTACTATATAAGAACACAACAAATAGAACTCTTTCTTACTATATAAGAACACAAGTTTCTGATGAAAATTAACTCAATTAGACCTCCTTACGACCTTACTGAATAAAACATTGCAAATTTTAAGAACCAACAGCTAACAAGGTGCAGAACAAAAGTTAATTTGATTAAAACAGAAGATTTAGGAATGTGAAACAGAATATAAATAACTCAACAAATCTCTAATTACCAAGCCGAAGCCAAGAAACCTACTTGTAAATGTAGATATCTGCCTCCGGCCCCAGTGCACGGTTGCATGAACCACAATACTGCAGAAAATGGAGCGGCTGCATCTGCATGTTTCCAGGTGGCAGTGAATGAACACAAATCCTAGTCCCAGTGTGGCTGCCGTGTAGTTCATCCCTATTTCCTGTTTCTGCCACCTGATCAAGCTTCTGAGACTGAGATATTGAGGGTGTGGTGGCCATTGTGAGGGAGCGCTTGATGTTTTTCTGATGGAATGACACAGTAATACTTTGCGGACAATTTGTTAGTTTGTGTGCTTCTCTCACTATATAGATCCGTCCTGTCAGGTTTGCCTGTGTCACTGTTTTACGTACATGGGTGATAGAGAGATATGTCTCTGCATAGAGAACTAGTGATCCTTAAGAGTCTGGCAGGCGCCCTTTTTTTTCCTTTTTAAGGGAAAGAGGACATGTTAGGTGGGCAACCATTTCTACAGGTTGATTGGAGATACTGACCCGATGTAACATTAGTCATGTTAGTAATGCACAGCATGTTAGCATTTGGTAGAGTAGATTTCTTAATTTTGCACCACTCATGTACTTGGAGATCCATAGTTTGAAATGTTTACAGATTAAGTGAAGCATATGTGGAAAATGCAACATCATACGCTCATCTCATACTTATCACTGTAATGCAGAATGAGTGAGGCATTTGATGGCCAGAATATTTGAAGTGCCTTGCTTTCTGGACCGTTCCTCTGGATCAATCTTCATGGGGATAGGATGATAGAATTGTCTACATTAAAACATTACTCTGCCTGGACCAACAAACTGTAGTTGATGCTCTGTTTCTTAAAGAAAAAAAAATTATTCGATTGAGTATCATTTGATAGAAGTGACTAATTCATTCCAACTTTGTGTTGGTTGGTACTAGTTGTTACCACTCTAATAGTTGAGAAAATGCCAGGTTCTTTTCAAAAGAGAAGAGAAGGATAGAATCTCACTATCAGGTTCTTTTCAGATGTCATTTTACCCTATTTTTTCTTTTCTTTTCTTTTCCTCCGACAAAACGATTGAGGCACTGGCGTGCCAATTTCACGAGAAGCCTTTCCCTAGTAGCACATTGTTGATTGTCTATGTCCTCCTAATCAGTATTCTCCATAGGCAGGAATTGCAAATAAGTAGCCATGTAGCATTTGTTGGTTGCAGTATTTGATCATCTGTTCCAAATTCACACTCAAATTGAGGTAATTTGTTATCACAAAAGGCCAAAAACCAACGGGCGCGATCAGACTCACCAGTCGTCAGGTTACCTAATCCTTGGCTCCAGTGAACTCCTTCCTTCCTTCCTTTATTGGCCAAACAGATCCATCGAGTCGGATCCCATGGCGAGCGGCGCTTACCCCGTGCAGCTCCTCCACCTCCCTGGCGGCGGCGGCCAATGGTGCAACCTCGGCGCCGCCTACGCCGCCGTGACGTTCCTCCGCCCGCAGGGACAGTCCCTGGTCCTGTACGCCGCGGGCCCCGACGGCCAGCCGCAGCGCATCGTGTTCGTGTACCCGATCCTCCCCGGCGACGCCTTCGAGAGGCTGGACGGCGCGACGCTCTCGTGGGCGGAGCCCGAGTCCGGGAACGGGTTTGCGCTCTGCTTCCTCGACGACGCCGCGTGCGGGGCCGTGTGCGGCGCCATCGCCCCGGTGGTGAGGAGCCCGGCGGTCGACGGCATCGCGGACACCCTGGCGGGGCTCCGCGTGGCGAGGGAGGACGGCGCGCCGGCGCCCGGCGGAGGGGACATCGCCGCGCGGCTCGCGCAGCTCAGCATCGGCCGCCCGTGAACTGAAATCTAACCAGCTACTGCTGATACAGACTTGAGCTAGGTTTCAGTTTTCAGTTAGGCCGTCGTCTTCAGTCGTTGTCGACGCGATTCAGCTGCCTGTTTAACCTGTACTGTACATACATACATACACTGCACTAGTATCTGCTAAATCTTATCGGAATCAACAATGGCAGTGCTCTTCTCTCATGACTCTCTCTAAGAGTGCAAGATTTGTTCTTCCAGTGCTTGAACCGCAGCTTCAACTTCCAGAAGCTAGAATGTTTGAAACACTAAAAAATAGTACCACTTTCTCCACATGCAGACTGAGTTCATTAGTGGGTCTTAACTCTTACGGTAGACATGTGCAACCACAAGACTTGGATATCAAAAAGTGGGTTTTTTATAAGCATCAGATGATCAGAGCAGCATGCGTACTCATGCCTGCTACAATTTCCAACAAATACACGAGTCTCGGCTTTTTCAGCATGAAAAAATTGAGCCTCGAGCCAATGTGGCGATGTCACTATAGCGGCATTATATGACAGTGCAACAGGGATCTCTCTGTTGATGCTTACAACATGTGGATGCTATCTATGCCCTGCTCTCGAGAAGATAAAGTATATCAGCGAGACAGCGACAACTCCAGCAGAAGCAATGCATCTTCACCAGTTCTCCGCGCCCTGAATCACATAGGTCCTAACATCTGCTGTAATATTCACCTGCACTAGGAGAATCAATACATTTGTAAGCTTTAACATCAGAAGTAACCAGAACCAAGTTAACACTGATCTTTGAGATAAAGTGAGAAGCATTTTTCAATAAAGTAAGAAGCAACAGAGCAAAACTCAGGGCCATCAAGTAGATTCATGTGAAGTTCAGTAAAACAAATGTCCATTCTTCACACTCCAATATACGTTACTAACTGCTAGCACAGACATGCAAAACTTATCTTTGTGTTTCGATTTTTCCCTGACGAAACGAAACTGGCGAGGAATTTACCTTAGTATCTAGCTTTTTCCTCCATCTTTTTAGAACTTCAAGGCATGTTAGAAGACAAATAAATTATGAAGAAAAACAAAGAGCAGTCTCTAATAATATTTTCAGAGTCACTGGAAAACTTAACTAGAGAAAGCAAAGTAGCAACTCTCTATTCATATTTAACGCTACAAAATTACTGACAAAATTAGATACACTGTTTCAGGGTGATGAACGTGAACTGCAAACATTTGACAATAGTTCAAGAAAATGCTCACCATATGTGTACCAAATAAGGTGATTGATTCCAAGCTCTCTTCATAGTTCATATCAGCAATACACGAGTACACTGCATATTTCTCAAGGGAAGAGCAAAAAGGCGAAGGCAATTGTCTGACTCTCAATTGAGTTATTCAGTTCACTCTGAACAAATATCTTAGAAGTCTAGTCTAGTGGCATCCCAAACATATCGTTGATCTCCGCCATGACATCACGAGTGGTGATTGTGAGCTCAAATAGACCATTCTCATCCCCAAATTTGCAGGAATTGCTCTGACTGGCTTTGCAGGTGCTCTCTTTTGGGTCATCATCAGCTAATATGGAGAAACCTGAAACTGGAGCTGCTTTTCTATCTGACAGTGTGTTGGTTTTTCTCTTTGTTCTCTCACCCTGGAAGTTTAGTGGTTTCCCAAACATGTTGTTTATATCATCCATAGCCTCCTTTAGATTGACAGTTGGATCGACTAATCCATGGTGGCATGCATTTTCTACCTTAGCCTCATCATCAATAGTGGATCCAACAAACCTATGAATAACTGTGTCCTCTTGAAGCCCAGAACTTGCAGGGCGAGGACGTTCATGATATCGTGTTCCTGAGTCAGCTTGAACCCGACAGTGCAAACTATTATTATCATGAGTAGGCTGCACAGTTCTAGAGTTTGTCTTGACATCATCATCACTTTTCTCACATTGTTCTTCTTCTTCATCTGGCAATATTGCAAATCCTCCAACAAATGGCTTCTGAAAGTCATTTTGGCCTTTATGTCTAGATGAATCATGCAATGGTCTTGGAGGACATCTATTATTCTTGTGGCACATGACATTCTGTACATTGCAGTTAGCCTCATTTTCATCAACAAAGATTTCGAACCCACTTGTTTCCTGATTTGACTTCATGTTTTCCTTCTTAGAGTTCTTGTTCTGCCCCGTATTTTGGTTTTTGCCATTTGTACTATCTTCATCAATAAAGATCTCAAACCCTCTTGTTTGCTGACCAAACTTTGGATGCTCTTGCTTCATGCTATTGCTGTGGACCATCTTTGGATCATTATATTTAGGTTCATCTTCATCAACAAAGATGTCAAATGCACTTTTTTGCTGATTAGAATTTGTCTTTTCATGCTTTGAGCGTCTCTTGAGCGTCGTCTCAGGTTCAACTGGCTCCAAAAACATGCTATTGATGGCATCCATAGCCTCCTTAGTGTTTATAGTTGGTTCAACTAGGCCATGATGGCAGGCATCTTCAGCTTCTGACTTCCCAACCAATGCAGAGCCTACAAACTTTACAACTACAGTATCATCGCTATTACAACGGGACAAATTGTTGTTTGCTCCTGAGTTGCCTCTGGATAGCATACAAACTTTAGCTGGCCCTAATGGAGGATAACAGCCTAATGAAGTAGAACTGCTTCCTGACTTCTGAGTTGAATTGGATTTCAGTTGTTTACTGTTTCTGCTTTCACCTGCAAGATATTCTAGAAATAAGCAAGATAACACTGGAACAAACCATCCATTATATTTGCATGTCAGTTAAATCAGAAAATATGTTATGAAAAGGAAAGTTCGTGGTAAGGATCTACAAGAAGTATGTTTCTTTTATTTTGGGAAAGAATGACCGATAAGCTTTTTAATAGAAAGAAAAGCGGCAAATGCAACACTGGTTCCACCAGCAACTGATTTGCGCATCCTTTTTCACAGACCTACCTTCAACTTGGTTCATAGATGTAGCACTAGGCCCAGCTTTCGCAGGCATTTTAGCACTTGGATCAGCTTTTGTAGGTATTCTTTCCTGCAGCTAAACCACATAAATTGGAAAAAAAAAGAGGTGAACAAATTGAACATTGGTCATAGTCTAAACTGAATTAATACATGAAATGAGATTCATACTTTATCTTTCCTCCTCTTGTATGATTCCATTCGAAGAATAAACTGTTCATGTGCTTTGTGCAACTCACTGATAGGCTCTGCCAGGCTATTAAACATTTCAGTAAGTAACCAGCTTTATTATGAACCGAACAGTGTACTGAGATCTATTTTGACATGAAGTTTTACTTGGAACTACTAATTGTCTCATTTGTTTATTGTTGCATAACTGTGCATACTGTTTTAGTGGAGCTGTTTTGGGTTGGACATGAGCCTACCCCACACGCACATACTAAAATAACTTTTTTAACTACCACAAACAACTAATTTGCAGTATTTGAACCTGAGATATGCATAGTTCCAGATGCTGAAAGTGCAGGAAAGATTCTGCTTTTTCTGTAGCTCACAATATAGCAGACATAGCTAATGTAAGTTGAGCTCACACAATAATAATACTAATTATATTAGCAGATGATTGTATCGGTAAAAGCCTGAAATATGAGCGTACGATGTAAGAGCTTGCTTACTTCTGGATCCCCAGATTGTACATCTTGTCTGCATCGCTGAACCTCTTGTGCTTCTCATAATATAGTGCATAAGCCATATAAAATGAAGCTCTCTTAAGGCCAATTCGATTCCTCTCCATCTTCTTGAGCAATGGCTTCGCATCCGCCACGTAGTCCATCTACAGAATGAAGAAACCCAGTAAGACAAAAGGTCTCGTCAAAAGGAGCTCAGTTTATGATGGGGGCCACTTGCTCAAGAACCCCACTATGATGCATTAGGTCGGCAGTGGCAGGGGAAGAGGAAGAGGACCGAGACGGGTGGTTGCAGCAATCGGAGTCGGAGGGTGGCTGACCAGCTGGATCCAGACGCGGAGGTAGCGGGGATCGTCGCGGTAGCGTGCGTCGTCCTGGAACTCCTGGGCGCACTTCTGGAGGAACCTGGGCAGCTTCTCCCGCAGCGTCGCCGGCGGAAGCGCCCGCTCCATCTTCCGCATGCCCCTAGCGAACAAGGGGCGGGCGGCGGATCAATCGATCGATCGACAAAGGAAATGATGCGGGCGGGGGAGTGGGAGAAAAGGGTGGGAAGGGAGGCGGCGTACCGGAGCCATGGGCGCAGGGGGTCGGAGCCGGAGAAGCTCCGGATGTCACCCACCACCGACGAGAGGAGCTCCTTCTCCTGCTCTGCGTCTGCGGCGGCCATTTGTGGAGGATTTCAGTGGCGGCCGGCCCGACAAGACGAGCATTTCGAATTTTATTTTATCTCCCCACCCACCCGTCCTTTGAAGGGCAACGGCCATGGGAAGGCTAGGGCCCACCTGTCTGTCATCCTTTACTGCCCGGCCCACCTGCCAGACCTCCACGGGGCTCTCAGCTCTCATAGCATAGCATCGGCTGTATACCTCCACCCGATCACCACACAAAGGCCATGTTTACTTCCCAAAAAATTTTACACAGTATCTGTCACACCAAATTTTCGAATTTGTGCATGGAGCATTAAATATAATTAAAAAATAACTAATTACACAGTTTAACTGATTAGCACGAGCTGAATCTTTTAAGTCTAATTAGTCCATAATTGAATATTATTTGTTAAATAACAACAAAATATGTTATAGTACCAAAACCCAAACTTTTTCACCAACTAAACACACCCAAAATGTTCTTGTTAAACCAAATGATAGCTGGAACATTGATGGCTGCCTGGAAAGAGAAACGTATTCTCCAGGCAGGGATTGTCCTAAAGGGACCATACTTTTTTTATATGGTGCTAAAGTAAAACCTTATACACTGGAAAAAGAGTGAAACAAACAAAATTCAGACATAATTAATTTATCTCTCTACGAGTAGGAATCAACAGGCAGGGGTGGCCAGGCCAACACTTCAACAACCAGTGGATGCACGCTATAATTGTAGTAATTCACAAGAAGGAATAAGAAAAAAAACTGATAGGCTCCATTGCCGTTAAACATTGCACATTCAGTTAAACGGCAAGCAATCAAACTCCCGATCTCAAAGGTCCTAGCTGTCACATGAAAAACAACGGATTCTGAACTGAATGTGCTCAATAAAATTGCCCACGAATTGACACACATATGTATATGTATACTTGTTAACCAGCGGGCATTATCATCCAAGTCGTCAGCTCATAACCAGCAGGCATTCTCATCAAAGCCCTTTTTTTTTGAGGAGGAAGTATTTTGCATAGAAGAAGCCAAAGGGAAGAAGAAACAAAGACAGTCATCGCTCTCAAGATTTGATCTAATGCAAAAGGAGCAGTACCAAGAGGCAACTGCAGGCCTGGCATCAAATACAAGCAACACAACAACATCTACGAATCTATAAGCCAGGAAACATGCAGATGACCATCACATCAAGGCAGCAGCAATTGGTAAAGTTATTTTCCTTGCGTTGAACATTTTATTAAATTCAAGGATTTTACATCAATTCGGTAGAAATTGAGAAGTTGTTCCCTGCCTAGTCAAGGAAGCAGCTTCCCTGCCATGAAGCAGGCGAACTTATTGCTCCGGGAGTACTCGTACGGCACGCCGGCCACCGTGAGCAGGCGCTCCAGCACCTCCTTGGCCCGGTCAGGCTCGGCCGTCTCGCACTCGAGCTCGTAGCTGGTCCCGAAGTCGAACCGCGTCTCATCCAGCTCCAGCACGAGGCCGTCGTCCTCGAGCTCGTAGACGGCGCGCGTGTTCCGGAACCCGCCCAGGCAGACGAAGGGCGCGGCGCCCCCTCCGACGCCGTACTCGGCGGCGACGAGGCGGAGGATCGGGGAGTCGACCCCGCCGAGGCGCGCGGGGTCGTCGGCGCAGGCGAGCGCGAGGGCGGGGTCGAGCGGGTCCTCGAGCTCCTCGACGCGGCTGACGCCGGCGTCGATGCGCGGGCGGCGCTTGAGCGCGAGCACCGCGCGGAGGGGCGCGCGGTCGTCGGGGCCGTAGAGGCGCACGCGGAGCGCGGCGGTGGCCGCGGCGAGGGTCCGCGCGGCGGCGTCGAAGAAGAGGTTGCGCTGGGCGTGGGTGCGGCGGAGGCGGGGCGCGAGGAAGGAGGAGAGGCGGCGGTGGGCGGCGGCGTCGGGGAGGCGGAGCTTGATCTCGACCTCCATGGGGATGGAGCTGCCTAGGAGGGCCTGGGTGGGTTGGAGGGGGCCGTGGTGGTGGAGAGGCCGATGCGCTGGGCCTTGGAAGGCGCGGCGCCGGGCGGCGGGTGGAGTAGGTGGAGGAGGGGGTTGGACGAGGAGGTGGTGTGCGGGGGCGGCGTGGTGTAGCCGGAGGGGGTGGCGGGTGGTGGGGTGACGGCAGCGGCGGCGCGGAGGTGGTCCTCGAGCTCGTCGCGGTCGGAGGAGCGGAGGTCGATGCGGGTGGGGTTGCGACGCAGCATTGGATTGGCCGCCGATTGGGATTGGGGATTGGGATGCTTGGAGATGGGAGTGCAGGGGAAGACGCAAGCCTCGCAGTCGCAGCTACCTCTGCGCCTTGGTCGGACATCCACATCAGCATCCAACGTGCAAAATCGCTCAGGAAAAACCAAGGATTCGATACAACATATATATGTTATAAATGGAGTTACAGCTTACATCTTAGGAAGAATGCAGCAATAATTCAACCATTTGTAAAAAGACTGAACACAAGTTCGTCCAAAGAAACTGCAATCATCATTAACTACAAAAATTGCCAGTGTTCACGCCACAAAGATAGCTAACAACTAGACCGAGAACCAACTGAAGCTCCAGGGGACAGGTAACAAGACGCAAAAATTAACAATGCTCCGCAACCTTCAACTCAGATCATTGTATCAGCTATCATAAAACTACTTATTACAATATCCTACACCAAAAACCAACTGAAGACTCTCAGCTCAATACTACTTTGTTTGGTTTGCGGGCTTAGTAATTACTCTAGGCCTCGTCCAAATCATCCGAAGCTTGGTGCCCACCTACCACGATTTCCTGTTGCACGTACCAATACAATACAAATTAGCAATTGCACTGTTAAAATGCAATACGACATACTTGAAAGGAATACAACACGACATATATGTTATTAATAATGCACAATAGCTGAAAGGAAACTAGTATGTGTTTCTAACCAAACTAAACAGATGCAGTCCCCATATGCCTTCCAAAATGAAAAGATTTATAGTACGATATTTTGCATGTGTTCTGTTCATTGGACTTCTCTCAATCCCCCACCCAAATCAACAAAACTATGATGAAACAGTACCATTTTATTATATATAAAAAATACATAGCGAGGCTAATAATTCATCAAAGATCACAAAGTTTGAATCTTAACGCATGCAGAGCTTAAGAAAAAAGAAATGGCATATAAAATAGTACCTCAAGTTTGCATGGTTTGGCCTTGACAATTTTTGGCTTTGCAATTTTCACCTTCAATTTTGTATCCTCGTGTTTTTGAACTCTTGCCTTTATGACTTAAATTATGTCATCTTTCATCTTCGACCTTTCTCTAGCAAGAGATTCATTCATTTTCGGCATAAACCAACAATAAAAAAGCGTGCCACTGAACACGGCATAGGAAGCAAGATAGCCGGCTTGTTCGGCTGGCTGGTTCAGCCAGCCAGAACAGTGTTTTTCTCTCACGCTAAATCAGCCCAGGCACCAGCCAGCCAGCCATCCAGCAGTATTTTCCTCTCACACCAAATCAGCCCAGCCATCCGCCACCAGCCAGCCGAACGGGCCAGCATGTCGTTCTTATTAATTCCACCGTTGCAGTTTGTTTGAATTCAACCTTGGTGCTGAAAATCACAAATCCAAGTGACAATATCTTTATTAGTCATCATATAAACCTTAAAACTTCCCAAAATTGGAATAATGCAGATATTCCTCAATAGTGGGAAGTGACAGTTTGTGACTTCTAAACAACATGTAGGATGATGGGACACATGTTAGTGAGCGAATGAATAAAAAAAGGAAAGTGCAATAAGAGGTCGAACCGGTCCCCTTCAGCGAGAATTTCCCTTGTTCGCTCCTGAAGAAAGGAAAAGAACATATATCAATCGATATAACAAAAGAAAGTGAATATAAGAATTGCAACTAGAAATACTTGACGTTTTGTACAATGACATGATCTCTAATGCGACTGATTATTATTCTCTATTAGAATTATATTTATTGAATCCAACAAATTATAAAATCATTGCAGAGCAAAGAATTATGGGTAGATCTAGCCGGGATGATGAATATTCTCTTTCATCCATTGCAGAGCACGAGGTAGATTAATACCTCGTGGCTGGATGGCAGCGGCGAGGAACCACTGTTAGGGTTAGGGGCGGAACGGCTAGGCCCTGAGTGGAGTCCACGTGCCATCTTGGTTTTTTTTTCTCGAATACGCGGGCATCGTATCATTGTATTAAGATGAAGAAAAAATTGGTACAGTGTTCGGTTACAACCCAAATGGAACGGACTCCAGATGGACACAAGCCGGCAAGCCAGCTGAACACAACCCAAAAGATAAACTCCAACGTGAACTACTCACATCCCGCACAACCTAAATGACTGGCTCTAAGCGTAGCTCTCAGTCAACGCTCCATCCCATGGAAGGAGAACTTGTGCTCTTGTTCTTCAACATCTGAAATATGTCCCGCAATGCGTCCACGTGGTGCGGCAGAGGTTCGCGAAAAAATTTCTCCACCGCTTGCTCTGCCGAAGCCGCTAAGGGCAGAGGCGCGCCAATCTCACCAAGTCGGCGCATCAGGAGCACAGCCCCTCGCTTTGCCGGCTTGACGGCCGAGAGAGGGTCCAAGGCTTGGCGATGGCTTCGCCTGAGACCAGATGCCTCAGACGAAGACAACTGAGGAGGCGCGTCGACGAGGACAGGGTCAATTCGATGGCGACGAGGCGGCTTGTCGACAAGAGGCGGCGGAATATTCTTTGTAATTTTGCTGATGAAGTCCTCCAAAACCGCGAAATTGCCGTCCTGACCGTTTCGATTGCCTCCTCAGAAGCCGGCACCGCATTCTCGGCCGATGGTGGCACCTCCACAATCGGTACCTCGACCGATGGTGGCACCTACACAGCCGTCACGAATGCTCGCATCGACGACGCGTGCCATCTTGGTCGCGAGAGATCGAAGGAGCGCTGCTGTCCCTGATGCCGCGGCCATGCCCACCGCGAATTGAATCTCCCTTCCCGGCGATTTCCCCTACCTGAAAAGCCAAGAGCGATTGATTGATCTTCCCCTCTGTGGAGGATGTTTATGGCGCCAACACCAAGCAGGGGAGACGGATTCGAGACTCCAGGTCTGCCTCCTAGTCCTACTAGCATTGGATTTGGATGGGCTGGGTAGAGTGGCCTACTGGGCTCCCGTTCGTTCGTTAGTGGGCCGCTGCAAAGTGTTCGTGGAATTTTTTTTCTTTTTAGATTACACAGCTCCTATGAACATTCATACGTACATAAACCCGAGTACCAGATCTCTATGGCAAGTAAAGAAAAAGTTCCCATCACATCACATATCAGTATATCATCAGCGTCACCATGTCTGCTTGGTTGTACAGAACGGGACCTTAATATTTCTATGGAACAAAAGATTTCTTTCTATAAGAAAATTCGCCATGCTGTTCCAATGCCGCTGAATGAACAAAAATGTCCGTGCGACGACGACCCCAACTCCATCCTCAACCAACCAACCCTCCCCGTAGGAGAGAGAGAGAGATCAGCAGCACTCAAGGATGCTACTATGCACAACAACTGAATACTCCGGTGCTAACAAGATGCCGTGGACACCAATCATGCCGGCTTCTGGAACAGGTCCTGGAGGTCCATTATATCAGCAAGAACGCCTGCAGCAGTGGTGTCGTTGCCAGCTCCTGCGCCCTGGATCACCAGAGGTGAGCTCTTGTAGCATCGGCTGTATATCTCCACCTGATTGATCACCACACAGAAATATTCTTGTGAATTATAAGACCAGGGACAGATAAGAGTGAGATTGCCCTCTTGTAGAGACAAAACTTCTTTTATGATGCTAAAATAAAACATATTCCTCTGGAAAAAGTGAAACAAATACAACAGTGCCCCATATAATACCATGGCATAGAATGATTTCTCTCGCTACATGTAGGAATTGACAGACAATGGTGACAGATGCTCTGTATAAAAATAGACAGTAAGAGAAAGAAGGGTAGCATACCACATTGTCACTTCCCCTCAATCTGCCGAGCACGGAATCTTTCGGGAGCTCTTTAAGGCCTACCTGGCACCTGCAAACTGGGGCGTTAGATATACCACAGAAAGGTTCAAAACCAGCTAGCAAGAAACAAGCTTGCTAGGAAGCTCCAAATAAGCAAAGAAGTGATAGGTAACGAGATTGGACCCTGATTTATGATGCCAGTGGACATTGCATGGTACTATAACACTAGGCTTGGCTTGGTGCATACCTTTTGCTTCCAATCTCACAGACATAGCGGAGAACATTTCCTCTAGAAGATGCTGCTTTGACTCTTTCTTCCATGCTCCTGTCAAGTTGTTCTAAACCACTTTCAAGGAAGTCCTCTGTGGATACTGCATCAGGTCCTAATTCGCTAGGATATAAACTCTCAACCTGGGAGTGAAGAAAAACACAAAAATAGCTCAATTAGACATTATAAAAAATACAGTGCCTGATTGATTACATCTCAGTGGTTCAGTTAACTGTAGGGCATTATATTAATGTAGTAGTTTAGTATAAATAAAAGAATCTGTAGTAAGTTAGTAACAACTGTTTTTTTTTGGTGCAAAGACATTCAAGTTAACAGCGATCAACTGCACAAAATCTAGTGAAAAGTTCTCATGCCATATAATTATATAAATGAACAAAAATGCACCACCAGAAACAAATGGCGTAATCAATTAGCTATATAAACAACTTTAGAAATTTGGAGGCTGTTTAGGATACTGTTTCAGACTTAGCATATCTAACTATGTTTGCTGGAACAAATTCAGACAAGTATATATTACGCTACCATAAACCAGTACCAGGCCTAAAAGATGGCTCCATGTAACCATTCAAATGAATTGGAGGCAGACTATCCAGAAGTACAGCATGTGAATAGGAATTAAATTTGCCCAGACCTACTTGATTATTGTCAACGTGAATAGCCAAAGTAACAGTCACACCAATATAAGTTTCAACATAATCAATAACAGTGAGAATACCCCCCCAGAGTCCAAAAGCACAATGTTTGTAAAAACCGATATCAATGTTGAAGATATGAATCTTCAGAAATAGTACAAATAGGCATACATTGATATTGTCCATGCTGATTTGTTGCCCCAGAAGCCTAGCTAGGATCAACGCCTGCATGCAAAACATGAAGTTCTTAGACCTGACTGCCTGTTAGCAAAGATAAATTGAAATATTTGAACCAAACCTCAGCTACCCCTTTCACAAAAGATGCAAGTTTTTATGTTGGAAGTTGAAGCTGTGAAGTGTGAATGTATTAAAGTCGAATATGTGAATACTACTGTTCTTGTGTGTGTTCTCTGTGCGTGAGCTCCTGAGCTATCTGTGAGGCTTACAGAATATGGACATGTGAATAACACAGCCAACTGGAACAGGATGAGCATTGTTTGATAATGGTTATGTTCATAAGATTTTCCACATCAAATTTAGTAGGACACAAATAAACTCAACACAGCAGTAGTTAATGCAATACATAACAGTTCGCTTAGGAAATGAAAAAGGTGACAAAAAGAACACTTATCGAATAGGAAACTGAGAAGTATCTGACCTTTCTAGCCACATCCATTCCACCAAGATCATCTCGTGGATCTGGTAAAATAAAGACATCAGTAAATGCACATGTCAAGCTGGTAAATAATAAATACATAAGTTGTGTTCCTTGTGCTCAGATTATCTATATTAGTTTATCTTAGTTACAAACAAATTACAATAGATATTTTTTGTTTGAGCACCACTTCACAAACAAGAGCTAACTACAAATTGACACATAGGAAAATTGTAATGGAAATGAAAGCAGAGAAAGGCTCGGGAATTTGATGATTGATTAATGAGGGTACGGGGTACAATATATAGGCAATGATCGTCTAGGGTTAGGGTTTATAGAACACACCCAATCAACCATGATCCTTGCCTAATACGAATCAATCTATCACAAAACCCTACGGCAGCCAGGCCAATGGGCCGGCGCCCCACAGCCCAATAGGGCGGCCCAATCTATCACGCTAACAGGAAAAAAATTAATGAGTTATTGTAAGACCTGGTTCTGTAAAGCCAAGAGACTTGGCTGTTTTTACAACTTCACTAAATCTCTTTCCATCCTCTAGCTCACTCATCACATAACCAAGTGTACCTACAAACCCATATGAAGGAAAACGTGTGTTATTTTTTTAGAAACAGTTCGCCCTTTTGCATAATAGACTAATAGCTGCATACCACTTAGACTGCCAACTATACGAGAAATTGGATCTCCTGATGCAACAATACGGGTTACAGAAGCTATCACGGGCAAACCTGCTCCAACCTGAAAGTAACAATTGCAGATATAAATCACCAAGGATCCCTAGTGAATGTGAAAACACAAAAAGGAGAGAGAGATGCTAAATAGAAATAAAATTGTGTTACATGTATGCCCTGACTATTATCATGAATATATCTGCAGTTTTGATTTCAAGCAAACAATACTCAAACAGCGGTCAAATACAAATTAATTCACTGTAAAGATTGAAATAATGAAATTGCAACAATAAAGTTAACTTAGATAATAATACCACAACATTCAATATATTACAGGCAAGATTCTGATATATACCCATTGCAGCAAAACTCAGGTCATATGTAAACAACAGTAGTATGTCAAGGCATAAAAATGGGAAAGAGAAAATAAAATGGAGCCACTGATACAAGCAAGAGCATACAGTAGATTCAAATCTTATCTGACGGAAGTTGGAGACCAACTTTTGAAAATCCTCCTGTGGGTAACAAACACATTTGTTATTCAGATAACTGCTCTTTGTTGAATTACAGGAAATAGTGTGAATTCATTCATCATCAAGAAAGACTATTAGCAGAAAACAATAAGTAGAATAGCATTACATAAGCACCAGTAAGAGGTTTCTTGTTTGCCAATACAATGCAGCATCCATGACCCACGGCATCCTTCATCAGATTAACAGTGTCATAGGTTGCTGAACAATCAACTAATACAAGACCTGCGAACAGGTGTGTGACAATTAAATGTGAAATGTAGGTTCAAAATCAGAAATATGATTCAAATCTATCAGAAACAAACAAAAATCAAAGACGTAAGCTTTTTGGTGCTATATACTCACTGGAAACTAAAAGCAGGAAGAAAAAATATACTAGAGGAGGAGGAAGATGTATGAGCAATAGAGCACGGAATAACGAACCGGTTGTTCTTCCAAGCATGGTAGCAGCGTCAATGACTTTGCTCCTAGCCTCAGGGTTCCTGAACAGCTGGTAGTTCCCTGAAATTGCACATTCAGATCTTGAACTATCTATTGATGTCAGGTTATCAGATGCAAATGTTGATTCATGGCGCAACGACGCGAGGCAGCGACAGAGATGTACCGCAGGCAGTAATTAGATATGATAGCAGCAGAGGAACTGCCGAAGTCCCTAGAACGACTACAGCTGAAATCCCACAACAGGTGGTGGAACGAAACGGAGGGTGCCTACCTTGGCCGAGCAGGGAGGACAGGGGAGAGCCGGCAGACTTGGCGGCGCAGAGGTGGGTGAGGAGCGCGTCATCGAGGCCGCTTGAGTTGACGTCGTCGGCGACGAGCAGGGAAGAGCTATCGGCGACGCCCACCACCCGGATGGCGACGCCCTGCCGGCGGTAGCAGGTAGTTAAACAACAGAAACCGTCAGCCAATCAGTGATCGCCGAAACGATCGGACAAACAAGTGGGCAGGGGGAGAAGAAGAGCGATACTTGGTTGGCGTGGAGGGGACGGCAGGACACGATGTGGCGGAGGAGGTAGCGGCCGACGCCGCCGCAGCCGAGGAGCACCACGGGCAGCACCGACTTCACCGCCGTCGGCATTTCCCCAACTGGGAGGAAAGCAGAGTCTAGCTAGGTCCTGCTGAACCCGCCGGCGGCAAACCTCCAACGGCCGTCGAGTCCACCAAGAGCCGCCGGGAATCCTTCGTCGCCGCCGCCGTCGCCTGTGACGCGACGGAGAGAGGAAGAGGGGGTGTTGTGCTCGCGTGGTGTACTCGCACAGACGGAGCTCGTCTCTCTGGCGTGTGGGCCCAAGGTGTGGGCCCTGCTGATTCATCCACCACTAGAACTGTGGGGCCCTGGTGTCAGTTTCAGAGACCGAGGCCGTGTTTAGTTGCGCTCCGTAAAGTTTTTGAAAAGACATCGTTCTACATTTGAAGTACTAAACATAGACTAATCACAAAAATAATTACAGAACTCGTCTGTAAATCGCGAGACGAATCTAATAAACCTAATTAATCTGTCATTAGAGGTTATTTACTGTAGCATTAATGTAGCAATTTAACGTCTGATTAAAGACTAATCAGGTTCATTAGATTCGTCTCGTGATTTACATGCAGCAGTCACAATGCGTTTTTTATTTTGTCTAGATTTAAGTCTCCATCATGCATGTGTCGGAAATTTTTTTTTGGAATTTTGATTTTTGCATCTAAACACGGGCTGAGAAGTGAGAGGCCCAGGCCCAGCGGGTGTGGATCGCCGTTAGACTGCCCAGCGGCGGCGGCGGCAGCGGCAGCAATGAGCCCTGGACGCCGGCCGGCGGGCTGCCTCGATCGGCAGCCATGGGGTAAATCGAGGAAGAGTAGGCCACACTCGGTCACTGAGTGCACAAGAGCCTGTAGGACAGGATGGGATCGCCCATTCGCCTACAGACTTCAGCTTGGTTCGCCCCCCAACTCCCCTCCTCCCATATGTCCTCTGATCTCGCATTCGATTTTGCTCGCTCAATCTGCCTCGGGTTGAATTGCAGTGTGGTGTAGTTTTGCTGAAAGTCGATTGTATTTTATCAGAAATCAACACTTCGGTGCGCCATTGGCAGATTGCAAACAGAACCCTAGCAAGTATAAACAATTTTGTTTTGCCTGATCTATTTTATTTTACCGAACTCAGTAGTTCAGTCAACAAGATAGATCGACAGGAACCCAATAGGTGCACATCTGGAACTAGTTATATGCGCAAATTTACACACAAAATCAGCACAAATGCCCCAAAGGTCCAAACCACAAGCAGGGCTTTGATGGGATCGACATTAGCATACCCCCAAAAATCCAAAATCGATGCAGAGAAACAGTCTCGCCAAACTCACGGCCAGCCAACACAGGCTCACGTACATATGCCATCCTGTTGGCAATTGGTGCAGTGCGTTTCTACTGGATGTTCGCTACTGCTAACAACGGATTTCATTCTTGGCATGAAGAGTGAACACATTTTCTGGATAGGCTAAGGTTCCTCATTTCGTTCTTGAGATGGTGAGAATTGAGAAGGTATGTTTGTGTGCCATTGGGTCTCGATGCCCTTCAAATATTTTTTTGGAGAACCCACAAAGGTCCACTTCCGGTTCAAGGATTTCCCCTTGAGCCCTGCAGCCTTCTGTTCTCTTCCATGTACCATCTCTTCAATCTCTCTTGAGCATTCGCCACCTGCAAATAGGAATAAAGAACTATTCAATATAATGTGGAACCTTCTAGCAGTCCATGTATTATCAATGAAGATTACAAATAACATAGCTAAGTAGGAGTACAACACTAAGCAAACAGTGAGCCAAGAACCAAGATACCTGTTTTTCCCAGTCGGTCTTTAATGTTATGAACAGAAGCACAATAGTTTGGACCAGTGTTCCGAGCAGCATGCCAATCCAAATGCCCTACACAGCAGATGACCGAGTGGAGTGAGGAACACGACTTACAGCCAAGGTGCACCAGACACGTTCATGCCAAATTTCATAATATTACCTTTACATGAAGTCCCACTACATAGCCTAGGACTCCTCCAAGAGGGATGCCAATCAAGTAGTATGATGTAATGTTAACGTAGGCAACTACACTTTGCCAGCCAGCACCAACAGCAACACCTATAGATGATGAAGTAACATTTTAGTGCCAATTAAATATGAGGTACATTGCACTAATCTCTGCCATTAAGTAGAACCGAAAGCATACCTGATAGCACTGGTTGAACACTGTTTAACAATATGGAGAAGGCTAGCAGAGGCGAGAGGTCAGCAACAGCATCGGCCACTGCTCGACTCTCAGTAAAAATGTAGGCAAGGCTTCCACGGAAGAAAAGGAAGAGCACAAATAACACAAATCCGATAAAGAAAGACGTGATGACGACATTGTATATCGCAAACTTGGCCCTTCTTGCACTTCCAGCTCCAAGCTCATTTGCCACTCGCACTCTGAAGGTACGTTGCATTAGCATTGAATGGTGGAAAGTAGACAGTGGATAAAAAAAGGCTAAAGATAAAGCAAGTACCCTGTTGCAGCCAAAAAGCCGACAGAAATCATCATCTCCCAACCATTGATATTAAGGCTGCACATGTCACAAATAGATACCACACACTGCTTAGTACTGCTAGCTGTTTGTGACCACAGAAGGGACATCATACCAATACAATGACAGGTAGCTACTCTTCTGGTAGTTGACACTAATTCTGGTGTCTATGGAAGAAATGTGAATAACAACTACTGCTTAATGTAGTGTATATTACCATATTGAAAGGGCGTCAAGTGCAACCTCTGCATTCTTCATATACCCTGTGAGGAGCACCAATATGGTGTTGTACCACAATTCCAAACTGAAAAGGCCAAGCAGATCGATGAGTATGTATGTATTACCGTCGTATCAAAATCTTGATAAATAAATTAACTAAAAGAGGCATGTACATTGTTACTACTCTTATGTATATTTATATCTGTCGGTACCCTACAACTGGGGTACCCACTCCTACTGTGCCAAGACTCGCGTAGTTATCCGTAACTACGCCCTAAGGAGCTGAGCAGCCGGACTCCTGGGTTCCGACTCCATCTCACCGGACCAACGGTCCCGGACCCGCTTCCCGTTTGGGGACGGGTCCGGTGTCACCACGTGTCCCAGAGGTGGAAATGCTCAGCACCTGTGGCCGCGGACCCGGACCCCCGCAGGCGGGTCCGGGACCTCCACGTGCCATCCGGACTCCCGCAGGCAGGTCCGGGACCTCCACGTGCCATCCCGGACCCCCGTGAGCTCTCGGCTCAGCAAGCTGCTCGGGTGGGGTCCGGAGCCGCCACGTCACGCAGACGCGGGCGCGGGCGCCAGCCTTCCGCTGGAAGCTCCATCACCCACCCGCATTAAGTGCGAGTGGTTGAGGCGGGATCTGCTGCCTCTGGGCACGGGGCAGCTTTTGTCAGTTACCGTCGGTACCCCAGGACTGGGGTACCCCCTCTTGCTGTGACTAGGCAAGAGCCTTTGTAGTCATCCTTGACTACAACCAAACAGCCGGACCCCTGCAGTCCGAAGTCCTGTCCTCCCGACAAAGGTCCGGACCTGTTCCACGGCCGGGGAAGGTCTGGGAACGCCACGTGTCCCAGGAAAAACAGGCGCTCAAGCGCAAGCAACCAGGGCTCCGGACCTCCCAAGGAATCCGGGCCCCCGCGGGGTCCCGGACCCCTCATAGGGTCCTGGATAGCAACCGGACCCCTCTCCAAGGGAAAGTTTGGACGCCCCGCCTCAGGGTGGTCCGGGGCCGACACGTGTATGAGGCCCTTGGTCTCCATATTGAGGCCCTTGGTCTCCATATTGAGGTCCACCTACCTTCGCATTTATTGCGGTAGGTGGACGTCCACTTTGATATAGTGGAAGCCGAGGCGTTTGACTGACCAGGGGGCACTATTGATCGCGTATTACCAAGGCAGTGGAGCCGATGGCGCCGCCCATGCCGCGTCTGCCAGTCTGCCGTAACAGTCGGATACGACGGCTCGGCTTCACCCATTATGACGCTACATAATAGCCTCAGCAGGCCACGCCGCAAGCTACGCTACTCCAACGGGCGCCTCGCTGACGGGACAAGAGAAGACCCCCTGTGTCAGAAGAGCAGCAGTACGCATATCGAAGGAAAGATTCGCTACCACTGTAGCCACATTCACGTTGGGCCCACCTGTCGGGGCATCGACGTCCTATGTATCCGCTCCCCCTTGATCTATAAAAGGAGGGAGCGCCGCTAGAAAACCTCAGGCTGGGCAAGAGCCAAGGCCAGCAGAGGATAGGTTCATTCACACAACCAAGACAATACATCTCCCAGTGGACGTAGGGTATTACGCTCCGGCGGCCCGAACCACTCTAAATCCTGCTGTGTTCATCGTGTTCTTGAGGAAGATTGATCTAAGACTAGCTAACCCCCGAGTACACACCCTCTGGGCTAGGGCGGGTGCCTTCCGCCACCCGGCCGTGGTTTGCAGCACCACGACAATATCAGTGCTGTTTTTTTCTTCTGAGACTGTATTATGCATACTGAAGCATAAATATGGTGCTTACCAGAGCATGACACCAGAAGATAGCGAGAGCTTGATGATGGCACCGAGGTCAGTGAACGCAGCAGACGAGAACCCGGTCCATGTGAGAGGGCAACCCCCGAAGAAGACAAAGGCAAGCTGGCCAAACACGGGGATCCACATGGCGATGATCATGGAGCCCATGACCCCTGCCAGGCCGAGCTGGAACTTGACGGTCATGAGCCAGGAGAGGGTGAGGTGGAGGGCGAGGTTGAGCATGGCGAGGTAGGTGATGATCATGTTCTTGCTCTGCGCCTGGAGGTACATCTGGAGCGTGAAGGACCAGACGTAGGAGAACATGACGGGGATGTACCAGAGGGAGATGGTGCCGGCGACGGCGGAGATCTTGGGGTCCTGGCCCAGGGCGACGAGCATGGGCTCGGTGAAGAGGTAGACGGGGAGCAGGACGACGGAGCAGGCGAAGAGGATGATCCAGGAGCGCTGCAGGTAGATGCCGAGCATGTGGTACTGCTTGGCGCCGTAGGACTGGCCGCACAGCGTCTCCAGCGCACTCGCCATGCCCAGCTGCATTTCACGGTAACTAATTTCCATCAAATGCATAGTTAATTTGAGCTTGGTTCTAGAGTGTTACTACTACATTGTCTGGCATATACAGATATCATGCAGGCCATTGCCATGCCTAGGTAAATTTTGCTGTTTTCAGCTGTTAATGGTTTTTGCAGGTTGTTTTCTTCTTGTTTGTGGTGACACTGACACTAGGGTGATGTGCGCGGCAGCAGCATATGGGTATTGACAGCGAAGAATGGACGGCTATCAATCAACCAATGGAGTCGTCCATGAATTTTCTACCATGACTTTGGAGCGCGATATGTGGACAACACAATCGATGATGCGTACTGGTTGGCGTCTACGCTGGCGCATTTTCTTGGCTGAGAAAAGAACAGAGCAACTTGAGGACGAACCCATTCAATGTCTCTCTTTTGCACGGCACGTGCAAGTGCAAGACAATTTAAGAGAGGCTCCACCCCACCGAATGAATGAATATAAGGTGAAGTTGGCGCGGAACTTTATTGGAATTATGCATACTGTGGGCCCATAATAATACAGATGAAGGTATTAATACTATGGTTGATGAAGGACCACAGTACTGTTAGATTATTCAACCTCGACCGATACAACTACGGTTGATGATGCATGTGACAAAATAAAAATACTACTCTCTTGTGTGTTCGTCACACGTCAGTCAGTCTCATTGTGGCCAGGCCATCAGTTTTGTAAAGCAAAGTTCCTACTAGCAGAAAGTTTGGCTTGGTATTCTTTCCGGTCCTTGTCCATGCACTGTTATATATGAATGAATGGAAGACAAGTGACAACGCAGGCAAAAAGGCTGAAACAGACGACTGCTGCCTTGGTTTAGACTTTATTAGGCGGCTACGCATCTTTTTTTATTTATTTAGATTCTGTTTACAGGACACTCGATACGCACCGGTTTTGTCCTTCCTATAGTACCTATCCTTTATTGTCGATGGAGGAACTGATTAAGATGAAATCACTCATTGAAAGGAACACATACTGGCATACACACATGGATGCAAGATTAGTAGTTATATATAAATTGTGCTACCATATAACTAGAAGCAAGAAGATTAGTACTAGATTAAATACCAGGATGCCGTTGCTGAATCGCATGAGGACGGTTGAGACGAGGGCGTATGCAGCGAGCTCGGTGGAGCCGATGTGGCCGACGAAGGCCTGGCTGATGACGGTGAGGCCGAAGGAGGAGAAGCGGGTGAAGATTGAGGGCCCCGCCACCACCCACAGCTTCTTGTTCTCCTCCCACGCGCGCCGCCCCAGCGACGACGACTCTTCTTCCACCTGCTGTTCATCATCATCCTTGCTGATGAAGCTTCTGCTGCCTCCATGGTGGTCGTCTGCCGCTCTCGGCTGGAGCAGGGGCACCTTGTTGGACTCCTCCTCTCCTCCCCTGCTGCTGCTGCTACTACTAGTGCTCTTGCTGTTCTCCATGTTGGCTAGAGCTAGCTTTGGTGGTGGTGCGTGTCTGCAACAAGCTACGCCAGCTAAAGGAATCCAAGCAGATCGAAGACTACTATTATTAGGAGGCGAGGGGATCTGAGGATGGATGCAGAGCAGGCATCTATCTATATGGCAAGGAATGAAAGGGATGCTCCTGTTAGTTTGTGGAAGCAGCAGGGAGGGGGTGGTAGCTGAGGTGGGGGGCGCATGCCAATGCCGATGCCATGCCCATGCGGGAGGTAGAGGTAGCTGACTGGCGGAGGTGGGAGGGCGGACGAGATTGCCCCTCCCTTGTAGCCCGGCTGCATGCATTTGTGTTGGTAAGGAGGGTATGATGGGCATGTTTAATAAATATTGACCAACTGATGGATGAGTGGGTGGATGCTGTGGCCAGCAGCAGGCCAGGCCAAGCGCGCATGCTCCAAACACAATCTCATGGTAAAAGCGCATCCATGCAGGCGTGGCTAGTGTTGCAAGACACAGAATAATACCGGTGGTCTGTGGTAGCTCTACGTGTTTCCATTGTGTGCTTACTTTATTTGGGCTGACATTTTAGTTTGAAATCTATATCTATTTGTAAAGCACATACTGTTTCCATCTAAATTTTTAATTTACTGTATCTTGTATTATTGGCAAATGAGTCTTAGTCCATCTCGTATGTTAGTCGGATCAGTCCTCCGTCTATGACTCAATCACATAGATTACTATAAATTAACATACAGATAACTATATGTATACAATACTCGTACTAGTTTTGTTTCTATCAATATATGATTATATTTTATCTAGTTGTAATAATAATAGATCGATCAGTCTACTGTATGTGGCGGACGCCGGAGGGAACAATGCAAATAAAGCCACGGTGGTGGTCGTGGCCATGTGCGGATGTGCGTGGGAGGTGTCCTGCGGCCCAGGCTGTAGCACGAAGCTAGTACTACTACTAGAGGAGCTAAGAGTGTGTTTAGTTTATGAAAATTTTTGGTTTTAGATACTGTAGTATTTTTGTTGTTATTTGGTAATAAATATCTAATTATAGATTAATTAGATTTAGTAGATTCATCTCGTCATTTCCAGTTGAATTGTATAGTTGGTTATTTTTTCGACTGCATTTAATACTCCATGCATGTGTCTAAAAATTCGATTTGACGGAAAAATTTGAATTTTTTTGGAAACTAAACATAGGCTGTGTTTAGATAGAGGGAAAAGGGATGCGAAAAGCCACATCGGACACTGTAGTACACTGTAGCACTTTTCGTTTGTTTGTGGTAAATATTGTCCTACCATAACCTAACTAGGCTCAAAAGATTCGTCTCGCAACGTACATCAAAACTATGCAATTAGTTTTTTTATTTACCTACATTTAGTACTCCATGCATATACATGGGTCATTTGCTATATTTAATATTTCAATGTGATGGAGATGTGATGGAAAGTTTTTTTTGGGTTGGGGATCTAAACACACCCATAGCCTAAAGTCCATCCGGTCCCCCATCGGCGTCCACGCCATACTGCCAGGTCGTACTTTGCGAATTAAGGCCCTGTTTAGTTTTCTTCAAAATTCCAAAACTTTACAAGATTCCCCATCACATCGAATGTTTCAACGCATGCATGAAGTATTAAATGTAGCTAAATAAAATAACTAATTACACAGTTAGATTGTAATTTGCGAGGAGAATCTTTTGAGCCTAGTTAACCCATGACGGGACAATAATTATCAAATACAAACGAAAGTGCTACAGTGTTTTACACCCAAATCTTTACGCAACTAAACAAGGCCTAATACTACGTACAGCGACGGGTGTGAGCCGCAGCGGCGGTCTCTCCATCGTCGCCCGGCTGTCTCTGTTTGGGAGGCTCGTTGTCGTTGCTCGCCTCCGCCAGCGGCTTTACGCGAGGAATGCCAAGGCCCTGTTTATATCTTTATTCCTAAACCCTGTAAAAAAAATCACATCAAATATTTTGACACATACATGGAGTACTAAATAAAATCTATTTATAATTTTTTTTGTATGGATAGGCTGTAAATAATTTGCAACAGTGATGCTACAATAACCATCCGATAATTATGGATTAATCATGAATTAATTAGCATCATTATATTATATTTGTTTCGCGATTTACAACTCATCTGTACAAAAAGTTTTGTAAATAGACTTCATTTAGTACTTCAAATTAACAATATTTCTTTGTAAAAATTTTCATGTAAACAACTAAACAAGCCCCAAGTAGCTGGATGGATGGAGGCGTTGGCGCCATGCGAGGAGCAAAAGAAATGCTAGCAAACTAGTGAGGTGACACGCGTATTCGCGCGGCTAGTATTGATATTCTAAATATATTTTATATTTCTTATCTAATTATTATTTATAAACTTAAATTTTTCTCATCACATGTTACTTACTTCAGTAATCAAGAGTGCTTCTCTGCTGCTAGCTAGTGCAGCGGTACCTCCTTTTGTCTACATCTTTCTTTGTTAGTGATGTGGCCGCATGGCAAGCGCACAACCCTAATTCTGTCATGGCTAACTATCTCCTCGATCTTAGCTAGTACCATTCGCTAATAGTAGTAACATGTTTCTTATCTATCAGCTCTTGCAGCAATGTTGCCCACTGTTCAGTTCAATTGATTCAATTGTTCTTTTGCTAGCTTCCCTACTATATGATCCTCTTAGTCGTCTGCTGATACTATGTTTAATTCTGTCGTCTGTTGCATGGTGCCATGCCTCCATGGCCTAGTTTCTGTTGGGGAACAATTGACACAAGTTTCTTGCTTTCTAGAAGCCAACAAATCTCCATAGTGCAGAACACAAGATTCTGTTCAGAATTTCAGAAACCTATGTTCATGCTCAAGTCTGATAAGATTACTATACCAATCATGGCCTGATCGATATTGTCCTGATTTCTGATCTGCTTGTGGTGTTAATTTTTTTGAGCTTGTGGTGTTAATTGTGAGGTGCGGTAGTGTCTTGTAGCAATGTCAGCAACAAACCTTTCGAGTAGTGTCATGGACCCTCCCTCGACAAGAATAGGGATGCAGGAGGATTGCGAGAAAAAGGTCAGGTTGGACGTGTAATGGCTTTGTGCTTGCATTGGGCTTGCGGACATGCATGTTCAGACTTCACCAGTGATGGACAGTCTCCAGACTTCATGGAGGCTGAAGAAGCTTGCAGCGCGGCGCTCGTGTCTAGATTCCAAAACTTTACATCCAAAAACATCATATCAAATATTTGGACGCATGCGTATTTACATCCAAAAACATCATATCAAATGTTTGGACGCATGTATGGAGTATTAAATAAAATTTATTTATAAATTTTTTACACAAATGAGTTGTAAATCGCGAGATGAATCTAATGAGCCTACTTAATCCCTGATTTGGCACCAATGGTGCTACAATGAACATCTACTAATTATGGATTAATCATGAATTAATTAGACTCATTAGATTCGTCTCACGATTTACATCCCATTCGTGCAAAAAAAAATTGTAAATAGATTTTATTTAATACTCCTAGATAGCAAGATTCCCTTTTTAAAAATTTTACACCTAAACATGGCCTTGCTCTTGGCCTCCAACTCTTTGATCATCATCGCTGGCCCAACTTTGACCACCCTCTTATCATGATCACTGCAGGCCAGGTGATAGTCTAATATAGTGCAAAGTCTAAAATTATTTTATTTATTTTAACTAATAATAATATAATTGTGAAGGTGCATTTGGAATTTTGGTAATATAATAAGATATACGTGTGGTGAAACATGTTAATTGTTTGTGTAATTAGTATTCTATAAGTATGTACGATATGTAGCTTGATATGCAAAACGATGGATAGATTTATATTTATAAATAGAAATATTTTAATGGTACTGGTGGATAATTTATAAATATGTATATGAGTATTTTAGTCTAATTTTTTCGTAATGATAGTGGTGGGTAATTTTAATTTTTCTTATTTTTTTGATTAATGTGGAAATTTTTAGACTTTAAGAGCGAACGTGAAGACTTCGTTTGTTTGTTGATCAAATAATAAAATAATAGAAAGCTGAATGCGTTCTAATTTTTGTTAGTGCTTTGCCATGCATGCGCTTCTAGTGCCACCCAGCAGATGCATGCGCTTCTAGGGCCACCCAGCAGATGCATGCCATGCCCATGCTTGCAATTACTCCACACCGTACCATGCAGCAGCAAGAAACGAGTGGAGCAGAGCAAGACGCGCGGGCACGCTGTCGGCCCATGCCTTTCACACCTATCCCTCCCGTCCGTTGCCCAATCAGCAAGCCATCAGCTACGTACACTAGGAGTATTGTTTATATCTCTCCATATTCCATTATCTTTAAAAGTAAAAGAATGCCATTCATCAAGAAAACATTTATGTCATTATGAAACAACTTGGTGGCAGCCATCCACCACGGCCACGGCCACGATAGAGCACGCGAAACACGAGACGATACTGATTCGGAATTTCGGATCGAAGTTGCTTCTCCTTAATATAACTTGTTCAGTCTCGATCTCTCTCGGCCGATACATAATAATGATACCGACAGGGTCGTACGAAACTATGAATTGGGGCTATAGTGATAGACACTGCCACCGCACCAGTCAGGTCGCCAGATCACATGAGCGGAACGTTTGGATGTTGGGTCGCTCAATCGCCGCTAGGTCGTTATGACCTGCGACTGCCCAACCAAGTCTGGAAGATAAAAGTGCAGACATCGCGACTCTCATCGTGCCTGGTAAGCGGTGACGCGGCGGAAGCAGAAACGATCGCACTGCGGATTGGATCGAAAGACAACAATTGAGTGGCATGTTTCCTCTTCTATGATATATTTGTGCACAATTTCCTTCGTATTGAGTCAAAACACAACTAAAACAAAGCCTACTATATATGACTATAACTAGTGTACTTATCATATTTTGGAAGCACCTAAAATTTTTTTTGGGGGGGGGGGGGCTTGTGTGGTCGCACGGGCTTGAAAATGGGCCTGGATACTGACACGGACGATGGCACAACCTGCTTAGGCCGACGCGTCCGTGACACATGATAGATGCTTGTTCCGTGTGCCTTCTCCTCCTCCTAAGCCTGGTTTAGATGCAAAATCACATCGAATATGTACGGCACGTGCATATAGAGTATTAAATTTAGATGGAATAAAAAACTAATTACATAGTTTGCTTATAAATTACGAGATGAATCTAATAAGCCTAATTAGGCTGGCTATGATCAGACTCTAAATTGCTACAATAATCATGTGCTAGTGACGGATTAATTAGTTCTTAATAGATTCATCTCGTAGACCTGTTTTGTAATTAATTTTGTGATTAGCCTATATTAATACCTCAAATATAAAAAAAATTAACTTTCAAAAACTTTACGTGGTGCATCTAACAAGGGCCTAGTAGATTTTTTGTGCCTGTCGTCGATTCTCATCATCATCATTGATTCTCGCTCATTATTTCTGGATATGTTAATTGGTGATCCTTAGGTGCTCCACCTATCCGACGCAGCTCCCCTCCTCCCGGCGGTGCTCCCCTCCTGCGACGCCGCTGCCTCATCCCTGCGCCGCTCCCTCTTATCGACGGCCCTCCATCCTCCCGACACCGCTCCCCTCCTGCGACGCCCCCCCTCCCTGCGCCGCCGTTCCTCTCGTCGCCGATCCAGGCACTGGTGCCGCCCGCTGCAAGCTGCTGGTTAGCCCTCCGTCGATCCCACGATGCGAGATCTTGGCCTCCTAGGTCATTAACCTCCGTCCTGATCTGCTTCGCCCGTTCCTAGCTCCCTCCGCCTGATACTGGACTTGTATATTTTTTTAGTATTACTGATTTGTTGTTACATGTATTTTCTCGAAGGATTTGCACATTAATTGCATCTTTATGTTCAGATCGCAGTAGAATTTGATCGCAAATGTGTATGTGTTTTGCTGTGAAGTTTGTGTGAGCTCTGCAATCAGCCTGTTGTTGGTGATCAACCTTAGTTCGCTGCCTATCGTCTCTTTTAACAACATGCTATAGTGGTTCATTAGACATTCATCTGCTTCTGTTTCAGGCCTTGGTCATATCAAGATGGAAACACCTCCCCATTCACTGAGGCCAATCAATAGGTTGAGTGATAAAGCTTGTACTGTTAATTTAATATATGTCCCATATTAATATTTGAGCTATATAGTGTGTGATGAAGTTTAGATAATGACATTTTTTAATTTTACAGAAATGGTAGTATAAACACTTATTTCTGTTGATGGGTATTTCTCAATGGTTGCCTGGTTGGTTGAGACTGCTACAAAACAAAGTAACCATAGGTGCAAAGAGTGCCATAATCATGGAAAGAGTCCTATTTTACAAAGTAAAGGCTAGACCAGACATCAGAGCATTGATTCCATGATTTCTTACTGAACTACCTTTGATTAGTTTTTCGAAATCCTTTCAGTATGTCTTATTAGATTGCACCTATTAGACTTTAGGCATAATATAGTAGTAATATATCTATCGAACTACCTGTGGTTAGTTTTATGAAATCCTGCCAGAATCTCTTCTTAGATTGCACCTATTAGACTTTAGGCATATTGTGGTACACTGGTACCACTTCATCTTTATGTGTAGACGTTGATGTTTGAGACTGAGGTGTCCATATGCATGCTTATGTATTCTGAAATTTCAGTATCTGATTATGCATATCACTTTGCTCCCCCACCCTGTCATGAGCATAATATGGACCAGTTCAGTCTTTCTCTTGAGTATATAAAACGACATGGTGCTACATACAGTGTGCATTTTTCAGTTCAGACAATAAGAGAACAAGCATGCTATCCTGGTTCAGTTCAGACTTTCCTAGTAAAAATAAAAATAGTTAGTGTAACTTTTTTTACTCCTTGCCCATTTCACCTTGTGAACCATATTATTTTGAAGCTTTAGTCTTGTGGCACTAGACTTCCTAGTAAGGAATAAATTAGTCTGCACCCTCTGTTTTGCAGGTGTCACCCAGCTTGGGATTATGTCGCTTCCGCTCCTCCCGTCACCGGTGCTCCTCCGGCGCTCCGTGATGTCGCTCTGTCCTCCCGTCGCCCCTAGGAGAGTACTGCCGACGGCGCCGGATCCTGCGACCAACCTCCTTCGGCGTGCCATCTGCTCAGGAGCTTCCTCAACACGCCCTCCATCTCTGTTTGCTCCCGTGCGCCCCTAGTTTTGCTCTTATGCAATGTGTATAGGCTGTCTTTAACCTGCATATACCAATAATTCTTAGCTCTTATGCAGATTGCAATATGCATGCTGGATACCTGCACATGAGATGGTTGATTGGCTAGATAGTTTCTGATTTCCTTTTTGTTTATTGTTCTACCATATTGTAAAAATAGGGTCAATAAAATAGTAGAATGCATTGAGTTTTTATGAGCTCTTATCGTGTGCTCGGTTTGAATATGGTGAATGTAAATGCAAAGTGTTCTCAGTTTTGTGATAAGAGAACTTACTGCTACTTTGCATAGAATTGAAGTTTTTATGATTGCATATGCTTCACCGACAAGTCTTATAGTATGATAGAAAATGGTTACGTCTTACTCAATGACGTGAACGATCATCCCAGCTGGAATTAATGTTTTCTTTCTCTAGAATGAGAATATTTTATGTTCTGACCAAAAAATGGCGTGTCGTCACACTCGCATGTCCTGGGAAAAAAAATGCAATTGCATGCCTACCCGGCTGCCCCTGCACCACCGATAAAAAAACCATTAACCACCGATCAAAAATACATAAACCGAACACGTGGAGTCAATGAGGAAAAAAATCGAAGGGAGAAGGGAACGTGGTCGCAGGCAACGGCACGGGAGGGCGTAAGAGGGGCCAGGCGGGATCGCGATGGTGGGCTGCCTGCCTGCCTCATATAATATATATATAACATATTTATTGAATATTTTTAACACATACTATAAAATATATATTTATGATATTATAGTTGCGATAGATTTTATTTTACACCACAACTCCATGTGTGTTTGATATTTATATTTGATTAAACTAATTATTTATGAATTAGTGTTCTTATCTCTTTTATCGTACATGAATACACAGTGATACTTATCGTGGGTAGTATTTTTATGTACATAATAATATATTAATGATAGAAATAGTAATTTAAAATTTTATATTGATATACTTTAATATTTGTTGTAATTATATAATTTAGATTCAGATTTAGGGGTTATTTTAACTTTTAATAATGACATAATTGAATAATTTATATACAAATTAAGGGGTCATTTTGCATTATTGTTTAATGACATAGATGGGTAATTTACACGAAAACTAGGGGGTTACTTTAGATTTTTTATGATGGCAAAGGTGGGTAATTTAGATGCATATTTAGGGGTTACTTTAGTCTATTTTTACAATGACAGAGGTGGATAATTTATTAGAAAATATAACAGATCCAATGACTATTATGATTATAGTAGGTAGATGGAACTTCTCTATTTTCTTAGAGTGTCCATCTAGAATTCTAGGTGGCTTCACATGGAGGTTTCAAAGGAGCCTGCAATCAGTGATAGTAAGATTGTTAGTGATGCTCTTAACTACGTGTTGATATATCCGTACTACTGGAGTCCGCCGGCGGCGCCTCAGCAGCTGCCAGCTGCTGCAAAGAGATGGGGCTGCAGATGCTGCTCATCGTCGCACCGGAGCCGGAGGCCGAATCCGCCGGCGACCGCCCCCACGACCAGTTGGCGACGAGAGCGTCTACGGCCTCGGTGGGGCTGTAGAGATCCCACCACACGTGCCGCGCCGCCGCCGCCGCGCCGCACGCCATCTCCTTGCTCAGGCACCCCACCGTCGCCTTGAACGGGCCCAGTCCGCAGCACGCCTCCCTCGTCTCCTCCAACCCTGACAATGGTGCCACGCATGATTATATAAAGCTAGCTAGCAATTCCATGCATGCATTTTCTTCAGCACTCAGTAATCACACATCAGCAAAACACAAGAAAAAGCGGCCACCATGATTATTATATATGATCATGTCCTTTTCAATGATAACTTTCGAGTTTGGACAATGTGAATCAGTCAGAGATTCCCTTTGCTTTCACCAGAAAATGATTTAACGAAATGGACTGCCACCATCATGTGTCGAAGCACAATACTTGGACAAAGGTCAAAGGGGGGTCAGTAGAGATACCTCTCACTTTCACCAGAAAACCATCATTTTGGAATGTTACTTCTACAGGGTGAAACTATTTTCACCAGCTATTAGGAGTTCAGTTGAGAATGGTCTGAAGACTCACGTATTCCAAATTCCAAAAGTTAGTGGCTGACGGAGTTAAAGCACATGCTTATCGCAGTATGCTTAAGTGTGTTGTAAATGTTATGATCAGACACCTTGCTTGGCAGCTCACTATTGTTCTACATAGCAGGCTACATGTGTAGAACAAGAACTCTAAAAAAGATGTGTAGAACACAGCATAAGCGAGAATTGTGCATGGTCATCATGATGCAGAGTATGCAATGCAGTGACCCAGAAGAACTCAGTATCAATTCGACCATTGTGCAGGGTGCATGGTTATATTGACAGACCATGATAATTTCAGTGCCAATTCAAGTAAGTTGGTGTTCTGAAGTATCCTCATCAAAATACGCCTTGTGGTTTTGTCGGAACATCTCAAGTCTGAACTAATAGTTCCATATGCTATTAGTAGTTCAGTTGGGAATGGTCTGAAGATTAAGGTATTCCAAAACTTAGTGGCATACGGAGTTACAGCACATGCTTATTGATGGACTAGCTGGGTACCTTATCGCAGTATATGCTTTGATGAGTCTGTTATAAATAAATGTTATGATCAGCCACCTTGGCAGCTGACAATTGTTGATTGTACGTTCTGCAAAGCAGGCTAGTTGAACACGGTATAAGCGAGAATTGTGCATGATGATGATGATGCAGAGTATGCAATTCAGAGATCATGAACAATTCAGTGTCAATTCAACCATACTTCAATGAAATAAAGTGCTAATTAAAAAGAATAGCCGAAAGTTGAATCATCTTATCCTTACCGTATCTGCCGGGATTGGAGAGGATCTCCATCATCCCCCTGTACACGTCGCAGAACACGACGGCGGCGCCAGGCAGCTCCGGCCGCAGGTCGTCCAGCCTCTCCGCGAGCCTGGCGTTGTACCCCTGGATCAGCTCGTTCGCCTCCTCCACGCAGCCGCCGCGGCCGCCGTCCAGAGCGCGCGTCCCCTCCCACATGACGCGCGGCGCGCACCCCAGCGGCGCCACCCCCATCACCGCCACCCTCCTCACGTCCGCCTCGTACAGCTCCTGCACACCCCGCACGCGCACCGTCAAAATGCTCGCACGTCTTCCACGATTGCAGCGGCAAAGATTTTGATTTGGGGGAGGAATCCATCACGGTACTGAGACGGCGCGGGCGATGCGGTCGGCGAGGAGGCGCCCGAGCCCGCGGCGGCCGTGCTTGGGCGCGGCGGCGTCGGCCTCGGCGGACCCGCGCGCGAGCAGCCGCGCGTAGGCGTCGGTGCCGAAGGACAGGACGAACACCGCGCCCGCCGCGGCGGCGGAGGCGTCCTGCGGAGTGCCCGCCTCGAGCTGCAGCAGCTGCAGCGTCTCGGCGGCCAGGCGGAGCTGCTGCCCGACGGCGCCCATGCGGAACATCCCGCGGTCGCCGTACTGGCCGCCGAAGTTGACGCCCCTCGCCGCGGCGGCCGCGGTGCCGTTGAGGGTGGAGATGTGGGGCGGCGCTGGGAGCCCCATCTTGGCGGCGAGGTGGTCGGGGAGGAGGCGGCGCGCGGAGGGGAAGAGGCACGGGCCGGCGGGGAGGGAGGGTGCGGTGAGGTTGAGGGGGAGAATGCTGGCTGCGCAGCTGACGGTGGAGTCGCCGAGGACGAAGAGCTCGGTGGCCGGAGAACGAGATGACCCAGCCACGGCGGCGTCGAAGCAGAGTAGGACGGAGAGGAAGAGGAGGAGGAGCGCCATGCCGGGGGCGTTGTGGCGCGAACCGGTAGCTGGCGTTCGCGGCGAGGTTGAAGACGCGCCGTCCGACGGGGCTGTTCAGCTAACAACTTGGCCCAGATGTCTTTACCCCGCCAAAGCCCAAATGTAAAGGCCCGGCAATAAAAGATACCGGCCCGACCGAGCTGGCCTTTTTTTTTCTCCCTCTCGGCCTCTCTTCTTTCTCTCGGTCTCTGGCTCTCTTTCTCAAGTCCCGTCTCTCCCGCCAATCCGCCTCTCGCCCTCCCCATTTAATGGGTGAATGGCAGATGATCTTTGGCTTGTCTGATCTTTGACTTTCGTTGGGTACGTATGCAAGCACTGATTTAAATTGAATAATTTGCCTAGTTCAGTGATGTATAACTTCAATGTCGATTTTATAATTGGTCTTATATGAGATACCATGAACATGAACTTGGACTTGCTCTTATACTTCAGCCTCCCTATGTATGTTTTCTGGATCCGCCACTGCCTGGGTGGGGTAGGGACTCGTCGATAACTTCCTATTATCTTTTTAAGCATCTCTGGGTAAAATATCTGCTTTTGAAAAAAAAAATCGCATGTATGGAATAAACATTATACAAGGTCTTCTGTCAAGATTAATTCATTCTAAAAAAAAGAAGCTATGTTCCTTAAGCTGGAGCTATTAGGGTTACGGCCTTGTAAACTGTTGAAACGCACGAATATATGCTGCATTGGCAGCACTGCCATACAAAACTGTGATGCTACACAACCACTTAAATTACATTTCAGATTCATCAGGATGTGATTAGTTGAATCTAGGCTAGGTGAGACGATCTCTCAAGGTTAGTCAAGCAGCCTGGAGCAAATTCAAAGAATCAAAGAACATTAACACATTTGTCTAATGCCAAGCTAAATATGCCATGGGGCTTTCTAGAAGAAGTTCAGCTTCTCTGCAGTAGTGGCATTATGGCATTGGACAAATCAAGTATACCCAAGAAAAGACACCTGAAAAGTGAAAACCTCCTTGGATATCTCGGATCCCACAGACAGCATGCATATGTCAGTTTCAGGATCAATTGCACACACTGATAATTGTTGAAGGATGTATTCCCTCTTCCATATCTGAAATAACATCCTTTTGCTTACCATCACCTTCGTCAAACAAGCTGAAATCTGCCAGACCTACATCATCCTTGCTGCCTTCATCAACTGCAGAACACCCATCGAACAGGCACCCAATGTCGCTGCCAAAGTCTGCATCAGCGAACCACTCGCTCAGGTTGATTGAGCTGCCAAAGTTAGAACTTGACATGATATCCAGCTCGTAATCCATACAAGGGCTCCATAAGCTCTCATAGATGCTGTCATTTACTGTGAGGGGCTCTGCACTGTCATCGACTGTGAGGGGCTCTGCACTGTCATCAGGCTGTGCATTAGCATCAGGCTCTGCAATGTCATCAGGTGTCTTCACTTCGCTCGAGTCAGACTCTTGGACTGTAGTTTCGCTCTGATCAGGTTGAGGTTCTTGGTTGAGTGCTGGCACCACCTGTGGCTCCTGTTGGAGCTGCGCCAGTAACTGCGGGTGGTCCAGGTAGCAGCTAATGTCGAAGTTGGTTACAGCATTGGCACCTCGGTATTCAATGGCTGCAAGATCGTAGGCCTTGGCTGCCTCCTCTTGAGTGTCTGCAGGAAGAGAATGATGTAAGTTTATCTGAATGAGTGCATGTTTGCTAGTTTAGACATGATGCATTGACTAATATTTTGAGAAATTCAACAATGTGAATTTGTTCAAGTGTCATTGTTCTTAGAGTACAGTGCATTTGGAAAGCAAGACAAATATTTGGTGACAGATTCTGGTGAATGTATATTTTTGTTAGTTTGAGAATACATCATGCAGGAGATGATCTTATATTCAGGCACTGTTGTCCTAATAGGAGATACTGAATTGCAGACAATGGCTATTCGCTGCTATTCACTAATTTGAATGGCCGGTGGCCGCTTCCTTGCACATGTGCCAGTCACTGGACATGTCCAATCTCAGTGCAAGTAGTTAACCTCTGTGTTTTCCTCTAACACTGGCCTTTTATGATGGTAATAGCGGTGAAAGCAAATCTGTGGTCTGGATCTTGAATCTTGATCTAGTTTTGACACAGCCACACAGAGTGTCACACCCGGTTTTAAGGACAAAACCGAATGCATAACTATATGTATGCCAGGATCAAGTTTCATACATATAGAGACATCATAAGTAAATAATCAGTAACAGTATCACGTAAAAGAGAACTAAAACAAATAAAAGACTATTAGAGTTTACAGTTTATCCTGGAAACGAAGGCTTCAAACTTCACAGGCAATCGACTGGGGGTTGCGTACTCCTAGAACTCAGCAACATCTTCAAAAAACTTCACCACAATTTTCTCCTTCTGAGCAGCAGTAAGCAAGGGTGAGTACACTTATGGTTGGTACTCAGTAAGGCCACAAGAAATAACCAGAATGTGATTTATATCCATCTTTAAGTTTATTAATCATGTGAGGGTCCAAGCCGCTCATGACCGTGAGCACAGCTGATATATCAGTTTTACACTCTGCAGAGGTTGTACACTTTCACCACAATTCGTGTAAAAGTTCCAAAGAACTTTGAACCCAACCACGCAATGTGCTAGCTAGGCACAATACCACACTTCCGAGGTGTGATTGCATAGGGACGCTACGAGGCCTTTACAAAGAATCACTATATGTACGCACTGGTCCCTTGCTTTCTGCGGTATCTCAGAAGACGAAGCTTCCTTCACCCGCTCCTCAAATTTCGATAACCCAAAATCCACCAATCAAAACGCCCCAGGAACGACATATAGATCATCTAATTGCTTAGCCAAGACCAGAGCCATATAGTATTGTGGTTGTACGGTTTTTTTGGGTGGTTCTCCATGTTCCAATTAAATCAAAGTATTCTTGTAAACAAGCATAGATAGAAGTATGGTTAGGGTCACTTGTCTTTCTCCAACGAAAAGCTACTCTTACTGCTCTTCAGCTTTTGCTCACTTGGAAATCTTGATTCTTCAATCCTCGAACAGCGATCCTTCTACTTGAAGCAATCATGGGCAAACATACAAAGCAAATAACAAGTACAGCTAAGAATAATACACCAAAATAAAGAAAGTCTTTAAAAGAGCGTACTAAAGGATAAGGCTTACTGCTACGGTTACGAGAGCGCAAGAAACGCGGAAAACAGAACTAAAACGACGATTATATAGACTAAACGGTACTTCAGGGATCTAGTCGCGATTAACTATGGACATGAAGGGCTAGCAAAAAGGATTTGTGAGGCACATTAAAGTGTGCTTACAAAGGATAACAAGGTCAAAAAGCTATCGCACACATTGCAAGGATCACGTGAGCGCGAGAATCGATGAAAACGGAGTTAAAACATAGAAGTTATGGCTAAAACAGTGCACCAGGGACTTCCAGGGGCTAGCTCTAAAGAAATCAGGGGCTAAAACCTAATTAACCATAGACTTCAAGGGCTAGCACGTAAAAAGACCGACGGCGGGCTGAAAAGGACTGCGGGTTCAATTTTAGAAAAGCTCAGGGGCTAAAACAAAAAATAAAGGACTGGTTTGTAAGTACTTTTGAACTAGCTTGGACCGCGGGTTGATTTCGGAAAAAGTAGAGGGCTCTTTTGCAAAAACACCATGGTTGACTGGTATTTGATTGGTTTGACTCAGGATGGATCTAATCTGGGCTGTTGATGCGAGATCCGACGGCCAGAACGGGTTGGGGGCGGCTGGCGGCGGTGCAGGCGACCGGCGGCGAGCTAGGGGAGGCTGCGGTTCGCCGGACTTACACGATAACGCGTTTCCAAGCTCGATTTCGAGTGCGGTTTGCACTGGGAGGTAGAGCGCGCGACTGCGAACTCGATTATGGGCTCGGGCGGCCGAGTTAGGGCTAGGACTGGGCGTGCGGCGGTGCGAAGCGGCGTTGCGGCGACGGCGAGTTAGATTACGCGGCACAGAGAGGGAGGAAGGGAAAGAAGGGGCCGACGAGGCTCCTCACCGCAAGGAGAAACTCCGGGGTTGGTTGAACTCGACGAGGCGGCTGCGGAACGGCGGCGCGGCGAGTGACTCCGAGCTCGATTCAGCTCCAATGGTGGCGGCGCTAGGGCTAGGGTTTGTGAGGGTGGAGCGGTGGCCGCGGATTTGGGGCACGGAGGGGCGGAGGCGGCTACTATTTATAGGGCAGATGAGGTCGGCCTCGACGTGCGGGTCGCGGCCGGGCAACGCGGCCACAAGACTCGGGCTCGGACCCGAGTCCGGCTCGAGGAAGGGGGCGACCCCGAACAAGTGGGGCCCGCTTGTCGGTGGCAGCAAGAGAGGGGAGCGACGGAGCGGGCCGTGCGCGGAGATGGGCCGGGAGAAAGAGAAATGGGCCGTGGGGAGAAAAAGGGAAAAAGGGAAAGGGAACGGGCCGGCTGGGCTGAAAGTGAAAGAGGGGAAAAAGAAAAGTTTTCCATTTTCTTAAGAAGAGCAAATGCATTCAATTTAAATTCGAATTCAAGAATTCAAATTCAAACTGAACAACAAACAATAAAACAATGCAAAAACAACATGAATGCAACACAAGAAGAATAACCTTATTTAAATTAAAAAACAACCAATCTATTTTCTTTTACACTAAATTCTCTGTAAAAAAATTTAATGTTGAGTAAATTTTAAAATTATGAGAAAATTATTGTTTTATTTTTAATTTTAATAACATCCTGAAATTTAAAAATTTCAAGGTGTGACACAGAGCATGCTTGATGCACGTGAAGAGGTCACTGGCTGCTGGTGCTGAATCATGTAGACAAGTGAAAAAACAAAAGGCCGGCAGTGCTGATGAATTGAAGATCCCTAGGCACCATCTTATTAGTACTGCAACTGGCAGTGGATGACAGGTGAGTGGTGACTCTGGCGCCACGTGCTTGTCACATGAGTTTGGCTACTAATTTTTAGGCAAGTTGGACTTCTGAAGGAGCAAATTTCTGGGGATTTCTGCATGAGAGTATCTTGGTCTTATGGTCTTGATCTTGACAGTCAAGAAAATGACAATTTTTTGCCCCAGGAAAAGTGCACCAGTATTATGCTCCCTAGTATGATCTGATTTGATAGATGATCAGATTCACTGTTTTCTTTTCTTTATGTTTCTTTTAGAAAAGAGACATGGTAGTTCGGATCACTCATTTCTGAATAGGACAGTATACAAGGGGATTGGCTAGTCTGCATTGAAGGGAAACTAAGAAATACGAATCATTCAATTGTGTAGAAGTTAGGTCGAAGAACCTTCATAAAAACTGGTTAGAGTTAGGTAGCCCTGGCAGTAAGTAGGGCAATTCTACAACAAACAAGAGTAGCCCTTAAATGCTGGCATAAGCTAACTTGTTAAAAGAAATGCAAAGAGCATGCAACTATAAACATTACTGAGGAATATAGCACACTAGCCCATACCGAAAGTTCCTAAGTAGAGGTACTTGTTCCCAAAGACTCGGCCAATCCGCGCTTCCCACCTCCCGTTGTGGTGATGCCTGATCATCAAAACAATAAGAATATATTTTCAAAAAAAAAACAATAAGAATATTGAAGTTTCATTATTTTAACTCATAAACAGAATGAATCTCAAGACATGCATCTCTGAACAATGAGAGATGGCATGCACTAGTTCCAAAACTTATGTGGAAATTACTGATGTGGTTTAATTTAAGGGTTGGCGATTAAGTTAGTACCTGGCGACGCCTCTGTACTTGGAGACCCCTCTGGAGAAGCCGCTGCTCCGGCGGCGGAGGGAGGCCAGGTACTCCTCCCGCGACACCCCCTCCATCTCAGACATCTCGCCCGAGTAATCCTCCGCCTGCATCAATCAAATCACCGAGCTTAGTCGATTGATTTCATCTACTGATATACCAAATGCAAACAAACTTTGCCGGCCAGTTACTGCCCCTGCTTGCTTACGACCGCACAATAATGGAGGCTAGTCTTGTCTGTGTTTGCATAATGACATGTTTCCTACTAGTTGCAACAAGCCGACAGGGGCTGTGAGCTCATTGCTCGATTAGACGTCATCTAAATGACTAAATTTATTACTGGACGGTGTCTTGTTCATAAATAACTGAGCACAAAAGAAGCCATTTTCAGCTCGCCCTCTGTCTCTGGGTTATTTGGTCATGCAGGAATTTGCTAAGAATATGAACTCTTGGCAGATCGGGGACAATTTGTTTTCTGGGAGCATGCAGGAACTTACTGGGAAATTCAGGACAGTTTCAGGACCCCAGTATTTGAGAGCTGCAAGGTCATATGCACGAGCAGCTGCCTCCTCAGTATCATAGGCCCCTGCAGATCGTAGACAATTAATTGGTTTTCATAGCAAGACAAGGATGCAGATCACACCATGATCTGGCGACAAGTAACATGAATCCGGCAAAGACAGCTTAGATATATTTAGTAATTTGTGGGACTTACCCAAATAGACTATTGAGTAGGACACGCAATACAACAGCAAGAGGTAGTAGATCACAGTCACATGAAGATCACCAGGCAAGGGCCCCCACCAAAGATAACAGAAAAAAGGAGGTAAACAAAGCCTGATCAGAATGTCAGCCTTAAGAAATTCGGTTCACTTTTGAAATAAGCTTTGTACTACTGGCAAATGAATCAGGATCCTTGCAGAGGACAAAGGACCTTAATTTTTTTGTTTTCCTTTGGAAAAAAAAGATGAAAATGAATCAATTTTCAGAGAAAAAGAATATGAAAAGAATATTTAGAAAATCATTTCCATATCCCTTTCAAGTTTCAAGTGAGTGTACATGCATGTGTGATACTAGGAGCAAGCAAAGCAATACACACACACCTTGCCTGCCTTTCTTCTTGTTCTGGAGGGAGGTGAGGCAGTGCTTGTCCCAGAGATGGGCCTCGAACCTGCCTGTCCACCTGTGCCTGTTTACACGCATGCAACGCGACGCGTATGTGGGTGAGCAGCAAGCAGCAGCATTAATTTACAAAGAAATTTACACAGCAAGGAGAAGAGGGGGGAAAGAAATCAAAGAAACTGAACAACACAAGATGGCTGGCAGTAATGTAGATGAACTACTTCCTACTTCCTAGCTATCAGAAAACGACCTCTCTTATGTGGAAATGTTTCAAGAACAGAGGGAAAGCGACAGTTTTGTTTTCTTTTTTGACTGAAAGAGAGAGAGAGAGCTTGGCACTCAGAACTCGGTAAAGATGAGCAGCAGTGCCATGCAGCACTGATACGGAGATACATCATTTTCTCAAAAAAAACCCGATACGCGGATATGTTTTAGTATTTTTTTTATAAAATAAATATTAATACATATTAATGGTAGGAAAAGAAAAATAAAAAAGAAAAGAAGAAGAAACTAAGAAAGTCCAGCCCAAGAGACCACCAAACAGTCCATATAACCTTCCCTTTCTCTGGATCGGTCGATCAGAAGCAGATCCTCTGCTCTCTCTCTGCGATACGTTCCATGGAGTATCCGATACGTACCCAAATAAGTATCCGATTTATGTTTCATTTATTTTTTTACGAATACTTCTCCGATATGTATCCGTCGCGTATCCATCTTGTATCGGTATCCGATACATAATTCGCGCCTCCTCTGGAGTATCGGGGTAACGTAGACAGTAACTGACAGCTTGCGACCCTGAATCGATGAATGCAACATGCAAGCGGAGATTTCGCGTCGGAAGGAATTGCAAACAGAAGGAAGCAACCGGCTGTCAACAGAGCTGGCGCAAACATTGGACATTCTGCGCGGTTGTGGGTTGGGGATTAGTTCTGAAATCTGAATTGCTTTGGATGGACAGACCTGGCAGGGCCCGCGGAGAATTGCGACTGGGATGGAGGAGAGCAGCGGTGGCTATCGGAATCAGGGGATGGGGTGGGGTATGACGGCATGCAGTGCGGATGGCGAGACGCGTACCTGGTGACTCCCCTGTAGACGGAGCTCCTCTTGGCGGCGGCGGCATTGGGAGCAGCAGGATCGGCGGGGTCGTCCTTGGTCTGGGTCTGGCGGGGCGCCTCTTTGCGGGGCCTCTTGGGCTTGTCGGCCCTGCTTCCCTTGTGCGCCCTCGCCCTCTTGCGTTGAGGAATTTCCTCCGCGGAGATGGAGGACGACGAGGAGGAAGGAGGGGAGGAAACGGGGGGCGGAGGAGATGGTTGAGAAGATCTCTCCATGCCCATGATCGATCTCTTAATTTGTGTGTCTCTGATGCAGCGTGTTCCGTTCCGTCTACTGGCTCCCTCGTCGCTCACTCGCTCCTAGACGAATGACGGTGACGGTGGCTGGCCGGTGGGGGGATGGTGGTTCTGGTTTCGCCTCGCCGGCGCGAGAAGATGGATGGAACTCCCGAGGTTTTATAGCGCGCGTGAGCGCAGGACAAGACAAGAGGCCGCAGTGGGGGTTTGGGTTTTGGTCAAGATCGACCCGTCTCCGCTGTTTCGCTGCTGCTGTAATCTTGGCATCCCGTTGCTGCCGTTTTCACCGTGCTGGCTGCGCTGTGCAGTTTTGTACACATACGGTCCAGCAGCTGTACTTTATGCATTTTAGTTCTTTAAAAAAAATACGTTTAGAACCATGCAAAAATAAATTGCATTTTTGAACCAAAGTGTCGGAGCCATGACCTATGGTGGCTAGGTAACACGTCTCGGCGTCACGGGTCATGGCGCCGACCCGTAGAGTCCAAAGACAATTTGTTTCCCTAGGGATCTAAATGTGAAATTTTTACAAAGAAAGGGTTAAATGCAGCAGGTGGCAGACCACTGAATGCTCAGCCAGCTAGCTAGCAGTGTTTTTCTTCCGCACCAAATCAGTATCTGCCACCAGCCAACAATCAACCAGCGGTACTTTTCATTTACAACAAATCAGCACCAGCTACTGGCCACAACCAACCGAACGGAGCGTATAGCGGCCGATGAATGGGTACAAACATGAATATTTTTTTTATCAAATCCAGCATGCACTCTGACTTTATTACCTCACAGCAACGAAACTACAAAAAGTTCTGGTTTAGAGAGAGGGGGGATGTGGTAGCTTCAAGGCCACACCCTTGTACAGTTTAAAACTGGATTTTACCGGGCACCAGCCTAGACAAGAGTTTAGAGGCACGCACGTACAAAGCGAAACTATAAGGGAGCGACCAGAACCAACTAGCAGAACAAAACCTCACGGAGAAGTAACACACGCCAGCGGGCTATCAGCGCTGGATAGAAAGCTTCCCAACATGACCTACGTATCAGCGAGGAACAATCCCCCCTGAACCACCATCTTCCGGCATCTGCGGATGGAAGAGCAGCACCGTTGCTTTCAGAACTTCAGCACCATCTCCGAGCACCTTTGCATTCCCTCCATCTTGTTGCTCTGCCCAAAAGGACATGAAGGATGAGGTCCACTAGGAACTGAACGAAGTCGGCCTACAGTTAGTCCCTACCGCCAGAGCTATCAGTATCAGGCTCCAAATGTATCTTGCCATTGAACAGTCAAAAGAAAAACAACACCTCACATTTTCTTTTGACCAAGTTGTCCTTAGTCAAGATGGTCGATCAACAGTAAGAAGATTTTAATCTTCGGAGGAATCTTAGCTTTGCAGAACCTCTTGTCTGAGTTGTCCACCCTCAAACAACTAGGCAACCATTAATACGACACCCTCTTCTGCTGCTGCTGTAATCTTGCTCGCCTGGCAATCAGGTCCAGTTGCTGCCGTTTTCACCGTGCTGCGCGGCGGCCCAAGTGTGCAGTTTTCTCCAGGATACAGTGCGTGTAACAGATCACTAATAACCCAAGTTAAGAAGAAGATGCTTGGAATGAAGCTGGATCGATCGGAACCTGCCTTTTCTTACTTTCTTTCCTATATATCCGATCCTGCGTTAGTTTTAGTCGTTAGTAGTAGCACGCACACACACAAAAGTTCTTCAGTCATAAGAGCAAGTATTACAGAGCACGTCAGCAGGCTGAATGAGTGTACATGGCACGAAATTTCTTGCCGACGGAGAGAGAAATGAAGACATAGAATGGAGGGAAAAAAAAAAACGTTTACTCCTAGCTCACCGCGGGCGACGAAACCGGAAGTTGCACTATTCTGCAGTTTCACCATACACTTGTGCTGAATAATTATATTAGCTAGCTCGGGCTAATTAATACAACTTGCCATTAACAAACTTGCATTATTGCATCAAATGATATGACACGATTATTCATGTATTATTGAACGTCCTTGTGATACATGAGTCGAGTGACGCTGGAGGCCAAACAATGGCTATAGCGGCCGATTAACGGGGAGAAAGGGGAATATGATCTATCTATCTATTATATTAATAAGGGAGTGTTAAAAGAAGCCACCACGTTCGTCGAGAGGGTCTAGAAATTCCCACGTTAATCTAAAAAAAGAAGAATTTACATTGTTGGATTTTATGAAGATCTAACGTTCAAACTAACTCAAGAGTTCATATCAAATACGATTAATAAATAACTAATTTTGGATTTAAAAATTAAGAAAAATTAGAACATGACAAAGAGTCCATGCTCAAATACAATTAGTAGATAGCTTAATTTAGAATTAAAAATAAGGAATTAACCAAAGAGTCCATGTTGAATAAATTACTAGATAGACAAATTTAGAATTATAAAATTAAGAAAAATAGAATTAGCAGTCAACAAAAATAATATTAGCCAAATAGCTAAATTAAAAATTAAAAATATAAATTTTAATATATTATTAAGAGTGTTAAAAAAAGCCACCACATTTGTCGAGAGGGTTTAAAAATTAAAAGTATAAATTCTATTATATTATTAAAAGAGTGTTAAAAAAAGCCACCACGTTCGTCGAGATAGTCTAAAAATTTCTATGTTAATCTAAAAAAGAGAAGAATTTGCACCGTTGAATTTTATGAAGATCTAGACTTAAAGTAACTCAAGAGTCCATATAAATTATGATTAATAAATAGCTAATTTCAAATTTAAAACTAAAAAATTAGGACATGATAGAGAGTCCATTCGAATATGATTAGTAAATAGCTTATTTTGAAATTGAAAATAAGGAAATTAGGACTTCACCAAAGAGTCCATGTTGTATACAATTACTAAATAGGCAAATTCAAAAATATAAATTAAGAAAATTAGCATTATCATTCCACAAAAAAGCCAAATAGATAAATCAAAAATCAAAATTATATTAAAAAAATTGGTATAAAATATGACTAATAAATATATAAATGCAAGAATTAGAAGACAAAAAAATTATTGTTGATGTGTGTACTGATTAAGAAGGAAAATAGCTAAATAAATAGTATAGGTCAAATGCAATAATAAAAACTAAAAATTGAGTTCCATGCCAAATAAAATTAATAAATACTCATATTTAATGAAGATCTAAATAGTATTTGTGTATATGATTTACACCGTTCAATTTAATGAAGATCTAACAGTCTAAATTGGCCAAAAGAGTCCATGTCTAATTTAATGAAGATGCAATATTCTAATCTATCCAAAAGTGTTTGTATCCAATTAAAATTAAATACAGAGTCCCTTCTTAAAGATGCAAAAAAATATTACAGCAGCATAAGCGTGACAGCACGATCATAATTGTATTGTATCTGTACTATAGAAAGAGATAATTTCTTTCAAATATCTTCGAAATGCCCTGCACTACGGCGCGACCATAGTCTTTGCTCGAGATTCCGAATCACAACTTTTTGAGTCTCAAGAAGGTCCTACGGTACATGCAGTTGCATGAAGCACACTAGATTCTACTCAAAATCATTGTCGAACTCAATCAATCCATTTCTTCCGGAGCAACCAAACGTCAAGATAGGGATGAAAAAAAATAATGACGATGCGCAGAGTTTAAGATATTGCAATCTACTGCAACACCCTCAGCACCTTATGATTGTCAGTGTGGGCCAATGAATACGCAGGCCAATCAATGTGAGAGAAATATCCGCTGAATAACCAATGCTTTATTTCTCCAAACAAGGATTATCATCGTAAATGTTGCATATTCCTGAACAACTTCAGTTATACAAACTACTCTGATGGTGGTTAACGAAGATTCATGATTCTGTGGGAATACAAATAGTTCCATCAAGTAATCGTTGCTAGGATAAAGGGTAATGCACCAAAACCTACAAATAAATATGACTATTTATTAACTCAGTCTAAATAGATACATGGGAAAAAATCATGGACTTAGTCATTTGAGGAATCAAATAACATATATAATTCTTAATATTATTATCCCTGTCTAATCTTCTATAAGTACATGAAAAAAATACTAGGCACGAAACACAAATGCGATCTATACCTCTAAAGAAGTATAGAGAAAGAAAAGAGAAAAGTATAAAGAAGCAGCAAGGTTGAACGGGTAAGGAAAGTATAAAAAGGATAATAGAAAAGGAAGGCATGCATAAATGTTGCATATTCCTAAACAACTTCAGTTGTACAAACTAATCTGATGGTGGCCAACGAAGATTCACGATTTTGTGGGCATACAAATAGTTCTATACAAGTAATAATCACTAGAATAAAGGGTAAAGCACCAAAACCTAAAAATAAATGTGACTATTTATTAGCTCAATCTAAATAGATGCATGGGAAAAATCAAGAACTTAGTCGTTTGAGGAATGAAATAGCATAAATAATTTTTAATATTATTATCCCCGTCTAATCTTCTATAAGTACATGAAAAAATACTAGGCACGAAACACAAATGTGATCTATACCTCTAAAGAAATATAGAGAAAGAGAAGAGAAAAGGATAAGGAAGCAGCAATGTTGAACGGGTAAAGAAAGTAGAAAAAGGAGAATAGAAAAAGAAGAGAGGAAAAATGAGAAAATGAGGGAAAAAAGGACAAAAGTGAATTTATTGGTTTAGTCTATAAATAATATCATTAATCACTACTATGTTATTTCATACGAAGTTATGTTATTACAAAATCATATTATAAATTATGATAAAAATATTAAATTACAGCCATGGCACGTTGGAAATTTGAAATCTTCCATATATTCATGAAAAAATTAGGACAAACAGTTCTACCGAACGGTTTTCAAAACAACTATATATCCATAAGAGAAGCCGCTACATCAAAGAAGCCACAACCAAAGTTATTTTAGCCACAACTTCAGACCTGGAGCCCTACTAATCTATCCCAAAGTTGATTGCCTACAATACAAAATAAATGATTCAAACAAATATATGTTGTCGCTGCTCCTCTTCGCTCAGAAAAAACAAAAGCCCTGAGGCACAATACTAAATAGGGAACTTCTCAATTAGATGCATCAGACGCGATACACACTAATCAATTTCAAATATACAGAGGAACATAATGGAAGACATAAATTAATAGAAATAGCTAGAGAAAATGGAAGATAAAGAAAAGATTTAGAAACAACACTAAAGATATATATGGAACTATCTATCACCGAGATGACACAACTCTAAAGTAGGCAAATTTATGCAGTCATGTGAGCTAAAAACTAATAAATTGTGCAGTAACCAAAGTGGGAAGAATAATAATAGGTTCAGTTAAATAAAAAAATAAAACATATATGCATTAATATAGCACACACACATATATAAGCTTTGCATAACATTTACCAAAGTCAGCAGGAGACCCCAACTTATTTTTTAACATAACTTTTTTTTGTCTAATCCGTGATTATTTTTATTTCGCCATCGTGATGAGTCAGATCTAGGTCTGCTAGATGCTTCTTAAGTGCTCTAACAACTAAACTAGATATATTTTCGCACATACATATAAATATATTTCATAACTACTTACAAAAAACTTTAAAAAAATATGTACAATATGCATCTGTATTCAAGGTAAATAAATTACCAAATTAATCTCTTCTGTCAATGTAAAAATTTTAAAAAAATTAAATAAAAAATTATCTACCCGCGCTATTAGCGCGGGCCACCTTGCTAGTTATATTAATAAGGGAGTGTTAAAAGAAGCCACCACGTTCGTCGAGAGGGTCTAGAAATTCCCACGTTAATCTAAAAAAAGAAGAATTTACATTGTTGGATTTTATGAAGATCTAACGTTCAAACTAACTCAAGAGTTCATATCAAATACGATTAATAAATAACTAATTTTGGATTTAAAAATTAAGAAAAATTAGAACATGACAAAGAGTCCATGCTCAAATACAATTAGTAGATAGCTTAATTTAGAATTAAAAATAAGGAATTAACCAAAGAGTCCATGTTGAATAAATTACTAGATAGACAAATTTAGAATTATAAAATTAAGAAAAATAGAATTAGCAGTCAACAAAAATAATATTAGCCAAATAGCTAAATTAAAAATTAAAAATATAAATTTTAATATATTATTAAGAGTGTTAAAAAAAGCCACCACATTTGTCGAGAGGGTTTAAAAATTAAAAGTATAAATTCTATTATATTATTAAAAGAGTGTTAAAAAAAGCCACCACGTTCGTCGAGATAGTCTAAAAATTTCTATGTTAATCTAAAAAAGAGAAGAATTTGCACCGTTGAATTTTATGAAGATCTAGACTTAAAGTAACTCAAGAGTCCATATAAATTATGATTAATAAATAGCTAATTTCAAATTTAAAACTAAAAAATTAGGACATGATAGAGAGTCCATTCGAATATGATTAGTAAATAGCTTATTTTGAAATTGAAAATAAGGAAATTAGGACTTCACCAAAGAGTCCATGTTGTATACAATTACTAAATAGGCAAATTCAAAAATATAAATTAAGAAAATTAGCATTATCATTCCACAAAAAAGCCAAATAGATAAATCAAAAATCAAAATTATATTAAAAAAATTGGTATAAAATATGACTAATAAATATATAAATGCAAGAATTAGAAGACAAAAAAATTATTGTTGATGTGTGTACTGATTAAGAAGGAAAATAGCTAAATAAATAGTATAGGTCAAATGCAATAATAAAAACTAAAAATTGAGTTCCATGCCAAATAAAATTAATAAATACTCATATTTAATGAAGATCTAAATAGTATTTGTGTATATGATTTACACCGTTCAATTTAATGAAGATCTAACAGTCTAAATTGGCCAAAAGAGTCCATGTCTAATTTAATGAAGATGCAATATTCTAATCTATCCAAAAGTGTTTGTATCCAATTAAAATTAAATACAGAGTCCCTTCTTAAAGATGCAAAAAAATATTACAGCAGCATAAGCGTGACAGCACGATCATAATTGTATTGTATCTGTACTATAGAAAGAGATAATTTCTTTCAAATATCTTCGAAATGCCCTGCACTACGGCGCGACCATAGTCTTTGCTCGAGATTCCGAATCACAACTTTTTGAGTCTCAAGAAGGTCCTACGGTACATGCAGTTGCATGAAGCACACTAGATTCTACTCAAAATCATTGTCGAACTCAATCAATCCATTTCTTCCGGAGCAACCAAACGTCAAGATAGGGATGAAAAAAATAATGACGATGCGCAGAGTTTAAGATATTGCAATCTACTGCAACACCCTCAGCACCTTATGATTGTCAGTGTGGGCCAATGAATACGCAGGCCAATCAATGTGAGAGAAATATCCGCTGAATAACCAATGCTTTATTTCTCCAAACAAGGATTATCATCGTAAATGTTGCATATTCCTGAACAACTTCAGTTATACAAACTACTCTGATGGTGGTTAACGAAGATTCATGATTCTGTGGGAATACAAATAGTTCCATCAAGTAATCGTTGCTAGGATAAAGGGTAATGCACCAAAACCTACAAATAAATATGACTATTTATTAACTCAGTCTAAATAGATACATGGGAAAAAATCATGGACTTAGTCATTTGAGGAATCAAATAACATATATAATTCTTAATATTATTATCCCTGTCTAATCTTCTATAAGTACATGAAAAAAATACTAGGCACGAAACACAAATGCGATCTATACCTCTAAAGAAGTATAGAGAAAGAAAAGAGAAAAGTATAAAGAAGCAGCAAGGTTGAACGGGTAAGGAAAGTATAAAAAGGATAATAGAAAAGGAAGGCATGCATAAATGTTGCATATTCCTAAACAACTTCAGTTGTACAAACTAATCTGATGGTGGCCAACGAAGATTCACGATTTTGTGGGCATACAAATAGTTCTATACAAGTAATAATCACTAGAATAAAGGGTAAAGCACCAAAACCTAAAAATAAATGTGACTATTTATTAGCTCAATCTAAATAGATGCATGGGAAAAATCAAGAACTTAGTCGTTTGAGGAATGAAATAGCATAAATAATTTTTAATATTATTATCCCCGTCTAATCTTCTATAAGTACATGAAAAAATACTAGGCACGAAACACAAATGTGATCTATACCTCTAAAGAAATATAGAGAAAGAGAAGAGAAAAGGATAAGGAAGCAGCAATGTTGAACGGGTAAAGAAAGTAGAAAAAGGAGAATAGAAAAAGAAGAGAGGAAAAATGAGAAAATGAGGGAAAAAAGGACAAAAGTGAATTTATTGGTTTAGTCTATAAATAATATCATTAATCACTACTATGTTATTTCATACGAAGTTATGTTATTACAAAATCATATTATAAATTATGATAAAAATATTAAATTACAGCCATGGCACGTTGGAAATTTGAAATCTTCCATATATTCATGAAAAAATTAGGACAAACAGTTCTACCGAACGGTTTTCAAAACAACTATATATCCATAAGAGAAGCCGCTACATCAAAGAAGCCACAACCAAAGTTATTTTAGCCACAACTTCAGACCTGGAGCCCTACTAATCTATCCCAAAGTTGATTGCCTACAATACAAAATAAATGATTCAAACAAATATATGTTGTCGCTGCTCCTCTTCGCTCAGAAAAAACAAAAGCCCTGAGGCACAATACTAAATAGGGAACTTCTCAATTAGATGCATCAGACGCGATACACACTAATCAATTTCAAATATACAGAGGAACATAATGGAAGACATAAATTAATAGAAATAGCTAGAGAAAATGGAAGATAAAGAAAAGATTTAGAAACAACACTAAAGATATATATGGAACTATCTATCACCGAGATGACACAACTCTAAAGTAGGCAAATTTATGCAGTCATGTGAGCTAAAAACTAATAAATTGTGCAGTAACCAAAGTGGGAAGAATAATAATAGGTTCAGTTAAATAAAAAAATAAAACATATATGCATTAATATAGCACACACACATATATAAGCTTTGCATAACATTTACCAAAGTCAGCAGGAGACCCCAACTTATTTTTTAACATAACTTTTTTTTGTCTAATCCGTGATTATTTTTATTTCGCCATCGTGATGAGTCAGATCTAGGTCTGCTAGATGCTTCTTAAGTGCTCTAACAACTAAACTAGATATATTTTCGCACATACATATAAATATATTTCATAACTACTTACAAAAAACTTTAAAAAAATATGTACAATATGCATCTGTATTCAAGGTAAATAAATTACCAAATTAATCTCTTCTGTCAATGTAAAAATTTTAAAAAAATTAAATAAAAAATTATCTACCCGCGCTATTAGCGCGGGCCACCTTGCTAGTTATATTAATAAGGGAGTGTTAAAAGAAGTCACCACGTTCGCCGAGAGGGTCTAGAAATTCCTACATTAATCTATAAAAGAGAAGAATTTGAACCGTCGGATTTAATGAAGATCTGACGGTCTAAAGTAATCAGAAGAGTCCATACCAATTCAATTAAGATGCAAACGTGTAAATTAATGTAGAGACCATATCCAATTAAAAAGTATTACGTGGTTGAGTCTAGAGTCCGTATTGCATTAGAATATGGCTTAGCTGCTGCATGCTTAAAATGTTCCATATTCTATAAAGTGGACGCGTGCATATGCACTTGGACATGAATCAGTCAATAAATAAAAATATAGGATTTGGAAAGAAAAATAATCCAGCCAAGTAAATAAATAGATGGCCACAACTAGCAGGTTCCACGTAGCAACAAAACCAACGAGACCTATGAGCTTTCTTCACGCCCACAACTTGATACAATCATGTTCATCCTCTCTCCTGCAATGCATGCAATGCTGAACATGGACAACACACAATCATCCAACTGATAATGTGATTCTCATGTGTTCATATTGTCACTATTGACCTTGATTTCATATATGTACGTGAGCTCGAGCTATAGTGAGACATTGATTTCAGTGGTGGTTAATTAATAAATAGCTCAACTTTGACCCAGTGACCTAGAACCTACACTTTGTGGTGAGAGAGAAAATTGAAAAAAAAATATAACATACAAAGAGAAGAAGGTGGGAGAATCTTGCTTGCACAAATGCCAAGACACAATATGAGAGTGGTATATGGGTAGGGCCGTAATGGATCTAAAAAGAAAAAAGTCTAAATTACTCCTATGAACGAGCCAAAGTTTGGATAACTCCCTATACTATTATTTGGTTCATTTTAGCCCCCAAACTATGCATTTTGGTTCAAATTACCCTCTAATATAATTTATCTTTTTCATTTCTCTCTGCATAGGTGGAGTCTTAAGCTAAAATTTTCCAAGATAGTAGTACACATCATAACACATCTTAGAAAAATACATCATAATTTTTTATTATTATTTTGATAGGTGAGTATATTAATAATAAATTAATCAGTAGAGTTCAAAACTATATGAAAAATAATGATGATAAATTTATAACAACATTTTTTAATATGCATTGTGATGTCCACTACTACTCTACAAAATTTGAAATTAAAATTCAACTTGTGTTTGGAGAAACAAAAAGGATAAATTGTATTATAGGGTAAAATGAACTAAATAGCAAAGTTTAGGGGATAAACTGAACCAAGTTATAGTTTATGGGGTTATCTAGACTTTGGCTATAATTCAGGAGAGTAATTTAGATTTTTTTTCCATCTAAAAATTAAGCCAATACATTTTAAGGATTGGGTTAAGAATTGTGTTGGATTGTGAGGGGGTATTAGGACCATAATTACTTACTGAACTAATCGTATTGCTGAATTACACTTAGTAAAACTGTCAGCAATCGTATGCAATAGTTATTATTGAACTTTTTCCTGTAATTTTACGTGTAGCTACCCCTAAGGTGTAGAATAACATATATAGATATAGACTCAATTAAATAGAAAATTTCATGATAGAAAAGGACAAATGATCAAATCGACACCCAAACTATAACAATAGATGTACCACAAATGATGAATTTAACCAAATAATAATATAACATCTTTTGTCCATTCGGAATTATGGTTGGAGAAAAAAAAGAATCACTCCACAAAAAACCACAAAAAAGTGTGGTATATTATCGCGCTGCCATGCATCATCGTGTCTTAAATGTTTGTTTCCATGCCATCTCTCACCTCGCCAGCCACCTCAAACTAAGACATCAAATTTTAGCAGCATTGTTGTTCGCACCATCAACACGGAGAAGAGCATTTCTCTAACCGTCTACAAAGGAGAATGGCTCCAAAGCAGGTGGCCCAAAAAGCAATACTTTAGATCTAAAAGCCACCACATACCACATCCATCCGATATCAGGAGTTAGAAATCAACATCGACATGAAGAAGAGCGCTTCTTTAACCGCCTATAAAGGAGAATGGCTCTGGAGCAAGTAGTACAAAAGAATAATACTTTATATTTAAAAGGCCACCACGTACCACATTCATTTGATGTCATCCGGGAGTTAGAAATCTGCATGTTAATTAATGAGGAAAATGAAAGATCAACAATTTTTATTATTTATTTGGTGAATTAATTCCATCAACACTAGAGAGTTATAAGTATAAAAAAAGTTTAGATTAAAAAGAAGTAAAGAAAAACAATCAATTTTGTTATGTTATATAGAGTTGTTAGTAGGTTTACCTTAAGTTATTCAAAAAAGCAAGTTATGCAAATCAATATATTTTCATATATATTTTTTGTGTGACTATTTTCATAGGTATCAGGAAGAAAAAGAAGTAAACAGATGACCGAATCTAATTCATAATAACTACATGTTTAGACAAAAAATGGAACAAAAAAGTATCAAATACAATATTAAGAAAAGGGACACTAACGAGCAAAGGAGGATTGAAAGAATATAACATAACCCCTGCTTTTAGTGTTTTGCTCTTAATTTCATAATTTGTTCTAATTGAGGTACATGGATAACGGGATAAGGACTAATCAACCAAGAGAAGAGTTTGTAGAAGCCCCATCAAAATAAGGCATATGCATCTAAACTATGTTTATACATAGATATTCCCTTTTATCATGTACATGTTTTGTGCAATAAAATAAGATGATAAAAAGGTGATATCATAAACTGGGCTATTTTGACAAAATAATAACAATGTAATAATGAAATAAAATTATTTAAATATATTTAATTTTAGTTAAAAGGATGTCAAATATTATCATGGAATAAGCTAGCTACCCGCGCTATTAGCGCGGGCCACCTTGCTAGTTTTTTAAAGGAAAGGGGAATATATATATATATATATATATATATATATATATATATATATATATATATATATATATATATATATTAGAACACATAAAAAATCCTTGTTTGTTTGTTTACGCACCCCCAAACGGATCGGGACGGAGAAGGTAGGCGTGCACAAGGGGACGAAAATCACGTTGCATAGTCATCAGCAAACACATGTTGTGCCTGCAGGCACTCCCAAGCCGTTAGTTTCTCCGGCTCTGCAACGTCCGCGACACTTGTCCAAACACAGCAGAGGGAGCAGAGCCTTGAATGCAATGCAATGCAAGAACCGAGCCACAATCATCCACCGCTACACTACACTACACTACACCAGATCGAGTCTTCCTCTTGCATTCAACTTTTCTCGACGAACATAAAAATGTGTCGCTCCATTCAAATGAGAATACTAGTGCTGATATTGCAACTTGACTGAATTCACCGGCACATAAAGTCTTTCATGCATGATACTCGTGCAGTCGTGCTAAGCAACTGATTTGTCAAGGACTCAGAGAGGGGACCATCCATCCATCCAAAGTTGACACGACTGTTGACTAAGAATATATAATTCAGAGAACTGAGCCACTGATGATGTACTTTTCATCATTTATCATGTGCAACATGAATCCTTTTTTTTTTTGAGTAATTATGTGCAACATGCATGACTGCCAGCATGGGAGGGAAAAACGAAAACCATAGCTAGCTCTGCTCTCCCTCCCCTCCTTTGATTAATTTCGTCCATGCCTTGACCTGCTGCCGTATTTAATTTGTCCTAATTATTGCTGCACAAGTCTGAAACCTCAAAACCGTTGCTTGTTACGCCAAGTTTTAGTTTTGTCGGTTCAGTAGTTAAGCTGGTTTCTCATCTACTTTTTTGGATGTCGTCTTTCATTTGAGTCGGCCAGGTAAAAAGGCCGTTTTAGGTTGCCAGATTCCTGGACCAAGACAAGGGAATTCCAAACCTTTCACCTAATCTCTCACCAATGCATTGTGCAGCAACATGCTTGCTTGCTTGCAAGTTACCTGCTGCAACTACATCGTATCCTCACCAGTACTTGTATATATAATAACCCGGCTGATTAAGATCGATGGAAGTAGTCCAGTTGCTAGGAAGTTTATTAGTATAGGACAGCAGAAAATCAAACCAGCTGCATGCATGCAGTTTTCATGGGAATGGGCAAGACGAGAACCAAATCGATTTGGAACTGACATGGACCACTCAGCGGTATACATACAAAAAACTAACGATCCAATGCAACAACATGAGGGTTGAGGGAGATGAGTGCGTCGGTAACATGATACGTCCCCTCTGAAGAAAATGCATGGCAACATGAATTGTGCCACTCGATTCAAACGAGAGAGAATACTACTGCTGATCGAGACGTAGGCTGCTGTATGGCAAATTTTTATCCCATCTTGCAACTTGACTGAATTCAGCAGGAAATAAACTATAAAGGCGGGTACGGTCTTTCATGCATGATACTCGTGCTAAGCAGCTGTGATTTGTCAAGGACTCAAGGCCTGAGAGGACCATCCAAAGTTGACGCGGCTGTTGACTAAGAATATACAATACAGATAACTGACAGACAGGCCTGAGATCATGTGCAACATCAGATTGCCAGCATGGGAAAAACGAAAACTAATAGCTACCTCTCCCTCCCCTCCCGTGTAAACATTCGTGACTAGTAGCACGACTCCACCATCGTGACTACTAGCAGCTCATTGAAAATGCTAACGTCGTACGTCCTTCCGTTCCGTACCATTTCCATCAGTTGTTTAGTTTCGTCCGTGCCTTGACCTGCTGCCGCATTTATGTTAGTTCAAAGCCAAAACGATTAGAAAGCTTGTTCGCATTCAGAAACGCAACCTCAAAACCTGTGCAGTGCAGCAATGCGAGTCCTAAGCTATTTATTTTCAGAGCAATTGCACACAACACAAGTCTGAAAACCTCAAAACCAACCGTGTTGCTTGTTACGCCAAGTTTTAATTTTGTCGGCTCGGTAGTTATGCTGGTTTCTCATCTACTTCTTTGGATGTCGTCTTTCATTTGAGTCGTCTTTCATTTAGGTTGCCAGTTTCCTGAACCAAGACGGGGGAATTCCAAACCTGCTTTCATCCAATATCTCACCACCCATTATGCAGCAACATGCATGTTTACTTGCTTGCTTGCTTGCAAGTTACCTGCAACTACATCATATCTTCACCAGTACTTGATTAAGATCGATGGAAGTAGTCCAGTTGCTAGGAATACAATAGTGTAGTATAGGACAACACAAAGTCAAACCAGCTGCATGCAGTTTTCATGGGAACTAGGCGTACAGCCCGCGCATTTGCGCGGCTAGTATTGAAAATAAAAAATTAGCATGTTGTATATCCTTAATTAAAAATTATACTATTTTTTTACCATACATCACCCTATTCATTATCGTAAATTATGTCTTATTATTGGTTAAAACAATTCAATATGATCTATCTATAATAATAATTTGATTTGTTGAGCTTTAATAATATTATTCATATAATTATTCATATAATTATTTTATTTAGACCGATTGTTGTTAGCTTTAGTTTTTATTAATAGTATATGTTCGTAATTAATACATAGCTAAATGATATTTTATATTTAATTTTTCATAATGACATTGGTGGGTGATTTTTAATTAAACACATGGGTATTTTAGGCTAATTTTTTCGTAATGGCAGTGGTGAGTAATTTTAATTTTTCTTTTTTCTCCGATTAACGTGGGAATTTTTAGACCTTGAGAGTGAACGTGGAGGCTTCGTTTGTTGGGCAAATAATAAGATAATAGATGGGCAAGACGAGAACCAAATCTGGAACTGACATGGGCCACTCATCAGCGGCATACAAAAAACTAACAATCCAACATGAGGGTTGAGTGCGTCGATAACATGACATGCCCCCTCTGAAGAAAATGATAATAACATGCATGAATATATACACAACTACGGGAATATCCTCACAAATGTTTTGAGGATATCCTGCTGCTCACTGATATGGAAATGATAAGAATATAATGCTGGTACAAGATAGCACAAATCAAGCCTGCGTAAGAACACCCAGATCTAGTACTGACATGAACCACTCAGCGTGTGTATAAAGTACCCACTTCAATAAAAAGGTAGAGGAGTAACATGATAACATGACATGTCTCCTCCAAAGAAAAATGGTAGTAACATGTTATGTTGTCGCACGAACAAAACCTCGCCTCGGTAATAGCATATTTTGACTTGCAATGTTGACACCATGCCCTACTGACTTGGATTTATAATATAAAAGTGGGCATGTCATTCTCAACTCTCAGCAATTCTCTTATCAATTATCGTTCTCTTCCTATAGTGCTAAATGGTATACATTATTCCCAAAGCAAACAAAAAAAGATGCAGGATTATTACAGAAACGCGATTAAAGGTCATAGCAACCGCCAAACATTCACATGCTAAAGAAAAAAGAAACAGTTATGCCCACAATACTAATCTCTTTATAATTACATCATGATAATTACTTTACTTATTTAGCAGGTAGGGACTGTTTACTCTGTTCACTGTCAGAATGTTCTAATGTTACATATAAGAAGCCCTCCATATTCTATTCGATTCTGAAAGGTCGACATATCCTTAATTAAGTCCACATTAACTCTCTGGGAGACATAGTCATCAGTACAATAACTAGACCTCGTCTCTCTTAACTCTTTATTGTTTCCCCTTCCAAATTTCCCAAGGTACTGCTGAACATTACAGTTTTCAACATTTTTAACTGGCTCATGGGTGAAAGAGAAACAGGAACTTCTGCTCCGTGGAGTGTCGAAGCCATCAAGATCATCATTTGACTTGCTTCTAACTTTCAAACCATGGGCGTTTGTGTGGCTAAATATAGCATTGTCAGAGACATCAGATCCAGTTATGCAAATTGAGCACTGAGTTTGCTTGTTCAATTCCTGGGAGAAGTGGAGAAAGAAAAAAAAACCATAAATGTCATTTTACTGAAATACCATGAAAAATTCAAGGTGGAGATATCCTCTGAATCTATCTATACATCAGACAGAATTACCAATGATATTATGATTTATGGCAATCTATTATATAAGGGTAGCATTTTCAGGATGATCCCCAAATATATGTATCTTCTAAAATATAATGCTGAAATTTGTGTGGTGCTCACCATGATTCAGAACATAACACGCTGGAGACAATATCATGAAATAAGGGTGCACAATACATTCCAATAATAATTCAAATTTAAGTCTCAGTATAGGGTCATACTATTGTGCACTTCCAACAAATGAGAGCATATTAAAAGGACCTCAACAAGCCAACTTGAACAACAAAACTCCAAGCTAAGGGAACAATCAATTGACTAACCTCATGATGGCCATGTTGATCAGCTAGAGTTCTCCCTTTGCGGAAAAATCTGCTATTGCTCTTCGGTTGGACATTTAAAATTGATTTTGGTTGAGAGTCCTCAGGTGATGAGAAATCAGTGCTATCCATTGTCGAAATTGAAACACATTCCTCGAAATAATTCATTGCCTCTTCAGCTAAATGCCTTGAAACTTTCAGCCTTTCTATGCTACTCTGTAATCCCAAAGCAGATATAAAGGTAAGATCAAGAGTGCATATTATTAACACAAATCTCTAGACTACATGAATAAATGGATTGTGTTAGTGTTTGGATTAGCAGGTACAATACCTTTCTTCTTGGTCGTTTTTTATGTGTCTCTGTAAACTGTGGAGTTGTTACTATGTCCTTCAGCATTCTACTCAGTTCTTGTTCCCGTTGCTCTTCAACTGCCAAATCTGCCCGAAGCTTTCGAGCGTGTTCATGTGACTGCAATCAAGCAGTAAAAGGTTATAATTGATGAGTAGTGACTACATTTAACTAAAGGCACAGCACAGTTAGCACAACAGTTAACAGACCTGTTTGAGTTTTATTGTATATTCTGTAATGTCAGGAGCCAGCTCAGATGTGTCAGGATCAAACTCAAGAGAAGCTTCAAATTGACCCAGTTGCTCGTTTGCTTCATGGTGCCATATGTCTGAAACCAGCTCTGAAGCATCTGTATCAAACTCAGGAAGAATTTCCATTTGCTCCCAGTGCTGTTTTGCTGCACTGTTCATCATATCAGAAACCAGCTCAACAGCATCCGTATCAAAATCAAGAGGGATTTTCACAACATCTTTCTTACGGAATTCTGTTGCGTAATCACTTATGTCAGAGATAAACTCAGCAGAATCTGGATCGAACTCAGGAGGAATTTCCAGAACTGGATCCACAGGGACGTTTGAATTGTCCTGCCGAAGAATAGTAGCATCATGAACAACTTAGCACAAGAGAACAGACTATGTATGAAAGGTCCAGACAGAATTATATAGTGGAGAAAAATGGCAAAGTCAAATTCAATGCAAAAGCTGGAAATGAAGGCAAACTTTTTTTTTCCTTTACAAACAGAAATTGGGAATAGCAAAATATTTCTAGAAAACACATTTTCAACCTGGCAATATTGTATTGAACGAGAATATGCTGTGAACTTAGAGAAACAAGCAGGCATCATGTTCGCATATTCATTGTAATATACCTAAAAAAAGGAAAACTACAAATGTGCCACTCCTTTCCAGATAGAAAACAACAATGTTCAAAAGTAATATTTTCTCAAGTTCATAGCTACACCATGGAATTGCAACAGACAATAGCTTCACATGAGTGATTCACCAGTTCTTACATGCTCAAGATGTTGACCTGGTGAGGAAACAGCAGCGCTAGATTCTGAATGGGTAGTTTCATCATTTTGTCGAGAACCCTGGGGTGCAAGAAACACACTTTTAGTCACTGGCATGTTCACGTTGGCTGTAAACCCCATGGCATGCATCATTTCACCAAAGCACAAAAGTACACAGCTATTTATGTACCACTCCGTTTGTTGACCCCTGAGATGAACAGCTTGCATGAATTCCACTATTCTTTCCCTGTGAGGATTTTACTTTGTGAGAAACTGAGAATACACGTTTCTTTAAAGTAGTACATTGTTACCGTACACATAAAACATCCAATTTAAGGTTCAGAACCATTGACACACCTCTGAATTATGCTGACTCCTCCATGACTGCAATTTCCTTGCCACGTCCATGGTTTCAGCATCGGTCTGTCAGATGTAGCAAGACAAAAACTTTCGATTAATTGGCATCCGCTGATGGTAGTTAATCAGCTAGATTCAGATTGCTGTACACATATAATGCAGACTGAGTATGAATTAGTCTGCATATCTACACGGCCTATACTAGCTGTCTAGCTGATCATAGCAGAAAGGAAAACAAAGAAAATTTTGCAAACCGTAGACGTGAAAAGCGGGGAACTTTTCTGGAGACAAAATTTTGGAGTGAAATGTGAAGCAGGGACTGACCTTAGAGCCCCTGTACGGGCGCGCGTCGTCGACCACCGACCGCGCCCGCGAAGCCCTCCTCCCACCGACAGCGCCAGCACCGTCCGCCGACGGCACAGAGGCGGTGTGCCGCCGCTGCGGCGCGACTGACACCGACCGCGCTCTCCCGGCGCCGGCGCCGCGTCCCCCGCCCTTGAGCGGTTCGCGCCCTCTGCCCCGCCTGGGCACATCCCCGCCGTCGGCGCTAGTAGTAGCCCCCGGCGGCGGAGATGGGGAGGCGGAGGGAGAGGCCGCGGAGTCGAAGAGCGGGTTGGTGCGGGTGTTGGCGTAGTCCTCCTGGAGCTGGAGGCTGTCGCGGCCGCGGGCGCGTGGCGCGGCGCTGACGCTGCGGGAGCGGCGTGGGCACGGGGGCGGGTCGGAGCGAGAGGTGGTGGAGGAGGAGGAGGCGTGGAGGTCGCGGCGCGTGGTGGATTTGAACGCCGACGACGCCATCGGGTACGGTGGTTGACTGGATGGAGTGGAGCGGCGGGAAGCTGCTGGGCGGATTGGTAATGGCGGGTGGATGGTGGTGGCATTATTCACCTGACAGATAAATAAAAAAACAAAAAAACAAATGGAGATGCGGGGGATCGAACCCCGTGCCTCTCGCATGCAAAGCGAGCGCTCTACCATTTGAGCTACATCCCCTTTGTTGATTAGACTATTCGACTCATAATAGAAATCAATGATCACGACACAAAACTAAAAGGAATGTGAATGGAGATGCGAGGAAGAGAAATTGAAGATTTTTATATTTTTTTGCATGGAAGAGAAATTGAAGAAAAAAAACTATTTCTTTGGATATGCTAGGGTTGGAAGCATGTAGCTTTATATTAACCTCTACATGTTGAGCTGTGCATAGATATGATAGCTTAGGATATTATTCACGCGTAGTAGATTCAAGAGTTATACCAAGACCCATGCACCCGAGCTAAACTACCCTCCTTGATTTATGGAAACCATATCAGGTCCTCAGGAAAGAGATAGATAGGCTCGATTAGATGGCCTCGTGCAGGACGGGCAACAGCCAGCAGACAGATCGATCGAACAATATTTTTTGGACGAGAAGCATCCAGCAACACTCTTGCTCCACGACCGGCAAATGAATGCTGTGTA